>NC_140580.1:720863663-722063663 GCF_964204655.1 Triturus cristatus | reverse complement strand
CCTTAATTGTCACATGGAGTATTTTCACCCTTGGGCCATTTCGGTACCTCTGTAACTAGGCTGGTACCACAATACCAAAGGATTTGATTGGCTAGCCACAGCTAGCAACATATTGCTCCAACTGCCATTACAGGACTCAGACACTCTCCGAGTCACTAAAACGTTTTGTTAAAAGCCCATACCCATAAGAGGGCACAGTGGACACACCCTGAACTCCAAGGCAGTGTGAGGGGGTGAGGAGATCCAACTGGATGTGCCCCACACTAAATCACTAGGTTCACAACAGCATATCTCAGCAAATGCAGAATACAGCATAATAACCTATCACATATATATTATAATAAAATCTGTGCTAATCTTAGGCCTGTTTATAGGGATAACCCTGTTCCTGTGACTCAAAGGATCTGGAATATGACATTGGTGCTGTGTACTTTATCTGTTGGTTTCTATGCTGACTCTCTTTCACTGTGATCCTTTTCTCTTTCACTATTGACTTTTCTTCTGAGACAGTCCTAGTCAGTTGCTTGTGTTCCGTTCAGGGAGGACCTGGCCTTGCAGTTCGGACTGGACTGTTCCTACTGCAGAAGGGTGAAGACTGATTTGCATATGATTGTGGCCAAACTGAGGTGGCATGAGGTGCAAAGGAATATTGAATAGGGATGTGGCTCGAGTAGTAACCAGTGGTTGAAATTAATTCGAACATTCCATCCATCACCTTTTTGTATACGTCATTGTGACGATTTAGGTGGGATGGGTATGCCCAAATGTGGGTCCCGTGCACACTTTGCCACTGGAATAAGTAATATCTGACTGACGAGCCCTAATAAGGGCAAACCTGGCCTTGGATTGCTTATTTTGCAGTTCAGAAAGGTCCAGGCCTGGCAGTTCAGGCTGAACTATTTCTAGTGGAGCACAGTCAAAACTGGTTTGCATACAGTTGTGTCCAAACTAAGGGGCCATGGTGTGCAAACTAATGATGGACAGGGATGTAGCTGAGTAATTTGCAGTGGCTGAGATAAGTTCTTGCATTCCATCTAACGATTTTCTGATTAGTTCAGTGTGGTGCAAGCAGCAGTGACAGTAAATGACCAATAAATACAGAAATAAATACACATAAAAAAAACTGTAGCATGTGTAAAATGTTTTTGGATCATCCAGTATTATGAACAAGGTCATAATTTCTACATTGCTTGCTTGTGCCACATGTTGTTTAAGCTTTTTCGTGCATTGAATGCATAACTATATTGGCAGTCTATTGATTGTATGAACCACGGCATCGGTCCCATCAGCAGCATGTTTACTGGGGATTTGTACCATCACTAGTGGAACTTTGTCAGGTGACTCCTCTGAATTAACTCTTTCTGGAGCATCACAATTGTTAAGGTAGCACCTCAGTGATAGAATAGCACTTGTTCTCAGGACAGCAAATTAATGCTAGGAGTATTTCACAGTATTTTTCAATACTTTGATTCTCCCTTCCTTGTCCCAGTCATAGAAATGGATTTGATTGTCAGGGCTCCAGATGGATGTTATTTTTTCTGCAAGCAAATCTAAAACAAAAAAAACGAAAAAAAAAAGAACTGTACTCCCCTAGGCCCACCTCCCAATTGGTCCATGAAGGTATTATCCACCCCTCATTTAATTCATAATCCAATATTAAAGGAAATAATCGAGCCAGACACACTGGGTAGCAGGATGGTCTGTGAGGAATGGCAGTAAGGGAGAATCAGGGTAATGATTAAATGTAAGTATTTCAATCATTAACTTTTTTATTTTTCTCTGCGCTTACTTTAGAAAATATATACCTAAGTGGTACATTCTAGCTTGATCCAAAATGTCCATTGACTCGAGTATGTTGAAAAGACATCTAAATTAACCCTACAGCAAATTGATTCTTAGAAAAGAGATATATTGCTTCAAGAACAATGGAGAGAACAACTTTACTAAAATTCAGGGTCCCACTGTTTCATAAGTTGAGTTTAGTGAAAAACGAGAACTCATCATAAACCTCGCATGACCCACAAATAAACTTGCACCCTTTTCTCGGGATCTCATGCAGCTAAATGAGATATTGCAAGAGGGTGGGAATATCCAGCATGCCCGACAAAGATGAGATGGTGCAGTGGGATAGATTAATGCTTGGCAGATGAACATTTGATATATAAGGAAAGGGGCTGCCCACAACAATTAGGAAAACATGGGGATTAATGTGTACTTACTCTGGGATTGGTGATCTAGTTGGTAAAAGATCCCCAGATGTGGAAAATGTATGACTCTCCCAGGACCCCGCTGATGGGCAAGGGCAATGAATTTGGAGAGGCTACACAATGTCCCTGGGCTGGGCGGTACTAATGGTGATTCTTTGGGGCCTGTTCTTTTATGAGGGAACCTGTTTGAGTGTGGTGGTGCCATGTATTGTTATATTGTCATATGCTGGATAAAATTGAATAAAATGTATTTTAATAGTTCTTTTCAGCTTCCAGTACTTTCTGAAACAAAGGTAGTGAGGGAGCCCAATGTGTTGCCTGGAAAATTCTGGAAGAAATTTGTGCTGGCTGCAGAGTCTGCCCTGGTTCCTTGTCGTTGAATAGAGGAATGATTTTTTGCATCATTCAATTCATATGTGAAAAATGACCAACCGGATCCATCTACTGAGCATATCAATGAGTAGTTTAAGTCCTGTCCTGCAAGCCCCAAATGGGACAGTTGTGAAAGGAAGCTGAAGGGGATTGATAACTGAGTGCCTTCCATGCAGCCTCAAGACTGACTCTGGGACAGAGTCTGACCCTCATGAGTTGGTAAAAGAAAGAATGCAGGCAGAACAATTTCCTTTCTGCAATGGTAGAAGGAGCATACTTTGAGATGGAACCCAGGGCTCAACAGCAGCAATAAGCTGTCTGAAACCATTTTCAAATAGAGTATACCAGGAAAGAATTCTGAGCTCCCTGAGCCTGGAAGCAGATTTAATTAACACTAAAAAGAGACACATTTCTGACACATTTTCCAAATGTTTACGTTCAGGGTTCTGTAGACAGACCAGCAGTTGCTTGAGACTCCGAGTCAGCCTCACCTACTGTCCTACATGTGGGCATTGTTCATGGCACAGTTCTCACTATTCTCTTGTTCTCTTTATATGCCGTCTACCTCAATTACATTGACAAATCTGTTTATTTCTCATAAAATCTTTACATTGATTAAACCCACATGATTTCTCTTTCTCTGCTTTCTTACTCCTTCTGCAGTCAAGCATATACGACCGTCTCACAGCTACTGCTCATTTACATAAAGCAAGGAGGAGAAGCACACAAAGTCATATACTGGCATGTGCAAAGTCCGATGGGTGTCAGAGCAGTGTGTAGATGATTGGGAAACACAGGACAGACAAGGATTTTTGGGTAAGGGTGAGCAGCTTGGCAATAAGCAACGACACACAAGCAGGAAAGAGTCGCTCATGAGCTGGGAGAGGTGTGCTCTCAGTGTGAGAGGAATTTGTTGGAGTTTTTACTTCTTTTCTGAAGATGGATGTGGATAGGTTGCATCTGATCCCGGGAGGAAGAGAGTTTCAGATTTTTGGGCCAATTCCTGAGAAGGATTGATTGCAGATTTTCTTTTTGTTACATTTTTGTGGCTTGAGCACTAGGGAGCTTGAGCTTCTGGAGGGTCTGTTTCCACCTGATAGGGTCAGTTTCTGGGTTAGGTAAGAGGGGGTATTGTGATACAGCGCTTTATAGGTCACACATGCAATTTTGAGATGGATCCCACCTTCGTAGGGTAGCCATTTCAGTGTTTGATCCTGTGATGAGCCTGGCTGATGCATTGAGGGTAGCCTTCATTGGTGCAAGTGTGATTTTTTGGAGTCCCACAAGGGTAGCACTACCATAGTCTAAGTTTGATAATACAAGAGTTTGTACCACTGTTTGGTGGTCTTCCGAGGGGAGGAAAGGTTTTAGTTTCCTTAGTGCATTCATTTGGAGGTTAGGTCCTCTGGTGGAGGCACTGATGTGCTTTTGCATGGAGAGGGCATTGTCCAAGGTGATACCTAAGGATTTTGCAAAGTCAATGATGTGTCGGGTACAGTTCAAGGCAATGAGATGTGGGAGCCCGACTTTGATATCAGGGGCGATGGCAGACGGAGAGATCAATAGCACTTCTGTTTTGAAGTCATTGAGTTTGAGGTGGTTGCAAGTCAACCAAGGTTGCATTTTGATCAGAATGTTATTGAGGATATTGATGTCCTCAGGAGAGGCAATTTTCATATAGAGCTGACTGTTTTCTGCATACATGCGATAGGAGATGTGGGCATGTTTGGAGATTTTGGTTATGGGCTCCATGTATAGGTTGAACAATGTCGGAGAGAGTAGAACCTTGGGATTCACAAAGCGACACTGGTGGCCGATCAGAAAGAGTGTGGTTGATAGAATGCACTATGATCTATTGTAAAGGAAAGAGGAAACCCATTTTAGGACGGTACCCGAGAGGCCCATCCTGTGTTCCAAATGGTTCAAAAGGGTTTCATGCTTGAACGTGTCGAACTCTGCTGCGTGGTAAAGTACGATTAGTAGGAAGGATGAATTTTGGTCGAGTGATTGGAAGGCATCATCAACAATGTTTACTGTGGCCATTTCTGTGATTTGACCCATTCGGAAGTCAGATTGGTAGAGGTTGATTAGTTGGAATTGCTCAATGTTATTGCGAAGTTACAAGTGCACACATTTTTCTAAGAGTTTGACTATGGTTGGGATGTTGGAGATAGGGTGGTAGTTGTTGGGATTGAAACTGTCAGAGCTGGGGGGTTTTAGGATGGGAGTAACCTGGCCACTTTTGAGGCAGTTGAGTATGGAGCCTTGGGTGAGTGAGCCATTGATTATCATCATCCACAGGGGAGATAGGAGATGAATGGACTCATTGAGGAGTTTATAGGGAAAAGGCTCATTGAAGTGGTTGGAGTTTTTCAAATAGGTCAATAGTTTTCAGATGTCCTTTTTGTCGAAGGTTTTAAAGATAGACCAGGTGGCATTGTTTTCAGGTGTGTGGGGAGGGTTTCTTGAGCAATCTTCCTGATTGAGTGGGGTGGGGGGAGAGGAGGGTTCACATGGTAGACGTTTGTAGCATTCTGAACATCTGTGGTGATTAGCGTGCTTTTCTAGACAAAGAAGGAGGCAAAGGTTTCGCAGTTCAATTTTATTGTCTGAGCATGGGGATCCCTATTGAGGTTCATCTGGTTTTCAATACTTGCTAACAGTGTTTTGGGGCAATTAATTGCTATGTCGAGTTGATTTTGGAAGAATGCTACTTTGGAGCTCCTGATGTGCTTATTACAAATGCTCCACCTTTGTCATAGTAGTTTGAGGTTGGGCAGAGAGAGGCTATGTCTCCATGATCTTTCTGCAAATCTGAGCTGTCAGCGTTCCTCGCTAAAGGGTACAGTTGAAACAGGGTTTCGATCTTTTAGACGGGATTCTCTTTAGTTATTTGGGGCAAGGGTGCCCATGATTTTTGACACAGAATTCGTGTAGTGTTCAGCGAGGTCATGAGAGTCATATATGGACGAAGGTGAGATCAGGATGTCATTGCTCAAAGCTGACATACTGAGTGGGTTAATATTGCAGACGTCTTGGACCCAATGTTTGGCTTTCACCGGTTGACCCTTGGTGGTAATTACCCTATCTTAAATGAGGAAGGTGATTCAGTGGTGGTCAGTTCAGTCTCAAGGAGGCATAGATAAAAAAATTGAGTATTCTTTTTTACGATAATAAAATCTAAGGTGGCTCCTTTGTTATGATTTGGGCTGTTGCAGGCTTAGATAAGGTCGAGGTCCTTGAGGAAGGATTTAAAACTGTATATTTAAGGGTTATTGGAGTTGTTCCAATGAATGTTGAAGTCACCAAGAAAAATCTGGTTGTTTGGTTCTTCATTGTTATCTCAATGATTTGTTTGATGAACGTGTGGTTGTCTCGGGAGGATGGTAGAACGTGTGAAGAGAGCAGGTTGAGTTGTCTTTTGTGGTGATGTTGGTGCTAAGGTGTTCGCAGGAGGGCAGTGCCTGAGATTGTGATTGTTTCAACAATAATGTGGATCTCTCTCTATATATATATATATATATATATATAGGCTGGCTGCTGCCTGAGCAGTCTAGTCTGATGATGTCATGACTGGGGGGTATTAGTATGTCAAGAATAAGAGGGATGAGGATTTGTTCAGCCAAGTTTCAGTGAGTATAAGAATGTCGAGGTAAAGGTTAAGTATGAGATCCTATATGTCCATTGCTTGTTTTGTAGCAGAGCGACAATTGAGTAGAGAGCATTTCAGTGATGTTTTGGAAGTATACGAAGATCTGTGTTAAATGGGAACTTGTTTGAGTTTCGATTTCTTTATATTCCTGGTGCTGGGGTGGGATGTCCTGGGAGGGTGAGTGATAATAGTATTGATTTGTGTGGCAGGTAAAGCAATGTAGACCAGGGTATGTTTGTAAGTGTTTAGTAGGATGAGTTTGTCATTGTCCAACAACTGTCTAACTAGTCTATTGGGTTGGGAGGAGTGGTTGTGATTCGGTGTGTGTCGCCAGTAAGGATGTGAGACCCTGGTGTGGGCTGGGGATAGTAGCAGAGTGGCAGTTGGGAGTAGGAGTGTTAGACTGGCGGTGAATAGTATATGAGGTCCATTTGCATTTAAGGTTGTAGGTGATGTGTGCTAGTTTAAGGATGTCAGCTCAAATCAGCTGCAGTTTAGATGTTATAGTTTCAAGCATGGAGTTAATGGAGCAACTCCAAGTAGGCTCCTGTTTGGAGTAAGCATTGTAGTGTACAGAACTAGCTGAGTCAGGGCATTCAGGGGTGCTGGGAGTAGGTTGAGAGAGGGCAGTGGATGTGGCAATCCTGTTGATGGGTTTGTGGGTGCTGGGATCTGTTGGAGAATGGGAATTAATGGTAATGGTGTTGGTTGTTGATGACGTGAAGGAGTGCAAGCAAAGTCATTGGAGGAGGGAGTGTGATGAACTGCAGTAGTATCCGTGGGTAAATATGTGTCCACTAGAGGAGAGAGGTAGGGAGAAGGGTATGGGTGGGAAGTAAAGATGGAGTTGTCAGATGTAGAGGAGTCAGAGTTGGGTTGTGAGGGAGCAGGCAAGGGAGTAGCTGTGTCTAATTTGTTCTTGAGGTAGGAGAATAGATTGACAAAGAGGTCTAGGTTGCCATCTGAAGATTGAATGAGCACAGTGCTGTTATTAGAGATGGATATGGTGGCAGCTGCATTGTACAATGTGAAGGGCACTAAGGAACGTTTATGGCTGTGTGGGATTTTGTGGGTTAAGGTGGTGTTGAGTGAGGAAGATAAGACTTTCCCTCCATTGAGCACATCGATTGTTAGTAAAGATGAGGTCATTCAGTAGGGAACCCTTGTTTTAGCTGGAATGGGGGTCAGTGATAAGAGTTTTTTGTTAAGGTGGAGGATTTTATGTTTGAGATTTCTCATTGCATTTTTGGTTAGGCTGGAAGAGTGGTTTAATATATGTATGAGCCATTTCATACAGGGGATAGCAGGGCTTGTTGGCATGGGTAGGATCCATGTTGGGAGATGTTTGTGGAAGGGAGCAGGGAAGAACTGGAAGGGGATCTTAATGATAGGTGCCCTTTTGGGAGCAGGAGTGAGCTACCAAGATCTTTTTTTTTTAAAAAGACATTGAGATCTGATTTACGTGTCAGGTACCAGTAGGTGTTACAAAGCAAAGTCACATTTAGGTGGCAGTTTAGTAGCAGGGTTGGAAGAGCAGAGTGGAATGAAAATACAATATGATGGTCCAAAACAAATAAAGTTGAGATGCTTCTAATAACGGGACAGCAGCAGATGCTGGAGTTGGGGATCACGGAGGCTTGGGGGAGTCATGTAAATTGAGAAGGAGCCATGCACCAGGGAGATCATCCCGAGGCTCATGCATTCAGTGCCATGTAGCAACTTGGGGAGGGGGTGGGCGTCGAACTCGACATTCTGGAGGCTGCCTTGTCACAGCCATATGACATAGCCAAGAATGCCAGTGACAATAGGCTTAATAGAAGTGTAAGGGGTTACACAGATCTTACCCAGATCTTAATCACGTAGGTCCTCATTATGATGTCGGGCGGAAAGCCATCCAACAGCTCGTCCAAGGCTTTCCGTCTGACATCATAGGTTGCTATCCAACCTCAGTATTATGACACTGGTGGTCAGAGGGAAACCCATGGGGGACTTCTGCTCCACTTTCCACAGGCTCACGGGCCTCGTCAGGGCAGTGGACTGAATTGCAATAACAAATGGCAGCAGAGCCAGCTTTGGCTGCGCTGTTGGGATTACAATGCCACTTTCCACCTGCCCTTTCATGGCTGCCCATCTGTTATGAAAAGGAAGGCAGAAAGTGATTTTGGTGGCCCCTAGCAGGGCCCCCTTCCCCCTGGCCCTCTGCTATGGGAGCTGGGTGCACCTTAAGATCCCTGCATTCTAAGAAAGTATCAAACAAAGTTTAGCTCTATCCAGGGAGGACCACCACTGTTAAATCTTTAGCTATTGACTGAGTTTCCTAAACAACACTAATTGATTTCACATATAAACATATACAGCTAAGCAAAAATATGAATTAAAGAAACAAGCGAAGGCCACAAGCCTCCCAAAATATTACTGACTAAGATACAAAAGGAGATACCCTAACCCACGTACATAAATGTGGCTCAAACGTATTTTGAGTTATCTTTCTCTGTATTCCTCTCCTTGTTTTGTGAAAGCCTGTGTTGGAAATCACCCCTCCCTCCAGACTAACACTGTGTTTGCTACTCTTGCAAATCACGAACAGATATTGATTTCTTTGCGTCAAGCATACATGACCCAAAAGGCAAATATTGAAGAAGGCAAAGGTTACTATCTGTAGTCTACCAACAGCTCACTCATTGGAGCAGCACCCTTTGAATGACGTCCACAACGTGAATTGGGCAACTGAGTGAGTGTTTGTTTTCTGATGTACTTGGGGCAGAACTGGATTTAAAAAAGTATCAGCAGGGGGACAAAGAAGAGCTAACATGGGTTGTTCCATGCGTGTAACATTAACGAAAGCCTAAATTGATTACAAAAGGAAAATTATTGACCCTTCCTGAGATTCTTAGCATGTTCAGTTTTCAGAAATGCACTCCCTCTCATCTTGCTCTACTGGTCCACGATTTGCAAACCCACATTGACTTTTAGCAAAGTCCTACACTAACTCTTCAAAGAGTAGAATGAAAAGGTTTAACAAATCCTCATACTCTCTAAGATAGAGAAACTTGTAAATGGAGCATATACATTTTGCCCTCTGAAGTACTGATAATGTAGGTATTTGAGACATAGTTTTTTGTGATCAGTTTGAGAAAGGGCGCTTCTCTTAACTAAAATTGCCAATATTACCAGATGGCTTGATCCTTTAACTATATTTGAGATGGGAAAAATGTGCTGGACCAATGTTGCCACCAGTTGTTGGATCCCTAAGGTGTTTACCTTAGAGAACCCTGAGATGTGTCCAGATCGCAAATTAAAGAGCCCTAGATGCCAAATTTTAAGCTATTCATTTCTTAACTTTGACTGAATTTGGTTTTCTAATGCCATGAATTTATGCATGCATTGTCGGTCTAATATCTTTGATGACAAGACTTTTGTTGACGTACAAGCCGTACCACATTATTAGGAAATTGAGGGCGCTCATCTAGATGTGGCCTCATGAGAATGGAATTGAGATTGAAGCAATAGCTTTCTTTAGCAACTATGGGTGTTGCTTTATTTAGGTTCATTAACCCTTCAAAAATAAAGTCAGCCCCATGCTGAGCAGTCTAGTCTGGCTTTAGAAGGAGTAGTCCAGCCCACATTGTTCAGTCATGTCACCTCGTCTTATGATAATGCACAAACCTCAGTGGTCACATTAGTAAGGTGTATTATGAGTGCCCAGTAGGTTACTAGAAAGTGGCCCAAGAACGGCCTTTAGATTAGGGGGCAGAGTATGCAGCAATATTATGTTTAGGCTACTTTACACCATTCCAAGTCCTAAGGCACAATGAGCAGTGAATCCCTACCAGAGCATGCCCCTATCAGACTCATCAGCCAGTATTAAAATGCAACAGAAATTCTGTAGGTAAAACTCGTTTACTTTTGGCTCTTAATTTGATTAACTTGTGCAATAAGATTTATTGCTTAACTTATCCATGCTGATTGCACACCAGATATAGAACAACACTTATGCCTTGTGTTACCATGAAAATGAATGGATTCAATTTACAGGGTTAATGAGAGAATTGGGACTTTAAAATGCATAGAAATTCCTGAGGTAACCTCCTTGTGTGCTGGTCCTATTACTGTATTCATCTTTACAGTTTTCAGCTTGTCTGTGCCATTTCCCATCATCAGTTGGTCCACAATTGCTGATTCCATACTTAAAGCCAGAAAAAATTCCCCTCAAAGTCCCACTTTTCCACTGGGCCAAAACAAAACTTTGCATTCTACAATAATTACTAACACTACAACCCAATGCCTACTTCTCAGACTCAGAAGAGACTGAAGCAAAAAAAGGAAAATGCAGCTTGCTATTCAGGTAACTGAAATTTGAAAGGGCTTCCAGCTTTCCACCTGACATGACCACTAAAAAAAAACATATTGACCAATCTTTATAAAGGAAATGAAAACCAACCTAGGGTCGTCTAAGGGCCTAATTACAAGTTAAGGTGCAATTTATCGCAACTGGTAAAAAAAGATACACTGGGGTTAATTATTTATCTGGTGCAAAAAATAGCACCTATTACAAGTTACTGTAGAATAACGTAAAATTTGGTGATTAAAACACCAAAATCCACATGGTAACATTAATACCATACATATTTCCCCTGTTAAATTTCACAAGCGTCGGCCTGCCGAAATTTAACAAATGTTGGGTTAACGCATCCGACAATTATCAAATGTTTTAATGAGCACCGTCCTGTGCGTAAACAGGATTTACGCATGGAACGCAATTAACCGCCCAACTTGTAATCATGGCCTAAATGTGTCCACTGGCGGAAGCCAAGCTGTGTCTCTGCTTTTTTGGAGATGCACTGTCTAAAGAGCATATATTTACCTTGGAATTTCTCTGATTTAGCCCTTAAACTCCAGGCGGCACAACTTGCAAATAGGAGGAAGCCATTGATCGCTATTTACAAGCTATGCTGTCTGCTTTGGACAGTACAGCTGCAATAAAACAGGTGCACAGTTGTGCCTTGCACGAACACACACATTAATGAAACAAACCCCATGGTATGTGCCATGATCCCATTTTCTGCAATGCACCAGTGAAAGAGTCTAGGCCCATCTGTTCTATTCCACTCCAATGTTGGTCTTCCAATGGTTCTTTTTAGCAGCATGAAAGTGTAGAAGGTAGTAAAATGTTGTTAATTAATTGAAATACAGTGTAACACAAAAGACTACACAAGAGCACAAGTCAACATCCAATTCAAGGTTAGTCAAATTTATTACAAAATCAAAAATAGTTGGACATACACAAATCTTAGCATGAGAGTATAAACGTATTGGGCAAACATAAGGCATCCAAATCTTTTGAAGAGTTTCACTCGATTCAACATGAAAAGGACAATAAGTTCTATGATGATTAGGCAAGAAATGAGAAAGCAAAGATTCAGGTCTCCCTGCATGGGCACTTCTTCAGTTTTCGGCATTTAGCTCTAACCATCCCTACTCTAACTCTAGGGGTGGCATCCCCAAATCAGCATATATGCAAATAATTTGTCAGTAGGTAGAGCCTCTCTAAGAAGTCACTCCGCCATAAAATGGGTTTAAGGCATGAAGCCACAAACTAGGAAAGGGAGCAACTTAGCACTGAGGTGCTCTCCATCAAGATGGCAAGCAGGAATGGGGGTCTGTCCCTCTGTATAATGCATCCTATATTCAAAGCTGTATTCAGCAAATGCCTCATAATGTTTTTCTCCCACATACTCTACAATGGGCTCAGCCACAAACCTTTCCATGACGTCAACTCCCTTCATGGCCTTCTACACGCACGCCCCTCTGTAGCAGTTCGTCCTTGGTCTTCTCTCCTTCTCCCGTGTGAAAACACCTCCATCACATTATCTTCTGAAGGCCAAGCTAACTGTAACTCCTTCATTCCTCGACTTATCTAATAGAACAATACCCTTAATCTTCACTAGCAAACGTTGTTCATCTGAAATGCAAACGTGAGACAGAAAGCATTCTATGAAACTCACATAAGTATTTAAACATTAGTTTCAGAAACGAAGACATTTCAAAATGCACTGCAATTTCAGGCCTATGACTTATGAATTCACCATGCTGCATACCTTAGTCAAGTCAAGTCAAGTCAAGTCAAGAAAAACTTTATTTCGGAGAATCTCCATAAAAGTGCATAAGATGAATAAAAAACATTTAAGAACAATAAAATAAGAATGGGTACAAATTATTAATACAGCCGCAAGGCTAGATTCCCAGCGAATACATACAGACATGTGCTTAAATAACAGAGAACAAGTCAAATCATGTTGCCATATTTAGGTACCGCTTCCGTTTGTGCCATAAAGCCCCCAGAAATTTTGCCACAGAAAACACAATGTGTGCAGTCATTTCACATTTAAGAACTCTAAAGGCTTCGTGGCATCTGGTAAAACCCAGGTTTCTGCAAATGGGGATGATCCATTTTCTGCGCGCCTCAGTATAGCCCGGACAGAAGAATATTAAATGCAGCTCAGTTTCATCGTTTGCACTGCATGCCGGGCAAATACTGGATGTCGACGCAGACCAGCGGCTAGTAAAGGCACGAATTGGTAAGGATCCATGCCTCCATTGCAGAAAGAGCTTCCTTATTATTGCAGGGTAAACATTATCAAGGGCTGGTTCGAAACTATATGTGGTCTTCATGTCAAGGAATTGATATGTTAACGACCCAAGCAATTTTGAGGGTCGAAGTAAGGGAGCCTTGGAATCATAATACAATTTAATAAGAGCTTTTTTAGGAAGCTCGGAACAGGCATTCCCAGGGTCATTCCAATGTGCGTCAAGACCCAGGCTCACCAAACTATTCCTTATAAACTTAAGCCAAGGAATGTTTCCCGCATTTGGGAGACTAAGGACTTCCTGGAGACCCAGTCTATAGTGAAGCAATTCAGGCACCGTCCATAATCTACGCCAATAGATCACGGGACGGAGCGCCAACTCTTCCTCCAAGGGTCTAATGCCCAGGTCAAGTCTTAGAGGCACAAGGGGTGTACTCGGAGGGAGAGCTGTTAAACGCCTGAGAAATCTGTTCTCCTCCCTACCCATACTAACCAAGACTTTATGACCCCATAGTTCGCTGCCATATGTGACTGCTCCCCTGGCTTGTACTCTATAAATATGGAGGGGTGGGCCTATAGGTTTGAGGGTCGACCTGTTCCTCCCTATCATCCTTAATATTCCACTGGTATGTTGCACTAATTTCATCCTGGCTTTCTCCTGGTGTGGACCCCACCCCAGTTCCTCGTTAAGGGTAACACCAAGATATTCAAAGGTGTTTACTCGTTCAAGTATGTTATTCCCTATACGTGGAATGCGGCAAAACCTGGGTGGCGGATTAAAGGCCATAAATTTAGTCTTTAACGTGTTGATCTCGAGTCCATGCTCCCTACAAAAGTCCCCAAATCCATCCAACACACGCTGGATTCCCATCGGTGACTTGGAGAGAAGGAGGGTATCATCCGCAAACATAATTGCCGGGACCCTCCTTCCCGCCAGCTTCGGGACATCCGAATTGGGGACCCCGTTGAGGTGATCAATGACACCGTTGACAAAGAGGCAGAACAGGGTTGGTGCAAGTACGCACCCCTGTCTTACCCCTCTGTCAACAGGGAACCTATTTGACAATGCTCCATGTCTGCCACACCTCACACGAGCATAGCTATTTGTATGGAGGCGGATGATCATGGTCAAGAGATCATCTGGCACCCCAACATTCGCCAACACTTCCCAGAGCTTACCGCGTGGGACCAGGTCGAAGGCTGCCCTTAGGTCCACAAATACAGTATAGAGACTGCCACCCTCCAACTGTATTGTTTTCCAGTGTATAAGGGACAGCCTAAAGACCTGATCTATGGTGGAAGTCTTCTGGCGAAAGCCAGCCTGAAGGGGGCTTAAGATGTCCCTTTCTTCGATCCAGTCTAATAGTCGGTTCAACAGAAGCCTCGCAAAAAGCTTCTGTGGGACGTCAATCAGACTGATCGGTCTATAATTGGCAGGGAGCAGAGGTGAACCCCTTTTAAAAATGGGCACAATCTCCGCCCCGAGCCAAGTTGGAGGGACCGCCATCCCATGGATGATAGCATTAAACAATACCAGTAGGTATGGTGCCCAAATTTTTACCTCATGCTTTAAGAGGTCACCTGGGAGCTTGTCAAGGCCTGGCGCTTTTCCTGTGGAAAGGTGAGTAATTGCCGTTTCCAATTCTTCCAGATTGAAATCTTCAATCTCGGAGGAATTGTCCATGATTGTGGCAACTAGGGTCCCAGCCTGGTTACCTATTTTGTCTATCTCGGTCCTGCAATAGAGCGATGCAAAGTGATCCTCCCAAACTTCGGGCGCAATGTTGCCCTCTATAGCCATAACAGGTTCCGCTGAGCCATGTTTGACTATATGCCAAAATTTCCTTGAGTCTCTAGTTTTGAGTGTAGTTGTAATTTCTGCCCAATTCTCCCAGTCCCAGTCGATTTTGGCATTTTCAAGGAGAAGCTTGTAAGCCATCCTCTTTTCCCTAATTACCGAGGGGGCCTCCTTGTTTTTAAATGCTCGGAGGAGATCTTTCTTAGCTCCCCTACAGGTGGCATTGAACCATGAGGCTCTTTCTCTCCTCACTTTCCTGTCCTGAACTACAGGGTTCAATACCTCGGCCAAATTGTCACAGAGGGTCTGGTGAATGTCCTCAAGGGGGAAGCAACCATCTTGTAAGGGCAACTGGGAGAGGGAGCTTTGCATTTTTTCAAGGGCTAATGCCACTTGCTCATATATGATCTTTAAGGAAGTTGGTTTTTCTAACAGTTTGTCCCACCTTATTCTTCGCCTGTTACTAGATAAGATGAGGCTAGGAACAGGTAGTCTGTTTCCTAAATCAGGACCCTTTAGGAAACCATCGGCGGCTATTGAGAGAATTAGGGGATTATGGTCGCTGTCTACCCTACGGACTATTTTAAAGTCTAAAACCAATTTCCAATCCTTAAGTGGGAACATTATGTAGTCTATCCGAGACTCCTGGCCTGATCTATTAAAAGTTGGTTGCGGCGGGATATCCCCTTGAAACCTGCCATTGCAAGCTCTAAGAGAGTTTGCCAAAGACAGTGTTAAAACTTGCAGTAGGAGAGGTGATGATGTCCTAACTGGCGGTCCCGCAATACTTGGGATTTCCCAGAGGTCATCCTCTTCGCTACTGATCCCATCCAGGTGAATCGGGAGGGGTTCGAACTGGATATTAAAATCCCCTCCAACCAGCAATGTTTCTGAGCCAATAAAGGAATCAAGAAAAATCATTAGGTCCTCCATTGTCCCTGAGGTTGCCGCAATTCCAATCGGTCTAGAATATATATTTACCAGGGTCAGACCCGTCCCAGTGGGCCAACGCAATGACACACACAGGATGTCGGGTGAGTTGGTTTCTACCATCTCAGCCGTACAGCCTAGATGGCCAGCGATCCATATTGATAAGCCTCCAGACGGGCGTCCCTTCCCACCCCATCTGGCTAGGACATTGAAAGTCGCGAACCCAGGGTAACAGTGGTTTTCTCTGGCCCACGTCTCTTGAAACATGCATATGTCATATTCTTTGATAAAAGTTTCCCAATCACTATTATCCAACTTATTTGGTAGCCCTGCCACGTTCCATGATAATATTTCCAATGACTTTGCAGCCCTGCGTACGGTCATTGACATCACGGACGAAGTACTTTCTACCGGGCGTGATAAGGCACAATCCCCCACACCCTCGCGTGCCTTGGCTAAGGGACTCTGTGGCAGAACAATCTGTCCTGCAAAACAATCCTCCTGCGCCTTTATTGTTGTTTCTTCTGCGAATACTCGAGCATTTTCATGAGGCGCTATTTGGAACTCAGGTAGAGGGAGTCCAGAAATATTAGAAAGTTGTGAACATTTAGTCTGCGGCTTAAGGATCAGATCCATTGCCCCTGCCTGGAATACGGGAATGCTAGGCCCGCGATGGCGAAACCTCCTATGTCAGTCGCAATCATCAACTCCTGATAGGACCCCGAACCTATTTACGACTTCAAGGGTAGTAAATAATGGACCTTTATTCGGCTTCCATAGACCATATCTGTGACTCCCAGAGCGCATCGTAACCCAATCTGATGCGTTCCCATGAGTCGCAGTTGTAGATGCATAAGTATTGCAATGATTAACAGGGGGTAGAGAGGCTACAGAAAATGTGTGGGGATGTGACATCATTCGTACTGGAGCCCTGGGATACACGTTGTAGGAGACTACAGATCTTGGATAAAAATAGGATAATTCACGGGGATTTATGGACCCACAGATATTACCCAAAGGGTAGTCTAAGATGTAATTGACTGCTCTGGGGTCTCTGAAGTTGATGATTATTACCTCCCCTGTAAGATCCTTGGTTCTACGCCCTAGCCAAGTGAGTCTCCGGACATGTAATATCTCCCCATTGATGTTAGGAGGGAGAGGTCTATTTGACCTAAGCCAATGCATGGTCTTGTTCTTTAATTCATTGAAGCCTTCAGTTTTACCCTTTTCCAGAGGCGGGACTTCTGTGAGCACTACCACATATGGAACCGCCTCTGGGGGTAAATCAACTAGACGGTCATGTTGGTCTCTTACCCTAGCAAGTTGCTGATTCCCACCCCTCTCATTTGGGATCGTTTCTATGGTGGGATTTGATACTTCCTTCAGTTGTTCGCCCATATTACTTTGACCGTGATGTTGATGAGCTGAAATGATGGGGGACTTGGCCCTATGCTGGCAATTGGAGCTACCCATGTCATTTTTCCTGGTGTAAGTAGAAGAAGAAGGAGCTAATGCAATAGGCGGGGGCAGGACTGGATATACAAGATCTTTACATGGCCCCGGATGTTTTATAAGTAAAGATTCTAAATCCCCCAACCTATGCTCGATATTTTTTAGTCGTTCGATGATGGGTAGAACAAAGGACCTTATCAATTGCTCCATGCCCTCGAGGTATGGAAGCATCAGACCTGCATTGGGCATGGGCAACGAAGGACAGGTCAAATCAGAGGGGGGGGGTTCCAGTATGATTGAAGGTATTGTAGCCTTAGCATATGATAATGGTGACGTAATTGTACCCTTTGTACGAGGTGTTGTGCCTGGAATATGGGTTGCACCTTTGCCAAAATCAGTGTATTTAATCTTATCTCTTGGTATATCACTTGTTCTCTTTCTTCTTTTGGAGGGAGGGGGCCTTGGGACTTTAGACATCAGCACCCTCCCGACCTTCTTGTTAGAGGCCTTAGCCTTAGGTTGAGATAAAATAGTGACGATGTCCATTTCCTTAGTATAAGTACTGGAACTAGGGAGGTGTAGATCAATTAAGCCAGGCGAGCAGGTAAAATTGTCAGATGTAGGATCACAAGTTCTGAGCAGCACAGGAACATTGGCAATGTCTAGAGCCTCCTGCGTAAGAGAAGGAGAATTTGACATAATGAGCGTCGGATTTGTGGGGGACATGTTATCCAAAGGTATCCTATTTTTGATACACTCTATGGAGCGACGTCGCTCGGCCCTGCGTTCTGCGAGCGTGGTCTCCTTGACCGAGGCCGCAACAACCTTTTTAAAATAGTCATCCAGTGGTCCTTTGGTTGGGGTACCCATTGTAATAGGTGCATTAATATGTACAGTCTCGGCCATGATGATACTCAGAATAATGAACACACAACTCACGGTTGCTGGAATCCCCAGGTTATTTCCCTCCGTCCGGTCTCCTCGTGTCTCTGAGGGCCTCAGAGGGCCCGCTCTTTGCCCGGTCTTCGCTCCGCCCTTCGTTCCGCGCGCGTTCCGCTGGCGCGGTTACTAGGACCGGTTAATATGGTTGCGAAGAGTACAGGGGGAGTGGCTGGGAAGAGGACCCAGCTGCGCCGATGTTGCAGCGGGCGCTTAGCAGTCTGGTCCTCGCAGTCCCGCCCTCCTCCGTGGACTGTTGTAAATAGGTGTTCGGGGAACGTAGGCGTCAGCTGGCAATCCGGGCAGGGAAAAACCAGCATGGAAAATGAAGCTGAGAATGCTCTGTGCCGGTCCCTCCAATTTGATTCTGGTTGATTGACCTTTTTAGTAGCTAGCAAATGTCTTTAGTCTGCACCTACAAACTAGAGCACCGCAGCAGCCGCACGTAATTATCTGAAGGCTCAATTCAGATTGCTCTGATCAAAGCATACCTTAGAAATTACATAAACATTAGTGTTCAATGGAAATAATTCCCCTAACCACATTAATACGTATTTTGCACTGCCATCATTAGCCTGGGAAGCATCCAAACACAGTTGATACATCACTGAATCACATTCACTAATGAGGCCTATAGAAATGAATCACATTGGTTACACTTTCAGCAAAAGTTCTATGCGTCAACTACTAAGCTTTACATTGGAATGCTTTAATTTTGCAGGAACATGTTGCTTGATTCACATTTCTTCTAACATCTAATTTCTCTCATGACATTGAATAAAAGATGAGTGCGTTCCAAAAGTGATTACATTGCACTCCCAACGTGTACCCCATGTAGGATGCAAATGTTCCACTCTATCACCAACAAAGGGGTGCATGCATTTCTTTTTCTTATCTTCAGCTCATACATTAATGTGTAAAATCTCTGAGTTAGTGCATGGGCAGCAGACAGCATAGCTTAGCAACACAGCACGGTAATTGATTCTTTTTGTTTCAGAGCTCTACAATCAGCAAAAAACTCCCTGATGACATTAAAGAGTCTATTATTTATCTGAGAATATTTTATAAAACAAAAAGTGGCTGAAGTTTGGATACAGAAATAAAAATATTTTTAAAGCAGACGAACAAACCTAACAAAGAATGACTGTTGCAAAGGTGGTTTTGGATACAAAATGATCCATTTTATTTCCTGAGTGATGCAAATATTTCTGGGAAATACTTTTTGAACATGTTGGATGGGTTATGCATTTGCTGGTAGATCGGTGCAGCGTTAACGAGTGGTCTACTTATCTATCGTTCTCATGGTTAGCCATTTTCTTTGATCATTTAGACGACACCGTAACATTTTCTTTGCAGTAAACCCTTCTTGGCTTAAACTTGCACTGCTTTTTCGTACTTTGAAATTCGAGTTTGTGTATGCACTCTGGAGGCTAGTTTACTGCCCTCACAGCTGCTTTTTGGTTGCAAGTGGTAAAGAAATCATGCAATTTTAGTGCAACCCTTAAATCTCTCCAAGAATTTCAGGATGCCATTAGAAATGCTGATATTACAATTAAGAAGTATTTTGCTTAAATGTGTATTTCTCAATGATTGATTTAATCTTCTGAACCACGTGTTTATTTTGCCAGCGGGGACATTCTTTACATGAGGAACTTCCGCAATCCTGTCCTGTTTTGTTATAATGTAATTGTAGGTAATATTAGAACAATCTCTTAGATGCAATATGAGGTTTGAAGTCTATGGAGGGAGATTCACTGGTCATGTGAGGAATCTTTTTCTTTTGTATACTAGGTATGACGAATGGTTATTCCTCCTAAGACCAGGCTGGTCCCTAGTGAAAAGTGGAAGAGGGGAAAGAAACTGCACATGAAGGATGAGGTATAGAGGGTGTTGAGAAACACCCAACCCGGGCTGCAGATCCCTCGGTCTGTTATCCCCCCTTGATTTAAGGGTGGAAAGGGAAGAAGACGGACAAGCAGGGGAGCAGAGGACAGTAGGTCTCCTAAGGGGATAGACCTTTGATGAAAGTGTGACTATAAGGCCTCCCCCTCGAAGCTCCTCGTTGGGGGACAGCACCCCAATTATCAAGGGGTATTTCCTTACAGAAAACAAAGGCAGTTATTAGACTTGCCCTCTGGTGGTAATGTGAGATAATGTTAGTTTCATGAACACTCACATTCATGTCTCTGGGGGAAGTGACTTCTTAGCATTCCATTCCGACGACAGCCCAGGACCCATACATAGGCGATTAGCAAGGTCTGAAACATGTTGGTGTAATAGTTTAGGGTCATAGGACCATCATATCCTCCCACCCTAACATAGTCAACTTTTAACCTTACATCTCACTTCACTAATAAAGGATACTTTAGGAGCGAGAGAGGAATTTTATCTTTAACGTTATGCCCCCATACACAACTTCTCTAAGAGCTCCCTGAAACACGGTTGAGCCCACCCTGACCTTCAAGAGTTGGGGTGAGCCCGATGATGAAGCATGGATATTCATTTGTCAAACCTAGTATACAAAGGGAGGACATATCCCTTCCCACCTCCCAAGGGAGGCCATCTCTACCCTCACGTAGGCCCACCCGGGTCCCGCACTCAGTGGTACAGGAATCTTTTTCTGCAACTCAGCTTTTGCCTGGCCTGACTAAGGGGACTATCCTTGTGACATCCTGCTCAAATTCCAAGTTCTTTTTTAAATTTGCAGTGTCTTTTTTATTTCTGCACCTTTTATGAAAGGATCTGTGTCTTTCAACACAGGTCCAGTCGTATGATAAAAAGTTTACACGCAGCTTTAAAATAACTGTCCAGTTTTGGAACCCAGCACAGGGCATAAAAAGCTGTCCAACGAGCTGGTCAAAATATGCTCTCCACCATTTGACTTGTTGTTTTTGCATAATTGAGGGGGGTGAGTGCCCTGTGGAAAAATTGATGCATAGTTTTAAACAGATACAATTCTCAATTCAAATCAGACATTTTCAAAAATAAAATATTAAACCATGTTTTGGCTGTTAAATTAAATATATATTTCCACACTAAAGCTGTATTGTATTCTGTGAGCAGGCTTTTAGATGAGTTCTGCAGAACAGGCCTCGGCACTCCATCAAATTATTTCCCTGGAATAATTTGGTGCATTATAAAATTGCTGAGTAACTGCTATGTGGGAAGGAGGTTTTTTTTTTACAGGTGGGCATCTCAAAACAGACCATTTTCTGCTAGGATCCAGACCAGCAGGAATGCTGTCAATCCTGGTTGACTCACAGGTGGCAAAACGTTCAGTTACAGATAGTGGGGAAGCATTACAAGAAGTCCTTGGTGAGTTTTCTCTAGCCAGACCTGTCCATGTGGAAAATGCTAGAGGTGAACTGGTGGGCTGTTTGGAGGTTCCGCCATGCTGCATAGGTAAAATGGAGGAAAACACCTTTGACGAAAGTGCGCGTGAACCCCTCCATAGGGCCTCTTCTAGTTAAGTAAGGGACCTTTCAAATATTGCAGACTCAGCAAATATTGTCCAGCAGGACTATACCCAATGATACAGTGTGCATGCTTGCTGATGGAAGCATGAATGCAGCTATAGAAATATGTCAGGAAAGTGAAGATCTTAATCCTTATGAAATCCAGGCACCCCTTTTGGGACATCATACAGGCTGAAACATGTTGATCCAATCTGATGTTGGGATAACAGGCAGTCCTGTGCATTGCAATACTTTTTATTCAAATATTTGGCCTGTCCTAAATAAATAGGAATACTTTGTGTTCAGGGGTTAGGGATTTTTATGCTTATTAGATCCTAGTTTCACCAATACTCACTTAGAGAAAGTACTCCACTAAATCACAGGAAGCCCATTCACCACTAGAATTTTATCTTGTAAATGTGGCTGGCCAGTACTGAAGCATGATGCCCTGAGGGGTGTGTGAAGCTACACCTTTCAATTGTTTGTGAATCTCCTTGGTCATTTTTGTTCTATGAGTCATAACATGGAGATGAGGGTTCCCAGGAAATGGGCAACTCCCTAAGAGTGGCACTCTATCTAGTCCCACTGAGACCAATAACATTTGCTTTTGGGGTTCTTAGCGCATAGGTAAGGTGAGGAGGATGCAATGTTTGACAGACCTTTTATCCTCTCATTCCCGCTAACTCTTTTTCCTGTGCCTTGGAGAGGGGTCATTGTTTTAGATACATGTGGAAAATTGTTTTACACTTTGGCCCTCAATACGAGTGGTCTAGTTTATTGTGATATTTGTGGTAGCAGCTGTTACCCCTCTTATAGCAATTAGGACTTTTGCAATAAATATTGGCTTGTCAGACCTATAAATATATGGATAAAACTGCACAGTATTTACTGAAACATGCACATTTCTGTTCCGTAAGCATCAAAATCCATGTGGTAGTCGCCAAATCTTGTCAGAGTTTGATTTCATCGAGTGCAATAAATATCACACCAATTACTGGGCTGCTGGTAATGAGGGCCTATATGGCTGGCTGAAAAACCACACCAGCCAAACCCTGTAATATGCATATATAGTGCAAAGTTCTGAGTCGTTCAATTTTCCGCTGTTAGCGGTTCAGAACCCCCAGTTCATCTAAAAGGCAATTACAAATTACATAATAGTTTACGTTAACAGTGCAAGTTAGCTGTGGTGCTCAGATCCGCTTACCCACTTGGCATGAGTGGAGTAGGGTGTGCCAGCTCAACTCTAGAGGCCTCAGAAGGAAAGCAGCTGCTCTCTTTGAAGCTGAAGGTCATTGACTCAAGGTGGGTCTGTGCCAGAGACACCAACAGATGATAAAATAGGCATCACGTTGCCAGCAGGACAAGTACTGTCCAGGAATGTATTTGTCAGCATTGCCCAGAAGAAGACCAAGAGATTTCAAGCACCATTTTCAATGCACATGTGGTTTATGGATTATGGGGCAGATCTATATTGGAGATGCGCCACTTTTACGCCGCCGTTGCGTCACTTTTGTGACGCAGCGGCGGTGTGAACCCTGCGCCACGTTGCGCCATATTTACATCGTGACGCATCTATGGAGATGCGTCACGATGTAAAGCCCTGCGCCACGTAAAACCTGCGTCAGGTTTCACGTGGGCGTGTCGACAGAGGGGGGGGGGCGTTCCGTCGCAGTAACGCCCCTGAAAAGTGACTCAGTCAAATCTATAAGATTTGACTGAGTCACTTTCCCAACGCTGATGCGCCAAAACCCTGCGCCTGCTTGAAGCAGGCGCAAGGCTTGACGCACCATGTTAGGGATAGGGTAGGTTGGAACAGTGCTGGAGTTGCATCGCGCTTGCGACGCAACTGAAGCACTGCGCCAACCTTATGCCATCGGATGCGTCACGCATCTGTTTATTTCTGCGCCATGATGCGCTGCATTGTAAATGCGGCGCATCATGTGTGGCGCAAGGGTAAACTTGCGTGACGCATCATTCCTGGCGCATCCTTGCTGATTTGCAGGGATGCGCCAGGAAACATAAATCTGCCCCTATATGTGTAGGTCAAATTTGGTGCAATTTGTTGCAAAGTTTTGAGAACTTTACACTTTACTGTGCTCTGTTAACAACCCCATGTTACAATAGCGCTAAGAAACTGACACCAAGCACTTGGCACACACCTACTGCATAACAATGAAATTACTTTGGCCAGCATGACACAATTACAGCACTCTATGCATGGCAAAGTCTTTTTTTTATAGTCTTTTCTAAATCGATCTTAGTATGAGTTTTAATGTATGTATTTTATCTACTTTTGAACCATGTGTATTTTGCACTGTTTATCTTTGATGATCTATTTTGATAAGATCGAATAAAGATTATTTAATGATGATGATGTCAAAGTCTCTAATGTTTAAGTACCCAGCGGACTAACGTACTGCAATTTCACGACTCAGCATTGTTAGAACGTGCTATATAAATACTAATACAGTAAAATCCCAAAAATGTCCCTTATGCCTATGAAGGAGTGCACTGAGTGTTTCAATGTACATCTCATGTATTAATATGCCTCATCCATTCTGCAACAATCATCATTGTGATATTTTGAAAATGATAATAATCATAATTTTCATAATGTTTTATTTTAACTATTAATATTTTTTATTTCAAAATACTTTATTGATTTAATTTTTTTTTAAGACAAAAAGAAAACAAAAAGCCTGTAACAGGGGTAACATAAGATATCTAAGGCAAAGTTTTACAAATACAATCATACAGTGTGGTTACTACGCCTATACGGTTAGCATGAGATTAACCCAGGGGATCAATAGTAAAGGATGATGACCGCAGGCCGAAAGAAGGGAGAGGGAGAAAAAGAAAGCAGAAGAGAAGGGAAGGAGAAGTGACTGTACTTTAGTATTGCCATCTGAGAATAGAGCGAAAGCCTCCTGGTACCTCTGTGGTGAGTTCAAGTGAGTAAAGCTACATTGGGCCGCATTCCTTCTGCTGAGTGCTTTCGAGCACTTTACACTCCTTGCTTTCATTTGACAGACAGGACATCACTAACAAGGGCCCACTTCAGGCTCAGACTTTCTGGTGCCAGGAGGTTTTATTTGCTAACTAATCAGTTGGGCAATCCACTCGTGATGTATGTTTAACTAAAAGGCGCACTTTAAAGAGCTGCAGGTAAAAGTCTGACTCTCACATCACTGGTTCTCGCGCCCGCCGTTTCTGCGAGTGCAAATAACTCTCCAAGGAACTTGGGCGTGTTGTGGTTCACGAACCCGATGCACAATAATCCCAGCCATCAGCCTATCCCGCATCGATGGACAGGGTTTTCCTGGGACTGCCTAACCTGATGGACAAAACGCATCCAGTTTACTGGATGAGGAGACAGCTCTGTTTCTGTTAATTTGCACGTAAAATTGTCTGTAGTCCCAGAACACGACAACCAGAATTCAGTGGTTTAAAATCAACCAGTGGGAGCTCTATATTACTCGGGTCACAAAGAGGGATATCGTTTGAAGTATTGAACTATTCCTACCTTGCTTCTACCTACAATTTTTGTGACCGTGTGCACTATGTTTATGCTTTAAATCTGCATCATGACAGAAATGATAGTGCACCCTCAATGAGTGTTAAGACCAACAATTGTGTTTATATTAATAATTTCTGCTTTCTGCTCTCAAGGAGTGTTTGCAGTGTGGCAATTGACCATGAAGTAGAAGGAGATTGTGTCCTGCAGGTGAAATCAAAGCGAACTCAAGGCTGTACAGTAAAAATAAGTGAAAGGGTCCCAATAAAACTCGAAACCACACATAATGTGTTAACTAGGGGCCTAACCACCATGGCTATCGATTCAACTGAATGTTACAGGTAGTGGAAGTGACATCACATACCGTTTGAATTTAATGACATCACAGGAGTGACATAATATGAACTTTGACCCTGAATTTTCCAAGTAAGTCAAGCCACATGACCTTAACCCTGATGACACTGCAACAAGTGACACTGCTGACGTTCCATTATAAAACATTGATTCAACTAACAAAGCAAAACAGACAAATGTCTATATTCTCAACCACCTATGTAAGGGTGCTGACATGACCTTTGAAAGTGTTGGAGTTTACATCTAGGCCTGAAGTGTAGCGAGCAAGTGAAGCGAGTGAGGTAGACCTCTTCTATGGTTTGAGGCAGTTTACCCCCCTGAGAGGGGGTCAAATAGTGCATTTTAAAAAAGACCTTTCACATAAATTTGCTAAAAAGCCATAGGCTCTGAAAAGGCATTCCTTCATTATTCAAGTCTCTTCGTGGTGTGACAAGCCAATAAAAGTTCACTCTCCCCAGAAGTTCACCTCATTTTCTTTCAAAATGTGCTAGGTATGCCCCATATGGCAACAATTACCTCCATTGTGCCAGGACTCAAATGTGCCAAGGGTGCCCACTTATGAGCATGATTGCATACAATATACCGGGGTCATAATTTTTCCATGAATGCCATCCATATCACATGGGTGACCGTAATATAATAATTACCTCAGTATGTCAGGGCCATAATTCTGTAATGATTGTCCTCCTCCAATATGCTACAGTTGACTTCCTTCATGCCAAGAGCTACCTCTAATGTGCTAGCACCAGCATTTTGCCATGCCATTAATTTCCTTACGTATGTCAGCATTTTTTCACGCTTGACACATATGCCACGAGCGACCTTTGTATTGCCTGAATCAGTATTTTACAATGGGTGCCCATTATACCAAGAATTATCTCCAGTAGGCCAATGTCAGTACTTTGAGACAAGTATCTGTCATGCTAAGAATTGCCTTCAGTACACCAGTGGCAGCATTTTGTCATGGGTGCATCTATAAGACAACAATTGCATTCAATATACCTGGCCAAATGGCAGATTCGCAAGAATAAATCCACATTCTCACTCATGCTGACTTACTTTCACTCACTCACATTTTCACTCACGTATCCATTTGCTCTCACTTTACACTCACTCATTCATTGTCACTTACTCTTGCACACAGTCTCACTCATTCTTATTAATTCACACTCACTCACTTTCACTCAATCTTTCACTTACTCATACCTTCAGACTTTTAGTATATTAAAAACAAGGACGCCCAATAGGGTGCCCCCCCAGCCCCCACTGTGTTCTTGGCACTGATTTTGTCAACTCTGAGGCCAAGTGTTGCCTAGGCAGTGCCAGGGGTCACAAGGGGCAAACCACAGGCTGCACCGGTGACCCAGGAGACCCCTAAATGACATCCATGGTAAAAACATAAACAAGGCACAGTACGAGAAATTTTAAGACATGGGCCTCAATCACATAAAGTGATCACTGAAAGATCTGATTAAGCCAAAATATTTTTGAGTGGCATTATTATGTTGGTGCTTGTTTTTAGTACTTTTTACCAAAATATTATGAAAACAGCATTCATGAGATGGTAAAGTGTGTGGCAAGAAAGTTTGTGAACTTTAAAAAAAAAAAAAAGATGTATATAGCGCAAACTCAACCCAAGGTATTGGAGCGCTTTACATGAGCACAAGTTACGTTTCACAAGGACACACTCAGATTTTTGGTAGACACAGGCGATTACGTGATTTGCCCAGAATCCCAGGATGGGGAGTCGACCCCGAGGCTCGAGCCTTGGTTTTCTAGCCCCAAAGTCGGCAGTCTAGCCGTGAGACCACAACTTCTCCCCATTTGCTGTGTGGCATTGTGTTGCACTGGTTCTGTTGTTTTTGTGCGGCTGTCTTTTTGTGCTTAATTATTGCGTTTGTGTTGCACTGCAGTTTTTCTGTTGCAATGTATTGTGACTGTTTTGCAGTGATGAATCATATTATGTTTTAGGGTGGTGTTATGTTGCTTTGTGTATGTTATTGTGTTTTGTTTAGTGGTTTACTTTAAGTATATATAAAACGCTTATATATTTGCAGCCAAAGACAGCGTGTGACTTGAAAGTTCTTATCACGAACATCATTTACCACTCTGTAGGGTGGTAAAACAGCGCTGCACCAGCTCTTCCCAAAACTGTGGCTGTCGCCCGTTCTTCCTCTGTGTGATACTGCCCGTGGTTTCTGCCATACTTTTATGCTGATTGTTGTCTTAAATAGTTAAAGATTTGGGGCAACTGTATTGTACAACCTTTGACAGTGTAAGTGTTTTAATAGTTGTTTGCTGCTAGAAGTTTAAAGAAATGTGCTGCTGTTGGCTGGGAATGTAGCAGCTTTTTTTGATATCTCAAAAGTATTTACCGATCACAGCAGAACACAAAAGCAAAGAAAGCAAAATAAAAGTGCTGCAAAAACATAAGAGGGTCAAATAAAACATTTAAAACAGAAAGCAACTCACCAACCACAATACAACAACAACCATAACAAAATACAAAAATGCAGCAGAAAAATACAGCAGCTCAAAAACAACCCACCACCACCGCAACAAAATGCCTATAACATTTGCACAATTATTCTTGTCACATATTACCACCCCCACAAGTTTGCTTTCTTTGCAAAAAGCACTAAGTTACCTCCAAGACTATGTAATATAGTACCTGTCAAAAATGTTTTGTGATCTGGTCTTAGGAGCATTGTGCAAAATTAAGCATCTGTATGGTTGAAACATTGGCGGTGGGCAACATGCGGAAAAACAGCTGCAATCTGTTCCCTTTGGAAGGATTATGTAGTTGGAAGGTGATTATGTAGTTGGAAGGTATGTCAGGCCGAGCTGCACTAGAGCCAGGCGTGCTGGTAATATTTTGTAAAAAAAATATAAAGGATTTGGCGTAAGAGCCTTTAGAGTCCAGGAACGGAACCTCTAGAATATCCTCCCTGTTGCTACTCAGCTAGTTTCTGTTTACCCGCTTTTTTTCAAAAAGCTCAAAATTCTCTTTCGCTGCTTAGTTTCTGCTTTATTTGATCTTTCTCTGGCTTAGTGGTTCTGTATTTTTATATGGGGTTGGCAGTTCTAGCCCCATGGTGTTTTAGGACCATATACTAGGCACTTTATTAATAAATTAAAAACAGGAAAACAAGTTCGTATGTTGCCGCTTGTACAAGCTTAAAGCAAGCAGGCTTGAAGTGAGGGCTTCTTAAAAGTGCAAGGATCTGGACTACAGAGAAAGCAGGAGCCTTGCACGAAGGGCACGTGTCCTAAAAAACAGAAGTGGGGGGACTAACCTAGTTAATCAGTAAGCAAGTGGCATCACAGCACGTGACATCACGCCGCGTGATGCCCCGGACATCACAGGAAGTGGCATCACGAGAAGTGACATCAGATCTTAAGCCCTCACATACATGTTTAGCAGGTGTATCATGAGTACATTTGAGCACATTTCGAGTATACTTGTGATCCAGCGCGAGACTGGGAAGAATGAGGAATAACATTTACCGATACCCTCCCTGCGTCGCAGACCCGACGTCACACTAGCTCATTTACACACGCAGTCATTGGTGGGGCCCATAAAACCAACACTCACACGTCTCTCTCACGAGTCTGCACACACAAGAGGGATGAGTAATTCAAGTGCTGGACATGTGGGGGAAACACCTTATAACCTATAGGGAGAGAAAAGTTATTTTACAAAATATACATTAACATCCTTCGCCTATAGATCCCTAATCCTAAACATCAAGGCACTCCTCCCACTTGGTCGAATGGACCAAATTAGTTGGATTGGTTGATGGTGATTTAGAACCAGCTAAAACACATTTTTAAGACTCAGAATCCTTATCTTTCCTAATGAAAAACCACAAACTCATTATTTCTCGTTAATCAATACTTGTTTATCTAAATTTTCATAATGATTTATATTTGCATTTGTCTCGTCAAAGTTTAGAATTTTTTGATCAATTCAAATAAATCGCAGAACATCATATTTACCTAATCTTGCTATTTGAAGTCCTCTAATTTATTGGCTCTGCATAACCAAATTTTGTCGAAAATTGTCCGAAAAGCAGGCCAAAGCTCAAAGTTCTTTGCTCAGCACGTTACAGTCCCAATTTCTCAAAGGACCAGAAATCGTGCAATCATCTATCATAGTTCGTAGATTTAGAAAACGTTTGCTATCATCAAATGGTCAGGCCACATCTGGATCATTAGGAAAGGCGTCACAACGAAGGTGGAAAACGAGCTCTCTCCAAACATAATGAAGAAGTCGACCAACCCACAAACGATCAACGAATGACCAATGAACGACCCCCCCTTCCTATTCTACCATTCTTTTATAATCAATGCAAGTTGAAGAAGATACCATTTTTAGCTTTAGGACAGTCATGATTGGCTGGTTGGGATCGTATGATTTATATTCCCAGATTTTCAGTACAGTTCGAGGGGCGAGGTCATTTGTCAGCGAAGAGTCAGCTTGCTCTGGTTTTTTGTGAGGTTGATTGTTCCCCTGTCTTGGCGAGTGTCCCATTCCATATCCTTGACCGGGGACATGTTGTACAAAGGTCGCAAAGAGGTTCAGGATACACACTTGCACATGCGCAATTCATTACGCGCCTCATGAGACAGTGGCCACTTCGGCGTGTGGTGACAGCGGCCATATTGGATTTAGGCCCAGATGCCAACTTAAGCGAAACAAACACAAAAGAATAATTAATTCATAGAAATAGTGATTCTAATGTTAACCCCTTACTAATCCCTTTATGTATTTGTATTTATCTAGCATATAGCAACATTTAAAGCCATTATATTCACCTTTTTCGATCCTCCTCAAGGGTGCAACATCACAATGCAACATATATCATGCAGTATTCTATTGCCACGTATACTATTATTAATATGCGTACAGATTTTAGTTATAAAGTTTATTTAGCCATGCAAAATGCAAATCCCACATGTACTTTAAGTATTAATGATGTTGATTATTATTCATTCAACACTCGTTTAATAATATTATAGTTAATAGATTATTTAATTAGTATTTTCATGCAAAAATAGAGGAGGTATACAAAATTTTGCACTACCCGCTCCATCAATCCCCCCTTTGGTAATTTTATCACCACAATACCTAAAATGTTGTAAATTTTATAAAAAAGAAAATGAATTCATTGATTTTTTTTAGTTCACATTTCTTTTTCCCCAATTTCTTCTCCTCTCGCTTTTCTATACATACTATCTTTCATTTCTTCTAATTCTACTTCTTCAAATTCTCTTTCTCGTCTTTTATTCTCTTTCTTTTTCAAAGTTTCTCTTTTTACATTTTTCTGTATTTTCTTTCTTTTGCAACATAAACACCCTAGTCTTAAAACTAATACTAGAAAAATTACACAGGTTAGTGGAAATAAGATTTTACCTATAAATGTGCTATCTAATTTTAATAGAAAATCTTTAATAGAAGATAATTTCTTTCCAATCTTTACCCAAACACCTTCAACCTCCAGTGGTGCAATAACCTCATGCAAATCAGTTATATTTCTAATGTATGATTTTAGATCTTGACTTTCATCAGGAATGTAAGTACAACAATGTTGAACTTTCAGCATTCCACAGACTCCACCCTCTTTTGCCAAAATTATATCAAGGGCAAGTCGATTTTGCATTACCATGGCACGCATGGCAACCATTTCTGTACTTACCAATAAAAATCCTCCAGCGGTGCTTGTTGATAAGCGATCCACTACTGTTGATAATTTTCTAATTTTATGTGCATTCAGAGATATTCCCACTGCTGGTATCAATGCTCTAAAAATGTCTCCCACAATTTCTGACCAAGATTCTCTCTTTCTACGTGTTAGTTGTCTACCTAACTCATGTACACCACCTCTTCCTCTTCCCACATGGAGTATCTTTGGGAAAACCAGGCCCATGTAACATGTGGCAAACCAGTGGTCTGGTAATCGATAATATGCTTTGTTCCAGCAGATAAAATATAATACATGAAAAACTGGATCTTTTCCTCCTTTAAATCCCCATCCACCCATGATTCGATATGTATCATGGCAATCACTGTTACCTACAAAATAATTATCATATGCAGTTTGATTCCTTCTAATACACAACTTTCCTTTCTGAGCCCAATCTAAAGCCATTGTTGGACTAGCTTCTCCTTTCAAATGTTTTTCCTTTTCAACATCCAAGACTGTATTTTCCTCTCTTCCCTCAGAGGCTTTCTTTTGCATTTTCAATCTTCTTTCCTCAACCATATCCAAGAACACCTTCTCCTCTTTCTTTAAACTACAAGTTAGATTATTTCTAAATATGGACTCTAAGGTTAGTTCTTTAGTTTCTAAGAAAAATTCACCTAATACCTTTGCAGGTTTTACCTTATTTAATTTGTTAATTACAGCTACTTGTGAAAATATGTTATCTACATCTGAAAATAATATTAAAATTTCCCTATTATGTAAAACAAACTTGCTATTAGACTATATGTTATTCCATACGTTACTGGGAGGTGATGATAGGTCACTCCCTCAGATACAGATGCAGGTAACTGCATGCAGACATAGCAGTCCCTCACGTCCATCGTCTTTACATATTCATACAATAATTTTGAAAATACAATGTTAGAGAAATCATTTATGGACCTGTCTTTATGTAAATAATTTTTATCTATATTAATCGGATATACTTTCTGAAACTTTTCTACATTAGTTTTATTCTCACTATGTCCTTCTATTGTATCTAGTGTAACTTTAAATGAAATCATTAAACCCAATGCACTCCATAGAAGCATTAGTAATCCTGTACAACAACAACACATTTTCAACCACCTTCTAAGAAATACACATTTAGTTTTTCTATTCTCTGTGTTTGCCATTTCGAAAAATGATCAGTGTCTTTTGACTTAGCCTCTTCTACTTCACAACTAGTTTTGTCTAACCCAAGGCTCTAAGCACCTACTTGGTTCTATCAGTTATGTCTTTTCCAGTAATTTATTGTCTTTCCATTAGAATCACTTTTGGTCTTTTCAGTTTGGTATTTGATCGTCTTTCACTTTTCTTTCACAATCTTGATACAGAACTTCCTGAACATCCGTTTCATCTCCAATGTCGAACAAGATAACTCTCAGGATTTCCGATTCTTCATCTTCCTCAACCACTTCTGGTACAGTCACCTCTGGATCTTCTTGGCTATCTGCCTCTTCTTTTATTTCAGGCAGCACCACATATGACCATTCCGGTGACTTATACCTCTGGTTAGGTTTTCTTGTTCTACTTCTCTTATTTTCTTCTGTTGTCGTTTTTCCCTCGTCTTTCAACTTTTCTTGACTAGATACTTCATTCACTTGTTCAGCTCTAGGTGAATTCACTTGTGTCAATCGGTATCTCAATCTCTTTATTTTGTTTGGCCAGATTTAATCTTTTGCTGATCTTTTCAATGTATTTCCTTTATCATTCTTCTCAGCTCTCCATGCTCTTTTCCTCAGAACTCGACCTTCAGGTACCTCTTCATCACTGTCTTCTGATTCTGTTTCAACTTGACTCTTACCTTCAACTGTTTTTCTTTCCACCACTTTTTCAATTTTCCCTACTTCTGTCCCTCCTCGTGTTTCTTGCACACAATCGTCCTGCTGACTAACTGTCTCTTCCTCTAACTGAATGTTTGAATTCCCTACAACTCCTCGGGGGTCTTCCACAGAAATCTTTCCCTCACTTTCTGCATCTGTCACCTGCCCATCTGCTTTTGTTATTTCAGGTGGAATTTCTCTCAATTTTCCATCAGGAATTTCTTTATCGAAAACTTCTTTAATTGTCTCTTCACTGCTTTTCTCTTGTCCAGTAGGTACTTGGGCTTGTTCAGTTTCTGAGTCTGAGCTGGTGTCTGAGATCTGCAATTTTCTTCTCAAGGGAATGATCTCTGGTGCAATGGTCAAATTTGGTTCTGACTCCCCCTTTCAGGATTTTGTCCTGTTCTAGTGTCCTCAGTATCAGATTCAGAGCTGGTTTCTGATTCTTCAAAATACTCTCCTTCCTTGTTATCCACTGGGTTTGGAATTTCCAAGGTATGACTATCATGGATCCAGTTCTTTATTCCTGCACACTTTACAGCTGTTGTTGCAGTTAAGTTCACTTGTCGTGGTTTTCCCCAACGTGGGACCAAACAGTTCCTTCTTCTGTGCACTTTAATTCTCACCCAGTCACCTGGGCTCAGATCATGAGCTGGCTTCTTTTCAAGGGTGGTGGCATCCGATCCAACCTGATGAAACACAGAATGTACGGCGTCAGCCAGCCCCTTACAGTAATCCAACACCAAGTCATCAGAGATAGGCAATAACTTGTTGACTGGTATGAATACATGTCTCATTGCTCTCCCCATCACAATCTCGTGGGGACTCAAACCTGTGTTTCTATCTGGAATTGATCTAATAGTCATGAGTACCAGAGGCAAGACATCAGGCCATTTCAGTCCTGTGGCTAAACACATTTTTCCTAATCTGTTTTTAATAGTGCCATTTACCTGTTCCACCACACCAGAAGCCTCTGGGTGATAGGCACAATGCAGTTTTTGTTGTACATTCAATGCTTCACAAATTAGCTTCATGATTTCATTATGGAAATGTCTTCCTCTATCTGATTCAATTGTAACTGGAAACCCAAATCTGGGGATGAACTCCCTCAAAAGCAGTTTTGCTACTGTTATTCCATCACTTCTTCTTGTGGGATATGCTTCTACCCATCTAGAAAACAGGCAGACCATCACTAAAACATACCTCAACCTATTACAGGGAGGCATCTCAATGAAGTCGATTTGCATTCTGGTGAAAGGCCCTCCTTCTCGACCAATACTTACCACTGTTTTTCTTCCAGGATTGAATTGCTGACATATAAGGCATCTTCGACAAAGACTCTCAGCTCCAAGTCTGAATTTTGCATTGTACCATGTCTGTTTAAATAATCTAAGCATTGTATCTCTCCCTGCGTGTGCTTGTCCATGATACATCTGGGACATGGCTGACACCATGCTATCAGGCATAACTGGTCTTCCATCCCGATATACCCACACATGATCTGTTTCCCTTGGTGCACATCCTGCCTTGACCCATTGTCTCATTTCCTCATCTCCTGCTTCTTCCTGTGACTGCCTCACTTCTTCCCATGTATTCACAATGTTAGTAAACAACAAGGGATATTAATTAATTTCCTTCTCTTTTTCCCTGTTTACCGAATTCTGATTTCGCGCACAATATTGAGCCATATCGTTTGCATACTGATTCCCAGCTGCGATGTAATCTCCGGTCCTGGAATGTGCAGCACACTTCACAACAGCCAATTGCTTAGGTAGCTGTATCGCCTCAAGCAATTTCCCAACCACTTCAGGGGTTCCACTTGAAGTCAACAATCCTACATCGCGTACATCCAAACAGTCATGATCCACATCATCTCTGACTTCCACATTCTCTGCATCAGGTAATAACGTTAAAGGATTCACATTCAGACATCTCACAAGGCTCACATTTGATGCACCTAATATGACTTTCTCATATTTAGTCAGCTGACTATGCGTCATGAACTGAGTGCGGCTTCTTGTTAAAGGGATTGCCACATCATGAGGTACAAACACTCGCACAGGATATCCCATCACAATTCCTTCACTCTGTTACAGACATTTACAGGTGGCAGCCACCGCTTTCAAACAACCTGGCAATGCTACTGCTACAGGGTCGAGTATAGCTGAAAAATATGCAATTGGTCTTCTCAGTTTTCCATGTTTCTTTATTAATAAGGAGAGTGCACATCCATTCCTTTCGCTGCAGTATAATTCAAACTCATAATCAGGCATACCAAGTGCTGGTGCCTCACACAAACTGTCTCTCAATTGTTTAAAGGCTGGTAGTTCTTCCCTATTTAATTCAATGGGGTCTTTTACATCACTTCTTGTCAGGCGTACCAAAGATTTTGCAATCAGGGAAAAGTTACTTATCCACTGACGACAATATCCAACCATTCCAAGAAACATTCTTACTTCTCTTTGTGTCATTGGGGCTCTCATTCCTTTTATTATCTTGATTCTCTCTGCTGTTATTTTCCTCAATCCTTTTTCAATTTTGTGGCCTAAATATTGTACTTCTTTCTGACAAAATTGCAATTTCGATGGGGATACTTTAAGTCCTCCATCTGCTAGATGATTTAGCAATACTATGGTATCCACTACACAAGCTTCTCGTGTTTTTGACGCCACAAGCAGGTCGTCAATGTATTGGACTAGCTCTCGGACATCTCTAGATCTTCTAAGGACTTTTTCAATATCTGGTTAAATATTGAGGGGCTCTCTGAATACCCCTGTGGGATTCGGCACCATGCCAAAATACGTTCGCAAAAACGGAACGCAAAAATCTGCTGACTGTCATGATGCAATGGGATGGAAAAGAAAGCATGACACAGATCAATCACTGTGTACCATTCTGCATCATGTGGAATCTGATACAAAATCACAGATGGATTTGGTACAATAGTACAACATGACACAACAATCTTATTTATTTTTCTCAAATCTTGCACTATCCTAAATGTTCCATTGGGCTTTTTCAGTCCCATAATTGGTGAATTACATGGACTACTCATTATTTTTCTCAAAATACCTTGTTTGATCATTTTCTCTATTATAGGAGTAACTCCTTCAATTATTTTGGGTGTCAATTTGTACTGAGGAATATTTGGGTAACTTATTCCTTCTTTTACTGTCACTTTTACAGGATCTAGATTTTCCATTAATCCCACATGTTCTCCTGTGAAATCCCAGACTTCTGCCTTTACTATCTTTTTCAGTTCTTTTGGTAGTTCTTCAGGGTTAAATACAGCAAATGCTTCAGTAATTTCGGTTTCCATATGAGCCATAGTCATTTTATACAGTACATCTTCGTCAGGGGTCTCAAATGCTGTACCATCGGGAGTGCAAAATATGATGCAATTCATTTTGCACAACAAATCTCTTCCTAACAAATTTACAGGGCTTGAATCACACACGACAAAGCGGTGCATTTCAGAAAATTTCCCTATGTTAACCTTTACTGGTTCAGTGAGATATGTTTTAATCTGTCTGTTGGATACTCCAACTACTTGGATTGTTTCGTCCGAGAGAGGAAGGTTTTTAACATCAGCTGACCTGACTGTGAATCGAGTAGCACCAGTATCTACGAGGAAAGTAATATTTTCATCATTTACCTTTCCATCCACAAAAGGACCTGTCTGGTCTACTTCTAGAGTTGCGCCAAGTACGCACTCTTCTTCCTCCCCTCGGCACCGTCAATAGCTTTCTTCTGACTTACTCTCATCGCGTTAAAGCCAATACTGCGAAACAGCACTAGCGCACGGCAGTTTAGTTACCTGTTCTTCGTTGTAGAATCCTGTCTCATTACTGTATTTCTGAGGATTTACACTCTGTGGAAAAGGCGGTTTTGGCACCTGATTCTGTTGGGCAACAACCTGCTGCTGTCGCTGTGGTGGACAACTCACCTCTTTCTGCACCTGAGAATTCAATGATGCATTATCACCATTAGTACTCAGGGGAAATTTATACTCAGATTTCCAGTGCCCTATTCTTCCGCAATTATGACAGGCCACTTCTTTTTGGCTTCTTCTATATTAAATTGTCCCTTTCCTTTTCCATTATTAAATTTTGGATTCATACCTGCACTATTGGCCTGTTCAATCAATTGAGCTTCCTGTCTTTCTGCCACCTTGACCTGTGCCCACATTGCTTTTTCTTTTTACTTACGCTGTTTGGCTTCAATTTCATCACTAAAATATTCTGCATGCCTCAGTACTTAATCTATTTTCTTATTTTGCCAGTCCACTGTATGCTGTTTAATCATTTCACTTATTTCTGGACGCAGCCCATATACAAACCGGTATATAAAATGACTTAAATCTTTTTCACTCAAATTTTCATCACCACTAAACTGCTTAAAGGCGAGGATTAACCTCTCATAATAAGCATGTACCGACTCCTTAGCTTCCTGATGAGTCCTGTCAATTTTTACCCAATCAGTCTCTTTGCGTGGTACTTTGTTTTTCAGAAAGGCAATTACCTGTTCATATTTTTTCATAACTTCAGGGTCAGGGGTTCCCATTTTTGGGTCTCTAGGGTATTCTGGTGTAGGCCAGCTAATCAGAATCTTGTACTCTGTCCATAAATCTGCTGGTACTAATATGTCAAAAAGACTATTTAAATCAATCCATAAAACTTTTGATAATTTTACAAACCTATCCACTTGCCTATACCACTCGACTGGCTTTTCGCGTAGTTGAGGGAAATCATTGGTAAATGACAAACAGCCTCATGCATCAACCCAAAATCCAGTCGGTAAAATACCGATTCGGTAATAGCTCCCGGTATTAAGTAAAAAATACCCAATCCCAATGCATCAACCCAAAAGCAGAAATCGCTATTTAAGGAATCCTTAAATAGCGATTCTTTAAATAGGGATTCCTTAAATACCGATTCCTTAAATAGCGATTGCATTTAAGGAATCCCAAAGTGAGATTCCTTAAATGCAATGCATCAAAGTTAAAAAATTAGCGATTTCGCTAATAGGGGGAGCAAATTACCATGAAGATGAACTGCATGGTAATTTGCAAAAACTTTGAAAAATGCACTTTTGTGCATTTTTCAAAGTTTCATGTTGCGCACACACATGCCCTTAGAGCATGTGTGTGTGCAACATATGTGCACATATCATTTTCAGGGGTGCAACAGGGTGTCCTTTTGACACCCTGGCACCCTTGAAAGTGCTCCCGCTATTAGCGATTCGGTAATACCGAATCGCTAATACAGACTGGCTTTACATTCATTCCTATGGGCCTCCAAGCCCATAGGAATGAATGGGTAGGTATTCCTTATTACCGATTCGGTATTACCGATTCGGTAATAAGGAATATTAAGGAATCGCTATTTGAATAGCGATTCCTACATGCATAGCCTTTTGCTATTCCTTATTAGCGATTCCTTATTTTTCGCTAATAAGGAATCGCAAATGGCATTGTTGATGCATAGGCCCCAAAATATCTTGTCTAGTCCAAGGGACATGTACATATCCTCCTCCTGGAATTTCTCTCATGGGACATTCTGTTACTACCTTTTCCTTTACTCTTAAGGGGAAAGCTGCAAAGGTTTTTTCTGAAACATAATCTCGTTTCCGGAGCCACCTACTTTTCCATTTATCTACATCTCCCCACTTCCTTAACAAAATGATTATGTCTTTAATCTGAGTTGTTCTTCCTGCGGTGTTTAGATTTTCAATATCCTTTTCAGAAAAATCTACTCTGTAGGGTTTTTGTAAGGCTTTTACTCTTTCAAAGTCTATGCCCATCTCATTTGCTACTTCTTCTAGTCTTTCATGTAGATTCCTTGCTCTCCAGGTTATACTTTTACATAAAAATAATAATTCTTCATCCTGATAGGCTTTTAACTTCTCCGTGGGGATAGTCCCTACTACTAATTCTTCCAAAACAATCTTCAGCTTGGCCACAGCTATAGATTGGGATTCTTTATCTTTCTTTTGTAAACTCCTTAGCCATTCACTTAATTCTTCTGAAGTAGGCCCTACACTATCTCTCTCAGTGTTTTGTTGTGCTAATCTCTCTGGTGATCCTGGAACTGATTATGTGGTCATTATTATTCTATCCACTACACTTTGGTTTACCTTCAAGTTTTTAGGTGTACTTTGTTCCGAAATACTTGTTGTTTATCTCCATGGGTTCTTGTCTATATTCTTTTCTGGTCTCTCTGTTTGTTTATTACTGTTATAAGGAATCATCAGACAATGCTCACTATAGGCATTACAGGTCCTATAGTTACAGGAACAGTTACAGCTTCCAAATTTTTAGTTAATTCCCTAATCTTTTCAGTTAATTCTAAAGTGATTTTCGCTAGTTCAGCTGAATTTTCATTACCCGTTTATCATGTTGTGTTTGCTATATTTCTTTAAAAGGATTGTTTCTTCCTACTTCTTGTGGTACTGATTCAAATTTTATATTTCTTGGAGTCTCTCTCATTGGGGCACTTGGTGTCAATAATGTGGAATCTGACTGAGAAGGGGGTGGATTTTTATAAAACATGTCGTCAAGAACATCATCCTCTGATTCATGCACATTATACCCTTTTGACTCGATATTATTTCTTTTTTCCATACATTTTCTACTGCTAAATTCTTCAGCATGTCTCACAGGAAACAAACCATCAGCCATATTTGCACTTCGCCATCTCCTCATTCTATCATCATGATTCTCCTGTCCATATGATCTACCAAACATGTACTTATACCTTCCGCCACTCCTTTGCCTTTCTCTGTCATGCATCTCATCTTCCCATTCTGTCAATGCTTCAAACTGTGTTGGTCTAGGTCTCGGTTCTAGAGTCATCATTCTCTGTCTCAACTTTCTCACAACCGCTTAATTAAATGAACCATGTTCTGGAAATGCCAAAACTGCATCATCTTTTGTATACTTTGCCCAATTGTCCAACCAAATACATGTATAATATCCATATTTCGCAACCATGAAGGATGCGGGCGATTTTGGTGGAGGAAGCAACTGTCCCTCTCTAGTCACAATCGGTTTGCCCCTTTTAAATAAACTCTTTATCTTTCCAAACCAGGACTTTTTCTCTTTTCCTGGTGGATCGTAATACATCATTTTGTCTTACGTGTATCGCTAGATTTTCCCTACGACTATTCTGTTGTTTTAACCAATCGTAGCGCGACTCACACTAACGCACCAATCCGGAGCGTCTATGTCACCCTGTAATTCTCCAATCCTAGTGCGGCGTACACTAACACGCCCATCAGGAGCGTCTACGTTTCTTACCGACTGGCCATTCCCAGCGCGGTCTTTCTGACATCAGCTTTTCTCGCTACTCCTGCTTCTGCTGACCCCTCCTTTACAAAATTTATCGGCAAACATTCTTTCGTTCTTTCTGACTCACAAATCGGTTAGTAACGACATAAAAACGCCACCATTATCTGTTTCGCTAACAAAAGAATAGTTAATGACCTTTCTTACAAGAATTCCGTCTTTCCCGAGAGCAGCGCTTACCTCTGCCCTTCTACGGAATCGTTACTTCTGTTGAAAAAGTAGCACATCCCTCTACTTTACCCTTCTAGTAAGCATCAGCTAACCGTTTCTCTAGAATTAAGACACCTAGTTGGAGACGCTCTGCTCCTGAGAAATGAAACCAGAGTTTCAGAATTAACCTGAATGCTATTTCATTCACGCACTTTCCTACGGAAAATGTAGTTCATTCACACAGAATTCTGTCTTTCCCGAGAACAGCGAATAGTCTGCCCTGCTACAGAATTATGACATACGTTAATAAAGTAGCACTTCCCTCTACTTTATCCTTCTAGCAAGCTTAGGGAACACCTATTACCTTTCCAGTGATAAGTGTAATCAGAGTGCCTTTTGGACTCCTGGTACCTAAGTCCACAATTTCACAGGTGACCTTCGCTACCATACATTGCTCTCATACAGAAAATGTCCCTAATGGTAACACACGATGATGTTACCGAATCTAACCCAGACAATGCGTCGTGCAACTTCAATCGTCACACGTTTTCCCCGTGTACCTACAGGGCAACAACAATTCCGTTTTTCCCGAGAGCAGCGCTTTCCTCTGCTCTACTACGGAACCGTTACAAACTTCCGACTTCCTACATCCCAGAAGCCGTCAAACAACATAGAACTCGACGTGACTCAACATAGAGTGTTAATACATAAACCAATACTTTCCCACAATCAATAATCAATAAGCAATTTACAAGCAATATTCACCAAACCAAAACAATAAAACCATCATACTGCTAACAGAAAACCTGATCCAGCGCGAGACTGGAAAGAATGAGGAATAACTTTTACCGATACCCTCCCTGCGTCGCAGACCCGACGTCACACTAGCTCATTCACACACACAGTCATTGGTGGGGCCCATAACACCAACACTCACACGTCTCTCTCACGAGTCTGCACACACAGGAGGGATGAGTAATTCAAGCGCTGGACATGTGGGGGAAACACCTTATAACCTGTAGGGAGAGAAAAGTTATTTTACAAAATATACATTAACATCCTTCGCCTATAGATCCCTAATCTTAAACATCAAGGCACTCCTCCCACTTGGTCGAATGGACCACATTAGATGGATTGGTTGATGGTGATTGAGAACCGGCTAAAACACATTTTTAAGACTTAGAATCCTTATCTTTCTTAATGAAAAACCACAAACTCATTATTTCTCGTTAATCAATAATTGATTATCTAAATTTTCATAATGATTTATATTTGCATTTGTCTCGTCAAAGTTTTGAATTTTTAGATCAATTCAAATAAATCGCAGAACATTATATTTACCTAATCTGGCTATTTGAAGTCCTCTAATTCATTGGCTCTGCATAACCAAATTTTGTCGAAAATTGTCCGAAAAGCATGCCAAAGCTCAAAGTTCTTTGCTCAGCACGTTACAGTCCCAATTTCTCAAAGGACCAGAAATCGTGGAAGCATCTATCATAGTTCGTAGATTTAGAAAACGTTTGCTGTCATCAAACGGTCAGGCCACATCTGGATCATAAGGAAAGGCATCACAACGAAGGTGGAAAACGAGCTCTCTCCAAAAATAATGAAGAAGTCGACCAACCCACAAACGATCAACGAACGACCCATGAACGACCCCCCCTTCCTATTCTACCATTCTTTTATAATCAAAGCAAGTTGAAGAAGATACAATTTTTAGCTTTAGGACAGTCGTGATTGGTTTGATTGTTCCCCTGTCTTGGCGAGTGTCCCGTTCCATATCCTTGACCGGGAACATGTTGTACAAAGGTCGCAAAGAGGTTCAGGATACACACTTGCACATGCGCAATTGATTCCGCGCCTCATGAGACAGTGGCCACATCAGGCGTGGTGACAGCGGCCATATTGGATTTAGGCCCAGATGCCAACTTAAGCGAAACAAACACAAAAGAATAATTAATTCATAGAAATAGTGATTCTAATGTTAACCCCTTACTAATCCCTTTATGTGTTTGTATTTATCTAGCATATAGCAACATTTAAAGCCACTATATTCACCTTTTTCGATCCTCCTCAGGGGTGCAGCATCACAAAGCAACATATATCATGCAGTATTCTATTACCACATATACTATTATTAATATGCGTACAGATTTTTGTTATAAAGGTTATTTAGCCATGCAAAATGCAAATCCCACATGTACTTTAAGTATTAATGATGTTGATTATTATTCATGCAACACTCGTTTAATAATATTATAGTTAATAGATTATATAATTAGTACTTTCATGCAAAAATAGAGGAGGTATACAAAATTTTGCACTACTTGCTCCATCACTTGCAAACCCTCCTGAGTTAGGCTGAAGACTCACACTTTTGTATGCTACACATAAAACAATGTTGCCTTTTGTCAGCATAAAGCTTCCTTTAGCCATAATGCTTTAAAAGAAAACATTGTGATATTTAAATTATTACAACACCTCCTCAGGGGTAGTAAGCACTATATAAATGCTAATTATTTTGTGCAAATACTAGGAAAGATCAACACATCTGACGTTCTGACAGTGCATGCATATCTCATAAACAGGTACTGAACAAAGTGAAAAGCTGCCTCTCTTAAGTATGTGTGAAATGCTAACAAGGTGTGAGCCTTTGTTTCCCCTCTGCTGCATTTGCTTCTAGGTATGAGGCTCCTGACTACTGTCAGCCAGGAGACTCGAACTAAAGGAGGCCTGATGACCTCTCAGACTCAGCCTTTGTTAAGGGCCAGCAGGAGTCAGAAATAAGAGAGCCCCGTACCTCCTGCACGTTGTTGCCGATAGAAAGCAGATAACAACGTGCAGGCGCGCTGAAAGTGTCCTGGTGTTTGGAAATTACACCGGGACGAATTCATTATCTTTATCAGTGGGGCCCAACTTCTTGGCAGGGTGGACGGCGTCCATCCTGTGAAAAAAGTGGGGGGGCGCCGTCCACCCGCCCGTACCGCCAACTAGTGCCATGCTTGCACGCCATGTTTAGCACCGGATTGTGACCTTTGGCTTGCTTTGGCGAGCTTGTGGACGAATTGCGAGAAAGATTGCTCTATGAAACAGGCAAGCAGTCAGGACAAGAAAAAGATGAGAAAAAGATCCCTCCTATATTAACTATGTTTACTCGAATTAGAGACTGTTAATGTATGTGTAAATGCAGTCAATAAAGCATTAATATACAATACCTAATGGTATGCCTTAATCAGTGTTTATATATATGAGGAAGCAATGCCTCATTAACCTCAAGAACGGGTGGATAGGACGAGGTTACTTGATAGTGCCCTGTGAAAGTCTCTGGCTCAATGTGAGTCCTTCCCGCGGTTCCGCTGTACACATACATTAACAGTCTCTAATTTGAGTAAACATAGTTAATATAGGAGGGATATTTTTCTCATCTTTTTCTTGTCCTGACGAAGATGCATTGCAACATCGAAACATGTTGACTCATTAGGAGCATCCGCACATTACGCAGGACATCTCCGCACCACCTTTTTAATAGCACCAGCCTCCCTTGACCTATTAAAGTTTTTGTGTCTCGAGGCCAGGTCCTTTTTTAATTCACCCACCTACATACACCCCAGACCCTCCCCCTTGCATTACACATAGCACTACACTATCAGTGCTCCCTCATAGTCACAGGTCGTAGCACGCCCCGTCCCGCAGCGGGGCGGGAAGACCCCTATGATGAAGCATGACACCAAGGGCAATTTTGGTGTGTGAGGGGTATTTAAACAAACACAGTGTGCGTCCAACCACCGTAGGATACACACCTTCCACTACCCAAGATATCTGACCCCAGTCGCTTCTTTCCCCCCCCTCCAACCCACCCCCCCAAAGATTGGAAATGGGTCTTACAAAAAAAAACCACAATTTACTTGTGCAGAAGGATTATCATATAAAAGATGTATTTTTTGGATAAACTGATTCCCTAAGTTGAAGCGTTCCAGCACTTTGAAAAGATATTCCTACTCTATGCGGTCAAAGGCCTTTTCGGCATCTAGTGATAAAGCTAATGCATCTTGTAGGAGGTTCTTGACACACCATAATGTATGTGTCAATGTACATATGTGATTCCCAGAGGAACGCCCTGGAACAAATCCCACTTGGGTTGGGTGAATTAATGAAGGCAATACCTTCTTAAAACGAGAGGCCAGAATACTGGCAAGAATTTTTATATCACAATTCAAAAGTAAAATAGGGCGATAGCTGGTACAAAGTAGACGGTTCTTTCCAGGTTTAGGAAGTGCTGCAATTATTGCTTTGTTAGAGATGGGTCCCAAGGAATGTTCTCGTTCAGACTCCTGCAACACAGCATGCAATGAATCGACCACATTGTACCCAGACCAACAATAGAATTCAGCTGGAAATCCATCCTCTCCAGGAGCTTTATGATATGATAAATTGGATATGGCTTTTGCAATCTCATCCTTGCTAATCTCTCCCTCAAGAAGGGCCCTACCCTCATCAGAAAGACGGGGAAGATCTACCTTTGAAAGAAAGTTAGTCACTCCTTCCGTGTCTATTTGCTTCTCAGGTGTGTAGAGTGATTTATAAAAAGAAGCAAATTCATTTACTATATCTTGTGGCCTAGTAAGAATGCTGCTCTGGGATGATTTGATAGCTGAGATGGTCATGGCTGCCTCTTTTTGTCTTAATTGTGCCGCTAGCAATCTGCCTGCCTTCTCTCCTTGTTCGTAATGTCTCGTTTTCATTTTTTGGAGAGCAAATTCTGCCTTAGAGATAAAGAGTCCATTTAATGCCATTCGAGCTTGTTCTAAAGATTTACGATTGTGTAAAGTTGGGGTTTTGTTATATAGGCGGGTGTAGAATAGTATTTCCTGCTCTAATTCCATTTGTCGTGCAGCATTCTCACCCCAGTATTATTGCGGTCACACCGGGGTAGGTAGGCGGGGGCTAGAAGTCAAACAAACCTGTTGTGGAAGCTCTTGTCTTCAGGTAATGGTGTAGTAGAGCCCTGCCCTGGTACCTCAAATCAAAATGGTTACACAAAAATTGGTATTTTACCATTATGATGCTATTTATTGTGCATTACGTGTCTGCAAGTGTATCATAATGACTCAGCAACTCAGCAGATGATATGCAAATTATGCTGAAGTTTAAGAAGCCCCAGCCAAATTTCATTACACATCTCTAACCTGTTAGCCTATTCCCTTATTAATGGCTATATTAGTTCACTAAGCTTTAATGCTAAGCCATATATAGGTTCCCTGCATACCTTATGCTGTGTTTGGGTCAGCTATTGGAATTTAGTCATTCAGCATCTACCCTCAGCAACCGTCTCATGGCGCCTATCAGCAAAGGCAAATATACATCTTTAGATTTTCTCACATCTATATTTACTACTACACCTAGCGCTAACTAAACACTTCTACTGTTTACCATTTCCAAGTGTTGATTTACACCTAGGTGTAAACTTACTTGTCTCATCTCAGCAAATCAGTTGGTAGAGCCACTTACAACAGGATTTACAAGTGTACAGATACTACTACTAACTTTGCACATACAGGGGGAGAGCGCCAACATGGCAAAGATCTCCCAAAGGGAAAGTAAACATAAAATTAATAAAGTTTATCAGTCTTTAAAAAAAAATTAAATGGGAAATATAAATGCAAATTAATGTCAAATAATTCATTTTAAGCTAGGAATAATATAATAAAATAATAAAGCACATTAACTTATCAAATTAAATGTACTTCAATAATTAATTAATTTAGATATAATAAGTACATTAAATAATTTAAATTAAATTACATTTAGAAATAAATAATATTATTTTAACAAGAATTACAAAACATTTCCACGCTCACTTGCATTTATACTTTTATTTAATGTATAGTTTATTGTATTATTGATTGTATTTAATTAATTACATTAGTTTTACATCTTAAACGAAAGTTGAAAAGCCTATTTTTTAAACGTATTGTCTCTTAAATAATAAGATTATGTAATATTTTTATATATATACAAATACACACACATACATTTATACACATGTATACATATATATATATATTACCTACTGGCGCTCGCCAGTAGGTAGTTATAGTTAGGACCTAGTTACCATAGGAAAATTGTAACATTCTTTTCCCAATAACTTTGGCGCCAGTTGTCGAATCTTCGCAAAATTTTCAAAACTGGTGGGGTGCTCCGGTTAGCTCCTATCCTGAAAGTGTGGGGGTGATTCGTCAAGCGGGAGCTGAGAAAAAAGGGGGGTCCCAAAATGCATTTTCCCCATGATATTTCCCATAGGAAATTTTAGACACGGCTACAGCCCGAACTCCCTAACGGAATTACACCAAATTTGGCAAAAAGGTAGCCCTTAGTTCAGAAAGCACCTTTTTTTTAAATGGTGTAAATCCGTTCAGTGGTTCCTGAGAAATTAAAAAAATAGAGGTCAAAAAATCAATTTCCCATTGAAAACTTCAGATATAGTTATAGCAAAAACATCTGAACGGAGTTACTCCAAATTTGGCAAAAAGGTACTGCTTGGCTCAGAAAGTGACCTTTTTAAAAATGGGGTAAATCCGTTCAGTAGTATTTGAGAAATTTAAGAAATAAAGATAGTGATATCTAAAGGCCCGGTGGATCCGCGCACCCTCCCGATCACGAGCTTAATGCTAATTGGCTGTCAACACTCCAAACCAGGCAGCCATCTTGTGCCTCGGTTGAACTGAGGCAGAAGAAAACAGAAAAAGAAACGTGAAAAACAAGAAAAGGGGGCAGGGTAGAAACACCCTGACCCCCTAGGCCTGCTCAGAGCCAAAAAAAGCATTTTTAATCTAAAAAATCAGCGAGATTCGCACTCCCAGCGTGAATTTTAGCCGCAAATTTAAAAAAAACGAAGCGCGGGCTCCTGCGCTATGTTTAATTAAGCCCTCGGGTGCGCCAGGTTCCGGGGGCAGTTAAAAAATGTGTGGGGGTCTCCAATCCCCGCGACACTGCCCCGGGGACCGCCACCCCCTGGGGCTTTTCCAAAATATTTGCAGGGTGCCCTTGGCCCCCCCGCAGCCCCAGGGACCACCACCCCAGGACTTCTTTTTTAATCTGTGGGGGCCTCTAAGGCCCCCCCAAGCCCCGGGGAACACCACCCCCCAGGGCTTTCATTAATTAATTAGCGGGGGCACATGGCCCCCCACTGCCTCGGGGACCACCACCCCCGGGGTTTATAAAAAAAAATACTTCGGTGTGGCGGGGTTCGAGCCACCCACATGCCCCGGGGGCCACCACCTCCCCGGGTCACTAATTATGTAAATTCGGGGGTCCGTTACGGACCCCCAAGCCCCGGGGACCACCACCTCCCCGGGCTTTGCCAATGTAATGGGAGGGGAGCCGCGCGGCCCCCCTCTTGGAACCTGTGATGGCCCGGGGGACCGCCACCCCCCCAGGGCCTGCAGTGTCCCGGGGTGCCCATCCATGTGACACTGCTGTTTGCTATGGCAGGGCTTGAGCCTCGCGGCTCCCACCCTGTCATAGCAAACTGGGGTTTGGGTTTTGGAAGAGAGACCAGGAAACCTGCTCTCTCTTCCAAAATCCAAACCACATTGCTTTTCCACACGGGGAGCTGCATGTCAGCAGCTCCCCATGTGGAAAAGCAATGTCAGCTCCCGCAGGACGCGGGAAGCCGGCAGGGACCGTTGGGGAATTGGGGCTCCCTCCACGGTCCCCAACGAGGTGGCCAGGACCCGGGGGATGTGGTCCCCGGGGCCAGAAGTGGCCAGGGAGGGGGGTCACGTGTCCCCCCTCCACAATAATCAATAAAAAAAAAAAAATAATGCAAAGGCCGGCCCAGGGGGATGGGGTCCCGAGGGCCATAAATGGCCTGAGGAGTGAGGCCACGCAGCCCCCCTCCATAGTAATAAAAAATATATATGGCCAGGCCCCGGGGAATGGGGTCCCCGGGGCCGAGAATTGGCCACGGAAGGGGGGCCCACGGGGCCCCCTTCCTGTTAAAAAAAATTCTTTTTATTTTTAAATTGAGGATCAGGCCCAGGGGGATGGGGTCCCCAGGGCCCCCAAAAAAGTCAAAACAAGGGGGGCCACAAAGCCCTCTTACATTTTTTTTTTTTTTAAATAAACGCGATCGTGCATAGGCTCCGCCCCCTCCAAGCAACACTCTGCTAACGCGTCCTGTGGCGCGTTTTAAGTTGGGGAATTAATTCCCTGTCAATACTGGGGGTCCCTGGTGGCCAAATAGCCCACCAGGTACCTCCAGTAAGCGCCACAGGGCTGCGTTGTAGAGAGGTTGTCCAGGCCATGACCCTTTTTGCACCTCTCTGCAACGCAGCTCTGTGACACTTACTGGAGGTACCTGGTGGGCTAGTTGGCCACCAGGGACCCCCAGTATTGAAGGGGAATTAATTCCTCAACTTAAAACGCGCCACCGGGTGCATTTGTAGAGTGTTGCTTGGAGGGGGCGGGGCTTGAGGTGACATGTGTGCAAACATGCCCTGTGGCACGTTTTAGTTTAGGGAAATAATTCCCTTTCAATTCTGAGGGCCCCTGGGGGCCAACTAGCCCATCAGGTATCTCCAAAAAGCACCAGAGGCCTGTGTTGCAGAGAGGTGTTCCAGGCCACACCCCTTTTTACACCTCTCTGCAACACAGCTCTGTGGCCCTTACTGGAGGTACCTGGTGGCCTAGTTGGACCCCAGGGACCCTCAGGATTCAAAGGGACTTTATGCCCCAACTTAAAACGCGCCACGGGGCGTGTTTGCACAGTGGTGAAGGGAGGGGGCGGGGCCTGAGGTGACATGTGTGCAAACACGCCCTGTGGTGCGTTTTAAGTTGAGGAATTAATTCCCCTTCAATGCTGAGGCCCCTGGGGGACAACTAGCCCATTAGGTACCTCCATAAAGCACCAGAGGCCTGCGTTGCAGAGAGGTGGTCCAGGCCACGCCCATTTTTACACCTCTCTGCAATGCAGCTCTGTGGCCCTTACTGGAGGTATCTGGTGGGCTAGTTGGACACCAGGAACCCTCAGGATTCAATGAGACTTAATCCCGCAACTTAAAACGTGCCACGGGGCGCATTTGTACAGTGGTGAAGGGAGGGGCCTGAGGTGACATGTGTACAAACACGCCCTGTGGCGCATTTTAAGTTGGGGAATTAATTCCCTTTCAATCCTGTTTGTTCTTTCTGCACATGTCTTGCTTCTTCCTGCACTTTTCTTCATCTTTTTGGACTTCTGTTGCTTCTTTCTCCATTTCTTTTGCTTCTTTCTGTGCATTTTTTCTTCTTTCTTCACATGTCCTACCTCTGTAGGCATAGTTAGAAACTAGCATTTGAAAAACCTTTGAAATTCACTGAAAAAACCATACGTTTCAGACACGTTATAGTTAGAAATTAGCATTTAAAAAACCTTAAAAATTCATGGAAAAACAACATAGGTTTTAGGGAAAGTTATAGTTAGTTGGACATTGGATTCATACAAAACCCGTGAAATTCCCCCGTTATAGTTAGTTCAGCTAACTATAACTCGCGCCCCTCAATGCACTGCTGATGACGTCACATATTACATCACTCATGACATGGTCAGTGACATCACTGATGACATCACTGATGACATCACTGATGACATCATCCAGTGACTGTGTGTTTCTGTAAAGTTTAAATATGTTTAATATATATAGGTAAAGGCATATTGAAGAATGAGTGGGTGTATAAGTGTCTGAATGGATGTTTTAGTAGGTGCGTGACTGACTCTATAAGTGAGTGATTTAACATATCTTACTGAATGCATGGGTTAGTGACTAAACTGTGTGAATCTCTGTATCTGTCTGTCTGTTGGTGTGTAAGCGACAGCATGGGTTTGTGAATAACTACATAAGTGTCTATATGAGTTATTGATTGGTTGTCTGAGTATCTGTTTGGGTGCCTGAGTGTTTGTGTGGGTGGGGTGTGTGTGACTCTGTGCATAGATGTGTGAGTGGGTGATTCACTGGGTGCATAGTTTGAAGTGTGCATCTGTGATGGACTGTATGGGTGGGTGAGTGTGTGTATGGGTGTGTTAGTGAGTGAATGTATATCTCAGTGGTACATGTGTGAGTAACTACATATATGAAAGGCAGTATATATGTGTGTTAGAGTATATAAATGGCTATAAGTGGAAGTGTGTGATTGTGAGAGTGGCTGCATGGATGAGGGTTTGCTTGTATCAGTGATTGTATAAGAACTTAAGAATGTGCTAGTATTTGAATGAGTAAGTGAGCTGGTGTGTGTGTATAACTGTATATGTGAGTAAATGGGAGTGTGATTAATTATTTGCATGACTGACTAGGTGTGTGAGTACCTCTATGGATGAGTGGCGGTGTGTGAGTGTCCATACAGGTGTATGAGTGCATATGATAGTCCTGTACTGCATGACCATAAGTAGGAGTGACTGTGCTGGTGAGTGAGTGGATGTGTGTGTGTGTAGACCTAAGAATCAGTGAGTGGGCATGTTGTTATTGGTGTTGGAGTGTCTATGGTTTTGAGAATGGCAGTCTGTAATTTAGAGTGGGTGTAGTTAAAGTTATATTAGGGTGTGAGAAGATGCATGAAATTATCACATGGATGATGTCATCAGTGATGTCATCAGTGATGTCACTGACCATGTCATGAGTGATGTAATATGTGATGTCATCAGCAGTGCATTGCAGGGGCGCGAGTTATAGTTAGCTGAACTAACTATAACTGGAGAAATTCAATGGTTTTGTATGAGGGAAATGTCCAGCTAACTATAACGCCCCTGAAACCTATGGTTTTTTCAGTGAATTTTGAAGGTTTTTTAAATGCTAATTCCTAACTATAACGTGCCTGAAACCTATGGTTTTTTCAGTGAATTTCAAAGGTTTTTTAAATGCTAATTCCCAACTATAACATACCTGAAACCTATGTTTTTTTAAGTGAATTTCAAAGGTTTTTTAAATGCTAATTACTATCTATAACTTATCTCTAAATCTATGATGTTTAATGATTTTCATAGTATTTCTAAATCTTTATTTTTCAGTGTCTCAATTCCTTTAATTATGTTTTTTTATATTGTTTTGTCACCATTTTTTTACTTATTTCTTTTAAAAATTAAAAAATATTATTTGTTTTTAATGAATTTTTTTAAAAAATGTTTGTAACTTTTTAAAACTATTTTTTATATATGTTTTAATATTTTTTAAACTATATTTTTAATACTTTGTTATTATTTTTTTACAAGTTTTTTTGGGAGCCAAAGGTATGCAGAAAACAAAGGCATTCACAAGACCTAGTTTTGCCAAATGTAGACATTAAATGGATTGGACAGAGAGGGTTAAAGTGGCACCAATTGATGCCATTGGTAAAATCCTTTATACATCTCCAACACCCTGACCTCATAATAGTGGACTGTGGTGGCAATGACCTAGGCACTTTGAAATTGATCCAGATAAGGGTATACAAATTCTCCCTACTTCCACGGATAGAGTAAATTCACAGTTACACGCACATACACTCACCATACACTTGGGCCCATTTTACTAACATAAACTCAATTACTCTATTGTCACTGAACCTGTGGAAAGAAAAAACCCTTCTAAACACCCTGCATCTGCACCAAGGTCGATAAGACCAAATTGACACTGTCTTGAGTCATGATTTAAACAACAATCTAAACAACAATAATCAAAATAGAGTACTCAATAATTGACAAGAAATAACCACCAACACTGTTTTTAAAATAATGGTAATTTATCTAAAAATTAGTTCAAATGGAAAATCAATTCAAAGCAAAATCATTATTCTCATAATTACCTATTCTAGCTAAATGTCATAAATGGGTCAGGACAGGTCACTCGATAGAAGTCTCTCAAGTCGCCGTCCTCACAGCATCGATCCTCACCAAGTTTGGGAAGAAGTGGCCACAGACCCTCTCTAGGCTAACAATACTTATAATACATTTTAACAAAAGAAAGCAACATAAAATGTTTTAGATATCCGCTGAACCGCTGAGCAGAGCGAGCAGGAAAGGATATAGCATCGCTACATTTGGAAAAATATCCGCTCAGAAAAATCACAAAAATAAAAAGACGGAAGAAGGAAACTCAAGTTTACAAATGTTTCTTTTCACATTCACATTTCCTCGGAACCAGCATTGTGATCACAAAGTTCATTGTGGCTCCCTTGTCCTCCAAGGACACTTGGACTCTCGCCCAGAACTGCTGTCCTCACGGAAAGTTTTAAAACCAGGCGAAGACTGTGGTCAGATGACTCTCGACCAGGTTCAGCAAGGCCTTCTCATCAAAACTCGATTATTCGAACGCAGGCTTTAAACGGCAGCCATTTTTCAATAGGCCAAAACAGACCATCTTAATTAAAAGAGACAAAAACAACGTTACCACAGCATAGTGATTAAACAGTGTTAACCCCACTAATACCCTTATGTGTATGTAATTATCTAGCCTTTGCAACACAGAAAAGCATTAGTACACGTTATTTCAAAAGCATTTTTGTACTTTAAAACAAACAACACTTAGCAATATCCATTTAATAAAACCTGCACATTATTATTAAGCACACAAATGCATTCCCACGTGTAGTTTTCTCCTGTTAGTTCGTATTGGTTAATCAGAATTTCACACAAAACAAATAATTAGAGATTATAATTAATAATTTTAATTCACAACATATAGACAAACTGGAGCTTCAAAACCCGATAAATTTTCAACAGAAAACTCTGCTCCAGCAATCCCCCCTTTGGTGATATTATCACCAAATAAACAACCCAAAAAAAAAAAAAAACATTTGTAAAATTTAGTCCCATTTTAGGAGAAATTGGAAATGTCTTTTTCTTTTCACAACATTAGACACCAGACTCCCTTTCATCATCCCTCTTTGTTTCCAAATAAACACTCTCCCTCATTCTTCTAATTCTATTTCTTGTGGATCTCTTTTTGACCTTTTATTTCTCTTTTCAATATTTCTTTTAATTAATTTCTTTTTCCCTCCCCTGTTTTTACAACACACACACACCAATCTCAGTATCAATAAAGCAACAATTATACAAGTCAAAGGAAACAATATCTTACCTATAATAGTACTACCTATTTTTGCAATAAAACTCTTAACAACAACTATTTTATTAGCTATTTTGGTCCAAATGCTCTCAGCTTCTAGTGGTACTAATTCTTCATGCAAATCAGTAATATTTTTTATATAGACCTTCAGATCTTTGCTTTCATCAGGAATGTAAGTGCAACAATGTTGAACTTTCAGCATTCCACAAACTCCACCCTACTTAGCTAATTGAATATCAAGGGCAAGTCAATTTTGCATAGACATGGCACGTACGGCAATCAATTCCGTATTCACCAAAACAAACCCTCCAGCGGTATTTGTCGATAAGCGATCCACCACTGTTGACAGTTTCCGAATTCCATATGCATTCAAAGAAATTCCCACTGCTGGAATTAAAGCTCCAAAAATATCACCTACAATTTCAGACCAAGTTTCTCTCTTAAAACGTGTTAGTAAATTAATATGTTCTACATCTTCTATTCTATCCATATGGAAAATCTTTGGAAAAACCAGGCCCACATAACACGTGCCATACCAATGGTCAGGCAACTTGTAATAAGCCTTGTTCCCACAAACATAATACACTCCTGGGAAAACTGGATCTTCTCCACCTCTGAAACCCCATCCTGTTGCAATGAAGTATGTATCATGACACTCACTAGTCCCAACAAAGTATGTATCATATTGGGATTTCCGTCTTGTAATGCACAGCTTACCCTTTTGTGGTGCATCTAGAGCTAAAGTTGGACTAGCCCCATTTTTCCATTCTTTCCCCATCTCAATGTTCCAAATTGTCTCACTCACTTTGTATTTCCCTGCCTTCTCATGCATGCTCATTCTCCTTCCCTCTACCATGTTTAGGAAAGCCTTCTCCTCTTCTTTCAGACTGCAAGTTAAATTATTCTTAAAAATGTAATCTAATGTTAATTCTTCTTTCTCAATAAAAATCTCACCAAAAATGTTAGCTTCTTTAGCTGGATTCAGCTTTTTGTTCATAGGCAAGTGCCCAAAAATACTATCTTTGTTAGACATCGCATAATCTATTTTCCCTAACAAATAAAAAACACTACTCAATATACTACATGAAATTCCATACGTAGCTGGTAAATGGTGATAAGTAACACCCTCTGAAACGGATGCAGGTAACTGCATACATACGTAGCAATCCCTAACTTCCATTGTCTTCACATATTCATATAACAATTTTGAAAAAACATTACTAGAAAAATCATTAATTGACCTATCTTTATGTATGTAAGTATTACTAATTCTAGTCGGAACTACCTTTTGTGAATTTTTCTCCACATTAGTCACATTCTCTGCATGTATCTCAAATGTACCTATTGTAACTCTAAAAGTAACTAATAAAGCTAATACACCCCATAGTAACATTAATAATCCAGTACAGCAACAGCACATTCTACACCATCTTTTCAAAAAGGCACATCTACTTTGATTATTCTCTATGTTAGCCATTTTACTACTTTGACCTTGTCTTTTGACTTAGCCTCTACTACTCCACTACTGAAATTTCTAGAACTCTGGATTACTTCAAACAACTAATTTTCAGACTTTCTCCTTTTCACTTTTCTCCAAGTGAATTCTTCTGTTCACTCAATTTGGATACTCATCACTCTTCACTTCATGTTCTTCAACATCAAATTGTATTAGATCTCCAACATCATCCTCAGTATCCGACTTTTCTCCAATGTCAGTCAAGATTACTTTCAGGATTTCACCTGTATCTTCCTCAACCACTTCACGTATGGCCTCCTCTGGATTTCCCTGACTTTCTGCCTCTTTACCTTCAGACAGTGCCACGTACGTCCATTCCGGCGACCTATACTTCTGGTTAGGTTTTCTTATTCTCTTGATCTCCTCTGGTTCTTTTGATTCTTTTCGCTTTTCACCTTTTGCTGAATTCTGACTCGATACCTCATTCACTTGTTCAGCTTTCGAAGTATTTGCTCTTATCAGTCTGTATCTCAGCCTCTTTATTCTGTTGTTCTGTTGTTTGGCCAAAGATCTCCTCTCACAATCTTTTTCGGCCGAGTTTCTTTATTATTTCTTTCTCCAATCCAAGTTCTCTTTCTCAGAACTCGACCCTCTGATTTTTCATTCTCACTTTCATCCGATTCTGTTTCAAATGTCTCTTGTTCTTCAGCAGTTTTCTTTCGCTCCACAGTCTTTTTCACCACTGTTTGAGACTTCCCTATTTCTGTCCCTCCTCGGGTCTCCAACACACAATCTTCTTGCTGTCTACTTGTCCCTTCACCTAGCTTATCAGGAATGTTCCCTACACCTCCTCGGGGGTCTTCCGCAATCTGTCCCTCTCTATCTTCTTCTAACCCTACTTCTTCAGGTATAATCTCAAGTGGTTCTTCAACCTCCTCTTCTTCTGATTCAGGAGTAGTCTCTGTGGAACTGTTCTTTTTTCTTTTTTCTCTTCCACTGCTTTTTAAAACTTCAGTCTCTCTCACAGAATCTGATCCCCCTTCTGAAACTTTCAATGTTTCTCTTGAAGCTTCTCCTGGAAAGAAAGAATCACCTGACTCTCTTTCTCCTTCAGCTCTTTCAAAACTCTGATTCCTTCTCACTGGGTCTATTTCTTCATCATCACTGGAATCTGATTCTTCAAAATACTCCTTACCAGTCCCATCTTTTGGGTTTGGAACTCTCAGAGTATGACTTGCATGTACCCAGTTTTTCACACCAGCACACTTCACTGCAGTTGTCGTAGTCAGAATTACTTGTCATGGCCTTCCCCACCTTGGAACCAAGCAATTTCTTCTTCTGTGCACTTTAATCCTCACCCAGTCCCCTGGACTCAGATCATGAGCTTGCTTCTTCTCAAGTGTGGTAGCTTCTTCTCCAACCTGGTGAAACACAGAATGAACTGCGTCAGCCAGGCCTTTACAGTAATCCAAAATCATATCATCAGTTATTGTCATCAACTTATTGACAGGTACAAATGCATGACGCATTGCACGTCCCATCAAAATCTCGTGTGGACTCAAACCAGTAGTTCTATCTGGAGATCTAATAGTCATTAGCACTAGAGGCAAGACATCAGGCCATTTCATTCCAGTGGCTAAACACATCTTACCAATTCTGTTCTTGATTGTGCCATTTATCTGCTCAACCACACCAGAAGCTTCTGGTCTGTAAGCACAATGTAGCTTCTGCTGTATGCTCAATGCTTCACAAATCAAACTCATGAGCTCATTATAGAAGTGTCCACCTCTATCAGACTCAATCGTTACTGGAAATCCGTACCTAGGAATCAGCTCTCTTAACAGTAACTTTGCCACTGTTATTCCATCATTTCTCCTAGTCGGATAGGCCTCCACCCATCTTGAAAACAAGCAGACTACCACTAGAACATACCTCAATCTGTTCACTTGGGGCATTTCAATGAAATCAATCTGCATTCTCGTGAAAGGACCACCTTCTCTGCCTATCGTTCCCAGACTCACCACTGTCTTTTTGCCAGTGTTAAATTGCTGGCAAATCAAACATCTTTGACAGATGCTCTCTGCAATTGTCCTGAACTTTGCATTGTACCAAGTCTGTTTAATAGACCTGATCATCGCATCCCTTCCCAAATGTCCCTGGCCATGATACATCCTTGCCATTGTCGACAACATGGAATTAGGCATAACTGGTCTACCATCTCTGTAGACCCAAACATGGTCTGTTTCTCTTGGGGCACAACCTGCCTTGATCCAGTCTTTCTTTTCTTCCTTTCCTGCCTCATCCTGCAACTGTTTCACTTCATCCCACGTTTCTAGGACATTAGTAAACATCACAGAACAAAAAGACATTTCCCCTTCTCATTCTCTGTTAATCGATTGATTATTTTTCGCACAATACTGAGCAATGTCATTAGCAAATCTGTTTCCAAGTGTTACAAAATCATCTCCTTGTCCATGAGCAGCACATTTCACAACTGCTAATTCTTTAGGCAGCTGTATTGCCTCAAGTAATTTTCCAATCACTTCAGCATTCTTTATTGGAGTCCCACTCGACGTCAAGAAACCTCTCTGCAGCCAAAGCTGGCCAAAATCATGCACAACTCCAAATCCATACTGACTATCAGTCATCACAGTCACTCTCAGATCTTTCCCAATTTCACAAGCCTTCGTCAATGCCACCAATTCAGCAACTTGTGCAGATTTCACTCCTTTTAATGGTGAAGCTTCCATCACTTCTGAAACTTTGCACACTGCATATGCTGCACTCAGCACACCCTCATCATTCCTCAGACATGATCCATCCACAAACAGCACATGATCACTCTCAAGTAATGGAAGATCCTTTATGTCTGGTCTCGGTTTTGTACAGTAATCCAGCACATCCAAACAATTGTGATCATCTTCTGTCTTCACACCCACAGTTTCAATATCTGGTAACAATGTCGCTGGATTCACATTCACACATCTCTCAAGAGTCACATTTGATGCTCCCAGAATGACTTTCTCATATTTAGTCAGCCGACTATGTGACATGTACTGAGTTCTGATTCTTGTCAAAAGAATTGCCACATTATGAGGTACGAATACCCTTACAGGATATCCCATTATTATTCCCTCACTCTGTTCCAGACTTCTGCATGTCGCGGCTACAGATTTCAGACAACCTGGTAAACCCACAGCTACAGGGTCAAGTGTCGATGAGAAGTACGCAATAGGCCTCCTCAGTAGTCCATGCTTCTGGATTAACACTGAAAGTGCACATCCATTTCTCTCACTGCAGTACAACTCAAACTCTTTTTCATAATCTGGCATACCCAAAGCAGGTGCTTCACACATTCTGCTTTTCAATTCCTCAAATGCTGCCATTTGTTCTCCATCTAGTTCCAATGGGTCTGTCATCTCACTTTTTGTCAGCTTAATCAGTGGCTTTGCTATCAGGGAGAAATTAATTATCCACTGACGACAATAACCCACCATCCCCAGAAACATCCTCACTTCTCTCTGAGTCCTTGGGGCTTTCATTTCCCTGATGATTTTGATCCTGTCATCAGTCACCTTTCTCAGACCTTTCTCAATATTGTGTCCAAGATAATGCACCTCTTTCTTGCAAAATTGCAATTTAGCTGGAGATACCTTTAACCCTCCATCTGCCAGATGATTCAGTAAAGCTATGGTATCTACTTTACAAGCTTCAAGTGTCTTCGATGCCACAAGTAGGTCATCAATATACTGCACTAGTACTGAGTTTTCAGGCATGATCAAACTCTCCAATAATTTTTTCAATAACTGATTGAATATCGAAGGACTCTCTGTGTATCCCTGTGGGATTCGACACCATGCTAAAATACGCTGGCCAAACCTAAATGCAAAAATCGGCTGGCTATCATGATGTAATGGAATTGAAAAGAAAGCATGACACAAATCAATCACTGTGTACCACTCAGCATCATGTGGAATCTGATACAAAATCACTGACGGATTTGGCACAATAGGACAACATGCCACCACAATTTTGTTAACTTTTCTCAAATCCTGTACAATCCTGAACTTCCCATTAGGCTTCTTTAGCCCCATTATCGGTGAGTTACACGGGCTACTCAGTAGTTCTCTCAAAACTCCCTGCTGAATCATTTTCTCAATAATAGGAGTTATTCCTTCAATTATTTCTGGTGTCATTTTGTACTGAGGAATGTTAGGATAAGTAATTCCCTCTTTCACTGAAATTTTCACAGGATCTACATTATTCATCAATCCCACATCCTCTCCAGTAAAATCCCAAACTGTTCTCTTCACTGTGTCTCTCAGCTCTTGAGGCAAATCCTCCGGATCAAACACAGCATATGCACCAACCATTTCACTCTCTCTATTTTCTAGAGTCATTCGGTACAAAACATCCTCATCTGGTGTTTCAAAAGCTATTCCATCCGGCGTACAAAAAATTGTACAGTTCATTTTACACAACAAGTCCCTACCTAACAAGTTCACTGGACTAGTGTCACAGACCACGAATCTGTGCATATCTGAAAATTTCCCTATTTGTACCCTTACTGGTTCAGTAAGACGTGTCTTGATTTGTGTATTGGCTACACCAACTACTTGGATTGCTTCATCCGAGAGAGGAAGATTTCTAATATCTGCTGACCTGACAGTTGATCTAGTCGCACCTGTGTCTACTAAAAAAGTAACACTTTCTTCATTTATTTTCCCATCTACAAATGGTCCTGCCTGGTCTATTTCTAGAGTTGCACCAAGTATGCACTCTTCCTCCTCTCCTCGGCACCGTCAATAGTCACCTTCAGACTCACTCCCTTCATTCTTTAACAAATACTGTTGTACCTGGTTAGAACGCCTCGGTTTGTTTACCTGCTCATCATTGTAGAATCCCGAATCCTGATTGTACTTTTGTGACCCTCTATTCTGCGGCAAGGGCGGTTTTGGCTCTTGACTCTGCTGTCTCACAACCTTCTGTTGTTGCTGCTGTTGATTATTCCCTTTGTTCTGCACCTGTTGATTTAAGGTTTTACTTTCATTATTCGCTAATGGTGGATTTGTAAATTCAGATCTCCAATGTCCCAGTTGGCCACAGTTGTGACACGGGAACTTTTTCTTAGCTTCCTCAAGATTCCCCTTTCCTTTTCCTACATATCTGGGCCTATTCCCTGTATTATTTGCCTGTTCCACCAACTGTGCTTCTTGTCTTTCCGCAACCTTCACTTGTGCCCACATTGCCTTTTCTTTCAGCTTTCTCTGTTTTGCTTCAATTTCATCACTGAAGTATTTAGCATGTCTCAGAATCTCATCTATTTTCTTACTCTGCCAGTCCACTGTATGCTCACGAATTCTTTCACTAATCTCAGGTCTCAGGCCATATACAAATCTGTATACCAAATGACTCAAATCTTTGTCACCCAGGTGTTCATCTCCACTGAATTGTTTAAAAGCCAGTATCAGCCTCTCATAAAAAGCATGAACTGATTCTTTTGCTTCCTGATGTGTTCGATCTATCTTAACCCAGTCTGTTTCTTTGGGAGGAACTTTACTTTTCAGGTATACAATCACCTGATCATACTTCCTTTTTACCTCTGGATCTGGTGCTCCTGTTCTCTGATCTCTTGGATATTCCTCAGTAGGCCAACTTACAACTATTTTACACTCAGCCCACAAGTCTGCTGGAACAATTATATCAAACAGACTATTCAGGTCAATCCACAGCACTTTTGACAATTTCACAAACCTATCTACCTGCCTCTACCACTCGACGGGCTTTTCTCTCAGTCGAGGGAAATCATTCGTAAATGATAAAATATCCTGTCTGGTCCATGGAACATGTACATATCCTTCTCCAGGTATTTCTCTCATAAGATAAGCATCCACTGTTTTCTCTTTTTCTCTCACAGGAAATGCTGAATAAGTCCTTTCTACTGATTCTTCTCTTTTCTTATACCACCTATCTTTCCACTTTTCAACATCACCCCACTTTCGCAATAAAGCGACCATTTCCTTAATCTGTCCTGTTCTACCAGCACCATTCAGATTTTCAATATCCTTGTCCGTAAAATCCATCCTGTAAGACTTCTGCAAGGCTTTCACCTTATCAATGTCTACTCCCTGTTCATTCGCTATTGCTCTTAACCTGTCATGTGTATTTTTAGCTCTCCAGGTGATGTTTTTGCACATAAATAACAACTCTCCATCATGATGATTTTTTGAGAATTTCTGTAGGAATTGTCCCTGCAACAAGCTCCTCTAATTCTACACGTAACTTGGCCACATCAATTGCCTGTGAATCTTTATCCCTCTTTTGAAGAACTTTCATCCATTCATTCAAATCTTCAGCTGTTATTTCAGTAGATTTTCTCACTGGAACCACTTTCTTCTGTGGTTCTAAAATTGGCATCCCTGAACAACCAGCATCACTAGCATCATCCAATCTCAAATTAGACTGTACCTCTAATCCTTCATTACATGTGTCATGTCTGGATTGTCTCAGATCACTACTTTCTGTCCTTCTTCCTGAATCTCCTGAGGGACCAGCCAAACTTGTTATCTTATTCCCAACATATGGAACCACCAAACCATTCTCACTCGTCCTCTGCTTATCAAAAATAGGCATAACTGGACCTATGGTTACAGGCACCATAACAGCTTCTAGATTCTTTGTCAGTTCTCTAATCTTTTCAGTCAGTTCAGATGTAGTTCTGGCTAATTCTCTCGTATTCTCATCACCACATGTTTTCTCTCTCTCTTTTTCCCTGAAAGGATTACCACTTCTTAACTCAGGTGTCACAATTTCTGTCTCAATGATACGCAATGTATCTCTTATCGGAGAAACAACTGGTGTGCTCTCTTCTGGTTCTGGTCTATATGGAGGTGGTCTCTTGTAAATCATGTCATTCAAGACCTCATCCTCATATTCATTAATTCCATATCTTTTCACTTCTGCCTCCGGAACCCTTTCCGCACCCTTCCTTTCTTCCCTTTTGTCAACTGTTCTCATAGGATATAATCCCTCTGACATACTAGCATCTCGCCATCTCTTCATTCGATCATGATGAGTTTCACGATCATATCTCTTTCCGAACATGTATCTGTAGTTTCCTCCAGACCTCTGTTTTTCTCTCTCATGTACTTCCTCTTCCCATTCCACTAAAGCCTCAAACTGTGTCGGCCTTGGTCTTGGGTCAAGACACAACATCTTTTCCCGTACATTTCTCACCACGGCCAGATTAAATGAACCATGTTCTGGGAATGCTAAGACACCATCTTCCTTAGTATACCTAACCCAATTCTCCAACCATATACATGTATGATACCCATATCTCGCAGCCATGAAGGATGCAGGCGTTTTCGTTGGAGGTAACAATTCACCTTCTCTTGTTTTAACATCTTTATCCTTGTCAAACCATCTCTTTATTTTTCCGAACAAAGATTTTTTCTTTTTCTCTTCTTGGTAATACATTTTAGCGTTTACCAAAACTTTCTAATCCCTTCCGTAATACAACTGTACAATACAATATTTTATCCAATAACAGCGCAACTCACACCAACGCACCAATCCTGGAACGTCTACGTCACCTGTATCCCTTCCAATCCTTGCGCGGCTCACACCAACACACGAATCACAGCGCGAGCACTGTACTAATCCAATATCCAATCAGAGCGCGGTCTGTTTGACGTCAGCAGTCGCTGCAGTCGCTCCTACTCCTGTCTCCTGTCACTCGTCTACCCCTCCTTTACAAAACTTCTCAGTAGACTTCGTGTCAAATTCTACAAAATCTATTAGTTACAACATATAAACATCTCCATTGTCTGTTTCGCTAACCATAGAATAGTAAAGAAAATCTATTTCACAAGAATCCCGTCTTTCACTCACTTCTGTTTCAGTACGGAATTAATACTCTCGTTGACACAGTAGCACATCCCTCTACTTTGCCCTTCTAACATGCATTCATTAACTGTTTCCTCTAGGACTGCTCCAAAGAGTTTTACAATCAACTAAATGCTCATACATTCACGCACATTCATACGAGAAAATATAGTACATACACACAGAATCCTGCTTTCCCGAGAACAGCGAACAGTCTGTCCTACTACAGAATTATAACACACGTTAACCAAGCAGCGCTTACCTCTACCCAGTCCTTCAAACAAGCTCAGAGAATACCTATTACTTCTCCCGCGATAAGCTTTAACGGTGAACCTTACGGATCCCTGGGACTTAAGACCAAAGTTTCACAGATAACCTTCGCTATCATACACACTCCTTTTATACCAGAAATATATCCCTAATAGTAACACACAACGATGTCACTGATTCCGAACCCAGACAATGTGACGCGCAACTTCAATTGTCACACGTTTCTCCTGCATACATACAGGACCAACAATCCCGTCTTTCCCGAGAGCAGTATATACTTCCCTCTGCCCTACTACGGAACTGCTACCAGCTCCCAAATTCCAGAAGCACTACATAAAACTCAACACGACGATTCCAACATATAGTATTAGTACATATACCAACATCAATCAATAATCAATAAATCAAAAGCCAATGTACAAGCAATCTAATCAGATCAAGACAATCATCAAAACCATCCTCTGCTACCAGGAAATTGATCCAGATCAGGGTATACAAATTCTCCCTACTTCCACGGATTCACAGTTAGACGCACATAAACTCACCATACACTTGGGCCCATTTTACTAACATACACTCAATTACTCTATTGTCACTGAACCTGTGGAAAGAAAAAACCCTTCTAAACACCCTGCATCTGCACCAAGGTCGATAAGACCAAATTGACACTGTCTTGAGTCATGATTTAAACAACAATCTAAACAACAATAATCAAAATAGAGTACTCAATAATTGACAAGAAATAACCACCAACACTGTTTTTAAAATAATGGTAATTTATCTAAAAATTAGTTCAAATGGAAAATCAATTCAAAGCAAAATCATTATTCTCATAATTACCTATTCTAGCTAAATGTCATAAATGGGTCAGGACAGGTCACTCGATAGAAGTCTCTCAAGTCGCCGTCCTCACAGCATCGATCCTCACCAACGCAAGTTTGGGAAGAAGTGGCCACAGACCCTCTCTAGGCTAACAATACTTATAATACATTTTAACAAAAGAAAGCAACATAAAATGTTTTAGATATCCGCTGAACCGCTGAGCAGAGCGAGCAGGAAGGGATATAGCATCGCTACATTTGGAAAAATCTCCGCTCAGAAAAATCACAAAAATAAAAAGACGGAAGAAGGAAACTCAAGTTTACAAATGTTTCTTTTCACATTCACATTTCCTCGGAACCAGCATTGTGATCACAAAGTTCATTCTGGCTCCCTTGTCCTCCAAGGACACTTGGACTCTCGCCCAGAACTGCTGTCCTCACGGAAACTTTTAAAACCAGGCGAAGACTGTGGTCAGATGACTCTCGACCAGGTTCAGCAAGGCCTTCTCATCAAAACTCGATTATTCGAACGCAGGCTTTAAACGGCAGCCATTTTTCAATAGGCCAAAACAGACCATCTTAATTAAAAGAGACAAAAACAACGTTACCACAGCATAGTGATTAAACAGTGTTAACCCCACTAATACCCTTATGTGTATGTAATTATCTAGCCTTTGCAACACAGAAAAGCATTAGTACACGTTATTTCAAAAGCATTTTTGTACTTTAAAACAAACAACACTTAGCAATATCCATTTAATAAAACCTGCACATTATTATTAAGCACACAAATGCATTCCCACGTGTAGTTTTCTCCTGTTAGTTCGTATTGGTTAATCAGAATTTCACACAAAACAAATAATTAGAGATTATAATTAATAATTTTAATTCACAACATATAGACAAACTGGAGCTTCAAAACCCGATAAATTTTCAACAGAAAACTCTGCTCCAGCACTTTGACTGGGGTAGGTTTGGAAATGCTTATGAAGGACACCTTTGCAGAATTGATTTCACTTTTTCCCAAAACTGCCTTTGTGTATTCTAACATATGCCAAAGGCAGAAATGGAACTGGTCCAATCATTTTTGTCCACAAATTGAGAAAGCTAGGAAACATGTGAATAAATCTGTTTCTGCTTCTCTCCGAGACTATAGAATGGGGTCCATTTACAATAACAATCTGCGTTTTCATATGCAAGAGATGTATAGGAGAGATGGAGTACACTTTACTGATGAAGGAAACAGAGTCTTCCTCAACAACTTTAGACTCTGTGTAGGTACTTACTTATAAGTACCAAAAACTCTCAATGAACACAACAGCTTTTTTTAGAGCCACTCAAGAACGAAACACATAAGCTTGATGTTTATCTCCCAAAAAGTTCAGGTTTTTTTGCTTGGAGTCACGCACCCAATGCATTAGGAACCGCGCACCCAAAGCAAGAGAAATCGTGCACTCAACGCGATAGGATGCGCGACTCCTAATTTTACTGTAAAAAAAAAAATAGCCCCTATCCCAAATTTTTATTATCCCTGGGGACCCCATCCCCCGGGGCTTATGAAAACTTTGGGGACCGCGGGGGGAGCCCCAACGCCCCCACAGTCCCAGCCGGCTCCCTGTGTCCTTCGAGAGCCAGCATTGCTTTTCCACATGGGGAGCTGCTGACATACAGCTCCCCGTGTGGAAAAGCAATATGGTTTGTATTTTGAAAGAGAGAGCAGGTTTCCCTGCTCTCTCTTTCAAAATCCAAATGAAGTTTGCCCTCTCATAGCAAACAACAGTGTCCTGGGGATGGGCACCCCAGGACACTGTAGGAGCCGGCCCTGGGGGTGGTGGTCCCCAGGGCCCTCGAGGGCTCCTGGAGGTGGGCCACGCAGCCCCCCTCCCTCAATAATTAAAGCTCCGGGGCTTGGGGGTGCCGTTCAACCCCCCACTCTATTTATTTTCTAGCCCTGGGGGGTAGTGGCCCCCAGGGCTGGAGAGCCCTTCTGGGCCCCCCATTAATTTTTACACATTTTGCCCCCGGGATTTAGTCCCCCCGGGGGCTAATTATTAAGGAAGCGCATAAGCCCGCTCTTCGTTTTTTTTTTTTGCGCCCGGGTCCGTGCACCCTGCGCACATTTTGCCATTTACAAAAAAAAGGGGTCCTGGGAGTCCTTCTGGGACCCCCTCAGCAACTCTAGAGGGTCAGAGTATTTCTACCCTGCCCCCTTTATATCTTTCACACACTTATTTCCCTCACTTTTTCAGCCTCGCTTCTACCGAGGCACAAAATGGCTGCGAACAGTTCCTGGTTTTGAATGTTGACAGACACTTGACAGCCAATTAGCATTCAGCGCATGATCGGGAGGGTGCGCGCACGGTGCGCAGAGGGTGCGCTTAGGGTGCTCGGATCCTCCGAGGCCATAGATATATATGTACTTTTAACTGTAATTTTCTCAGGAACTACTGAACGGATTTACACCATTTAAGCAAAAGGCACAAGTCTGAACAGAAGACTACCTTTTTGCCAAATTTGGTGTAATGTCGTCAGCAGTTCGGGCTGTTGCTGTGGCTAAAGGTCCTATGGGAAAATGCATGGGGAAAACGCGTTTGGGAACCCCCTTTTTTCTCGGCCCCTGCTTGATGAATCACCCCGAAACTTTAAGGATAGGAGCGGACCGGAGCTGGCCAAAAGTTTTGAACATTTTGCGAAGATTCGTCAACCGGCACCAGACTTATTGGGAATAGAATGTTGCTGATTTCCTATGGAAAATAGGTCCTAACTATAACTACCTACTGGCGACTGCCAGTAGGTAATATATATATATATATATTACCTACTGGCGGTCGCCAGTAGGTAGTTATAGTTAGGACCCTGTTTCCATAGGAAATCCGCAACATTCTATTTGGAATAACTTTGGCGCCGGTCGACGAATCCTCGCGAAATTTTCAAAATAGGTGGGGCGCTACGCTCCGCTCCTACCCTGAAAGTCTCGGGGGGATTCATCAAGCAGGGGCCTAGAAAAAAGGGGGGTCCCAAAACGCGTTTTCCCCATGCATTTTTCCATAGGACCTTTAGACACAGCTACAGCCCGAACGGCTGAACAGAATTACTTGAAATTTGGCAGAGAGGTAGCCATAAGGTCAAGGAAGTGCCTTTTGCAGGTCTGGTGTAAATCTGTTCAGTATTTCCTGAGAAAATAGCATTTAAAAGCATATATATATGTGGGCGGAGCCTAACCACACATCTCATCCTGAGATATGATTGGCTGTCAGCACTTCATCCAAGAAGTGTTGGCACCCATCTTGGGACCAATATACATGATAGCACCTCATTAAAAAGCATTACAGTTAATAGAAGGTTTTAAGACTTTAGGTACATTATAAATCATTTGTTGATGGTACCATACTCATTTTAGGAATTGTGGTATGTTCTAAGGTGATTTCACCATGTGAAAAAGCCTTCTGCTGGGATATCATGATTGAGAGAAAAATATTTTCTCATGCTTTTACCACAGAGGTTTGGAAGGTGATCTATAGGCTAAACTGAGAGCTTATTTTCTGTAAATTCACATGATCTTTCTCAGTCATGTGAGAATGAAGTCTGACATTCTCAGTAAAACATGTACATCCAACAAGGGCAGAGACTGTCAGTTGATTCCTTTGTGTTCTACTGCAGCTTCCCAGAGTGTTCCAAAGAACTACTAGAGCGCTAACAGTCCTACTTATGATAAACGTATGGCACACCTGAAGCCATCTTGCTTGGATTAAAGTGGTAACTCTTAAAACATTTAATTTAAAAAGGAACAAAATGAGGGGGTTCATTTTTCCATAAAAAGTATGATTAGTGCTGCAGAAAGAAAAATTAGGGCACATTTTGAGTGACTTCTCAAATCCTCTTCTATTTCATTAAAAAATTCTGACATGCAGACTGAAACATGCACTTTCAATACCAGCAGCAGTTTTCCCTGGTGAGCAGTAGCTTTACTAAAGTGATCTAATTAGCAAAAAGAGTGCTAACATTCTGAATTTATGGCAAATGTGTGACACATCTGAATGCCTTCTTGATGGAATCAAAGTAAAAAACTGAAAGTATTTCCTACTGAGGAGACTGCAGTAAATGAGGAAATTAGGAAACTTCATAACAAATAAGTCTCCCAAGATGGCCACCAGAGACAAAAGAGCCCAAATGTAGCCCAAATATCACCCAGATGTAGCCCAAGTATAGCCCAATGACAGAATGTCCCAGAATGTTCTTAAAAACAACTAGAGCGCTTACTGTCTTCATTATGACAAAAGTATGGCACACCTGAAGCCATCTTGATTGGAATAAACTGGTAACACTTAAAACATTTAATTTAAAAAGGAACACAATGAGGAGGTTCATTTTGCCATAGAAATTATGATTAATGCTGAAGAAAGAAAATGAGGGCACATTTTGAGTGACTTCTCAAATCCTCTTCTATTTCATTAAAAAATTCTGACATGCAGACTGAAACATGCACTTTTAATACCAGGAGCAGACTTCCATGGTGCAGTAGTTTTACTACAGTGATCTAATGAGCAACTAGAGTGCTAACATTCAGAATTTATGGCAAATGTGTGACATATCTGAATACCTTCATGATGGAATCAAAGTAAAAAACTGAAAGCATTTCCTACTGAGGAGACTGCAGTACATGAGGAAATTAGGAAACTTCATAACAAATAAATCTCCCAAGATGGCCACCGGAGACAAAAGAGCCCAAATGTAGCCCAAAATCACCCAGATGTAGCCCAAATATAGCCCAATGACAGAAGTGTGCAAAACACTTATTATTTTGTGTTTTTGCAGTGTTATATAGTGCAGACTTGTCAGGTATTGGAGTGCTTTACATGAGCATTGGTTACATCACACAAGAACAAATTCATTTTGGTTGTAGACATGGGGAGACTAAGTGATTTGACCAGAATCACAGAATGTCGAGCTGAAGCAGAAACTTCAACCTGGTTCCCCAGTTGCAAAGTCTGCAGTTCTGGAAGTAACACCACATCCTCTCCCCTAAGTGCAACATTTAATCAAGTGGTCAACTGGATAAAAAAACATAAAGATAACAAATAATTTAAAAGTGCTTTGTCGCTATTTGAAAACTCAGAAAATATGTCCTTATTTTAGTCTTTTAGAGCACTAACCATAATTTTGATGCCAATAAGACCCTCTCATATATGTAATTTCTAAAGGAAATGCTCTAGGTATTACAGTTTTGATTACATCAAGATGATGTCAGGCGTTCCACACTTTTGTAATAAATATAGAATGTTAGCAATCTAGTTGTTCATTAGGATACTGTTGAGAGGCAGAGGCCAGGGGCACGGACTCTGAAAATTGAAGGCAGGTAGGAGGGTGCAAAGGCAACAATTTAACCACACTGAGCAGGCAGGAAGGGCCGTGGAAGCACAACAGACTATGGAGGGCAGTGGAAAGGGGGGCAGGGGCAACAAACCAACAATACAGGACTTGCAAGAGAGGCTGTTGGAGGGAAGATCTATTACGGGTCAAGGAAGCTAGGGGCGGTCCCCAGATCCCCGGGAGCCACCACAGAACTGAGCAGGAGAGTGAGTCAGGGACAAAAGGGGCACCTTAATTTGAGCCGGGGTGCCTAGGAACGCTTGTTCCAAAAATGAAGAAAACAGACATATGAGACATGGAATTGGAGGCAGAATACAATGGCAGTTTAATGAGAAGATGCAACTTCAAAGAAACCGCAGAATAGAGACATAAAGTACAAAATACAGAATCCAGATAATCATACAGCTGTCATAATATTCTCTGTATCTCAATTAATGTACTGACAGAGAGAGAGAGAAAACACATCTATAAATGCATCATGGGAAACAAGTTACACCAAGGAAAATGTTACCTAGGAACACTCACGTTTACTCTTAGAGCAAGCATTCCTGCAATTACAATACAAAATCTTTTAAATGCAAAAGTAAAGAGAACAATGGTTAAACATAACATGACATTTCATATAGGTAAAATAGAATAAGATACTTCAAGCAAAGCAGAGCAAGACATTTTAAGCAAAGGAAGACAAGAGCTCCCAGCTCTTGGGGAAAACCTGCACTGCCTGTTAACCTACATACAGACGGCGAGGTAGTCCGTCGATATCTGTGGGTGCTCCCTTTTTATATCATTTTGTGGGCTCCTTTGCACGCTACATCTACCTACGTATGCTACCCAAAAGCTTCGTCTGCAGATTTTACCAGACATTTCGTCATTTACCCACTTAATGCTGACAATGGACTGGGTGAAAAGGTCAGTCTCTCAGGCCAATCGCTTATCGTAAGTTCCATAGAGCAAGCAGAAAATAATGGGTATTGTACGGGAATTCAATATATTCATGTATAAAATCTCCTCAGTTCTCCTAACTTGACGCTCTGCGGTTGCCACTTCCTTAAAAGCGGGAAACCTGCCCAGGAAGCAAGTACCAGTCCAGGATGCAGCCTACTGTATGTCGACAGCTTCAGGGGGATGTTGAACTTTGATACCGAGCACGGAGCACTCGGGTAGGGTGGGGGCTACTAGTTTGGATCAGAAGGCCTCGCAGACCTGCCTTCAGACTGCTATACACTAAAATTGCAGAGCTATGGTCAATTTAACAAAGAGGCCTACATATTGAACAGAAGGGCCTACACAGGGGTTTTATGCTGGCTGAGTGGTAAGGATGTCTCAGGATAATTATATAGCAACACAGGACCCGCTGGTCAATTTAATACGGCCTACAAATGCAGCTGGCAGGGCAAGGACAAGGGTCTCATACTTCAGGTGTGGACAGAACGGGCCAGGGGCCCCCTGTGATACAAAATCTACCCTCCTTCAAGGCTGTGGCAATGTAATAGACCATTGTGGGCAGAAGGAAGAGGCAATGGTAGTACAACCATACATGCCAACAGACCCGATTCAGCCAGGAAACGTCCAATGTTTTTAAGCTCAAATGGGCTTTATTTGATCTGTCTCCTGTCTACAATATCCTCTTTTTCAATGTAACTCAAAGGGGAAAATCAATACCCCAGTTTTTTTCAAAATCTCCCTCTTACCAAGTTCAAAATGTTCGCAAGTATGGTACATTGGATCATGGAAGGAAATGGGATAGGGACATGGACTTGGATAACAGAGGACAGGAGGGACATGGAGAGGTGCACCAAACTGACCCTGCAGGCAGGCATCAGGGTTTGCAGCAGCACAATACACCACACAGGGCATGCAGGACGGGAGTGCAGCACAACAATCCATAGAAAGCAAGAGGGAGGGGACAGGACCATGCACATGGACAACAGAGAACAGAGGGGCAAGAGGCAATGGTAGCTAGCTGACCATAATGGACAGACAGGAGAGAAAGCTGCAGCATAACAGACCATAAAGGGCAGGAGGGACGGATCAGGGGCATTACAATGGAACAGACAAGCCAGGAGGGAGGGAGTAGGGCTGGGGGCAAGGGGGCAGGGCAGGAGCAGCAAGATAGCCATGGAGGTCAGGCAGGACGGGCACTAGAAGCAAGACACACCATGAAGAGCAACAGTGAGACTGAGATGGCATACACACAGACCATGGAGGGAAGGTGGGAGGGGGTCAGGGGCAGCTAACTGACCACACAGGGAAGGTGGGAGGGGCCATGGCAGCACAGAAGACCATGCATGGCAAGTGGGAGGGTTAGTGGCAGCACAATGGCTATGATGGGCAAGAAGGAGGGTGGAGGGGCATGCACAAAGGACGATGGAGGATAGAAGGGAGGGTCAGGACCTGTGCACAGACAAGAAAGTTCAGGGGAAGGGACCTCACAACAGACCACACGGGGAAGGCAGGAGGAGCAGTTGCAGCACAACAGACCAGGGAGGGCAGAAGGGTGTGGCAGTACAATGGACCATGTAGGACAGGAGGAAGAGGATAGGGGCATGGCATGTGGACAGGCAGGGTGGAGGTGGCAGGGACAGGTTACAGTCATCTGACAATGCTAGGCAGGTGGGAGGGGAGTGGCAGCTCAACAGAACACTCAGAGTAGATAGGAGTGGCAGGTCCATGGGACATGGTGGGCAAAAAGGATGGAGCAGGGGCATGCACAAAGACATCGGAGGGCAGGGGGAAGGAGAATAGGGGCAGCAAGCTAAGCACAGAGTTTAAGCAGGAGGTCAATGATGGGGCATAGAATTGGGCAATGGAGGGCAGGAGGAGTGGACTGGTACATCATACTAAATTGAGGGCAGTGGCAGCACATCAGACCATGCATGGCAGGAGGGAGGAGGCTAGTCTATGGATTCACACAACAGAGGATAGGGAGGAAGGGGATGGGGCAGCAAGCTAACTGTTCAGAGAAGGCGGGTATTAGGAACTTTATTGTTTTTAAAACATTGTGTCTGTGCGAACTACTTAAAATATGAAGAAGTATGCAGCATAATCTCACTTTTATTCAGGAAGAAGAGGACGTTTGTGACTGTGACTCCGGGCTCACTTGGCAGAAACACCCCCTGACCCTCCACCCCCTATCGCAAAATGTAATGCCCGTGAAAAGGGTAGGTGAACACAGTGTTATATAGAACATAGTCCTGAGAGCACGATTGAAAATGAAAACTAGATATAGTGTATGGTATAAACTATGCACCAAAAAGTGTGATATAAGATGAACCGGGCGTGAAATATAATATGCAATACATTGTGCGCAATGACAGATTCATTGGAGAGCGCGAGATAGCACAGGCACTAGCGCGTGCTGTGTGATATGCGCCTTGGAGTGTAATATGCACAGGGCAGTGTTGTGTAACCTAACTAGTCTCTAAAGTTGTAATATAAAATATGTGCTGGGGAGTGTAACGTTGCATATGCACTGTGACAAAGATATGGATCCCAGATTGTAATATGTATGGCATAGCACTGTGCGTTATAACATAGGCATCGAGAAAGGCACGTTAGATGGGGCAATATAACCCGAGCGAAGACAAGTGTGGCATGACATATTCACGGGGTGGTGTTACAGTGCACATGGGCTAGAGAGTGTCATAGCATATGCACTAGCTAGTGGAATACAACACAGAGGTGTGTGGCACTCGGCAGGCAATGGTGGGTGTAACACAGCATTGGGCTCTGTCAGGAGCACGCTGTGACTCTCAAGTGATGTTCGTCCCCTTTCCAGAGAGTAAAATAAAAAGTATTACACATTCGGCAGTGGATGTGTGTTTTATTAACCGTGAGGGGGGTTTCTTGCATAGTTTTGGTCGAATTTTTGTCGAATCCCCTTTGAATGGCTTGGTGTGCATGTGTATTAAATGTGCCCGTCAATAGCTACCCATGTTTGTATAAATAAACGACAAGGGTGTCTACCAGGATTAGGCATGGTAGGGCATCAGACATGTCAGAGCTTCACTAGTGGTGTAAATACATTCCACGTGGATTCATTGCATGCATAGTCGCCTTTTAATGAATATCACGCAAATCGTCATGGTGATAGGTACGTACGGTTTGTCCAGCATGTCCTAGGTGTGTCTATAAATATATATTTTCTAAAAATAATAAAAAACAGTGGCCGGCCCTGGGGATTGGGGTCAAAAAAATATAATTAGGAGACTGGCCCTGGGGGATGGGGTCATCAGGGCCAATAAATTAGAATAAGAAGGGGAACCAAACAGCCCCCCTTCTTAAAAAACTAAAATAAATAAAAGACTGGCATCGTGCCGGAGGCCATGCCCCCTCCGTGCAGCACTCTGCAAACGCGCCCCCAACAGGCATCTCCAGTATGCGCCAGGGAGCTGCGCTGCAGCCAGGTGTTCTGAGGCCAAGCCCCTTTTTACACCTCTCTGCAACGCAGCTCTGTGGCGCTTACTGGAGGTACCTAGTGGTCTAGTTTGACCCTAGGGACCCTTAGGATTCAAGGGGACTTAATCTCTCAACTTAGAACAGCCACAGGGCGCGTTTACACAGTGGTGAAGGGAGGGGACGGGGCCTGAGGTGACGTGTGCAAACACGCACTATGGCACGTTTTAAATTGGGGATATAATTTCCCTTCAATACTGAGGGCCCCTGGGGGCTAACTAGCCCACCAAGTGATTCCAGTAAGCGCCACCGAGCTGCATTGCAGAGAGGTGGTCCAGGCCGTGCCACTTTTTACACCTCTCTGCAACGCAGCTCTGTGGCACTTACTGGAGGTACCTAGTGGGCTAGTTGGACCCTAGGGACCCTCAGGATTCAAATGAACTTAATCTCCCAACTAAAAATGGACACAGGGCGTGTTTACACAGTGGTGAATGGAGGGGACGGGGCCTGAGTTAACGTGTGCAAAAACGCCCTGTGGCCTGTTTTAAGAGGTAGTTTTAATCTTCATGCCCTATTATATACTAGGGGCTTACAGAGGAGGTCATGCTAATCACAGGGGGACCCCAACGCATAATGTTCCCTAGTGTATGTAGGTGTTTTCACTGTATTCTAAGTGTCTTTTAACATAGCACTGGCTCTAGGACTGGTTAGTCAGACTCAGTTACCACCAGTATCCGTCTGAAAAAGTTGAGGGTACAGGATGATTTTGCAACAAGGCTTCTTTCTGCTCTTCTTTTTGTTCTTTCTGCACGTTATCCATCTTCCTGCACTTATCTTCGTATTTGAGGACTTCTGTTGCTTCTTTCTGCACTTCTTTTGTTTCTTTCTGTGCATTTTTTCTTCTTTCTTCACATGTCCTATCTCTGTAGGCATAGTTTGAAATTAGCATTTAAAAAACCTTTGAAATTCACAGAAAAAACCATAGGTTTCAGGCACGTTATAGTTAGGAATTAGCATTTAAAAAACCTCAGAAATTCACTGAAAAAACCATAGGTTTCAGGGGTGTTATAGTTAGCTGGACTTTTCACTTGTACAAAACCATTGAAATTCCCCCGTTATAGTTAGTTCAGCTAACTATAACTCGCGCGCCCGCAATGCACTGCTGATGACGTCACATATTACATCACTCATGACATGGTCAGTGACATCACTCATGACATCACTGATGACATCTCAAATGACATCACTGATGACATCACTGATGACATCATCCTTGTGATAGAGTGGCAGACCTCCTCTCACCCTAATATAACCTTTGATACACACATTCAAAAATAGAGACTAAAATTTTCAAAACAATGGACATACCAATACCAGTTACAACAACCTCTTCAGTAATTCTAAGATCCACATACACATCCACTCATTCACCAACAGTCCTATACAGTCACTCATACATGTACTCACTCATCATATGTACTCATACACCTATACATCCTGTTACACAATGCCACTCATCCATAGAGTTATTCACACAAATAGTCACTCATGCTAATAAAGAATCAAACATACATTTACTTGCATATACAGTTATACACACACCACCATACTTACTTCTACGGAAACTTACACATACTTAGTCTTTTAAACAATCACTTATAGAAACACATACTTATTCATACAGGAACTCTTTCAATCTCTCACTCTCACATATACTCGCATATATACACCAATAGTCACATATACTAGTTTTAAACATATGTAGTTACTCATAAAGACACTATTGAGACAGTCATTCACTCACTAACACACCCATACAAACACTCATCCACCCATACAGTCCTGCACACATGCTGTGTTCAACACATACAAACAGTGAGTCACTCATTCATGCACCTATGCACAACGTAATACCCCCCACCGAACCATGCAGACACTCAGACTGATACTCAAAAAACCAACTTATAACCTATATAGACACCCATGTAGCTACTCACCAACCCATGCAGCCACTTATACACAAAGTGAGAGACTGATACAGATATTTACATATTTAAACATTACTCACTAAGCCATGTATTCACTATGATACACTTAATCAGTCAGTTACACAATCAATTTTTCAAAAACAAATCATCCATTTAGACACTTATATACCAATTTATTCTTCCATCAACCTTGAGATATACATATATAAAACATATTTAATTTTCAGAAAAACACACATTCACTGGATGATGTCATCAGTGATGTCATTTGAGATGTCATCAGTGATGTCATGAGTGATGTCACTGACCATGTCATGAGTGATGTAATATGTGACGTCATCAGCAGTGCATTGCGGGCGCGCGAGTTATAGTTAGCTGAACTAACTATAACGGGGGAATTTCAATGGTTTTGTACAAGTGAAAAGTCCAGCTAACTATAACACCCCTGAAACCTATGGTTTTTTCAGTGAATATATATATATATGTATATATTACCTACTGGCGGTCGCCAGTAGGTAGTTATAGTTAGGACCACGTTTCCATAGGAAATCCGCAACATTCTATTTTGAATAACTTTGGGGCCGGTCGACGAATCCTCGCGAATTTTTCAAAATAGGTGGGGCGCTACGCTCCGCTCCTACCCTGAAAGTCTCGGGGGGATTCGTCAAGCGGGGGCTGAGATAAAAGGGGGGTCCCAAAACGCGTTTTTCCCATGCATTTTTCCATAGGACCTTTAGACAGGGCTACAGCCCGAACGGCTGAACAGAATTACTAGAAATTTGGCAGAGAGGTAGTCCTCAGGTCAAGGAAGTGCCTTTTGTAGGTTTGGTGTAAATCTGTTCAGTAGATTCTGAGAAAACAGCCTTTAAATCAATATATATATCTGAGCCAGCTTACGGTGCGCTTACGGTACGCTTACCGTAGGCGTACGGTGGCGTGCGCGAGCGCGATTCTGATTGGCTCTTAGATCTTAGTAAACATTCGAATCGGCCGAAACCAGGAAGCGGCGGCCGCCATTTTCTCTCTCGCACTGAGAGTGATGTTGTAGAGAGGTGTGGCTCACTGGTTAGAGGCGGCAGACCCGCATGCAGAGAATCGGCCAGGGACCAGGGTTCAATTCCCGACGCGGCAGGGTCGTGGACCAGGGTCAAAACGGACTCGATAATTCTCGCCTCGGTACCTACTCTAACCAGGAACACACTCGGCAACTCTGGGCATTAAGCTTGCCTCATCTCTACAACGGCCCCCACAGACGCCGGGGATGCCTGGTTTCACCTTGGAGATACCCAGATAGGGACCATCTCACAGGGAAAGCCAGGACGGGTTCCCCAGCGGTCTTCAGCGCCGGGACACTTCCGTTGGAGGTAGCTGCGCGCTTTACAAGCTTCCATAACATAACATAACATAACATAACGGACAAAAACATGTAAAGTGGCTGTTTAGACAGCTCCTACACACATAGCCATGTTGAGGGAGTCCCCAAAGCTCCCTCAAGGGCAAAAACGGAATTTTTATTTTTTTGCTAATTTCGCCGATTACGCTTACCGTACGCGTACGGTAAAAAATTATAAAAAAAAAAAATTATCCACACTCTCCCCACCCCGTGTGCAATTTGTGGCTGCAGGCCACCAATTGTGCATGGCTTATTACCGATGAGAAAAACTATAATATTTAAAAAAAAATAATAAAAAAAAAAATTATCCACACTCTCTCCACCCCGTGTGCAAATGGTGCCCGAAGGGCACCATTTGTGCATGACTTATAAAAATTACGAAAAATTAAAATATTACCTTTCAAAACGAAGTGCATCATATGTCCTCCATGTGCGCACAGTGCGCGAAGCGCATCGTGCGTACATGGTCCATCTAGCGCACCGCGTGCCCACCGTGCGTGCACGGCACTAACTGCGTAAAGTGGCCGCGCGGTGCGCGAAGCGCACCGCGTGCTTACTGTGCGTGCACGGTGCGCGAAGCGCACCGCGCGCGCACGGAACGAACTGCGTTAAGTGGGCGCGCACGCCACGAATGGCGTAAAGTAACTTAGCATTTAAAAAACCGTACAAATTCACTGAAAAAACCATAGGTTTCACACACGTTATAGTTAGGAATTAGCATTTAAAAAACCTTGCAAATTCACTGAAAAAACCATAGGTTTCACACATGTTATAGTTAGCGGAAATTTTACTGATAAAAAACCAATGAAATTCCCCCGTTATAGTTACTGTAGGCAACTATAACTCACGCGACCGCAATCTTCTGCTGATGACATATGTGTGTTTATGAAAAAAAAATATTTGTAATATATGTATAGCTAAAAATGTATGGAAGAAGACATGGGCAAATAAGTGTCTAAATACAGTATTAGCATCAGCAGAGGATTGCGGTCGCGTGAGTTATAGTTGCCTACAGTAACTATAACGGGGGAATTTCATTGGTTTTTTATCAGTAAAATTTCCGCTAACTATAACATGTGTGAAACCTATGGTTTTTTCAGTGAATATATATATATATAGGATTGTCTGACCCCCCTTCAACGAGCTAATCGAGTCAAGCCGGAAACCGAGCTGGGATCGGTGAAAGCCGGGTCGGGGGACGCGACGGAAACCGTGAAACGCAAGGTAGGCGAGACTACTAGCAGAACGTAAATAAGGGGTTAGCGGTTTTTGCCACACACGCGAATGGGATCAAAACTAACCAAAACTAACCAAACAAAGTAAAAGGTTTAATCCCAAAACGCGTGACTCAAAATATAACAATCATGATGTCCGGAGACACGTTTAAGGATAGAGAAGCGGCAGCTTTAAACATGTTCACCGATACAGCAGTTACGGAAACATTGCCACAAACTAACAATGAAGACAGCAATAGAAGCGGAAACACTCTGAATGACAAGTTTAGACAACTAGAAACATGTATGCGCCAGGAGCAAAGCAAATGGTGGGAATCAAAGTCCTTACAAGGTTACATTGATGTGGGGCGTATACCACGCGGCCTGAGAATTTTTATAGCTCCAAGTTACGAGAACCCGAACCCAAAAATGATGCAAGAATGGGCCCAGTGTAATCTTGAATCCTTCAGAAATTTAGTTCTAATTCTGATTAAGTATGCCGAAATTGACTGTACTGTGTTATTGGAACAAATTGACAAATTGAATGAAGAAATTACAAATTACGAGAAAACGGAGGTAAACCAATCACAAATTGATAAATTACGCAAGGAAATGATGGCACGCTTGAAAAAAGAGGAGGACAAAATAAAGGAAAGGAAAGCCTATAAATTTATAAGAGATAAGAAAGATTACGAATTGGGACAAATTTTCACCTTCTCAAGAAAATACGATACTTTAAGACGAACCAGAGCAAACCTAAAGGAAAGTCAAAGAAAAGACACAAGAACAGGAGATAAATCGGTAACTCCAATGTACAACTCTGATCTAAGCTCCGCAATGGATAGTGGTTCTGACTCCGAATTAAGAGATAAAACAGTGGGGATATCGGAACCGGTACCTGAACCAGGAGATGAGATCAATTTTTTATGTATGGACAGACGGCAAACTTTAAGACCAAGAACTCAACCGACAGAAAGTCAAGAAATTACAAACGTAGGCAGAGGCGCAAGGCGAGAATTCGGGCCATCAAATCCCAGAAGGAGAGCCAGGGGAAGATGGATGAGAAAATAAGTTTGGGCAATGAAACTAACCAAACTATCATCAACCTAGCTGACATTGACCTAACCAAAGCGGAAGAACAAATTCTAAGCCTTGGCCTATCTTTCTGTCCAGAAAGCAATTTCAATTATTCAAGAACCAGGATGGACATCTATAGGAGTATAAGAAAATTAAAATTAAAAAAACACTTTTTATTACAAGAAAAAGATAAAACAAAAACAAAAAAAGTTAATCCTGAGAACCCAACAACGACAGTGGAAATAAGATCAAATCCAACTACGACTAATCCGAAGGTAATATACAACTCGATAATGAAACAATGATGGAACCTAATATTAACATCAGACCGGAAAGAGCAGAAATCCCATCACCCTTCAAACCAAAGTCCACATTTGTACCAATCAGTCAAAGAGACTCTATCGACGTCTTCAATGAACACTTAATAGGGGCAATCAAGAAGCTACATCACAAGGTACAGAATGAAAAAATCAGATACAATAAAAGATCAGCAGAATACAACAAACTAATGTTAAAACTCAACAATGATCCCTCCATAATCATACGGAATGCGGACAAGGGAGGTAATATTGATATCTGGAAGAAAACTGAGTACCTGAAGGAAGCATTGTCACAACTTAATGATGGTAAATGTTATGCAAAAATAAATGGAGCGGATCTAAAAACAATACACCAGCAGTACAATATCAAATTATTAAATTGGAGAACTAAGGATCTTATAACTAAAGAAGAATACAATTTCCTGAAAAATGACAGTCCGATAACAGCATCAATGTACTTCATTCCCAAGATCCATAAGAATAGAAACCAACCACCTGGTAGACCAATTATATCGGCACGTGGAAGTTTGCTAGAACACACCTCACAATATGTGGATTATTACTTGCAAAGTCATGTACAAGGTCTAAAATCATATGTAAGGGACACAAGTGATTTCCTTCATAAACTCAAAGACATCAAATGGCAGGAGGACTATCTAATGATGGCATTAGATGTAACATCGCTTTACACGAGCATCAAACACAGTGACGGACCACAAGCACTTCGACATTATTTAAGTTCGGGGACATCAACATTAACAGACCACAGCAAAATGTTAATAGATATGGTTGAATTTTGTTTAAATAACAATGTTTTTATGTTCAACAACATGCATTATCAACAGTCAACAGGAGTAGCTATGGGAGCCAGCTTCTCCCCTAGCTACGCATGTCTTCACATGGGTAGGTGGGAGGAGCTGGTTCTAGCTAATGAATTCAGTGAAATCTTGAAAAACAACATTGTTATATGGTTGAGATTTATTGATGATCTTTTTATAATATGGAGGGGAGGACAACAGGAGGCAAAAAACTTCCCAATCTCCATCAACAAAAATACTTTAAATCTCGAATTTACAGGTACTATCAATAATATATCTGTTAATTTTCTTGACACCACCGTATACATTGACAAAAACAAAATTGAAACTAAACTTTACCGCAAAAAAACAGCGGGAAATTCAACTCTGCACAATTCTAGTGCCCATCCCCGACACTTAATCAATAGCATCCCTTACGGGGAAATGCTTAGATTAAGACGCATAAACAGCGATGAAATAGTCCTCAGACAGGAACAAAAACTAGCCAAAAATAGATTCCTTGCAAGGGGATATTCTCAGAAAACCATAGATGGAGCGATTGCCAAATCTATGAACAGGGATCGCTTGGACTTAATAAAACCTAAATCAAAGAAACAGCAGTCATTAGCAGCAAATGCTACAGAGGACAATGCCAAAAGCGAATTTCGCTTCATTATTGATTATAACAACCAACACAAAGAGCTACGCAAAATCATAATGAGTAATTGGACACTTATCCTAAGCGATCCAGTCCTAGGGGAATCCTTGCCCAAAAAAGTGTCTATTACATACAAGAGAGGAATATCTATGAGGGATAAACTTGTTTCAACAACTCCTGAAGTAATTGAATCTTGTAGTTGGCTCAAAACCCATTATGGATTTTATAGATGTAAAACATGCAAGGCATGCCAGTTGGGTATAAATAGAACTTCATACTCAACACCTTTTAGTAAGGAGGAAATCAAAATAAAAAAGCTACTTACTTGCAAGACGGAATATGTCATATATGTTCTAATATGTCCCTGTGGACTACAATACATTGGTAGCACCAATCTACAAGCCCACAAACGGATCCTACAACATATAAGAGCCATCAACAATCATGATAACACATATCCGGTAGCCAGACATTTCCGTGAATACCATAATTCAAAAAGTCAGGATTTAAGATTCTTCCTAATAGACTGTATTCCCCAAAGTAGACGTGGAGGAAACAGAGAGGCCAAATTGAGAAAACTGGAAACACAATACATTTTAAACCTCGACACAAAGACCCCAGGTGGTCTCAACATCACGGAGGATCTGTACACTTGCATATAGATAACCTCCTATTTTGTCTAGCATGTCTTCTTAGAAACCGAACAATATTTTTAAGGTTTTTATAAAATTTTATGAGGATTTTTGGATTATGACAAATCTATCTATTTTACGTGTTGGTGTATTTATGTGAGTATTTATATATTTATATATTTATCTATGTATTTATATGTGTGTATTTATGTATTTATTTGAGCATGATTTTGCACCACATGTTTTGGATGTATGATCAGATTCAGAAAAATACCCCATATAAGATGCAGTCTACACATTTAACCTTACATTTCTCAAGTCTGTCTTTACCTGGCACTATTTTGATAAGACCGAAAATAACATCTAAAAAATATAATATTTTCAAATGGCAATAGCTACCAACCGCAGTATCGAAGTGACAATGAAACACACATTTGTTTTAGACTTACATATATTTTAATTTTTAAGCACTTTACAGCACTATTTGCACATTATTGGATTCAGGTTTTCTATTTCAATCCGTGGGTATTTTATACAAAAGGATTCACAAAATACATTTCTAGTATGATTATAAAATTTAGAGAAACCGCATTTAAGCATGTATTATTTTAAATCATACCATGTCATAATACATTATTATTATGAACATTGACAAACTGCAAATTATGATACCATTAAACGCAAAGTATTATTGTTTTGAAATGTATGTGTATAACAAACGATGAACGTGATAAAACCAACGTAGAATACCTCTACCATTTCCATAGAATTGTGTAATCCAATCACAGAGCACGTTATTACTTTAAAAAAGCTTCTGCCGCTAAAAAACGTTACCATGTGAACAAGACTCGTAGGAGTTGAAACGCGTTATGGCGGCATCTGAATAAACACGCAAATTGGCACAAAATTCTGTGGTCCGTGTCCCTGTGTGGCTGTGAAAGGCTGAGACGCTGTGGAATCGTTGATATATATATATATATATATATAGTAGATAGTTATAGTTAGGACCGTGTTTCCATAGGAAATCTGCAACATTCTATTTGGAATAACTTTGGCGCCGGTTGACGAATCCTCGCGAAATTTTCAAAATAGGTGGGGCGCTCTGCTCCGCTCCTACCCTGAAAGTCTCGGGGGGATTCGTCAAGCGGGGGCTGAGAAAAAAGGGGGGTCCCAAAACACGTTTTTACCATGCAATTTTCCATAGGGACTTTTAGTCCAAGGTACAGCCCGAACGGCTGAACAGAATTACTTGAAATTTGGCAGAGAGGTAGTCCTCAGCTCAGGGATGTGCCTTTTGCATATATGGTGTCAATCTGTTCAGTAGTTCCTGAGAAAATCAAAAGTAAAATCACATATATATCTGGGCGGAGCCTAACGACACATCTCATTGTGAGATCTGATTGGCTGTCAGTACTTCATCCAAGAAGTGTTGGCAGCCATCTTGGGACCAATATACATGATAGCACCTCATTTAAAAAGCATTGCAGTTAATAGAAGGTTTTAAGACTTTAGTTACATTATAAATCCTTTGTTGATGGTACCATACTCATTTTAGGAATTGTGGTGTGTTCTAAGGTGATTTTACCATGTGAAAAACCCTTCTGCTGTGATATCATGAACCATGTTTGAGAGAAAACTATTTTCTCATGCTTTTCCCAGAGAGGTTTGGAAGGTGATCTATAAGCTAAACTGAGAGCATATTTTCTGTAAATTCACATTATCTTTCTCAGTCATGTAAGAATGAAGTCTGACATTCTCAGTAAAACATGTACATCCAACAAGGGCAGAGACTGTCAGTTGATTCCTTTGTGTTCTACCGCAGCTTCCCAGAGTGCTCTAAAGAACAACTAGAGCGCAAACAGTCTTACTTATGACAAAAGTATGGCACACCTGAAGCCATCTTGATTGGAATAAAGTGGTAACACTTAAAACATTTAATTTACAAAGGAACAAAATGAGGGCGTTCATTTTGCCATATAAATTATGATTAGTGCTGCAGAAAGAAAAACTAGGGCACCTTTTGACTTCTGAAATCCTCTTTTATTTCATACAAAAATTCTGACATGCAGACTGAAACATGCACTTTGAATACCAGCAGCAGACTTGCCTGGTGAGCAGTAGCTTTACTACAGTGATCTAATGAGCAACTAGAGTTCTAACATTCAGAATTTATGGAAAATGTGTGACACATCTGAATGTCTTCTTGATGGAATCAAAGTGAAAAACTGAAAGTATTTCCTACTGAGGAGACTGTAGTAAATGAGGAAATTAGGAAACTTCATAACAAATAAATCTCCCAAGATCGCCACCAGAGACAAAAGAGCCCAAATGTAGCCCAAATATCACCCAGATGTAGCCCAAGTATAGCCCAATGACAGAATGTCCCAGAGTGTTCTTAAGAACAACTAGAGCGCTTACTGTCTTACTTATGACAAAAGTATGGCACACCTGAAGCCATCTTGATTGGAATAAACTGGTAACACTTAAAACATTTAATTTAAAAAGGAACACAATGAGGGGGCTCATTTTGCCATAGAAATTATGATTAGTGCTGAAGAAAGAAAAATTAGGGCACATTTTGAGTGACTTCTCAAATCCTCTTCTATTTCAATAAAAAATTCTGATATGCAGACTGAAACATGCACTTCTAATACTAGCAGCAGACTTCCGTGGTGAGCAGTAGCTGTACTACAGTGATCTAATGAGCAACTAGAGTGCTAACATTCAGAATTTATGGCAAATGTGTGACATATCTGAATACCTTCTTGATGGAATCAAAGTAAAAAACTGAAAGCATTTCCTACTGAGGAGACTGCAGTAAATGAGGAAATTAGGAAACTTCATAACAAATAAATCTCCTAAAATGGCCACCAGAGACAAAAGAGCCCAAATGTAGCCCAAATGTAGCCCAAATATCACCCAGATGTAGCCCAAATGTAGCCCAAATGTAGCCCAATGACAGAAGTGTGCAAAACACTTATTTTTTGTGTATTTGCAGTTTTATATAGTGCAGACTTGTCAGGTATTGGAGTGCTTTACGTGAGCATCGGTTACATCACACAAGATCAATTCATTTTGGTTGTAGACATGGGGAGATTAAGTGATTTGACCAGAATCACAGAATGTTGAGCTGAAGCAGAAACTCCAACCTGGTTCCCCAGTTGCAAAGTCTGCAGCTCTGGAAGTAACACCATACCCTCTCCCCTTGGATGCAACATTTAATCAAGTGGTCAACTGGATAAAAAAACTAAGATTAGAAATAATTTAAAAGTTCTTTGTCGCTATTTGAAAACTCAGAAAATATGTCCTCATTTTAGTTTTTTAGAGCACTAACCATAATTTTTATGCAAATAAGCCCCTCTCACATATGTAATTTCTAAAGGAAATTCTCTAGGCATTACAGTTTTGATTACATCAAGATGACGTCAGGCGTTCCACACTTTTGTAATAAATATAGAATGTTAGCAATCTAGTTGTTCATTGGGATACTGTTGAGAGGCAGAGGTCAGGGGCACGGACTCTGAAAATTGAAGGCAGGTAGGAGAGTGCATAGGCAACAATTTGACTACGCTAGGCAGGCAGGAAGGGCAGTGGCAGCACAACAGACTATGGAGGGCAGTGGAAAGGGGGGCAGGGGCAACAAACCAACAATACAGGACTGGCAAGAGAGGCTGTGGCAATATAATAGACCATTGTGGGCAGAAGGAAGAGGCAGCAGTCATACAACCATACATGCCAACAGACCCATTTCAGCCAGGAAACGTCCAATGTTTTTAAGCTCAAATGGGCTTTACTTGATCTGTTTCCTGTCTACAATCTTCTCTTTTTCAATGTAACTCAAAGGGGAAAATCAATACCCCAGTTTTATTTCAAAATCTCCCTCTTACCAAGTTCAAAATGTTCGCAAGTATGGTACATTGGATCATGGTAGGCAGGAGGAATTGGGGTAGGGGCATGGACTCAGATAACAGAGGACAGGAGGGACATTGAGAGGTGCACCAAACTGACCCTACAGGGCAGGCATCAGGGTTTGCAGCAGCACAATACACCACACAGGGCATGCGGGACGGGAGTGCAGCACAACAATCCATAGAAAGCAATAGGGAGGGGACAGGACCATACACATCGACAACAGAGAACAGAGGGGAAAGAGGCAATGGTAGCTAGCTGACCATAATGGACAGACAGGAGAGAAAGCTGCAGCATAACAGACCATAAAGGGCAGGAGGGACGGATCAGGGGCATTACAATGGAACAGACAAGCCAGGAGGGAGGGAATAGGGGTCTGCACATGGAAACAGAGGGCTGGGGGCAAGGGGGCAGGGCAGGAGCAGCAAGATGACCATGGAGGTCAGGCAGGATGGGCACTAGAAACAAGACAGACCATGGAGAGCAACAGTGAGACTATGATGGCATACACAGAGACCATGGAGGGAAGGTGGGAGGGGGTCAGGAGCAGCTAGCTGACCACACAGGGAAGGTGGGAGGGGCCATGGCAGCACAGAAGACCATGCATGGCAAGCGGGAGGGTAAGTGGCAGCACAATGGCTATGATGGGCAAGAAGGAGGGTGCAGGGGCATGCACAAAGGACCATGGAGGATAGAAAGGAGGGTCAGGACCTGGGCACAGACAAGAGAGTTCAGGGGAAGGGGCCTCACAACAGACCGCGCGGGGCAGGCAGGAGGAGCAGTTGCAGCACAACAGACCAGGGAGGGCAGAAGGGTGTGGCAGTAAAATGGACAATGGAGGACAGGAGGAAGGGGATAGGGGCATGGCATGTGGATAGGCAGGGTGGAGGTGGCAGGGACAGGTTACAGTCATCTGACAATGCTAGGCAGGTGGGAGGGGAGCTCAACAGAACACTCAGACTAGATAGGAGTGGCAGGTCCATGGAACATGGTGGTCAAAAAGGATGGAGCAGGGGCATGCACAAAGACATCGGAGGGCAGCGGGAAGGAGAATAGGGGCAGCAAGCTAAGCACAGAGGCTAAGCAGGAGAGCAATGATGGGCCATAGAATTGGGCAATGGAGGGCAGGAGGAGTGGACTGGTACATCATGCTAAATGGAGGGCAGTGGCAGCACATCAGACCATGCATGGCAGGAGGGAGGAGGCTAGTCCATGGATTCAGACAACAGAGGATAGGGAGGAGGTGGATGGGGCAGCAAGCTAACTGTTCATAGAAGGTGGCTATTAGGAACTTTATTGTTTTTAAAATGTGTGTCTGTGCGAACTACTTAAAATATGAACAAGTATGCAGCATAATCTGCAGCATAATCTCACTTTTATTCAGGAAGAAGAGGACGTTTGGGACTGTGACTCCGAACTCACTTGGCAAAAACATCCCCTGACCCTCCACCCCCCATCGCAAAATGTAATGCCCGTGAAAAGGGTAGGTGGACGCAGTATTATATAGAACATAGTCCTGAGAGCACGATTGAAAATGAAAACTAGATATAGTATATGGTATAAATTATGCACCACAAAGTGTGATATAAGATGAACCGGGCCTTGAAATATAATATGCAATACATTGTGCGCAATGACAGATTCATTGGAGAGCGCGAGATAGCACAGGCACTAGCGCTTGCTATGTGATATGCGCCTTGGAGTGTAATATGCACAGGGCAGTGTTGTGTAACCTAAGTAGTCTCTAAACTTGTAATATAAAATATGTGCTGGGTAGTGTAACATTGCATATGCATTGTGGCAAAGATATGGATCCCAGATTATAATATATATGGTATAGCGCTGTGCTTTTAACATAGGCATCGAGGAAGGCACGTTAGATGGGGCAATATAACCCTTGCGAAGGCAAGTGTGGCATGACATATTCACGGGGTGGTGTTACAGTGCACATGAGCTAGAGAGTGTCATAGCATACGCACTAGCTGGTGGAATACAACACAGAGGTGTGTGGCACTCGGCGGGCACTGGTGGGTGTAACACAGCATTGGGCTCAGCCAGGAGCACGCTGTGACTCTCAAGTGAGGTTTGTCTCCTTTCCAGAGAGTAAAATAAAAAGTATTACACATCCGGTGGTGGATGTGTGTTTTATTAACCGTGAGGGGGTTTCTTGCATAGTTTGGTCGAATTTTTGTCGAATCCCCTTTGAATGTCTTGGTGTGCATGTGTATTAAATGTGCCCGTCAATAGCTACCCATGTTTGTATAAATAAACGACAAGGGTGTCTACTTGGAGAGTACCCACCAGCGGGGGCGCCTGGATTAGGCACGGTAGGGTGTCAGACATGTCAGAGCTTCACTAGCGGTGTGAATACATTCTACGTGGATTCATTGTATGCATAGTCGCCTTTTAATGAATATCACGCAAATCGTCATGGTGATAGGTACATACGGTTTGTCCAGCATGTCCTAGGCGTTTCTATAAATATATATTTTTTTTAAATATTAAAAATCAAAGGCTGGCCCCGGGGGATGGGGTCCCCGGGGCCATAAGTGGCCTGAGGAGGGGGGGCAACACAGCCTCCCTCCTAAAGAATAACAAAAAAAAAATAGGCCATGACCCGGGGGTTGGGGTCCCCAGGGCCGATTAAGGCCTTGGGAGGGCCAAATTAATTTTTTTCAACAAAAAAAATTAGGGTGCAGGCCCTGGGGGATGGGGTCCCCAGGGCTAATAAATTAGAAAAAGAAAGGGGGCCACACAGCCCTCCTTCTAAAAAAAAAAAAAAAGACCGGCATCGCGCCGGAGGCCACGCCCCCTCCTTGCAGCACTCTGCAAACGCGCCCCCTGGCCAGTTGTAAGTTGAGGAATTAATTCCCCTTCAATACTGAGGGTCCCTGAGGGCCAACTAGCCCAACAGGTATCTCCAGTATGCGCCAGGGAGCTGCGTTGCAGACAGGTGTTCTGAGGCCACGCCCCTTTTTACACCTCCAGGCAACGCAGCTCTGTGGCGCTTACTGGAGGTACCTAGTGGGCTAGTTTGACCCTAGGGACCCTTAGGATTCAAGGGGACTTAATCTCTCAACTCAGAACGGCCACAGGGCGCGTTTACACAGTGGTGAAGGGAGGGGACGGGGCCTGAGGTGACGTGTGCAAACATGCCCTGTGGTGCGTTTTTAAGTTGGGGAAATAATTCCCTTTCAATCCTGAGGGACCCTGGGGTCCGCCTAGCCCACCAGCTGCTTCCAGTAAGCACCACTGCTCTGCGTTGCAGAAAAGTGGTGCAGGCCGTGCCACTTTTTACACCTCTCTGCAACGCAGCTCTGTGGTGCTTACTGGAGGTACCTAGTGGTCTAGTTGGACCCTAGGGACCCTCAGGATTCAAGGGGACTTAATCTCCCAACTTAAAACGGCTACAGGGCGTGTTTACACAGTGGGGAAGTGAGGGGACGGGGCATCAGGTGACGTGTTCAAACACACCCTGTGGTGCGTTTTAAGAGGTAGTTTTAATCCCCTGCCCTATTATATACTAGGGGCTTACAGAGGAGTTAATGTTAATCACAGGGGGACCCCAACGCATAGTGTGCCCTAGTGTATGTATGTGTTTTCACTGTATTCTGAGTGTCTTTTAACATAGCACTGGCTCTAGGACTGGTTAGTCAGACTCAGTTACCACCAGTATCCGGCTGAAAAAGTTGAGGGTACAGGATGACTTTGCAACAAGGCTTGTTTCTGCTCTTCTGTTTGTTCTTTCTGCACGTTATACTTCTTCCTGCACTTTTCTTCGTCTTTGAGGACTTCTGTTGCTTCTTTCTGCATTTCTTTTTTTTCTTTCTGTGCGTTTTTCCTTCTTTCTTCACATGTCCTATCTCTGTAGGCATAGTTAGAAATTAGCATTTAAAAAACCTTTGAAATTCACTGAAAAAACCATAGGTTTCAGGCACGTTATAGCTAGGAATTAGCAATTTAAAAAACCTTAGAAATTCACTGAAAAAACCATAGGTTTCAGGGGCGTTATAGTTAGCTGGACTTTTCACTCATACAAAACCATTGAAATTCCCCCGTTATAGTTAGTTCAGCTAACTATAACTCGCGCGCCCGCAATGCACTGCTGATGACGTCACATATTACATCACTCATGACATGGTCAGTGACATCACTCATGACATCACTCATGACATCACTGATGACATCATCCTTGTGATAGAGTGGCAGACCTCCTCTACCCCTAATATGACCTCTGATACACACATTAAAAAATAGAAAGTAGAAATTTCAAAACAATGGACATACCAATACCAGTTACAACAACCTACTCAGTAATTGTAAGATCCACATCCACATCCACTCATTCACCAACAGTCCTATACAGTCACTCATACATGTACTCACTCATAAAGTTACACACACACATAGTCACTCATGCTAATAAAGAATCAAACATCCTTTTACCTGCATATACAGTTATACACACACCACCACACTTACTTCTACAGAAACTTACACATACTTAGTCTTTTAAACAATCACTTATAGAAACACATACTTATTCATACAGGAACTCTTTCAATCTCTCACTCTCGCATATACTCACTTATATACACCAATAGTCACATATACTAGTTTGAAACATATGTAGTTACTCATAGAGACACTATTGAGACAGTCATTCACTCACTAACACACCCATGCACACACTCATCCACCCATACAGTCCTGCACACATGCTGTCTTCAACACATACAAACAGTGAGTCACTCATTCATGTACCTATGCACAACGTAATACCCCCCACCGAACCATACAGACATCAGACACTTATACTGATACTCAAAAACCAACTAATAACCTATATAGACACACATGTAGCTACTCAGCAACGCATGCAGCCACTTATACACAAAGTGAGAGACTGATACAGATATTTACATATTTAAACATTACTCACTAAGCCATGTATTCACTAAGATACACTTAATCAGTCAGTTATACAATCAATTTTTCAAAAACAAATCATCCATTTAGACACTTATATACCCATTTATTCTTCCATCGACCTTGAGATATACATATATAAAACATATGTAATTTTCAGAAAAACACACATTCACTGGATGATAACATCAGTGATGTCATTTGAGATGTCATCAGTGATGTCGTGAGTGATGTCACTGACCATGTCATGAGTGATGTAATATGTGACGTCATCAGCAGTGCATTGCGCGCGCGCGAGTTATAGTTAGCTGAACTAACTATAACGGGGGAATTTCAATGGTTTTGTATGAGTGAAAAGTCCAGCTAACTATAACGCCCCTGAAACCTATGGTTTTTTCAGTGAATTTCTAAGGTTTTTTAAATTGCTAATTCCTAGCTATAACGTGCCTGAAACCTATGGTTTTTTCAGTGAATATATATATAGATATAAATAAAGGGGCATATTTATTGATAGTTCACGCAATGCAGCAAGGCAAGTTGCTGTGCATCACAAAAACTAGAAAAGTAGCGTCCCCTATATTGTTTTGTTTTTGGCCCAAATTCAGGCAATACAATATATTAGACTGATACAGAACTGCTGACACCCACCCCCTTCAGCGCCTTGAGACCCTCATGTGGGAGTAGTGCGCATATAATTCCCCTTATTGATTGATTGATTGATTGAATATTAACAAATATAACAATTACAAACAAGACGTGAGATTCAATTGTCAGGAGTCTTAAGAATGCGTCCAGTAGGGGTGGGCGACAATTTCCGTTCCGCTCCCGGAAATTGCGACAATTCGACATTTCCGCGTTCCGACCGGAACGCGGAAATGCCGAATTGTCGCAATTTCCGTGAGGGAACGGAAATTGTTGCCTGGCCAACCACAACAGGAAGCACTTACAGATATAAATAAAGCAGGGGCCCGAGTGGAAGCTCAAATTCAGTAACGCTTCATCAGCACAAAACATTAGGGAGCTAGGTCGAGGCTGGGCAGGTGTGCTTTTCCCCCAGGTCGTCGTCACTTACCCGATCCGTGATTCCGACTCGAGCGCAATCCCCGCGTAGTCTCCAGGAGGTTCAGTCTCCTCATCTGCTGCTCTGCTCGGTCTCTGGCCCATAAACAGAAGGCATGTGAACTGCATGGAAGCCCCGCCCCACACACCAGCGGTGGGCAACGTCTTCCGCCCTTTCCCCCACTGATGGACCTGGACAGCTGAGCTGACTCGAGGGACCCCAGGAACGTCGGCGCCGCAACGTTACAGACACACATGGTCACTGTAACGGCAGCGGCAGGCCGGAAGCACCAATTTCCGCGATCACGGAAATATCGCGTGATCGCGGAAATCGCGGGCATTCTCGCGAGAATTGGCGGAAGTGCCTTCCGCCAATTCCGCCCACCCCTAGCGTCCAGTATCCAACTTTTATTGATTTTTCAATACATGAAATCTTTCATTGAGCCCAGCCAACGCATATTGTCCTCTATGGACTTTATCAGGGTTGTGCTTTCCAAATGTGTGTGACTTTGAAGTTGCACAAAGTATGGCCTCCTGTTTCAGTGTCTTCATGGGTAATAAATCCCTTTTCTGGTGGTGTAGTACCCCCTAAATCATCTTCCTCCTTCGTGCATCAGAGCTCGAATGTCACGGAAAATGCTATTTTTTCATGACACTTGAGCCCTGTTGCACGAAGGAGGAAGATGTTAACACAAGACATTGCAAAACATAGCCTTGTCTTAATATACATGGTGGGGGCATTACATGGGTGGAGCATGTGTGTTCCCACTCATGCACCCATGTATTCTGAGGCATTCCCAGATTTACCAACACTGGTAGCCCTGGGAATGTGTCAGAATTGTACGTCTTTCCACCAGAGGCACAACAAGGAGAAATCTCTTTATTTATCCTCGTTATTTCCTCCTTCTAAGTATGCTGCATTACTTTCTTGTGCAAAAACAATCCTGCCTGTAACACAGGCACCCTTGCTCCACAGTGCAAGGATGCCTGCGTTGGTGCTAGGCTGCTAATTGTGCGCCAATGCAGGAATGCAGCATATCTTGCTAGACATGGCACATTCCTGCCCTCCCTCTTTCACGCAGCTCAGCATGGTGTCTTGCGTTAAAGTTTCATAAATCTGGACTCAGGTGTATAAGTGCCTCATGCATATCCAGTTGAGCCTGCAGTGCCTAGATGCACACTGGACATGACCACTTGGAAATGCCTATGGACAGTTTATGAATTAAGGACGTGAACAGTTACAACATTCATTTGAAAAATGAGGAGCATTTTGAGTGAGTTTTAGCAAATGGGCACTTTTTGTGTGTAGGTGCAGATAATACATATGCAATGCAGATTCTCACACTGAAAAAGTGCAGACCAACATAGTATTTCTTTCCCAATTTTTGAGCTTTTTTAATGCTCATCATGCACCCCCCGCCCCCCCCCCACCTTCCTCACACACTTTAGTTGATAAACCAATAAGAAATGAAATACTGTAGGGTTAAACTATGCGTAAATTATAAAACAATAACTTACAATTGTATAAGTTACATTTGACTGTTGAGCGCTGTTCCTCTTTGAGTGAAAAGTATATGACACGGTTCTCTCTTCATCTGGTCGAGTCCTGTGCGTAATGGACAGTGAACTAATCATTTTAAACCTAAATTAAAGATCAGTTGTTTGAATATATGCTTATATTTCAACGTTTGAATGAGATCAATCCACCCTGATTAATGGAATAGTTCTGTGTCTATGATAACACTATTTAATTCCATGAAAGAGACACTGCTCCATGTGTGGCTTCCTACCAAATCCCGCATTGGGCCTTGAAGACAATAGTGCCAGTATGCATTGAGGCCCCTGATGCAGCTGCTAAATGCATAATCCATCTTTGGCTGAGCGCTTCTGTGTGGTTTTCCCGTTAATGACTAGAGCACTGTACCAAGTTATTGTTGCAAAAGTCATGTAAGATATGGTGGTGTGTGTCTTTTCCTCAAACACCTTCTCAACAGGAAATATGAGTGGAACATGTCCAGAAATGCTAATATGGGGAAGAAATCTACCTGCAAGTCCCAGCACTGGTTTTATTTTCATTCAAACTCGGTCAGTGAATAAATAGCTCAACATTACCCATATTGTATTTCAATTGCAAGCAACAAAGTCAAATATTATTCTACGCACATGTTCTATTCCATTTCTGCATTTTTTTAATTTTAAAAAGCTGTTTCTTAGGACAAACGCTGGAAATATGCTTTATGCTTTCAAGAAAATGGTTCAAATTAATAACGACCTCATAAATGTTGTATTGAGCCACAAACACTCTGATGGTATTTAAGATCTACCCCAACAAACTTTCATTCGTTTGAATGTGGCATTCATATTATCCCTTGCATACCGCGCCCGATTAAGTGATTTGCCCAGAATCACAGGAGGCTCAGCGTAGGGGAGAGGAGTTGGTCTAAAGGCTGGGGTGGTTGACCTCGAATCTGGGGAATTGGGTTCGAGTCTCGGCAATGGAGCTGAACATCCTGTGGTTCTGGGCAAATCACTAAATCTACTCGTGCCTACCAAAAATGAATGTGTCCTCGTGTAATGCAACTGTTGCTATGTTAAGCGCTCTGAAACCAGGTTCGGGTCAAGTCCGTGCTATATGAAACTCTGAAATAAATAAATAAATTGATGGTTTACATGTTTCAAGCTACGAATGCGAAATGAATCCTGCACAACCCTATCACTCCTAGCATTACTCGCTGTGTTACCTCACCTACATGGGATGGGGCTCGTTTTCAGATTATCTCACAGCCTTACTGTGGCCTATTTCTTTTTTAGTTCAGACTAGTGACAACTTTAGCTGTCTGACGTAATTTATGTAAATGCAAAACAAGCATTTAAAAGCAATATAGAGAGAGGAACTTTGGCTCCACCTTTTTGTCTATCTTCCCTTGAGACAGTTGATTGGGCATAAGCTGTGTTTTGTCCGCCTATTAAGTAGTTCTAGTGCCCATAACTGATTGCGACATCAATAACGCAGGCTCGGTATCAAACACAGTGGAGCGCGTCTTTTTCTGTTGCAATACCGTGAGCATACAGAAGGAAAAGGTTTTCAATTGTAAACTCTCAACCAGATGCAGAAGAAATAGGTTTTTGTGATTCACTATGACAAAGTTATTAGGAAATAATTTTATATTGTGAACGATGTGACAAATAGGAATCAGTTTTATGATGTGAACTCAATGACAAACACCACAGGAAGCAGTTTTACAATGCTTTACAGTGTGAAAGAAGCCTGGTTTTAATTGATTATTTGTATTACATTCTGTTTCACATTTAGGGGTATATTCACCAGAACGTGTGATAACTACCGCAAGAGTAGCTTAACGCAACTCTCAACATCGCAGCCTATCGTGGGAAAATTACGCCGTGCCAACCAAGTATTCACAACGCGGCGGTAGCATGCGATAGTCACCAGATAACATGTCAAATGGGCGCGCAAAAATCAACGCCACGCCGCAAAAATGCAAAAGGCGAACGCAAAAAATCATGCGATGAGGCTAATTGCGGTACAAAAAGTCACGAAAACCAGCCCCAGGCCTGCCAATCCAACGCGTCTGGCAGGAAAATGCACCATAAAAACCACAGAAACAACACACCAGAAACAAGCCAAAGCACGTAGCAACATGAATGCACCCTGACCCAGGGCAGAGGCCAACGTGAACCCCACAACCCCCACAGACTACCAGCAAGGAACAATGGGGGCAGGGAAGGCCAAGGAGAAGATGGAGAGGACGACGGGGTGCAGACCGCAGGAAAACAAGACCAGTGTCACGGAGGTGACAGAACACTACCAGCAAATGACCCACAAGCAGACCACCTGGAATGCAGTCGGAGTGCCGAGGAAGCCAAGAGGCGCTGGCATGACGTGACAACCTAAACCAGGCACAAACCTGCTGCCAACAGGAAGGCAGCAACGGTGAAAGGAGGTGGCAGTCTTCCGCCACTGGATGAGCTGGTGGAAACCGAGGCCACAGTCATCAGTGTGGATACGGTGCAAGGAGTAGGAAGTATGGACACAGCTCAAGAGGACCTGACACAACATCAACAGGGAGAGTAACGAACAGGGACTGGGGGACGGGGGGAGATGGGCACAATGGCACACATGCACAATGAGGTGTAGCACGCTGCACACCCACAATTACCCAGGATCATGTCCCTGAGCCCCTTGGCACACTGCAGCACACACACAAAGCAAGAACAGCACACCCACATTGACGACAACGTGGTACAATGCGCAAAGCCGACACAGTAGAACAGAGGAAACAACTGGCTCCGCACATGCACAGAAACATGCCTAATACATCTGACAGAGCAGGAAACTGTGAAATGGAAATGTACGCGTACGACCTCACACCCGTCATGTAGTCTAAATGTACACTGTCCCGCAGCAGTACTCAGCACCTCCCAAACAGTCACAATGTACATTGTCATTAAGTCTTCATGTAAACCAGAACAATGCGCCAACATACAGGTCAACACAATGTCAACATGCATCTCCCCTTCACATTGCAGAGGGGCACACAACAACTCCAGCAGAGCACAGAAGACAACACATCTGTGATGCCGTAGAGGACCACCACACCTTCGACACCGACGCCCTACAACAGCCCATCGACATCCCACACAACCCACCACCAGGACCCGGTCAGCCAAGCTACTTAGAGGAGAACACAGAGCCTGCAACAGACCACACAGCAGAAAGCCCCCGCAAGCATAGCTGGCTCATGACACCTCACCCACCCACACATGGCACCCCAATGCCATGTGTCAGCACGCCAAAAGGAGGTGGCGGAACAGGTGTGAATGGGGTCCGAACTCATTGAAGGCGAACTAGATCACATACGTTGGTGTCTATTACCCTTCAGGGACCACCTACACCCCACAAAGGAGACCCACACTGCCATAGAGACACATGCAGATGCACATTCACAGTACAGAACCACGCCCAGGGGCACGCAAATAGCAGTCACACACCCACGTTAGCTCTGCGTACGATGGCCCAGGCCACTCCCCTTACGAATTGGGTGGATGATGACAAAGTTCCATGTCCAAGCTCTAACCCGCTGCCTGCGGTGACATGTCTGCATCCGCTGTACACAGTACAATGTAATGTTGAAGCTGAAAACACCAGCATAACAGAGTCAACTGCTGAGCAACATGGAGGGAGCCGGAGAAAGTCCAGAGGACACTCAACATGCAAACAGAAGTGTCCGTGAGTTGCCGTGCACTGAGGTTGGGGCACTACAGCTGAGCGCGCCCATGTGAAGAAAAAGTCTTGGATGGTGTCCCCTCGAGACATTCCTGATGCAGTTGCAGTGGGGTGTGTTAGACCTGCATCATCTTCCTCATCAACATCCCAGGTCTCCCACACTGCTTGAGGTGACATTGCTGCGCAACCTCTCCACAACACAAAACTCAATCAGTAACGGACGATGGCTTGCAGTGCACTGAGTCAGTGGCACCTGAAGTGTCGAGCAGGGTATCAGTCTGATGATGGCATCCATGACAGGTGTGAGCAACTCCGTAAGTCTGTCAGGACCACTGTTTCGACTCTGGCAGATGGCAGTTGGAGGTGGTCCTGGCGGTGGTGGCTTGTGCCTCCTGCGGTGATGCGACGTCCGGGCCGGTCAGGACTCGATTTGATATGTGAGCCCTGGTGGACTGCAGTTGAGGCCGGAGGCAGCAGACAGTGCAGGGCCACAGACAAATGGCGTTGATGACCCTAAGGCCATCGCCTCAGAGGCCATCCAGTATGTCAGAAGAATGGGTCCCGGACATGACCAGCACAGAGTTAGTGGCCCTGGATGCACTGCAGCCGGCAAAGGCACCCAGCCACGGGACGGTGGCTTGCGGTGCAGTCAGATGGGCCAATGTGAACTGAGCAGGTCCTCATCAATGTCCGAGGTGAATGTTGCGGCGGGTTGCAGGGGACAGTGGAAGGTGTCCTCCAGGGCATGATGCAGAGGGTGTAAGCTGTCCGGAAGCAGCAAATGGAGAAGTGGAATGCCACAGCCTCGTTTTTGCCACAAAGTCAGTATCACCGCCATGATGGTGACGACAACCCCAAGTCCATGGACTCAGTCGCCACCAAAGTCCAACCAGAAAGTGTCCATGGGTCTCGGGGAATAGACATAGTGGCACCAGGGCTGAAAGGGGATGCAGTCTGCGATGAGGCCTGTACAATGACATCAAGTCAGCCATAAATAAACCAAGGCTGAATTTGAAAGTGTGTGTGACCTATTCGACCGCAGTGTAGGCTGGGGGCAGCGGCCAGCAAGGGCCCACAGCCACGTGTCGTTGGGATGCTAAACACATGGTTGCTGCCACCTGACCAAAGGGAGCACAGTGAAGTAGAATCTTCCTTTTTGTGCATACACGGACAATGTATGATCAAGACTCAGTTCCAGATGTGTGACCTACTTGTCCATAGTGTGGGCTGAAGGCAGTAGTCAGCAGGGGACCACACCCACCTGTCGTTGGCTCGCGATGCACATAGTTAGTGATACCAGGGCAGTTGTCGGTAGTGTTCGATCTACTCCGTAACGATGATCCTCTTCCCTCCGGACTGCAATGCGTCATCCTCTTACACCTCTCCTTGCTTGCGATGATATGTATTCTGCCTTTGAATAATCAATATTCAGTTCCAATTCTGTGACCTACTCGTGCGCAGCATAGGCCGAGGGCAGTAGCCGCGTAGGCCCACAGACACTTGTGGTTGTAATGCAATAAACAGACTTGGTGGCACCACATCGTAGGGAGTATAGTGACATGAGTTCTGCCTTAAATAATGTTCACTGCCATCGTGTAATCAAGACTCTGTTCCGTCAACGAGAAAGTCAACGAGAAAGGACTACAGTGGGCCTGTGTCGTGGAGGCCATGATGGTCTGAGGAGGCTGCCAAGGTCGCAGACCTCGGGCTTGGAGCTTGCGCAGGCACGTGGTGGGCCGTCCTTGACACACGCCAGTGTCGGAAGGTGATCAATGTGGCCTGGCTGCGCAGGAGCGGGCCTGACGGGTTTGGGGTCCAGCGGGCCGGGGTATGGCTGGCGCACATGATCGCAGGCAACTCCACTCACGAGGTCGGCGTCAGCCTCATGGCTTGGTGAGAGGTGCCACCCTGGCAGAGACATTGGGCTTTCCGGAAGAGGACCACACCCAGGGCTACGTGCTTTTTATTCACACCCCTACGCTGGCCTGGCATACGCCAGGCCATCCAACACCGCTCACGCTTATGGGGGGCGTAACTGGCAACATTTCTGCGAACTCCCCCACTGACTGGGGTGACATGGTTGCGTCCACTGTCCACTACACTCCATACGCCAGAGGTGTATGTCACCATGGAAATGGGTGTGTTCTGCATACTGCGGTCTGTCCAGCACATCTCCGCTACTCTTGGCATTGTGTACTTTCCCAATCATGGTTCTCCTGCATCCTTCACACATGCCTGGTTGCCACCTCTCCCCACTTTCAGCTAGTGTGTGGCTGAAGTGCCATGCCGTTGATGGCTCATGTTCACGGCTTGCCCAGGTTACCATTGTGAGTTGTTCTGTCGTGTCTGGTGGGTGGGCATGTTCTTTTGCATGTTGGTTTTGATTTTGTGACGTGTGCATTGCCAGAGTTGTGAGTTGCATGGTTGAGGAGTTAAGGTGAGTGGGTTGTTCATTTGGAACTTGCCAAGGGGCTGTGCATTTCCCTTGGTGCCATCCTGGGAACGCTGGTTGCTGATGGACTGTTGGAGGGTGAAGGAATTATGCACACTGGCTGGGTATTTGGAGGCGACATTGGTGGAGATCCCACGGTGTTCGGATGTTGCCTGCACATTGATGTGAGACGTGTGCTTTCTGTTGCAGTGATTGTGTGCTGTGTCACCAGGAGGCACAGGTAGGACATGTGTGCTGTTGATTTCACCCAACATGTGCATGCATCATGCTATGGCGTATGGTCCTTGCTTAGCCTCCAGCGGATCCTGCGTATTGTGTTGGACGTATAGGGACAGGGGTACCAGGTTGATGGTGATGTCCAGGACAGGTGTGAGGGACTTGGATGTGGCTGGCTGTGAGACTCATCCGACTCTGGCGGGTGTTGGTTGGGGGTACCAGGGGCCAAAAGGTGCAGCACAGCCAGCAGCTTTGTGTGGGGTGGGATGTTGGTTGTCTGCTGTGTTGGTGCTGTCGGCCTGTTGGGCGATGTGGGTCAGGATGCGTACGATGGTTGTCCTTTAGTGCCTGTAGTGGGCAATGACATTGTCAGGTGTTGGGTCTGTGAGGCTGGTGCGTTTCCGGGGGGTCTGCTGTCTTTGTCTGCGCAGCCTCTGTGGTGGTCCGGGGGGGGGGGTTCCGGGTGGCTGTTGGGTTCCTGGGTGTGGTTGTGGTGGGTGTTATTGCCCTATTGGGACTCCGGGCTGCATGTTCAGTTGCCTGGGTGCATCTGTTGTTCTTCATGTTTGTCTTTGGGCTGTGCTGCCTTGTCTGGTGCCGGTTGTCATCCGACTTTACACCAGGTCAGTGCAGGTGTTAGTTTACGGGTGCTTACGCGACATATCGCCTGTTTTGTGTTCTAATCGCCGATCTGGCTGGTCGTTGAGAATGTTGAGGTGTGGTGTTGTCGCGGCTTTTCACACGGGAACGCCTACTCTGCATCTCATTAGCGATAGTTGCGGGGGTCATCTGTGGCGATGTTTTTTGTGGCTGCTATCGCAGGTATACTGGTGATGTGGGCTGTTACCAACAGCTTGTGATTAGGGCGATAAGTTTATCGCAACTTTGGCTGTGATAAAGTGCTGTTAACTCGGCGATAGATCCTTGTGAATATGCCCCTTAGTTGTGTCCGTCAGGCTTATCTCAGAGGTAATGTGTAAAGTCACTGCACATAAACACACAGTAACACAGTGAAAACACTACAAATGGACACTACACCAGTTTAGAAAAATACCCAATCTTTATCTAAGTAAAACAAGACCAAAATGACAAAAATCCAACATACATAACAAGATATCACTTTTAAAAAGGTTTAAAATGATTCAGTCATAGAAAATTATGGATGCGTCACTTTTATCACAAGTACCTGGTATACGTCAAAATCAAAGACGGAAACAGGAGCAGGGGAGGTGAGGCACTGGAAAAGCAAAGCAATGCGTCTGTTCCTTACTCCCAGGGGAGGTCATGCATTGCTTTTTTTACTGCCAGGGGTGATGCGTTGGTTCCTTAGTACAGGTGAGTTGATGTGTCAGTTCCTTACTGCCAGCGGAGATGAAGCTTTGGCTCCTTACTGTCAAGGGAGGTGATGCATCAATTTCCAGACACGCAGACTCTGCTCATTACTTCTGGGCAACATCGGTGAAGACTTGGTGCACAGGTGAAATGCATGGAAATTCCGGGTGCACTGGGGTCGATGCGCTGTCGGTGAAACAGGTGCTGCTTCAAATTGAGGAACATTCTTCCCTGTCACAAACTTTCTTTTCTCTTCTTTTTCTGCCTCACCCCTAAAAAAACAGTGCTCCGTCCAGTGCGTTGGTCTGCCCCTGGACGTCTGAAGCGGCCCTATAATGAAGCATGCCCCTGCATAGTGGGTGAGGGCAGTATTATAAAATCTTTTTTATTTTCCGACTTCTTCTGGTCCTGTTTTTATTAGTCATGCCCTCTTTTTGTGAGTTTAAGATATTTGAAGGGGAGTCAGAGAAGGCTCATTCCCTAGTCTCTTTTTATGTGAATTTTGCTGCATCAAATTGCCCAGCCACGAGCAGGTGTAGCATTGAATCTTCAGCCACACAGCAGGGCCTGTTTCGGAGTCAGAGCGGGTGTCTCAGACATCAGAGACACGATGCTTGGGACTCGGGCTGCGGCAATCTTGGAGTCACACAACAGGCGCTGTGTCGATTCTTCAGCTGTGCCGCAGCTATGTGTTGGTTTTTCAACCACCTGGCAAGCTTGTGGCCGGCAAAACAGGGGCTGAAGACCAGTGTGTGGAGTTTCTTCTCTTCTGGCAGCAGAAGCCACCTCCGAGGTCCCAGAACTGGAATTGGCACGACTTGGCAGGTCAGAACTCCCAGAAGAGGAGTTCACTGGCTGCAGGTGAAGTCTTTGATGTCCCTGAGACTTCTTAGCAGGAGTCAAGCACACACAAGCCCTTGGAGAACCTTGGCAAGCAGTATGAGGAAAACAAAGTCCGGTCCTTTCACTCTCCAAGATTTAGCAGCAGGTCAGCACAAGACAGCAACAATCAGAGTGGCAGTTCCCCCTTCTACAGCTTCTCCAACTCCAGTACTTATGCCAGTTTCTGCTTTTGAAATAGACAAACTATAAAGGAAAGTCTTTGTGGTAGGGGTGGCTCCTCCACTAGGGCAGAGGAGCGTCGCTCCACTGCTTTCTCGCAGTGCGAGAAAGCCAAAACACAAAATGGTAATAACTTTTAGTTATTACCATTTTGTGTTTCTTTGCACATTGCAGGTGGGCGGATGGGCGGAGCTGTGCTGCTCTCCAAGCAGGACAGGGCATGAGTGTTTTGCCCACTCCTGAGTGCGCAAAGACTGTTTGATCGGCCATCTCAGGCTGCCCAAATCAGTCATACACACTCTGCCCTCCTTCTTCATGCAGGCTGCATTGTAGCCGGCATGGAGAACACGCCATCCCCTACAGCCCCTGGCTGGGCGGCATCCCGACCAATCACAACGCAGGAACAGTAGCAGTGAAGACGAGGGACCCAGGCCGGCAGAAAGGTAGGTTTAAACAATAAAAAAAAAAATTGACCTCCCCTCCAAGCACGACCCCACACCCGCCGCTCACCCGCGAGCCATGCCGGACTCTACTGCTTTGTGGTGTACAGGACCCTGCTTTTCCATGACCTGTATCCAGACAAACTACAGGGGGGCACAGCTTTGTGTGAGGACAGACACAGCCCTATTCAGGTGTCAGTGATAACTCCTCCCACCACTCTAGCTCAGGAAGACCTATCAGTTTGGTAATGGGCCATCAGGATATGCATGGCACACCTCAGCTCTCTTTGCGTGACTGTCTGAGTGAATGCACAAACAGCCCAACTGTCAGTCTAAATCGGACGTGGATTGTACAGGAAGGCAGAGGCACAGAATGGGAAAGCAGGAAAATACCCACTTTCTAAAAGTGGCATTTTCAAACACACAATTTCAAAAAACAACTTCATTAAAAGATGTATTTTTAAATTGTGAGTTCAGGGACCCCAAACTCTATCTCTATCTGAAAGTTACAATTGTAAGAGGTTACAAGGCAGCACCAATGATAACCTATAGGAGAGATAGTCATTGCAATTGTGAAAAACGAAATTGGCAGTATTTCACTACTACTACATGCAAAACACACCAGCAAATGTCCTACCTTTCACATACACTGTACGCTGCCCAAGAGGCTACCTTGGGCATACCTTAGGGGTGCCTTACATGTAGAAAAAGAGAAGGCTTGGGCCTGGCAAGTTGGTACACTTGCCAGGTTGACATGACTGTTTAAAAATTGCACTTACAGACACTGCAGTGGCAGATCTGAGACATGTTTGCAGGGCTACTCATGTGGGTGTTACAATCAGTGCTGCAGGCCCACTAGTAGCATTTGATTTACAGGCCTAGGGCACATGCCGCGCACTTCACTAGGGACTAAACAGTAATTCAAATATGCCAATCAAGGATCACTAATCATAATCACAATTTGCACAGGGAGCACTTGCACTTTACCACTGAACAGCAGTGGTAAAGTGCCCAGAGTTCTAAAACCAACAAACACGAATTGCAGCACACAGTCAAAAACAGGAGGTCAGATGCAAAAGGACCGTGGAAAAAGACACCAAAGATGCCAGGTCTAGCTCGTGTCCCCCCAGCTGAAAGTGGGAAAAACTACCCATCCTCATGGAATTCTCTTCACTAAGGTGGAAGAACTTGGACAGACCATCAGCATTGGTGTGTTCTGTGCCAGGGCGGTGTTCCATCATAAAGTCCATTCCCTGTAGGGAAATGAACCACCTCAACAGTTTTGGATTCTCATCCCTCATCCCCATTAACTATCTGAGGGGCCTGTGGTCTCTCTGAATGATTAAGTGAGTCTCAAACAAGTAGGGTCTTAGCTTCTTCAAGGCCCCGACCACAGCAAAAGCTTCCCCTTCAATTGCACACCACCTCTGTTTCCAGGGAACTAGCCTCCTACTTATGAAGGCTATGGGTTGATCTAGGCCCTTTTCATTTAGCTGTGAAAGTATGGCTCCCACACCATGCTCTGATGTATCAGCCTTGACCAAAAAGGACACTGTGCACACGGCCTCCTTCAGGGCATAAAAAGCTGTCTGGCATGCCTCAGTCCAGATCACCTGATGTGGCTGCTCCTTGAAGTCAGATAAGTCAAGGAGGCGAAAATGGTGCCATACCCCTTGACAAACCTGCGGTAGTACCAGATGACATCTAAGAAGGCTCTGAGCTTCGTCTGCGTCTTGGGGGGAGCCTATCTTGGTTTGTAGGGGCACCACTTGGCCGCTTCCTACCTGGTGCCTCAAGTACACCACAGACCCCTACACTACCTGGCCCTTACTGTCCTTGATAGTGAGGCCTGCATTCTGCCTTCAAAACTTCACAGAGGTGGTGCAAGTGATCTTCCCAACTGGAACTGAACACTGTAACATCATCCGGGTAGGTGGCACTGAAATCCTCCAGCCCATCCAGTACCTGAGTGCCCCTCTGGTGATGAGAATGCTGAGGTCTCCTGTGCCACCTCGGTCAAGGCAATCTGCCAGTACCCAGACGTTAGACCAAACGTACGGAGGAACTTGACAGCTCCTAGTTGATTAATAAGCTCATCAGCTCGGGTATCGGGTGGGCATCAGTCTTAGTGACAGCAATGAGCCAATGCTAGTCCACACAGAACTGCAGTTCTGGAGTGGCACCGGGTGCGGCAGATTTGGGAACTAAGACCAATGGGCTGGTCCAAGGACTGCTGGATGGCTCAATCACCCCTAGATCTAACATCTTGCACACCCCCTCCTTGATGCTAGCCTTCACTCTGTCTGTCAACCTGCAAATCTTGTGCTTTACAGTTGGACTGTCCCCAGTGTAAATTTTGTGCGTGCATCACTGGGTGACACCTGGGGTGAGTGAGAATAAGGGTAGCAAACTGTCCCAGCAACTGGTGACAATCACCCTGCTGCTCCAGGGTCAGTGTAGGAAAGAGGACCATGCCTTCACTGACCCATCCTGTTCCTTGTCAGACAGGAGGTCTGGGAGAGACTCACTCTCCTCTTCCATCCATTCATCAGTAGCCAAGGGCATGGTTAACTCAGACCTCTCAAAGTGGGATGTTCACTTGCAGGACCCTCAACGGGTTCCTAGGAGTACGCAAGTCCACCGGGTAGGTAACATCACTCTTGTGCTCCTTTACCTCGTAGGGGCCAGACCACTTGTCTTGTAGCGCACGGGGCTCTACTAACTCTATCACCCACACTTTCTGACTAGGCTGAAACTCAACCAGAGTGGAATTCTGGTCATACCAGTATTTCATGTCCTCCTGGTTTGCTTCTAGGTTCGCCTGAGAGAGTTTCCTGAAGCGGGCTGCCTGGTTTCGGAAGGCCAGCATGTAGCTACATACTTCCTGGGAGGCTTCCTAGGAGCTTCCTCCCAGACCTCCTTGATGAAACTAAGAGTTCCTCTAACGGGACTCCCATACAGCAGCTCTAAGGGGCTAAAGCCAATCCCTTTCTATAGTACCTCCCTGTAGGCAGAGAGAAGGCATGGCAAGAGGACATCCCACTTATGCTTAATGGGTTCTGACAGACCTCCAATCATGCCTTTCACAGGATGTTGAATCTCTCAACCAACCCATTACTTTGAGGGAGGTAAGAAGTGGAGAAATTGTAGCTGACTCCATCTGACCTGCTGCCTAAGACCCACTAGAGTAGGGCATGCCTTCTGCTCCACGCAGAACTGTACCCTGGTGGTACCTCATTCTTGCTGCCAATATGTCAGCTCAGGCAAGTCTCCCAGTTCAGCTACCTCTTCCCCTGTAGGTACCAGGGTGTTCCCCTCAGGTTTAACCTCCTCTCAGAATGTGGGAGTTTCAGGCGGGGATTTCCCGTGCCCCCTGCCCTTCTTCTTCCTGGGTGACACCTGGGCCGCTGTTCAGGCTCCAGGTCCTCTTGACCACCCAGGTTTGCCATGGACGTGTTATCATGCAGGCCTACTCAGGCAACCCCAACATCTCCAAGTGTGACCTGAGCTCAACCTCCTTTAAGGCAGAATGCTCCAGGTCATTGCCTAGCAGACAATACACAGTCATAGATGGACTCACAGCTACTCACAAGGAACCTGAGACCCCTGCACTCAAAGGCAACCTGAGCCACTTTACAGAAGCCCTCACTGTTTTCTACTGCCACACGTTGGTGACATACATCAGGGACAACTTGCTTTTCAGACACCAGGTGACACCTGATGGCAGTCACACAAGCTCCTGTGTTTCTCAGAGCCTCCACCATCTGTCCATTGATGGTCACGCACTGCCTGTACTTCTTAGTGTTATCAGGCATTATGTTTCTCTTGACCATCTCACTGTCTCATAGTGAGACAAGGGTCATCTTAGCTTGCTCCCCACACCTTCCTGGGACCACCAGTAGGGGTCTGTGCCCACTTGGGATACTTGGGGTCCCCTCTCATGTGACCCTCCTGATCACAAGCATAACACTTCCTGGGACCCCTCTCTCCATTCTTCCCTGAAGAGTTCCATGGTTTCTTATCACTTGGGGGATTGGAATCTATAACCTGGGAACTAGTTTGGGGCCCTTTAGAGAACTCCTGATGTTTACCCTTGTCCCTCCACTCTTCTGCTGTGGATTTCGGTGGTGACTGGGGTCCAGGAGGATATGGTGGGCTGGCTGGCGTTGCTGGAGTAGTAAGTGGTTTCGGAGTCAGGTGTCTGGTCGTTAAAGTTGTCGTAGAGGCCCTTGATTTTCAGGTGGAAGTAGGAGCTCAGCTTGTTGTAGAAGTCCTGGGAAGCGGTGATGTCCATGGTTTCACTGTGGGGCTTGGTGACTTCCTGGATGATGCTGAAGGGTTCCTTGAAGTTGCTGGAGTTGGCGAGGATCTAGTTTTGGATGAAGGTCCTTTTGGTGGATCTGTTGCGTTGGTGGTATTCTATCATGTTGGTCTTGTAGGTGGTGCAATCTTCTGAAGTTTTGCTGTTTCTCCAGTTTTTCTCGAGACGTCTGCATTTGAGTCTGGATTCTTGGAGGACGTCGGTGAACCAGGTAGCCTTCCTGGGGTGCTGTCTGTCGGGGTTACGTAGGGGTGTGAGCTCATTTGCGCAGTTGGAGATCCATCTGTGGAGTTCTTTGGCCGCAAGGTTTGTGTCTGATGGTACTAAGCACGTGAGCCAACTCTACCTAAAAAAGCTCCATTGTTTCTTCCATTCAACCATCTATCATTCATCCTTTTTCCCTTCCACCCTCTGATATCCAAGATTCCAACTTTCCATTTTGTCATTCATTCATTCTTTCATCTATTATTCAATCTTTCACCATTCCATCCTTTTCCTGGCCATTCAATCCATCCATCCATCCATCCATCCATCCATCATCTCAGATTTGCGTTTATTTGGCTATCCATCTATTATCTCAGATTTCCAATTACTCCGCCCTCCTTTCACTCACCCATCTATCCAGCTTCTCAGATTTCCATTTACTTTGCCATCCTTCCATCCTCCTACCTATCCAGTCATCCATCCTCTTATTTTTAGTTATTCTGCCATCCTTTCACCCATTCATTCATCCATCCATCCTCTCAGATTTCAATTTTCTCTGCTATTCTTTCACCCTCCCATCCATCCCGTCAATTTTTCATTTACTATGCCATTGTTTCACCCACTAATCCAACCATCTTCCCAGATTTCATTTTGCTCAACCATCTTTTCATCTATCCATCCTCCCAAATTTCCATTAACTTTGCAATCCTTTCACCCTGCTGTGCACCCATCCATCATCTCAGATTTACATATACTCTGCCATGCTCTCACTGACCCATCAACCTATCCTCTCACTCATTCATCGACCCCTCGTTTCACTTACTCACCCTTCCTTTCACCCATCCAACCTTTCACCCACCCTTCTTTCATCCACTTATCCATCCTTTTACCGACCCATCTTTTCACCCACTCAACCATCCATCCTTTCACTTACCCATCCTCTCACCCACTCATCCATCCGTCCTTTTACCCGTCAATCCTTTCACCCACTTATCATCCATCCTTTCACCTTCCCATCCTTTCACCACTCATCCATCAATCAATCAATCAATCAGGATTTCCAAAACGCAGCTATCACCTCATAGAGTATCCAGGTGTTTGCAGGTTCCATAGGCTTATTGGAACAGCCTGGTCTTGAGGGCCATTCAGAATTCCGGAATGAGGTGATGGTACGGAGTTGCTTGGAAAGGCTGTTCCATGTCATTGCTGTGATGTGGGAGAAGGAGGGCCTGCACTTCTGCTTCGGTAGATGCGGGGAGTTTGGCCAAGTGAGAGGGAGACAGAGAGTAATCTTCTCAACGATTGGTGGAAGTTCAGGCGGTGGTTAGTGTAGGCAGGTCTTTGGTTGTGTAGAGACTTGTGTGAGTGGGTCAGCAGCTTGAATTGGCATCTCTTCTGTACGATGAGCCAGTGGTGTTGCCTGAGGTGGGGTGTGATGTGGGTTCGTCGGGGAAGGCCGAGGATGAGTATGTCTGTAGCGATCTGTATGGTCTGATTCCTACATAGAAGGCATTCCCGTAATCCAGTTGGGTGGTGATTAGGGCCTGTGTCATGGTGCTTCTTTTGTGTAGGGTAGCCACTTGAAGATCTTACATAGCATGCACAGAGTGAGGAAACATGCGGAGGAGATGGCGATGGTCTGTGAATTCATGGTGTGCTTGTTGTCAATTATGATTCTGAAGTTTCTGGCTTGGTCGGAGGGAGTGGGTGTGGGGCCTAGATCTGATGGCCACCAGGAGTTGCCCCATGTTTTGCTGCTTCTTCCAAAGATCAGTACTTCCGTCTTGTCTGTGTTCAGCTCCATCCGTTGTTGAGACCGTGGGATCTGATGATGTTGGCTAGTGGGGTCATATATGGGTTGAAGAACGTGCGGCTGAAGGATGAGCCATTGGGTACAGCATAGGTGAGATCCTTGGGTTCGAGTGAAAGGTGGGAGGTGGATTCTCTGGGCTCTTACTGTGGATCCTGATGTGAGTCTTTCAATCAGCATGTGGTGTGATACTGTGTTGAAGGCTGAAGAGAGGTGGACCCATCCTTCCACCCACTCATCCACCAATCTTCTCACTCATGCATCCATCCTTTCTACCACTTATCCATCAATCAATTAATCAGGATTTGTAAAGCGTGGCAGCTTCACCTGTGAGGGTCTCGAAGCGCTGTCGGATAGTGCTGCCTATTCTCCTATTGGTTGAACATCTCATCAGCCATCACGTCACCAAGCCATTCTTTCACCCACTCATCTATCCATCCTCAAACCATTCTTTCACAACCTCATCTATTCATCCTCCTTTCCCTTTTCTATCAACCCTTCTTTTTTCTTCTTTATAGCGTTAATCTTGAGATTTATCTGCCAAGTTGCAGGCATAAGATGCTCATAGAGAGAACCATCCCAGCTAGCTGCTAAAGAGGGGGATTCACGGCACCCCTGATTGACTCCTTTGACATACAATCTAAGAAATAAAAAAAAAGTCAGTGGTATTCACCTACAGCTACTATGGACACTGGTCTGTTTATTACGGCTTGAAATTGTTCTTTCTAGTGTGCTCCAGCATATTTGGACTGATTTTCTTATATACCAACAGTCTCACGCTACCAATTGTAGTTCCACTCTCTCAGAGTAGCAGTCACAAACTACTAAAAGTACTCACATACTTGTAGTCACACACTAATGACATCATTCACACCCCTCACAAAGTAGCTGTTTGACACTACTGACAGCACTTTCACACCTCTCATACACTACCAGCCTCACACTTCCAACAGCGTTCAGACCCTTCAAAGATGACTGGCCATTTACTAGTTAGACACTACTGATCACACTCTTACATCCCTCACAGAGAAGCTTTTTCACACCTCCAATACCACAGTCACACTGCTCACAGACAAACCATAACACACTAACAGAACTACTCTTACACCCCTCACAAACTAGCAGTGACATGCCACGGAAAGCATTTTTACACGCCTAGGCAACTACTAGCAGCTTTGCAATACCGACAACACTCCAATGTTCTTCAGAGTAGAAGTCACACACTATGAGAAGACCTCTCAAACACATCACATACTCATAGTCCCACACTACTGGTAACACTTGCATCCCTCACAAAGTAGAAGTCTGACACTACTGGCAGCACTTTCACAACTCTCACACACTCACAGTCTTAGAGTATGAAGAGTTCTCGCAGACCCGTGAAATACTAACTTCTGAATGCAGTGTCACCCCTCAAGGAGCAGCAGTCTCACACCACCTGCAACTCTCTGACCCGCTCACAGACTTACAGTGACATACTACTGACAGAACTCTTCCACTCCTTCGAGACAGTCACACAATACTGGAAGCCCTCTCACAATTCTCTTAAATAATAACAATGCCAGTAGGTGTGACTGATAAATGTGTCACTTCGTTGTTTGGTGATTTTGTGTGCGTGGTTTTGTGAATGGGCAGGGCAGAGTGCATGGGTGATGGCTAGGTGACTGAATGCATGGATAACAAGTGCTTGAGTGCTTGGATGGCTGAATTAGTGACTGCATGGGTGAAAGCATCCAGTCAGTTCACTAATAAGCTAAGTCTAGTGGCTTGTCCATTGCTTGTGCCTCATATAGATACTTTGCTTTTGACTACAAGGAATTTTTACTGCTCTTCCAGCTTGTGTTTTTATTTTTTCTTCAAGTGCTAGACTGGCTCCAATCTAGTGCCTGTTTCTCTAAAGTAACTCTTTTGTGCTCACTAACCGTGTGGCAGAGAAACTCTGATAGTCATAAAAACAGTAGCCCATTTTTCCAAGAGAGACAGTCTGATCTTGCCTGAATTGATATGTAAACACTGGTTAAGATGTACAATGTATATTAAAATAAGGGGAATTGCTAAAAAAAAAAACCAACAACACTCCGTTGCGCAGAATGTGGCCCCCAAAAAAGCATAGAGCATTTTAAAGAAGAAACCCCAAAACAAGTGAAGTTTTCACGACCATAAAGGGGAAATGCCTAATTTGTTTTACTATCCAACCATCTCTCGACATCAGTAGTTGGGAAGTGGCGCGCATCATGTGTGAAATGTTCAGCTAGTTTTGTGTTATTAGCCTCAGAACACAGCTTTCTGACTTATCCACCTCAGAATGACAAACATAACTGGCCAGAAACCCAAGACAGGCTGAAAAGCTGCAACTGACTCGCGGCACTTAAAGGTAGCTGTTCATGCATGTTTGCCTTCACATAAGTTGTGAGTTTCACATGTATGACATTTTTGTAATGGTATGCCTGTACAAAAAAAGTTCTTTTAAAATATGGCCTCTACCTAGAATTATGTCCCTTTCTCTTTAACCAAATCACTCAAATGTATTACAGGGAAAAGCTATAAATACCCTTTTTATCTTATATTTTAGGTGTTTATCCATTGCCGATACTTTTTTCATTGCATTCTTGGACTTGTATTCCTGCATTTAAAATGGCAAAAATGCTACACGTCACAGAATGCAAAAAAGTACAAGCATTAGCAAAGCTACTATGAATGGGATTGATCAGTTGGTCATTTTTTTCCTTTTTTTTTGCAACCATGTGCCAAACGAATATGAAAGGGAAAAAGAAGAAAACATGCCATCACCTAAATTAAGAGGCAATATGCTTACACTAAAAAATAAATGTAGATTTTTTTTCATTAATTAGCCATTGAATATAATCTTAATCACGTAGTATGGGTTCTTCTTACCGGGCAGATGTACTTGGAATAGATTAAGAAGCCCTTGTTTATTTTTAATGTGCAATACAGAATAATATGAAAGGGGTAATATAGGCTTTGAATTATTTTCAGCTGAAGACTCAGGGGCAGATTTACAAGCCCCTTGCCATAACTTTATGCCGCCGTTGCGCCACTTCTGTGACGCAGCGGCATCATAAACAATGCGCCACACTGCGACATATTTACAACGTGACACATTTAGGGAGATGTATCACGTTGTAAAGCCCGGTGCTTTATTATACCTGCGTCAGGTATAATGTATTCAGGGTGGGCGTTCCGACGTAAGAAAGCCTTGTAAAAGTGACGCAGTGAAATCTACAAGATTTCACGGAGCCACTTTTACTACGCCACTGCGTCAAAACCTTACGCCTGCTTGAAGCAGGTTTAAGGAGTGACGCAGCATAAAAGAAATAGGCATCCTGAAGCATTACTGGAGTTGCGTTGTGCTTGCGACACTACTCCAGCAATGTGTTGCCTTTATCCCAATAGATGCATCACGGATCTATCAATCCTTGCGCCACGGTGCGTCACATTTACAATGTGGAAAGGTCAAAGTGCCAACAAGGGATTTTGTTTCAAATAAACTATCTAGTTATGTAATTCGACAGAAAATAATTTTAGGTGTATTTATCAAAGGTAACACCAATAAAAGAAATTAATCAACTGATTCAATAATTGAAAATAGAGAGCAAACACACGGGAAATCTTTTTTTGTGGAATAAACACAAATGTTTTTATGTATAAATCAAGTTAAAAGGAGTACAAAACCACCATTGGTTGAGCCATAAATCATGAAAAAAGGGTCAAATTATATCCACATTTCATGCAAAAAACATCTATTCCAATACATTTGTAGAAATGTATCTCACTCTTGAGACAATAATCTACTGTGTATAACAGATACTGTGAAAATAGATGATGGAGTCGACGTTTCGGTCTTGGGTGGCATCAATCCGTCAGACCATCTTCAGGACAGTTATTATTGCACATAAAAGACCCTTATAAGGTTGTGAATCTCGCACGATACTGTTTATGCGGTATTAATTTGATCGTAGTACGAGCCTATCTTGCTGTTGCAGATTTTCTTTCAATTTTCTGTCAGCACATATGTATAGAGGGGAAGTCCTTCCCCATTCGTTTTCCAAAAGTGTCCACTTTGAACACCTCTGCTTTACATACTCTAAAATGCTGGGATGGGTGGAAACAAAATGTGAATGACAGTTAAACAGACCAATGGATGAAATGTTCTGACCCGCAGCTTCTCTATGTATGTATTTTTTATGTATGGAGTCTTTTATTATATGAGGTTTGCGAGAGAACAATCTCAAGGCTGGACCTAAAAAACAGATGAATGAGGTGCTGATGCCTGACATAGCATAACTTGAGACATCTCTGACATCACCCTGTGCTGACATAGAGGACACTGGTCTGTTTCCCCGACTTCCTCATGCATAATGTACATCAAGCTAGGTCACCCTGCTGAACATCACTCTGTTCCCACACCACCACTGTGACCCTGAACCGTACATTTCCCAGTACCTCCCGCTACACAATACTCAGTGCTCACATCATGTACAAAACACAGTCCTCCCCTGCTGCACAGCAACCAGTGTTTCCATCAGATACATTACTAAGTACTCCTTGAAGTGCATTATCTTCTGACTGTCTGCAGTTCTTCTAGGTCTCCCCCGAGGTGCCCCACTAGTGTCACACATGTGATCATGCTGCACAGGCTGAAGTATGCTTGTTGGTCTATATGCATTGGTGCCAGCCTGAGTGTTTGAGCTTTGTGAAAATGGCTGCCTGTAGGTATTGTGGACTGTGTGGTATAGTCAATCAATCAATCAATCAATCACAGGTTACTCACCCGTAAGGGTCCCAAGGCGCTGGGGAGGAGAAGGGGGGGGTGCAGGTTCTAGTCCAGTGACCTTGCTCTGTGTGCACGAATGCCAGGTATTGGATTGGTTTGGATTTATATAGTGCTTCCTACCCCTGACGAGGGTTTGAAGCACTTTATGACAAGCAGCATGCAAATCCAGAACTCAGGATGGGTGGTTCATCCAGTCATATTGATTATTATTAGTTACTGTGATTAGTCTTGTACTTCCAAGGAAGTCACTTCATGCATTTGCTCCAGTTTCTTTGTGGTAGATTAGGTCAGTAGGAGTTAGGTCTGATCATTGGAGCGGGGAATGTGAGTTCTTTCAAATGGTGGGTTGGATGAATAGATAGGCGAGAGGATATTAGGAAATATTAGGTTGAATGGTTATGGTTTCAAGGAAAGAGAGGCTTTGCTCTATAAAATGAGGTAATTGCAGAAATATACTAAAAGAGATGAAAGGAGACAGGCTTAATAGAGTAGGCTGTACTCAGAGGAGGCAGACAGAGGATGGAGGAAAGGGGGGTTATTCAAAGAAAGAAAAGGAAGCAATTTAGGGGCATATTATCAAGAAACAGAGTTAAAATTAACGCCGCTTTACCGGCAGTAAACTGCCGCTAAAGCGACGATAATGGGCTTGATAATATGCCCTTGAGAATTCCCATAGAAGCCCATGTTTTGGTGACAACATAGGCTTCTATTGGAATTCTCAAGTGCATATTATCAAGCCCATTATCGCCGCTCTAGCGGCCGTTTTCTGCCGCTAAATCGGCGATAATTTTAACTCCATGCTTGATAATATGCCCCTATATTTGTTTAAAGTGTCCTGTGTACCTCTGTGTGGACGCACCATCAAAAGCTAAATCCACTGATATCGTAAATCCCACGCATGTAAACGGACCAATGTTTTGAAAGTCGACTTTAAAAGAGTGCTCCGATATTTGTTTGATTTTCGAATTATTTATTGGAATTAATGCATTTGCTTCAAAGCAGGAAGTTTAAGAAATATCCTGGTTCGTAAATTTTCTTGCAATGTGTTTATTTTTACAGAGCTTTAATGTGAAGTGATGTCATCGATTAGTTACAGAAATAAGTGCTTGCCAAAGTTTTGTTCCAACAGTCAGTCAATAATGGTCACTTATTGAGCCATGGTGAACACATTTCTAAGAAAATCTGGAACGAATTGCTCAAAAGTACTCCAAAGTCAGACAAAGCAAACACTTTTCCATTGCACCCTGTACTTTGCAAAATCGAAATGTGCATCTGTAATAGCTGTGTGTGCTTCCAAAATCACTATTTGTGTTTCACTTTTAAATGGGCATCAGAAATGAAGCAATCCGGCTCTGCTAGAAAGAACTCGGATATTGCACCATATTACACGGCCTAAATCCACCTTAACAAATAATTAAATCAGTGTCCCCCTAAGGATGTGTGGGGCCTTGGTCAAGGCATACATTGGGGCGCCCTGGTTCAGAACAGCTTTGCATTTTATTGCACATTTTCTGTTAATTCGAGCACACATAATGCCAAGCATTATCAACTTATTCTTAAACTTTCTAAGATTGGGGTCACATAGATATAGTTGAAATAGTTATTTCCCAGTGTCCCTAAAAATCATGTGGATGACACTGGATGGGAAGAGTAAGAGTGAGAAGTGGAGGTAGTCTGAGAGAGGGAGAGTGGTTGAGATGGAAAAAATAGAGGTGAGGTAAAAAGAAGATCACTTACCCCGGGGTGCCTAAGACAATGGCCCACTTTGCCCATGCCTTAATACGTCTCTGATTAAAATAAAGGGAGAAATATGGAGAAGGGCAAACAGGGGACTTTGGGCCTCGAAAACAGAAATTCAATGAACTACAAAACATAAACAAGCATTGGTAAAGCCAATAGCTCTGGAGTTGGCCGCCACCCTTTTGGCAATTCTTGTTTTGTCATAGGTTTTGCAAAACATTATAATTTGGAAACATGTTAGGCCCTCATTCAATCTAAAAAATAAAACAATGGCTAAAGTCTAAAGTGTTTTACTGGTCTCAAAATAGTACACATTACATGACACAGAAGGAAACTACTTTCTATGTGGATTTGCTCAGTGCCTTATTTTAACCGGCAGTTTCCAGTGTTCAGCACCGGCACTTAGTTTTCATCAACGGCACCTATGACGGTCTGCAACATGGTGGCACTGTTTGTCAAACTTAGAGATGAGGACAACTGTTATTTATTAGTTCAATATACTTTTGAAATGACCAATACCTGCAATCCAAGACCTTTGGGGGCCTAGAATAGTCTGAATTATTACACTTGTAAGGGTTAGTAATTGTGTTGGTACTGTCATTGGTAGCGCTGGCAGGGGCAATGGGTGGTGCAAGAAGCAGTGCCCTCCTGACAAGTTTCCTTCAAATTAAGCACTGGATGTGCTCTTTGTGAAGTCATAGTAAAGTCAGTCAATGGCTGAATAGGCTAACCTTGCCCCTTGCTTCATTCTGGAGTGGAAGGTAGAAATATGTGAATGACACAATTACAGATTCATGGATGAAATCTGTCTGAAAACCCCTATTAAAAACTATGTTATACATACCTTTAGTAAAATTAAAAGGTCTTGTCTAACAACGCCTTTGAGAAAGAAAGGAAGAAAGAAGGGAAGAAAGGAAGGAAGGAAAAAAGAAAAGATAGCAGACAAAAAAGGAAGGAAAGCAGACGAAAAAGGAAGGAAGGGAGGCAAAAAGGGAAGGAAGGAAGACAAAAAGGAAGATAGTAGGACAAAGGAAAGAAGGAGAAAAAAAGAAGGAAAGAAAGAAAAAAGGAAATAAGACCAAAAGAAACAAGAAAAGAAGGGGAAAAGAAAGGAAGAAATAAGGCAAAAAGAGGCAAAAAAGTAGATAAAGAAAAACGTAGGAAAGAAAAGAGCAAAGGAGACAAGAAAGATAGAATGAAAACTTGAAGGATTAAATGGAAAAAGAAGGCAAAACAAAAGCAAAAAGGAAAGAAAATATTGACAGAAGGCAAAAAGAAAATGCAAACAAAGAAGGCAAAATAAAGAAAGGAAAAGAAAAGGAAAAAAGGCGGATAAGAAACAAAGAAGGAAATAAAGTAAAAATAAAGAAGGTTAGAGATAAATATGCAAAAAAGATGAGAAAAAAGGAAAGAAAAAGGAATGAAGGCAAAATAGAAAAGAAAGAAGAAAAGAAGAAAAAATAAAGAAGGAACAACAGTAGAAAGAAAGAAAAAAGTAAAATAGGCAAAAAAAGAAAGTAGGAAATAGGAATGAAAGAAAGTAAAAGAGAAAGAAAGAAGGAAAAGAAAGAAGGAAAAAGAAGGAAAGAAAAAACAAGTAATGAAGGAAAGAAAAATTAAGCAGGAAAGAAAACAGAAAGAAGACAAGAAAGAAACAAGGAGAAAGCATGAAAGAAAAAAGAAGGTAAAAATAAAGAGAACATGAAAGAAAAGAAGGAAAGAAGAAAAAGTAATGAAGGCAAACACAAAGGAAAGGAAGAAGAAAAGAAAAAGGGAAAGGCAAAATGGAAAGCGAGAAACGATGAAGGAACAAAAGAAGAAAATAATGAAAAAGAAAGAGAGAAGAAAGAAGGCAAAGGAAAGAAAAAAGGGAAGAGGGAAGATGAAAAGAAAGAATGAAAGTGGGTTAACAGTATAAATAGATACTAATCCCCAAATTACACCCCACCTATGTTTAAATCATTATAAAGCTTTCTTTGTACATTAAGTTTCATAAAAGCAATAAAAAGACATTTTATAAGAGAAATATTATATAAACTTGTCATACAACAACACGCTAAAAATTATATATACAAACAGTCCGTCCAGGTACACTGGTGTGCCCTCAGTGTGAGATACAGTTACCGGGTTCAGCTGATTAAAAAAATGAATACACATCATATCAATAAAAACATACAATTGATGAGATAAAAATAGAGAGGGGGGACAACATGACAATTCATATTGGATCGGATCTGGTAACAGGTTGCCATCCTCTGCAGATCCACTAATAATGGTGTCCCTAACCTCCTTGGGATAGGAGCGCATAGGATTAAAAATAGAAGGAAAAAAGTGCATGTGCATAGCATATGGTTTTAGAATTGAAAAGATCAACCTAAGAGCCCTACAGTGATAGCCTGTCAGCGTGTTTCGGCAGCGTGCTGTACTATTCCTCGCAGGAGTTTCTGTCTGGTGAGCCATGTGTGACTTAGAAACTTCGCCACACAGCATGCAAAAACAGCCTGGGATTGGACCTGAGGATGCGCTGGGCAACCCGATAGTCCTGTGTGTCCAGTTGCCGGCACAGTGGTTTTAGCCACTTGGCCCTCAGGATATTATAAGCCGTGCAAGCAAACAAAACATGGGCAACACTTTTTTATCAGGGCACTGCAACAAGGGCAGGCCTTTGATGTTTGATTGAGTGATTGCCATTTCACTGTAGTCTCACAGACTGGGAGTATACCGAACCTGAAGGGGATGTAAAGCATCCTGTCCCGTGGGGCCTGAATAATATCTAAAAGGGCTCTAAGTGTCTATTCTGCTTGTGGAGATAAAATTCTGCTGTTAGTCTACCTAGATTCGGTTTGCAGGTTTCTTGGCGATCCACCCATTCCCAGTAAAGGCGTTTTAACTCTTCTTTTGTGGGTGGTTCCTGCCTAGCCCAGTACGCTTGGAGCCCCAAAACTGGCAACATTTTCCTAACATTGGAGATCCAGCCTATTTTACAGCCAGTGTCTATTCGTATCACCTCAGAAAGGGCTTTAGCATAGGAGAGGAGCTCTGGGGTTCACCTGATGCAAACCCAAGAGAGGAGCGGGCGGATCCTTGCTATGTCCCCAATCGATCGCCTGCCCATGTCAAGCATTAAGGGGGTGAGGGGGACATATTGGGGCAATGTCACCAGGTCCCTGAGAAACTTGTGCTCAGATCTACAGAGATCATGACCCATGTCAAATCCCTTTAGCTCTGCTCCGTACAATGGCGTGCTAACCGCTTTGGCATCATAAACCTGGAGGGCTTGGGCTACCGGTCTACTGTGTGATAGATGATGTTCCCTCCCAAGAGCTCCAGCTACACTTTTATGACCCATCAACATCTTTGCTAGGTGGTGCTTCCATGACAGTTTGTCGGAGAGTCGAACACCAAGGTAGTCGAAGGTGCCCACCTTTTCCAGACGTATCCCACCTAGTGAAGCGTTGCTTTTGTAGGACTTAGGGCGGTTGAAGGCCATGAATTTGGTTTTTAAGGTGTTAATAACCAACCCCTGGTCATCGCAAAAGACATGGAACCTGTTGAGTAGACGCTGCAACCCAACTGGGGTCTTGGACATCAGCAAGGTGTCATCAGCGAACAAGAGGGTCGGTACCTTGTCACCCCCCAGGGTTGGTGCGTCTGCTGGATCTTCTTGCAGAAAGCTGACCAGCCTGTTCATAAAAAGAGAGAATAGGGTGGAAGCCAAGACACAATCCTGTTGTACTCCCCTGTTGACTGGGATGTACTGTGTCAATTGTCCCTCCGTCCCTCATCTAACCTGGGCATAATTTCCTTCATGTAGCCGGACCAGCAGGTTGAGAATAAATAGAGGGATGCCCAAATCTTTAAGTGACAACCACAGTTTGCTGCTAAGGACCAGGTCAAAAGCAGTCTTTAGGTCGATAAATGCCAGGTAATGACTGCCCTTGCCGATCACCACCACTTTCCAGTAGATAAGTAACAGGCGAAACACCTGGTCAATTGTTCCTGTCCTTGGCCTAAAGCCGACCTGATACTGTGAAAGGATGGCAACATCGTCTGCCCATGGCTGAATCCTCTGCAGGAGCGCTCTGCCAAAGAACGTCTGCAGAGCATCGATCAGACTAATGGGCCGGTAGTTTGAGGGGGTCATCTCTGGCACCTTTTTTTATAAATCAGGACCACCTCTGCAGCCTTCCAGGACCCAGGGAAAGACGCCCCGCTGGCTATTGCATTTGCCGAAAGAAGAATATAACGTGCCCAGTTCGGGGTGTCTGCAAGAAATAAATCGCCTGGCAAGCCGACTGGTCCTGCTGCTTTTGAAGGCACTACTCTGCCTATTGTGGCCTCTATCTTGGTCGGGTCAAAAAGCTTGTCATCGCTATAAGGCCCAAAGGGAGCATCAAGCTCCACAGAGGGCTTGGCCTTGTGTTGAGTAAAGGCTCCAAAAATGATCGTACCAATCCTGGCCTGTGGTGTAATTAGGGGGCAGGCATAAACCCAATTTACTGCCTCAAGTTACTAGAGTCCAGATCATCTTAGCATCCTTAGACAAGCTTGCTTCCTTGAGTTGCTGCCATTGTAATTCCTCCCAAGCTACCCTTGCCTGATGCAAGGCAACTCTGTAGGACTTCCGGGCAACTTTAATCAAGGAGCAGTTCTTGTCTTTGATTGCTGCGGCTAAGATTAGTCGTTTGCGTCTGTAATCTTTAGTGTACCACGAGTGGGGCCCTTTTGCTGGCATACTGGGCTTGGTGCCCATTGTAGGAGCCAAGAAGTGTGCAATAAGTCTGTCAACAGTGCGATAGTGGACTGCGGGTACACCGGCCAACCCACTTGGGCTAGAGGTGGCAGCCTGGAGCTTAAGTATGGCTACAGCCAGGTCATGTTGTATACCTGCTATCTTAGATTCTTGGAGGGCTACCTTCCGCCATTTTAAAAATCTTTTACAATTCGAAGGGATAATCTCTCTGGTGGTGGTCGGGGGTGAGGTGCTCACTGGATGGTGGGGGGCTTTCCACAAAGGTTTCATAGTTAGACAGAGGGTAATAAGATTGCTTTCTGTGGTGGTACCCACGGTCATGTCGATCAAATCACCCCAGAGTCGCACATCAAGGAAAATATAGTCGATGCAGGATGGGCAGGTAGCTCTGTTGTACGTGTTCACGTCCTGCCTATCCGATGCGGTTCTACCGTTGGCTGCCCTCAAACCAAACTCTACAGTGAGGACGTTAAGGTTGAGCGCCGACTGCGTCCATCTTTTAACTGGTGAAAGTTTTATTGGGGGGACAGCCCATTTAGTGTCATCGTCCTCAATTCCTAGTAGGTCATCCTTATCTATAGTTAAATAAAACTATTACAAGTGTGCTGCAAATTAAACACCATAAACTTAGTTTTTTTCCTGGGCAAAGTTTATCAAGGAACCATTGGTGAAACCGACACCAGGAACACATTATTTCATGCTGTGAAATAGCAGCAGTCCACTTCAAAGACAATTAACAACAGCATTGGAAGGAGACAGAAACTGATAAATCTCAAATGTGCCCTCTGCTCACTTCAAATACATCCTACTATCACAGCAGGCAACAATTGGCACTAAAGGGAACTTCTTCTGTGGATGTGCACCTTGTGAAAGAGCAAAATGTAAGTGACACAACAAGAGACTAACGAGTGAAGAGAGGTGGCTGTAATCCCATTGAAGTAAGCATAATAAACATATTATTTTGTCAACATCAAAAGGTCTTGACTAACGCCACACCTACTTGGAAGTCCAAGATCAAACTTTGAATTCATCAAAACAAATTCTCAGCAGTGATTGAAAATCCAACTAAAAACATAGGATTTCTACATTAAATACTCAAAGATTAATAGATTAACTGTGAAGTGATAAATAAACATGAAATTAGTAGATGGAACTATTGCTATATCTATGATGCTTTTGTTGTCCCTAATGATTGCTTTTGTTTAACCAATCTGTCTGACTACTATACTTTTAATATCAGGTTGTTTAAGCCTTTTATAGTTTTTTCAAAGCTACCACCTTGAATTTCCCATATAAATATGTTTACAACTGAACAATGCTCTATAAGTGACATCAACGTTCATGGAATGTCACTTCTTTTGTTGTCATTGGGGTCAAAGTACTTCAATCCCACTTCTACTACTCCTAAGACATTATTATCTCGTATTACTTTAAAATGGGAAAAATAAGCTTCTAAATAGGCCATGTCTAGATTGTATCTTGTGACCACTATGCTACAAAAATATTTCTGCAGCAGTGCTTAGCCCAGACACTAGTATCTTCATCATATATGAAGGTCTTAGCAAAGCTGGATCTAATATATGTGGCTAAAGCTAACAAGTATGCCTCAATGCTACAGAATGCCTAAGGAAAGAAGGTAAGATGCCTTGGAAAGAGAACACTAGGGGGCCGATTCCGATCTCGGTCGGAAGGGCACCGTATCGGGCTCGGACGGAAAAACAGCTGTACAAGCGAGCAAGTACGATGCGAGCTACATGAAATTCACCGACCGAGTCGTTTCCGGGTCCGAACCGCTCCGTACGCCCCGGTCGGAAGCTAACCGTGGCGTGTAATGGAAGCGATTTATAGCCGAGCCAGTACGATGCACGCGTCGGACAGCGTGTGCGAGCCGGAGAGTCTGGCTCACAAAAGCTCCCGGAGTCGTACTTTGGGGGTCCGTGTCAGACCCCCTGACACCCGCAGCCCTACGACTCGGACACAGGGGGAGACCTATGGGTCTCCCCAACACAGGCATGTACGGTGTGGGTGGCACCTACGTGTACCCATTGTAGGGGGCGCACTTGTTCAAGACGTACCCATTCAGTCAACGGGAGCCCATGTACGCGTCGTATGACCGGCTCCCATTGACTTCTATGGGAGTCCAACCGAACCGAGTCCGACAGCATACGTGCGCATCGTACTCGCTCGGTCGGACTGTAGGGGTCCGGCTCGGTTGGAAAACACTCCGGATCCGACTCGGTCGGAGTGCTTTCCGACCCGGATCGGAATCGGCCCCTAGGAGTCAACAGATTTAAGAATAATATGGCCATGGCTTTAATGCTGCCTACCTTGAATGAAGACATTTGCATGTTTTAAAGCATCTTCATTCTAATATCTGTACTCAATTACCCATCAAAACCTGAGTGGCTCTCTAACAGTCTAAAGGGAAATTTAGACAGCTTGAAACAGGGGTGTTTTTTGGCACATCGGCTACCTTACCTTTAGGATTATTCGGCTTGCTTAAGGAACACAAGCATTTTGACTCCTGAGTTAATACAGAATCATGTGACTGTAAAGTTGTTTTTTTTCTAAAGTGCACTATCACCAAAGCTGATCAAGAAAACCCAATAAAACGTGCTGAAAAATCTGTCAGTTACAAAGAAGTTCTGAAGTTTGCAATTCCTTTTTTAACTTAGCCAGAGACCACTTAGCACTTAAATGTAGCTATAATGAGTTCCACTCCTTAAATGCTGAGCAGGAGAATGCTTTTCAACTAGGGAAGAGATCTGGACTTTATGAACATCTTATAATGGTCTCCAACTGGCTGATTCCTCAGTCCCGATGAACCCAATCACGATTCATTTTCAGTGGCTGGTCGATTGTCTCACAGTTTAGTGCAAAGAAAAAATTTACAGGAACACCATGAAAAGGTTGGTGGTCAAATTTGGGGGAAAAAGAGCCCCTAGTTTACTAATATGATGGAAGCACATTTGCAGACTGCTCCGCATTATATCATATCTGTTGGTATTATTTAACGTGTTTATCGTGGAGATAACAGAGCAGCACTAGCCATGGAATGTTTGTTGTGTTTTCATCATGATGGCTTTTAGTTGATCCTTTTGATAAAAACATTTCCCATGTTTGATTGACCTATAAAGATGATAATTTCTCTCTTAGAATCAACTGTTTGCTTCAATAAGCTTGAGGGCAGATGCTAAAATTAAGCACTGGCTCTTCGATTTAATTCCATGATGGCCCATACATCCTCTTGAGATTGGCCTGCATTCTCAATTCGTCTGAAAATGGACTGAATTTGCTCGTGTTCTCATCTTTGGAAGACCAGGATGTGGTCCAGCTCTGCCTGTACTATTCTTATTGGAGCAGGGCCAAGTCTGATTTACACATGGTTGGTCTCTGACTAGAGTGGCACAGTAGGCAACAAAGCATGGCCTGGAATGCAGCCAGAAATAACTAAAGGGGGTTGAGATTAATTCAAGCCTTGCACCCATCATCATTTTTGTTTTTCTCTTACTTGGAAAGCAGAAATCGCCACAGTAACTTTTATTTTTAGACTGTTTGAAAGCCAACAAATCTGCAATAGCCTCTCTGGGCCAGATACTGCTCTGCCTAACTCGTAATCTGGCTAAAAGGTTATCCCAAACCTGGATTTACCAGGCAAACATCCTGAAAAAATGGCCAGTAAAATCACATGTGGGTCATGTTGGGACTGCCAGCTGAAGCGCAGCCCACCACCATCCGACTCCCTCCTCTGACAAGAGGAAGATTGGAAAGCCCCTCTGCTTGCCTACAGTGTCCAATGCTTGCTCAAATAATTTGCAGCCCCTGCAACCCACTATGCCCCCTGTCCCATTTAACACATGTTAAGAGCTGGTGTTAAATCAGAGGTGAACTATCTCTGAAATGGGTAATACTTATGTGTAACAGGACCCAGTAATTGCAGGGCAGCATGCTACTACCAGTTCCATGGACAGAAACTTGTAATTGCATGGTTCAGAGCAGTAGCGACTGCTACCGGATGGCGGTGGTAAGGCAGGGGTGTAGGGGGTGTAATTAATAAATTTTAAAAAACCTTACCTTAGAACGGCCAGCAGCTGCCTCGCCTGCGTCCGCTTCCTTCTTCCTCTGCAGTCCGACCTGCAGCAGGAAGCACCCGGCACACAGGCTCCCCTGAGCAAATCACAAAGCTGCAATGCAGCGTTGTGATTGGTCTGAGCACTGTGGATGGGCGCTCAGACTTGAACAGGGAGTCTGTGCATGTTTGTGACCAGGCTGCGTAATGCAGCCTAGTAGGAACATGCAAAGTGCACATGAACTGTTTGGTTGGCCCAAGAGTGCCAGTCAAACAGTTCAGGCGCACTTTGGGAGTGTAAACCACTCCCCCCCCTGGCCAGCCACGCCCTCCCCACACTGCACTCAGGCTGCATGCAATGGGGAAAAAAAAATGACAATTCCGATACCTTATTGTCCTTTTGTTTTTCCTTTTTGCGCAGTGGGGCAGCGCTCCTCCGCCTTGGCGCCTGGTTCAGAGGTGCAATAACCAGACTGGATTGGTGATTACAGGCCTGGTAATCTCAACACCCCTGCATCACGCTTTGGAAACATAAAGGAGCAGATTTACTAACATGTCACACAAAGCAGCACAGCAACCTAAATTGCATGAGAGAGCAAGACAATGCCATAGCAACAAATGTATACTAATAAATAGGTGACCTTTAGAGTCATGTTTATTGCCACTGCACTGTGCAATTGTTGACTTCTCAACTGTATTTGACAAAGTAAACCACTGCCTGCTATGGGACAAGACTAGGGGTGGGCGGAATTTGCGGAAGCGACTTCCGAAAATTATCGCGAAAATGTTAAAAATCTCCGCAAACAAGCAGAAATATCGCGAAGATGCGGAAGTTTTTTTCCGGCATGTTCGCGAGATTTTCTGCATGGTTGCGGGTCGCCAACTTACCCATGTGGTTGCTTGCGGGCGCGGCCATCTTGTTTTCAGTTGTCTCGCGGTGCATGATCGCGAGAAAAAAGACGTGATCGCGCGACGCATGACGTCACTGCGGACGCGAACTGTCGCGAGACAGCGCAAATGGCTAAAACAATACAACATCTCATGGAGAACGCGACCGGATCGGGAAAACTTGTCAGCGAACGCGGGGATTCAGGTAAGGCGATCGCGCGCGCGCGAGAATGTATTATTTTACAGCGCGAGCAAGAACCAAAATATCGCAAAGCTGCGGAATGCGGAAATTTTGACATTTCCGCGCTCTCCGCGGAACGCGGAAATGCCAAAATATCGCAAATTCCGCGAACGGAACGAAAATTTTGCCCAGACCTAGACAAGACGTGTTTGGGGCACCTCACAGCACAATGATGATTCTTAGATAACTTTATCATGAAACATGTTGATGGGTGAATCCTTTCTTCCAGTGATCTTTAACCCATACTTTTGATGCATTAATGGTGGCCAGTGTACTTACGCTTTTATGAATTAACACACATTGGGTAACAAGGTCACCCTCCTCTTTGAATCTATTCAATAGATAATTTTTAGCAATATGGTGATAATTCCTATTATTGTAAGGTCACAAAGAACCATGCCATCAGTATCTTGGGGAAGTGTAATCGTATCAAGGTCAATTTGGCTAGTTCATAAACGGAATAAAAGTGTAATTTTACACAGTATACCAATGTGCAATGGGGAACAAGATTAGAAATTATTTTATGAAACCCACAGTTGTGTGTTTTTTCTAGAAATAAATACAGCGGTGTTAAACCACAAGATGTAGAGTAATAGAGCCACCTTGGGATTTTCAAGAATAATAAATTAATTGGGACCTCCATGCTAGAATCCAGCACAAATTCTTAACAACTGTTAATGAATTAACTCTAGTAGCATAATAATAACTATTGGGATATTCTGTCAGACCCTAGTTATTGCCTCTTAATCTAAGGTTTTACCTATCCTGATGTGTGATGCCCCAGTGGAAACAACTGTTAGATTTAAGATGCTGACCCTCAGAGTTGGTGCAATGCCACTTGGAGTTAGGACTGCTGTCAAGCAGAATCTGAAAAATCTTTATTCGGCCATGATTCGACTATAAAAAACACAGACATACATAAATACACAATACAATCCATATAAGAATCAGTCGTAAAACATCACTTCTTACAATCCCATAGGGACCATAAATAACAGATAATAAAATACAAAAATAAAAGTACCTAAATAACGATGGAATTACGCCGGCGCAGGGCACATTTCTAAAATACTCCCACTGCGTGACAAACTGCAGGCTCAGACAACATCGAAGAAAATAAAAGTCCGTTCTATGTTTCTAAAACCCCCAGGGGCATATTATCAAGAACGGCGTTGAAATTATCGCCGCTTTAGCGGCAGGAAACTGCCACTAAAGCGGCGATAATGGGCTTGATAATATGCCCTTGAGAATTCCAATAGAAGCCCATGTTCACACCAGAACATGGGCTTCTATTGGAATTCTCATGGGAATATTATCAAGCCCATTATCTCCGCTTTAGCGGCAGTTTACTGCCGCTAAAGCAGCGATAATTTTAACGCCGTTCTTGATTATATGTCCCATAAGCTTTAGAATAGGTAGGAAATAACTGCGCCTAAACGGCTCGTAATAACAGCAAAAGACGATAAAGTGCTATAGTGTCTACAAAGAAGAGTTGTCACAGGGCAAACTAATATACTTTTGAGATCATATTGGCCTGTTGGGAAGCAAAGATAACTTCAAATTGAGCCGACCCGAAACTTGGATAGCAAGGAGCATTCCAAGACATTTCTTTACCAAGGAGAGATACAGCTGAGGACCATCACAAACTTTAATAACTGAGGGGCATATTATCAAGACACGGCGTTAAAATTATCGCCGCTTTAGCGGCAGAAAACTGCCGCTAAAGCGGCGATTATGGGCTTGATAATATGCCCTTGAGAATTCCCATAGAAGCACATGTTCTGGTGTCAACATGGGCTTCTATTGGAATTCTCTGCGGCATATTATCAAGCCCATTATCGCCGCTTTAGCTGCAGTTTTCTGCCGCTAAAGCGGCGATAATGTTAACGCCGTGTCTTGATAATATGCCCCTAAATATTCTCTCAGTGTTGGTCTGTCCAGACCACTAAGCTCCCTAGTATCAGAAGCAGATCTCATAAATAACGTCGTCATTTTACCCCTCTCATGCTGGCCCAGCCTGTGGGAAGAAGAAAACAAATCAGACCTGCCCAAAGCTTTGGAAGTTCCATTTATATAACCCAACCATGGGATCCTCAACCCATTATCACAGTTCAAGCAATCTAAGATCACTTTGCGGTTAAGAGATGCATGTGGGTTGCTTCAAACTGCCAACCACAAGAGGAGTGTAAAAACCTTGATGTGATCTTCTACATGATAAACCCAGTACTTTGTTAAGAAAGAATTGTGAACTACTTGGGCTGAGACCCTATAATCTTCTACAAAAGTGATTCTCGTCCTGTTGGAGTTTTGAGCAGTTCCACTATCCCCATATGGCTGCACCATAGGTCATAACTAGTAAACACTTGAGTCTGCTTTAGCCATATGAAGAAAATGGGTCTCGGGTGATGTTCCTTAACGATACCCACAAACTATTTTCAAACTTATCTATACACAAAACTCTTGAGTATTCTGGCCAGTTTATAAATACAACATTCAGATTTGGTCACTTTGTCCATTTCCTCTTAATTCATGTGTTTCGTTTGTTTTAGCCAATACGTGTTTCATCATTGATACATACATACATCCGGGGTTTGAAAATGCCTTTGGCGCAAGGATAATACCTACACTTGGCTATGCATCTATTCTGCCACTGTATGAGGGAAAAAAGGTAACTTTAACGTGATGGTATAGACCAGCTTAGGTTCTATATGATTAACAAGCCGGTAGTTCAGAGAGACTAAATTTACAAATTATTGACAGTAGCAGTAAATGACGCACCAATTCTTTCAGCAAATTTGAATCATTGGAAACTTTTGAGTCCCGACGAAGTCATCAATAACACTTGTTGGCTGAAAAATATGCGATATGGATGAATAAAGAAGAATTGGACAGTGACAAAATCTGAATATTGCATGGCTGACCCATCAATTACAATAAAACAAGCCGACAAGGGCGGGGCCACAGTGATAATGGCAACATCTGACTATGACACAGAATGCCTTAGACAATTGAGTGACCATAAATATTACACCCCGATCAGCAAGAACCCCACTGAGAGACTCACTACAACCATCATGGGTATAGTGGACTCGGCAGAAAGCCAAGGTTGGCTGAGTAAGAAGGATGCCTCTTTCCTCATTAAGAAAGACCCCAAGACCCCCTACTTCTACAATTAATCCAAAATCCATAAAGGAATAAGTCCAGTGCCGGGTAGACCAATTGTATCGGGAATCAATTCTGTTCTGGAACCACTATCACAATTTTGTGATCACTTTTTACAACAGTTGGTAAAACTGATACCCTCCTACCTCCAGGACACAAAGGATGTATTACACTTACTTGCCCAGTTCCCACAATCTGATGAGATCCACTTCCTCATCACTCTAGGCGTGGAAGCCCTGTACACCAACATCCCACAAAGGGCCACTCTAGATGTGATTGAGGTGCATCTCAATGCAATAACTTGGGAGTCACCCACACCCCCAAGCTTCATCATGGAGTGCGCAACACTGGCCTTAATGGAAAACTTTTTTGAGTTTAAAGGCCAACTCTACCACCAGACACATGGTACTTCCATGGGAAGTACCTTTGCGCCGAGTCTGGCCTGCCTCTGCATGGCAGCTTTCGAACAGCGATATATCCATCATGAGTCCAACCCATATTGAAATAATATACTGTTATGGAAATGTTTCATTCATGACATCTTGATCTTCTGGAAGGGGAATAGTGAGGGTTACAATAACTTTTTCAGCTAGATTAACAACCTTAATCCTTACTTTAATTTCAGCATCTTCCACCTAGATACCATTTCTAGACTTCACTATCAAAATTGAGGGGGGTCAACTGACTACACAACCATGTATAAAAAAAGTACCGACCACAACAGCCTCCTACTCTTCAGTAGCCATCATCCCAAATCATTGAAGGAAAACTTACCATTTGGTCAGTTTCTAAGAGTACGGAGAAATTGTAGTTCAGTGGTTGATTACAAAGCTGAATCAGCGGCCCTTGCAAAGAACCTCGCTGCAAGGAATTACCCCCCTAGGAGCATTGCCCTTTCCAGAAAAAGAGCGCGCAACAACAGGGTAAGCCTGTTAGAGCACAAAGAGAAAAATGAAACAAATAAACTCACCTGTGTCACAACTTTTACTCCAGTTTCAAACCAACTAACCAAGTTCTAAAAGTACTAAAAAAACATTGGAGCATACTTAACACAGGGTCCCTGAACCTCGACCAACCACGCTTTGCATTTAAGCGTTCAAGAAACCTTAAAGACATGCTCATCCACTCTAGACCCAAAACTAAAGCCACCAACAAACAGGGCACACTGTGGCAATTGCCAGCAGTCACTGGCCACTATCCCTGTGGCTCATGAACTGCGTGCAGTTTCACCTCTGTCCACAAGACCATCACACTCAATGAAACCTTCGTATGGGAAATGCGTTCCCACACGAATTGCAATACCGCCAACTGCATTTACTTACTCACATGCCCATGTGACCTCTACTATGTGGGTATGACAACTCGCCCTATCAAATTGCGGTTTCAGTACACCGCAGCAACATTCGCTGCCACAAAAACAACACCAAGATGTGTGCACACTACCTCAAAAAGTCGCACTCACCAGACTCCATAAAATGGGTAATCCTATAAGCATCCCCCAACATATCTAAGAGCAATCTATTTGCAAAAAAACAAAGATGGATACACCGTTTGTCTACACATGACAAAGGGCTCAATGAAGATATACCATGGAGTGCTATACAAACCTAAACAATAAAATGTACACAAATGAGTTAGTACATTGGATGACACCAGACACTTAGTGCATTTATGCACCCCCCTGAACAACACGCACCAAATTGTGTACCTATCAGGATTTATAGCCTACGCTTATTAATCCACCTGTGCCACTATGAGGCTCACACTACGCCTGACAATGTCCACCTACTAACTTTCCCAATATAAATGTTGCCTTGAATGAACATTCTACTGCTATAATTGCGCAATATAGCATTAAAACATATTTTAATGTGTGACAACATTGCAATATCACACTACTTAAATACCGTTTTTATAACACCAACTTGATATGAATGGTTGTTAAATCAGTTTAAAAATTAACCTTCCTCCCCCATTTGAGAGCCACTCGCGTACACCACTTAGAAATGGCCGCCGTCCCTGTACCGGAAATACACATAGGGAGTCACGTGATCAGGGACTCACTCGATTGGCTATGTCATAGCCGCGATGGGTTAAAACCCCGAATGAATGGTGACCTAGCCACCTCCCGGACCCGGTGGATTGGGTAGATCGAGAGAAATGCGCAAAACGCCATAACCGTGAGTACTGATTAGCGATGGGGCTGGGGGTTTCACCATTACTAATCACGTGATTCATTCGCATTAAGTGGACATCACAGTTTAGATTACTCTGGGATAAATCTTAATCACTCCTTCCAGATAATCGGCTGTGTGAGCAAGGCATAATGTTCCCGCTCGGGCAGTGACTTACTCCACACATAATGATTAGAAGATCCAGAACCGAGAATGGGCATTAGATCAACATTTGCCTAACTTCTTTTACTTAACGCACTATCTTGGGCATGGATGCTATGAATCTTAGAATGATTACATCTTCACACGGGTACTACCAAGATACAGCAACTATCATCACCACTACCATTTTCCACCATATTGAGGTTCTTAGTCTCTCTTTACAGGCACCACACAAGCCCTATATATATAAGCGGCTCCGCGGGAGTTCTCCACCCACCCCGATGAGACCCCGCTATGATCACATCCCTTCTGTTTTAACAAACTTCCTTGGTGATTAGCTATACACCACTATGACTCTGGTGCTTTACAATGGGTCATGACCTATTACACTTGTTAACCAAAACGGATATATAAGGGAAGCTGCAGCAATTTACCCACTCCTTTACCTTACTACATTGCTCAAACCATCATTACACCATGGCAAACAACTCCGTTTTTAATCGAGATTTCATGCGATGTGGAATTCATCGGATAGACCACCACATAGCCACTGATAGGCTAAGAACTCTACCTCATGGATGACGGGTCTGTTGTAGATCAGATGCCTAACGATGTTGAAAGGATGAGATGTTGAGCACAGTAATGCAGAGTTAGTTTTTATGCAGTGCATACATTGTTTTCTTTCCCTTTACTAGTCCGTCACACGCAGGAGCTAAGCCTTGTGCATGAATTCCATCGGGTACTGTTGATGCCTGGGGACCATACCAATTGGGTGAGTCCAGGATTATGTGTTTCTGCTATAACAATGTTTTTCCACAGGGGCCAACAGTCACTATAGCTCACTGTGGAGACTCCCCACTTGTTTTTATACCTACTGGCTTTTAGATGACCTCTAAACGCTTTTGCGTTCACCTCACATATAACATTAGGTTTTTCAGTCAAGATGTAACCATGTCTATGTTTGTGATGCACTACATCACCATGAATGATACCTCTACAATTTTGTCTCCCACAACAGGTAGTTCCAGGTTGTAAACAGGTACATTTAGCAATAGACACTAATGTCGTGAGCAATATTTTATGCCACAAACCTTTGATGTAGATAGTTCACTTACCTTGGTCCGGACGAATCGCAAGTTGATTAAACTCACAGCGAGAAACATGTTGACCTACACGTTTTAACAAGGACACCACCACGCCAGACATAGTGCTCGGGCGAGTGCCTTGTTCACTGTTTTTACTTAGGGTAGGAGACCCCCAGAATAAAAATTGTCCTTCTAGGTACTCCCAATCCTATTTTAATCACTACACCACATCTACACAGGTCTGTCCCCACACCCGCACTTCACCATACTGCCGTTGGATAAAATATCTCCGACAAAGTGCCCCTATTATAGGGAGCCTGTGGGGTATTGCACCGCCGGCCCCACGAGGAGCAGCCCATATGATGAAGCATGACACCTGAAAGGGTGTGTGAGGGCATTTGAATCCAACATATGGATTCCCACTCATGACCCATCCAGGGAAATAGTGGGACCGAGTTAATCGGGACTCTGTCAAAACCTATCACAGAGGAACAGCATATATCCATTTTCTATTTCAGTCCTTGGGCCTCCCTTTTATGCTGGACCTCCCCACTCCTAGACGAGTGGAAAAAGGCCCTCTGTCCCCTCTTGTTGTATACAATTCTCTGCATGGCTTCAAACCGTGGGACTTATCTTTGGTGGGTAAGATCTGTTCTATCCCCCAACCCCAAACCCAATCCAGTACTTCTTGAGTGGCCTTCTCTAGTTGAGTCTTCACTTTTTACTATTTCCAACTTGACCCGACCAAACCAAATTATGGAAGGACTGGGTCTAAGTTACGGAGAGGAACAGGCAGCAGAAATACTTAGGACACCCTCAATTCTTACGGTCAATAGCGATGGCGCTACCGGCAGCCAATCAGAGGATTGGCAGTCCTTATCCGCTCTTAAAAGGGAATGGGTCAAGATCACCTTGCACGGTGCCCTTATGACCGAGTACTTAAGAGCCAACATTTCACCCAACGGGCTCGTAATTTAGAACTTTCCCAGGATCTTCTGGGAAGATGGACAATTCAAAATCGAATGGTCTCAAATCTCCTGGGAATGTCCTAGGGATTTGTTGATTTTTATTATTAATACAGCCAAGAGATTGGCTGATGAGTTGCTGGCCCGCATCCAGATAGCCGAGAGCACATTGAAGAAGGCGGCTCTTGGCCCGAGCTTCAAAACCAAACTCACTGAGTTGAATAATGAGATCGCAGAACATAAGGAGTATCTAATGAAGCAAAAGGTCACAAAACTCCAAAAAGACATCAAACGCTTCGACAAAGAGAAAGTCTACCCTTACCTCAAGGCGGACTTTGTACCACCAGGGACGGGCTACCTATCTGACTCTAGCTCCAATTCCACTAGGAGAGGTTCCTCTACCAACAGCGATTCCAGTGTTGAAAACTGGAAGCCCAACCAACACAGGGGAAGGGGAGGAAGACAAGGCTACAATACCTACCCACCACCCCACTGTCAGGGACCTGCCTTTTGGCAGTACCCCATGTTCCCACCAGGCCCACCTCATTTTGCAACCCAAGGCCTGAGCCAGCCTTTTTTAGGCAGAGGTTGGGGCAGAGGGCGAGGGCAAAGAAGAGGAAATCAGCAGGAAAAGCGGGTACAATGGGAGGAGCCCCAACAGCGGGTCTACGAAACCAGGAGCCAGACCACCAACACCAAGAAATAAACCTAGTAGTCAATCTGTCACCCAGGACGCTGACCAAAACGGAAGAGGAGGTCCTCCAGAAAGGTCTGGGCTTTGTCCCCACAAATATGTGAACTACATCAGTTCTTCTGAAAGGTACGACTGAAAGCATTCCTTGACGGCAAAAACAGCGAGTAGGTAGTTGATTCTGGACTACACAACCAATCCACCTTCACTCCCCACAATGGGATGATACCAAATGAGGTATTAACCTACGAACAGGCTGTTCTCAAAGATGTAAAAGCACTGGCTACCACTAGACCCTTTAACAACCTGTCCAAAAAAGAGACACAGGCTATAGAATCATTAGCCAATGACCCATCAATTACAATAAAACAGGCCGACAAGGGCGGGGCCACAGTGATAATGGCAACATCTGACTATGACACAGAATGCCTTAGACAATTGAGTGACCATAAATATTACACCCCGATCAGCATGAACCCCACTGAGAAACTCACTACAACCATCACGGGTATAGTGGACTCGGCAGAAAGCCATGGTTGGCTGAGTAAGAAGGAGGCCTCCTTCCTCATTAAGAAAGACCCCAAGACCCCCTACTTCTACAATTTACCCAAAATCCATAAAGGAATAAGTCCAGTGCCAGGTAGACCACTTGTATCGGGAATCGAATATGTTCTGGAACCACTATCACAATTTTGTGATCACTTTTAACAACCGTTGGTAAAACTGATACCCTCCTACCTCCAGGACACAACGGATGTATTACGCTTACTTGCCCAGTTCCCACAATCTGATGAGATCAACTTTCTCATCACTCTAGACGTGGAAGCCCTGTACACCAACATCCCACAAAGGGCCACTCTAGATGTGATTGAGGAGGATCTAAATGCAATAACATGGAAGTCACCCACACCCCCAAACTTCATCATGGTGTGCGCAACACTGGCATTAACAGAAAACTTTTTTGACTTTAAAGGCTAACTCTACCACCAGACACAGGGTACTTCCATGGGAAGTACCTTTGCGCCGAGTCTGGCCTGCCTCTACATGGCAGCTTTCGAACAACGATATATCCATCATGAGTCTAACTCATATCGAAATAATATACTGTTATGGAAATGTTTCATTCATGACATCTTGATCTTCTGGAAGGGGAATAGTGAGAGTTACAATAATCTTTTCAGCTGGATTAACAACCTTAATCCTTACTTTAATTTCACCATTTCAGCATCTTCCACCTAGATACCATTTCTAGACTTCACTATCAAAATTGAGGGGGGTCAACTGACTACAACCATGTATAAAAAAAGTACAGACCACAACAGCCTCCTACTCTTCAGTAGCCATCATCCCAAATCATTGAAGGAAAACTTACCATTTGGTCAGTTTCTAAGAGTACGGAGAAATTGTAGTTCAGTGGTTGATTACAAAGCTGAATCAGCGGCCCTTGCAAAGAGCCTCGCTGCAAGGAATTACCCCCCTAGGAGCATTGCCCTTTCCAGAAAAAGAGCGCGCAACAACAACAGGGAAAGCCTGTTAGAGCACAAAGAGAAAATGAAACAAATAAACTCACCTGTGTCACAACTTTTACTCCAGCTTCAAACCAACTAACCAAGTTCTAAAAGTACTAAAAAAACATTGGAGCATACTTAACACAGGGTCCCTGAACCTCGACCAACCACGCTTTGCATTTAAGCATTCAAGAAACTTTAAAGACATGCTCATGCACACTAGATCCAAAACTAAAGCCACCAACAAACAGGGCTCACTGTGGCAATTGCCAGCAGCCACTGGCAACTATCCCTGTGGCTCATGCACTGCGTGCACTTTCACCTCTGTCCACAGGACCATCACACTCAATGAAACCCTCGTATGGGAAATACGTTCCCACACGAATTGCAATACCGCCAACTTCATTTACTTACTGACATGCCCATGTGACCTCTACTATGTGGGCATGACAACTCGCCCTATCAAATTGCGAGTTTCAGAACACCGTAGCAACTTCCACTGCCACAAAAACAACACCAAGATGTGTACACACTACCTCGAAAAGTCGCACTCACCAGACTCCATCAAATGGGTAATCCAAGAAGCATCCCCCAACATATCTAAGAGCAATCTATTTGCAAAGAACAAAGATACACCGTTTGTCTACACATGACAAAGGGCTCAATGAAGATATACCATGGAGTGCTGTACAAACCTAAACATTAATATGTACACAAATGAGTTAGTACATTGGATGACACCAGACACCAGACACTTAGTGCATTTATGCACCCCCCTGAACAACACGCACCAAATTGTGTACCTATCAGGATTTATAGCCTACGCTTATTAATCCACCTGTGCCACTATGAGGCTCACACTACGCCTCACAATGTCCTCCCAAGAACTTTACCAATATAAATGTTGCCTTGAATGAACATTGTACTGCTATAATTGCGCAATATAGCATTGAAACATATTTTAATGTGTGTCAACATTGCAATATCACACTACTTTATAACACCAACTCGATATGAATGGTTGTTAAATCAGTTTAATAATTAACCTTCCTCCCCCATTCGAGAGCCACTCACGTACACCACTTAGAAATGGCCTCCGTCTCCGTACCGGAAATACACATTGGGAGTCACGTGATCAGGGACTCACTCGATTGGCTATGTCATAGCTGCGATGGGTTAAAACCCAGAGTGAATGGTGACCTAGCCACCTCCCAGACCCGGTGGATTGGGCAGGTCGATAGAAATGCGCACAACACCATAACCGTGAGTACTGATTAGCGATGGGGCTGGGGGTTTCACCTTTACTAATCACCGATTCATACGCGTTTAAGCGGACATCACAGTTTGGATTACTCTGGGATAAATCTTAATCACTCCTTCCCAATAATAGGCTGTGTGAGCAAGGCATAATGTTCCCGCTCCGGCAGTGACTTACTCCACACATAATGATTAGAAGATCCAGAACCGAGCATGGGCATTAGATCAACATTTGCCTAACTTCTTTTACTTAACGCCTATCTTGGGCATGGATGTTATGAATCTTAGAATGATTACACCTTCACACGGTTACTACCAAGATACAGCAACTATCATCACCACTATCATTTTCAACCATATTGAGGTTCTTAGTCTCTCTTTACAAGCACCACACAAGCCCTATATATAAGCGGCTCCGCTGGAGTTCTCCGCCAACCCCGACGAGACCCCGCGATGATCACATCCCTTCTGTTTTAACAAACTTCATTGGTGATTAGCTATACACCACTATGACTCTGGCGCTTTACAGTGGGTCATGACCTATTACACTCGTTAACCACAATGGATATATAAGGGAAGCTGGAGCAATTTACCCACTCCTCTACCTAACTACATTGCTCAAACCTTCATTACACCATGGCAAACAATTCAGTTTTTAATCGAGATTTCATGCGATGTGGAATTCATCGGATAGACCACCAGATAGTCACTGATAGGCTAAGAACTCTACCTCATGGATGACGGGTCTGTTGTAGATCAGATGCCTAACAATGTTGAAAGGATGAGATGTCGAGCACAGTAATACAGAGTTCGTTTTTATGCAGTACATACATTGTTTTCTTTCCCTTTACTAGTCCGTCACACGCAGGAGCTAATCCTTGTGCGTGAATTCCATCGGGTACTGTTGATGCCTGGGGACCATACCGATTGGGTGAGTCCAGGATTATGTGTTTCTGCTATAACAATGTTTTTCCACAGGAGCCAACAGTCACTATAGCTCAATGTGGAGACTCACCACTTGTTTTTATACCTACTGGCTTTTAGATGTCCTCTAAACGCTTTTGCGTTCACCTCTCATATAACATTAGGTTTTTCAGTCACAATGTAACTATGTCTATGCTTGTGATGCACTACATCACCATGAATGATACCGCTACAATTTTGTCTCCCACAACAGGTAGTTCCAGGTTGTATACAGGTACATTTAGCAATAGACACTAATGTTTGAGCAATATTTTATGCCTCAAACCTTTGATGCAGATAGTTCACTTACCTTGGTCCTGACGAATCGCAAGTTGATTAAACTCACAGCGAGAAACATGTTGACCCACACATTTTAACAAGGACACCACCACGCGAGACATAATACTGTTTTTACTTAGGGTAGGAGACCCCCAGAATAAAAATTGTCCTTCTAGGTACTCCCAATCCTATTTTAGTCACTACACCACATCTACACAGGTCTGTCCCCACACCCGTACTTCACCATACGGCCGTTGGATAAAAGATCTCCGACAAAGTGCCCCTATTATAGGGAGCCCATGGGGTTTTGCACCGCCGAACCCACGAGGAGCAGCCCATATAATGAAGCATGACACCTGAAAGGGTGTGTGAGGGCATTTGAATCCAACATATGGATTCCCACTCATGACCCATCCAGGGAAATAGTGGGACCGAGTTAATCGGTACTCTGTCAAAAGAGAGGAACTGCATAAATCCATTTTCTATTTTGTTCCTTAACGATACCCACAAACTATTTTCAAACTTATTTATACACAAAACTCTTGAGTATTCTAGCCAGTTCATAAATACAACATTTAGATTTGGTCACTTTGTCCATTTCCTCTTAATTCATCTGTTTCGTTACTTTTTTAGCCAATACGTGTTTCGTCATTGAGACATACATACATCCAGGGTTTTAAAATGCCTTTGGCACAAGGGTAATACCTACACTTGGCTATGCATCTATCCTGCCACTGTATGAGGGAAAAAAGGTAACTTTAATGTGATGGTATAGACCAGCTTAGGTTCTATATGATTAAAAAGCCGGTAGTTCAAACAGACTAAATTTACAAATTATTGACAGTAGCAGTAATTGACTCACCAATTTGTTCAGCAAATTTTAATCATTGGAAACTTTTGAGTCCAGACAAAGGGCCTCATGTAGGTAGCATACCAGTTACCACTTCTAAAATACCGAACGTTACCGAATCGGTATTTAAGAAGTGGTAACTCGTATGTAGGTAATGAGTCGGTAGTTTTTACCGATTCGTTACAATTCGGTAATTACCGAATCGGTATTTACCGATTCGGTAATGAGGCATACCTTCCCATTGAGGGGAAGGTATGCCTCATTACCGAATCGGTAAATACCGATTCGGTAATGGTGGAGAACATGCAAGGGTGGCAGGGTGTCACATTGAGACCCTGTTGCACCCCTGATTCGGCCATGTGTGCACATGTGGCACACATACATGCCCTAAGGGCATGTATGTATGCCACATTGCACACTGCTACGCGCTTCAAAATGCATACACACATACATTAATTATTTACCACCAACTATAAGTTGGTGGTAAATACCGACTCCTAAACACACCCACACACTCCCCCTACATATCATTTCTGGAATCGGAATTTACCGATTCGGTAAAATTACCGAATCGGTAAAATTACCACATCGGTAACGTTACCGATTCGGTAATTTTACCGATTCGGTAGTTTTACCGAATCGGTAAATTCCGATTCCAGAAATTGACCCCCTACATACCAATAGCCAAAATACCGGTCGGTAACGGTATAATTACCGAAAATCGGCCGTTACCGACCGGTATTTGGCTACCTACATGAGGCCCAAAGTCATCAATAACGCTTGTTGGCTGAAAAATATGCGATATGGATGAATAAAGAAGAATTGGACAGTGACAAAATCTGAATATTGCATGGATGACCTGGGACCATATTACATAAAGTGCTCCGGGGGCGCAACAGGTGTTTGCACCCGCTTTGCGCGCCCTGGGGCACTTTGGTAGTACAGAACGGGCAGCAGACGCTTTTGCGGACCCTTCTGTAATACCAATAGCACTGGCCCACATAAAGGGCCAATGCTATCTTCAAGGGGGCATTCCATCATTTTCATGGGGGCGTGCCCCATACAAATGAGGGAATCCCTTTGCCTCTGCTCCTGCGCTGTATTACCGACATGGGCGCAGAGGCACAGAAGCCCTCAGGAGGCGCACCGACAGTGCGCCACATAAAAGGAGGCACACAGTCAGTGTACCCCCTGATGGCAGCCCTCTGGAGGGGGGAAGGGGGTCCCATGTATCCCAAGACATCGCTTTGATGGCAGATGCAGACTGCACCGCCTGCAAAGGGATCTCTAATCCCCTTCAGAAGTACAGGCAGGTTGCTGCCTGCACTGTGAAAACACAGAGCCGCTGTAAAGCAGTGGCTTTATTTTTCACCTGAATGTGCTGCCCCAGGGGGCAGCGCACTCATTGTTTATCGTCATAGGGCGCATTTTCATTGTTTCCACCCGGTGCACCTTTTTAAAGGTGCGCCCGGCGCAAACAATGAAAATGCGCTTTATGTGTAATGTGGCCCTTAGAGAGAGTGCGGCAGGATTTTGTGTCATATAGTGGGGTTTCCCATTGATGAGTGAATTGGTGGCCTCTGGTCCCATTTGGAGCACCTGATCTATAATAATGAGGAAATGCGCCATGGAAGTGTGCGCCCTCACTGACCTTGCCACCACCGAGAAGGAGCTGTTTTTAACGAAATCTGTCACTTTCTCTAGGATTTTAGATATTTGTGTTAGGTATATAAAATTGAGTTGGACAATGTTTATATATTTTGACTAAACTATTTTCATTAAAAAAAAAATGAAGACCAGTACATACATGCCAGCATTCCTGATTCAGACGGAATACTACCGATTTCAAGGCTAGTCTCCCGCCTCTTGATTCCTGCATGCAGAACCCCGATTCATCTAAGGGCTTCAAGCGGCAGGGGCTGGTCTTGTGTGACTTGGAGTATGCAAGGCTAGCACCCTGCTCCTGCAGGGCAGTGCACAACGTTTGTCACGCTCTCTCTGCCTGCCATTGAGATGTCTACTGCTCCTGACAGGTAAGGTAAAAACTTGCATTTGTATGTCTGATTTCCGATCCTGCAGCAGCACACTTGCAAGTCCCATACATGTCAATAGACCAGAGACAGGCGGAAATAGAAGTCAATGAGGTACATTCTCCCTATCATTTTTTTTAAATCTCCCTCTTTCCTCTTCCAAAATGTTGGCATGTATGACCAGTACGCAAAAGGGCAATTTATGTAAATATATTTGTTACATGCCTAACATTGTACCAATGCAAGACATCTAGTGAAATAATTTCTGCTCCAGTATCTTTCTACCCCATTTTTTAAAGTTGTAATAGCATTCCTTAATCTCTCCTTTCCCTTTGATCACAGAGATGTTTAGGAACAAGTCCTAAGACCAGATGTACAAAATACTGGCCACAAACTGCGATCAGTATTTTTGCAATCAGTAAAGTTTTTTAAGAGCTAACCTGTGTACTAACAGGTGAGTTCTTTAATGTAGGAATTATAGTTTGTAGGAACCCGAACTACCTCGTGACTATGAATGAGATAGGTTGCAAATGCGACGCTGTACAATTGAAGGAAATCCAGGGACTCGATGGGCTCAGCAGTCTGTGATTGCTTTTAAATGAGGCAAACAAAATTGGTATGCAAAAGAAAAGTTTATCTGTTTTAGAGTTGTCAGAATGCAGCACACTTAGAAAGAGGAAACAGCAAGGAGAAATAGATATTGTTACGCCTCCCATGGGGAGGCGTCCAGTTTTGACGCATTCCCAGGTGTACAGATCTTTGTAAATCTGAGACTGTGTCAAAACCCAAGGGTTTTGCATGGGAAAACTCACTGTAGCGCCCATAGAACGCCACCCTGACTCAGTTTAAGTCAATGCGATGACTTGCACTGCGTTGCCTTACACCATATTTACAAGGCCATAGAAAACCTACACAAAGTGGTTTTGCTTAGCCTCATAGACATGGGTCTGCACTCTGCACCGCTGGAGCACAAAAAGTGACACACCGGCAGCACAGGGGGCTTGGAAATAAGCCCCTGAATGTATAAAACAAATCCATGGCCCACATGTAGTGATAATTCCAAAGTTCCTAGAAATTCCAGAAAAAAAAGTACAAGACAATGAAACAGTCCTTCTCTCGAGGAGCACCAAGACTTTAGAACTGCCAATCACATGAACTAAAATTCAATCCTAATTTGCTGTCCTTCCAAAAAGACTTGAAATGCATATGGTAAGAATGTACTTCAGTTTCTAACTCTCTTTCTCCGTCTTCTCTTCCTGGCCTTCATGAAGAATACTCTTTTTGCATTGCTTATTTTTGTGAGGTGCCCAACTACTCTCATGGCCAGGTCAGTGATATAAAATAGTATAAATTAAAACAGCACAAAACAGTGTGTAAGTGTTGAAATACCAGTGGTTTAAAGATATGCATTCTCTCAAGAAGACAGAAACACATCAGAGAGTCACCACATTGGCGGTAGTTGCTCTTAGTTTTTTTTTTTGGATCCTTTGAAACTTGTGATGTATAACTCATACACAATTTACATAATTGTTGCCTTTGGACACTGGCCAACTCTTGGCCCTCTCTTGTCAATGTTTATTTTCTGTCCACTACACCATGCTGATTTGACAATTTCGAGTTCGGAGAATCAGGTCATACTGTTTCTCTTGAAATACCAACAATAATTAACAACAATGAACCTCTTACCCTCTTTCTCCTTCTGCAAACTGAACATTTCCACTAAATGAGACAGGCATGTCACATTACTGTCATCATGGTAGACCCCTAAAGTCCAACAAAGAGTCTACAAGTCAATCACCAATAATATGCTTGCTGCTGATCATGAAACACATGGAGAGACTTTTCTGAAAATGTTCTCTCATCTGTTATCAGTAAAGCTGTTACTTTACACCCACTCAAACCCCATATGACTTTTGAACACAGTTCCACCTTAACAAGCTGTCCACCCTAACAAGATGTCCCCGAAATACTAAGATACCTGAATATTGACCAGCACTTATGTCTGACACTGAATCAGAAAATTCAATGAAGGCAGGTTCAGAGATCTGGGGGCATATCAACAAGGGCTTTATCTCTGCTTTTTTGGCTTTAAAAGCCAAAAAAAGAGAGATAAAACTAGCGCCCTATCAACAACAGGGTGCTAACATGCAAATTTGCATGTTAGCACCCTTTTACTCTATGCTTCCCCTTGCATCTCTAATGAGATGCAAAGGGGGCGTTCCAGAGTAAAATAATAGGAGAAATGTCGCTAAGCGACATTTCTCCTATTATCAAGAATGTCGCTAACCCTGTTAAAGACAAAAAAAGCAGCGCTAACCGCGGTTAACGCTGCTTTTTTACGTCTGGTATTTTTCAGACTTAGCCATGATATCCTATGGAAGGAGGATATCATGGCTAAGTTTACCTGTCCCTATCAACAAGGTAACGTGAGATTATCGCTGGGTGTTAGCGTGATGATTTTTATCGCTATTGAGATAAGCGTTGCTAATAGCACGCTATCTCAGCGATAAAAATTCACGCCAGCCGGCGATAATTATCCTAGCGCTAAGTGCGCTTAGAGATAATTATCGCCGGTTGTTGTTGATATGCCCCTTAGTTTTACTGGAATTTCGCTAGTGCAAATGTTCACTCAATATCAAGGTTTCACATGTTTTCCAAGTGTGTCTCCTCTTTTTTAAAGGACCACTGGAGGAGATATCAGACCAACAGCAAAAGGAGTACAAATGCAGGTGTAATATCACTTGGTGGACTAAACCTATCACTAAACAAAAATCTTCTCTTGTGACCCAACTAAGGGGCCGATTACGATGCCGGTTGGATGCGCGTCCGTCTGCCATCGTAGTGGAAGCGGGATTGCCTGACAAGGAGCCGGAGGTCTAGCTTCCCAGATTACGATCTGACCACCGTGTTGGCAGTTGGAGCCCGTATTTCTTCCAATGCGGCTTGTGCTGCCACTCGCAGCACAAGCAGCAAGGAAAAAATGCAGAGTTTAAAGATCCCTGCACTGTGTGGCAGGCACCATGTGGTGCCTGCCACATGGTGTAGGGATATTTAGCGGGCTACACAGGTGCCCCCCAGGCCCCATAGTGGAGGGCATAGGGGGGGAAGGGGCCCTGCTAGACGCCCCCAAATTCAGTTGCTCCCAGGCTTTTTTATGGCAGGCGGACCACCATGAAATGGCAGGAGGAAGGTGACATTGTAATTCCGATGCCAGAGCTGAGGATTACCTTTCCCACTGGCCCCCCTACGGGCTACGCCAGCCCATCGGGAGTGCAGTGGTATTCCCCTGCGGGTTTCCCTATGACGCCAGTATCGTAATACGGCAGTCAGACGAAAACCTCTGATATCAGGCAGAAAGCCTCTGACGAGCTGTTGGATGACTTTCCACCCAACTTCATAATGAGGCCCCAAGTTAGCCTTTAGAAATTCTGCTCTTGGTATTTGCAAGTTAACAAAAATTTCACCACAAGAGCAGACTTGTGCTTGGTGGGAAACCACATGGCACTTTGAAGGTGTTTTGGATAACAACTGAGTCCTATTTATTGCCCTGTATTTGTTAAGTCACAAAGTAGTGTAAATAAATTTTGCTGGAGTTAGCTAAGTCAATAGTACTCCTTGTATCTGCTTTGACTGCCCTAAAGGCTGAGAATCATCAAAGCGAACCGTTGAATTGGAAGACACACATAGAAATGTACATCATATACATGAAACCACTGAGCTAAACTACACTTTAAAAACAACTGCACGTCATAATAATGATGACATGGTCTGCACTCCAATTTGTTAAATGAGTTTAGGGAAAAGTCTGGTTACTCTGTTACAAAATCAGATTGAATATTGTCAGACCAGAATTTTTTTTCAAACTACACATATTTCAGTGTTAAATTAGTAAAAAGAGTCGAGTTCAAATATAATTTAATTGCGAAGTGAACTTTTATAATTTGCTTCTTAGTTCAATGACTTTTTCTGAACTTTAACCTGTGCCATAGAAAGGGATAATACACTCAGATTCACGGCATGTGCAAACATGTAAACCTACAATGAATTCTGGGCACTGACTGTCTGGGAAAAGGCTGAAGATTCATGTCTCCATGGTCAAAACAACATTATCGACCTGTGTTGGGGCCTCATTTAAAGTTTGATCGGGGAACACCTTTGGAAATTAGAGGGGCTCCCACCACACCAAACTCGCACTTCTCTCACCTAATGTAGAGTCATGGTAACTTCAGAGTGGTGCACAACCTTCATTCGTCGCAAAAATATAGCGTAAAAAATATTGTGATGTCAAGAATATCTTTGGCTAGAATATCACAGGTAAGAATATCTTTTTTTAAGGGTTAAATATTGTTCTTTTAATATCCTTATATTGAATATTGTTTTTAATTATTTTCTTATGTTTTATTATTTTTTGCGCTATAGGTTACTATAATTTAATGTGTAAATATTTTTAGTAACATATATGTATATACATAGTTTTACTTGAATTAATTTTTTTAGTGGCAGACTGTTGGGTTTGTAGCAGAGTATGATGGGTAGTATTTTAAATATAAATTGTATACATTTTATAAATAGTGTTTTTTATTTTGTACATTTTAATTTATTTATTCATTATTATTAATGTAAAATATTTTATTTCTAAATTATTTAATAGATTGTTCTAAACAATTCTCAATTTATTGGTTTACCTGATAATTGGTAACTTTGGTGATTGATTATGCAATAGCCAATAACCAAATAATTATATTGCTTTTATATTCATTACATGTATTATTTTTTGGTATTTTTGTATGTAACAATTCATTTTATAGTACTATTATTTGTGAATTATTGTTAAATACTTTTTGATAATATTTTATTTTTTTCTGTGAATTCGTAATGTTGTTGCCTTCGTTTTCAATTCATTGTATCAATTATGTAATGTTAAAAATAGTGGGACAGATTTACAAGCCCCGTATGCCACTTTTGCGTCATTTTTAACATGGGAAAAGTGGCGCAAGTGGCTTGTAAATCTGCCCCAGTATATATTTTTAGTATATTTGTTGAAATATATATTTTTTCATCTATAATTGATTTCATTTTCAGTTAGGAGTGGTAATAATAAATATGACCCTACCAAAGTCTAAACTTTCCATACTCTTATGTTCCAGATGCCAACATCCACAGTCCAACACTTTTTCTATTGTTGTTGAGGTTGGAGTACTAAATTTGACTTCACCCAAACGCAACACTATACCTAATGTTGCATACGTTGGAGTGGGAATAATAAATCTGACGCATCCAAGTCCAACAGTTTCCATACTGATCAGATTGGAGTAGGAATAGTAAAGCTGACCCCTCCAAAGTAACACTTTTCCTATTGTTGCCCAAGTTGAAGTGGGAACAGTAAATACGATCCTTCCAAAGTCCAACACTTTCCCTATTGTTGCTTAATTTGGAGTGGGAAAAGTGAGCTTGAATCCTTTAAAGTCTTTGATTTGTACTTTCTATTTGATATATACAGTGTTGGACCCATTCCTTGGTGAGTGGGATGTAGATTTCATGTTTAGCCAGTCAGCAGGCACTGGCAACTGGCACGCCCTCTCAGTCAGGAGCAACACGTGAGCTTGCAAGTTTGGAGGTTGTAGGAAATACAGCACATCCCCCCCGAGTACAAGATATTCATTGGGATAACACAGCTGCAAGGAGAGAGTGGAAGCAGTATTTACTGCATGAAAGGGATTCACAAGTGACTTACCATCTATGTACTCCCTTAGATAGGCTGCTACGGTGGCTGTGATGACAGTGGGCCAACAGGATTGGGACACCACTGGGTGTGCGAGTGCCCAATTATTTAATGGGTATTCGCAGCGTGACACACAACCTGGCGTGGAGCAGCTCTGGGAGCAGCGCATGGTGTGACCGTAAGGCAGAGGAAGTGCTAAAATCCTACTCCAATGGGAGTGGACCTTTGAACTTTTAAAAGGCCCCCAGGGGGAACACTGCTTTTGTTGTGGAACTGGCACTGAGTAAAGCCGAAGGCTGAAACCCGTCTGCCCAAGCATTTCACGGACTGAGCAATGTAACACCATGCACAAGAGTGCAGTAGCGGCACCCCCCCAGCGCCTTGAGACCCTCGCGGGTCACTAGCGCGCTCTATAAACGTGATTGATTGATTGATTGAGTCTATGGAACTAAAGATCACTTGATGTTTTAACCAAGCAGTGTTCCTTGGTGAGTGGAGTGTGGATTTTATATATATATATATATTACCTACTGGCGGTCGCCAGTAGGAAGTTATAGTTCGGACCTATTATCCATAGGAAATCCGCAACATTCTATTTAGAATAACCTTGGCGCCGGATGACGAATCTTCGTGAAATTTTCAGAACTCGTGGCCCACTCCAGTCCGCTCCTATCCTGAAAGTCTCGGGTTGATTCGTTAAGCGGGTGCCGAGGCAAAAGGGGAGTCCCAAAAGGTGTTTTCCCCATGCAATTTTCCATAGGGACCTTTAGTCACAGCTACAGCCCGAACTGCTGAACGGAATTACACCAAATTTGGCAGAAAGGTTGGTTCAGAGTCGTGCCTTTTGCTTAAATGGTGTAAATCCGTTCAGTAGTTCCTGAGAAAATCAAATGTAAAATCACATATATATCTGGGCGGAGCCTAACCACACATCTCATCATGAGATCTGATTGGCTGTCAGCACTTCATCCAAGAAGTGTTGGCAGCCATCTTGGGACCAATATACATGATAGCACCTCATTAAAAAGCATTGCAGTTAATAGAAGGTTTTAAGACTTTAGTTACATTATAAATCATTTGTTGGTAGTACCATACTCATTTTAGGAATTGTGGTATGTTCTAAGGTGATTTTACCATGTGAAAAAGCCGTCTGCTGGGATATCATGAATCATGTTTGAGAGAAAACTATTTTCTCATGCTTTTCCAACAGAGGTTTGGAAGATGATCTATAAGCTAAACTGAGAGCATATTTTTTGTAAATTCACATTATCTTTCTCAGTCATGTGAGAATGAAGTCTGAGGTTCTCAGTAAAACATGTACATCCAACAAGGGCAGAGACTGTCAGTTGATTCCTCTGTGTTCTATTGCAGCTTCCCAGAGTGTTCAAAAGAACAACTAGAGCGCTAACAGTCCTACTTATGATAAACGTATGGCACATCTGAAGCCATCTTGATTGGAATAAAGTGGTAACTCTTAAAACATTTAATTTAAAAAGGAACAAAATGAGGGGTTTCATTTTGCCTTAGAAAGTATGATTAGTGCTGAAGAAAGAAAAATTAGGGCACATTTTGAGTGACTTCTCAAATCCTCTTCTATTTCATTAAAAAATTCTGACATGCAGACTGAAACATGCACTTTCAATACCAGCAGCAGACTTCCCTGGTGAGCAGTAGCTTTACTACAGTGATCTAATGAGCAACTAGAGTGCTAACATTCCGAATTTATGGCAAAACTGTGACTGCCTTCTTGATGGAGTCAAAGAAAAAAAAACATGAAAGTATTTCCTACATAGGAGACTGTAGTAAATGAGGAAATTAGGAAACTTCATAACAAATAAGTCTCCCAAGATGGCCACCAGAGACAAAAGAGCCGAAAGGTAGCACAAATATCACCCAGATGTAGCCCAAGTATAGCCCAATGACAGAATGTCCCAGAGTGTTCTAAAGAACAACTAGAGCGCTAACAGTCTTACTTATGACAAAAGTATGGAACACCTGAAGCCATCTTGATTGGAATAAAGTGGTAACACTTAAAACATTTAATTTGCAAAGAAACAAACTGAGGGGGTGCCATAGATATTATGATTAGTGCTACAGAAAGAAAAATTAGGGCACAGTTTGACTTCTCAAATCCTCTTCTATTTCATTAAAAAATTCTGACATGTTGACTGAAACATGCACTTTGAATACCAGCAGCAGACATCCCTGGTGAGCAGTAGCTTTACTAAAGTGATCTGATGAGCAACTAGAGTGCTACCATTCAGAAATTATGGCAAATGTGTGACACATCTGAATGCCTTCTTGATGGAACCAAAGTAAACAAGCATTCAAAATGCAATAGGTCTTGCCCTTGTTTAAGTTGAAGCAATTCTGTTTGTAATTAGGTGGTTTTTTAGCTTTTCTTCTATTAGTGTTTTTCAAACTTTCATGTACATAACATGCATATGTATGCATATATGTATGTATATGTATGCATGCATTTATATTTGCATTTATATAGATATGCAGATTATACATATGTTTATATATGTATGTATATATATAATTCACTGAAAAAACCATAGGTTTCACACATGTTATAGTTAGCTGGACATTTCACTCGTAAAAAACCATTGAAATTCCCCTGTTATAGTTAGTGCAGGCAACTATAACTCACGCGACCGCAATCCTCTGCTGATGCTAATACTGTATTTAGACACTTATTTGCCCATGTCTTCTTCCATTAAATTTTAGCTATACATATATTGCAAATATTTTTTTTTCATAAAGACACATATGTCATCAGCAGAGGATTGCGGTCGCGTGAGTTATAGTTGCCTGCACTAACTATAACAGGGGAATTATGCGCTTCGTTGTGAATGGTTATCTATTAAATGATGAATTGAAATATATGCCATGCACAAAAGGTGTCCTGCGGGCACCTTTTGCACACGGGGTGTAGAAAATGTGGATAATTTTTTTTTTTTTTTTTTTACCGTACGCGCAATCAGCATTTTTTTAAAAAATAAATAAAATGAATTTTTGGCCTTGGGGGTTCTTTTGGGACACCCTAACCATGGCTAGGTGGTTAGGAGCTGTCTAGCCTGCCCCTTTTCATGTTATCCAGCTTTGTTTTTCCTCCCCCATTCAGAGTGCGAGAGAGAAAATGGCGGCCGACACTTCCTGGTTTCGACCGATTCGAATGTTTACTAAGATCTAACAGCCAATCAGAATCGCGCTCGCGCTCGCGCACGGCACCGTACGCGTACGGTAAGCTTACCGTAAGCGCACGGTAAGCGCACGGTAAGCTGCCGCAGATATATATATTGATTTAAATGCTATTTTCTCAGGAACTACTGAACAGATTTACACCAGACCTACAAAAGGCACTTCCTTGACCTGTAGACTACCTCTCTGCCAAATTTCAAGTAACTCTGTTCAGCCGTTCGGGCTGTAGCTGTGTCTAAAGGTCCTATGGAAAAATGCATGGGGAAAACGCGTTTTGGGACCCCCCTTTTTTCTCAGCCCCCGCTTGACGAATCCCCCCGAGACTTTCAGGGTAGGAGCGGAGCGTAGTGCCCCATTAGTTTTGAAAATTTCGCGAGGATTCGTCGACCGGCGCCAAAGTTATTCAAAATAGAATGTTGCGGTTTTCCTATGGAAACAGGGTCCTAACTATAACTACCTACTGGCGACCGCCAGTAGGTAATACACATACATATATATAAATGCATATGCATATATATGCACTTATATATGTGCATATGTGTGCGTGTAGAGAGAGGTAGAGAGAGGTAGAGAGGTAGAGGTGTAGAGGTCGAGGTGTAGAGGTAGAGAGGTAGAGGTAGAGAGGTAGAGGTAGAGATGTAGAGAGGTAGAGAGTAGTAGAGAGAGAGGTAGAGAGGTAGAGAGGTAGAGATTAGAGTAATAGAGAGTAGAGAGTGAGTAGTAGAGAGTAGTAGAGAGTAGTAGAGTGAGTAGTAGAGAGTGAGTAGTAGAGAGTGAGTAGTAGAGAGTGAGTAGTAGGGAGTAGTAGAGAGTGAGTATTAGAGTGAGTGGTAGAGAGTGAGTAGTAGAGAGTAGTAGATAGTGAGTACTAGAGAGTGAGTAGTAGAGAGTGAGTAGTAGAGAGTAGTAGAGAGTGAGTAGTGGAGAGTAGTAGTGAGTGAGTAGTAGAGTGAGTAGTAGAGAGTAGTAAAGAGTGCGTAGCAGAGAGAGTATTAGAGAGTAGTAGAGAGTGAGTAGTAGAGTGAGTAGTAGAGAGTAGTAGAGAGAGAGAGCACTAGAGAGTGAGTAGTAGAGAGTAGTTGAGAGTGAGTAGTAGAGAGTGAGTAGTAGAGTGAGTAGTAGAGAATGAGTAGTAGAGAGTAGTAGAGAGTGAGTAGTAGAGAGTAGTAGAGAGTGAGTAGTAGAGAGTGAGTAGTAGAGAGTAGTAGAGAGTGAGTAATAGAGAGTGATTAGTAGAGAGAGTAGTAGAGAGTAGTGGAGTAGTAGAGAGTGAGTAGTAGAGAGTGAGTAGTAGAGTGAGTAGTAGAGAGTAGTAGAGAGTGAGTAGTAGAGTGAGTACTAGAGAGTAGTAGAGAGCGAGTATTAGAGAGCAAGTAGCAGAGAGTGTGTAGTAGAGAGTGAGTAGTAGAGAGAGTAAGAGAGAGTAGTAGAGTAGTAGAGAGTGAGTAGTAGAGTGAGTAGTAGAGAGTAGTTGAGAGCGAGTAGTAGTGAGTGAGTAGTGGAGCGTGAGCAGTAGAGAGTAGTAGAGAGTGAGTAATAGAGAGCGAGTAGTAGAGAGTGAGTAGAAGAGAGTAGTAGAGAGAGAGTAGTAGAAAGAAATGAAAAATTATATTTATATAGCGCGTAACTACCCGGAGGCCTCGCAGCGCTTTAAATGATCACTGTGGCGGGCTGCAGAGTGAGACTAACACGCTTTTGCGAACAGGTGGGTTTTCAGAGCCTTCCTAAATGCCAACCGGTTATTATTTTCTCTGAGAGCTAAAGGGAGGGAATTCCAGAGTCTCGCGGCGGTGTGGGAGAAGGAACGGCCACCCCATCGGGCTTTATTGATTTTAGTTGTAGTTGCTAGGTGCAGTGAACCAGAGCGAAGAGCTCTAGATGGAGCATAAGGCATAACTAAGGGGAACAGAATGGCAGGGCCTGTACGATGGAAGGATTTGTGCACAATGCACATAGCCTTAAACTGAGCTCTGGCGGCCATTGGGAGCCAGTGCAGTTCTTTTAGAGCTTTCTTGGCTGACTGCCAACGGGGGATGTTAAATAGTAATCGAGCGGCACAGTTTTGTGTGATTTGAAGCCTATTGGTCACTGATGCTGGAGCACCTAGGTATAGAGCATTTCCATAATCCAGGCGGGAGAGTATCAGGGCCTGAACCATGATTCTCCTCGCCTGGAAAGGTAGCAGAGGGAGAACTTTACGGAGCATTTTCATTAAACCGACGCAGGTGGAGGCAGTTTTGGTAGCCTGGATCGAAAAGTCCAGCGCTTTATCGAGCCAGATTCCCAGGCTCTTTATCTGAGGTTTAGGAGGAGGAGGAGCACCGAGGCAAGTGGGCCAAATAGAAGCCAGCGTGGATGGGAGAGAATTGCCCAGTAACAAGAGAGTAGTAGAGAGTGAGTAGTAGAGAGTAGTAGAGTGAGTAGTAGAGAGTGAGTAGTAGAGAGAGAGTAGTAGAGAGTGAGTAGTAGAGTAGTAGAGAGTGAGTGGTAGAGAGTAGTAGAGAGTAGTACAGTGAGTAGTAGAGAATAGTAGAGAGTGAGTAGTAGAGAGAGTAGTAGAGAGTAGTAGAGAGTGTTTAGAAGACAGTGAGTAGTAGACAGTGAGTAGTAGAGAGAATAGTAGAGAGTAGTAGAGAGCGAGTAGTAGAGAGTGAGTAGTAGAGAGTGAATAGTAGAGAGAGAGTAGAAGAGAGTGAGTAGTAGAGAGTAGTAGAGTGAGTAGTAGAGAGTGAGTAGTAGAGAGTAGTAGAGAGAGAGCAGTAGAGTAGTAGAGAGTGAGTGGTAGAGAGTAGTAGAGAGTAGTAGAGTGAGTAGCAGAGACTAGTAGAGAGTTAGTAGTAGATAGTAGTAGAGAGAGAGTAGTAGACAGTGAGTAGTAGAGAGTGGGTAGTAGAGAGTGAGTGGTACAGAGTAGTACAGTAGTAGGGAGTGAGTAGTAGAGAGAGTAGTAGAGAGTAGTAGAGAGTGAGTAGTAGAGTAGTAGAGAGTGAGTGGTAGAGAGTAGTCGAGAGTAGTAGAGTGAGCAGTAGAGAGTAGTAGAGAGTGAATAGTAGAGAGTAGTAGAGAGTGAGTAGTAGAGAGTAGTAGAGAGAGAGAGTAGTAGAGAGAGAGTAGTAGAGTAGTAGAGAGTGAGTGGTAGAGAGTAGTAGAGAGTAGTAGAGTGAGTAGCAGAGACTAGTAGAGAGTTAGCAGTAGAGAGTAGTAGAGAGAGAGTAGTAGAGTAGTAGAGAGTGAGTAGTAGAGAGTGAGTAGTAGAGAGTGAGTAGTAGAGAGTGAGTAGTAGAGAGTAGTACAGTAGTAGAGAGTGAGTAGTAGAGAGAGAGTAGTAGAGAGTAGTAGAGAGTGAAGTAGAGAGTGAGTGGTGGAGAGTATTCGAGAGTAGTAGAGTGAGCAGTAGAGAGTAGTAGAGAGTGAGTAGCAGAGAGTTAATAGTAGAGAGTAGTAGAGAGTGAGTAGTATAGAGTAGTAGAGAGTGAGTAGTAGAGAGTGAATAGTAGAGAGTAGTAGAGGGTGAGTAGTAGAGAGTGAGTAGTAGAGAGCAGTAGAGTAGTAGAGAGTGAGTAGTAGAGTAGTAGAGAGTAGTCAGTCAGTGTCAGAAAGTGTCAGTCAGTGCCAGTCAGTCAGTGTCAGTCAGTCAGTGTCAGTCAATCAGTGTCAGTCAGTGTCAGTCAGTCAGTGTCAGTCAATCAGGGTCAGTCAGTGTCAGTCAGTCAGTGTCAGTCAGTTAGTCTCAGTCATTGTCAGTCAGTCAGTTTCAGTCAATCAGTGTCCGTCAGTGTCAGTGTCAGTCAGTGTCAGTCAATCAGTGTCAGTCAATGTCAATCAGTCAGTGTGAGTCAGTCATTATCTGCTAGAGCAGCTCTGCTGACCTGGTTCTCTGGCTCTAGAGCAGCTCTGCTGACCTGGTTGTTAGGCTCTAGAGCAGCTCTGCTGACCTGGTTCTCTGGCTCTAAAGCAGCTCTGCTAACGTGGTTCTATGGCTCTAAAGCAGCTCTGCTGGCCTGGTTCTCTGGCTCTAAAGCAGCTCTGCTGGCCTGGTTCTCTGGCTCTAAAGCAGCTCTGCTGACCTGGTTCTCTCCCTCTAAACCAGTTCTGCTGACCTGGTTCTCTGGCTCTAGAGCAGCTCTTCTGACCTAGTTCTTAGGCTCTAGAGCAGCTCTGCTAACCTGGTTCTCTGGCTCTACAACAGCTCTGCTGACCTGGATCTCTTGCTCAAAAGCAGCTCTGCTGACCCAGTTATATGGCTCTAAAGAAGTTCTGCTGACCTGGTACTCTGGCTCTAGAGCAGCTCTGCTGACCCGGTCCCTTTGCTCTAAAGCAGCTCTGCTGCTGACCTGGTTCTCTCCCTCTAAAGCAGCTCTGCTGAGTTGGTTCTGTCGCTCTAAAGCAGCTCTACTGACCTGGTTTCTCTGGCTCTACAGAAGCTCTGGTGACCTGGTTCTCTGGCTCTAGAGCAGCTCTGCTGATCTGGTTCTTAGGCTCTAGAGCAGCTCTGCTGACCTGGTTCTATGGTTCTAAAGCAGCTCTGCTGACCTGGTTCTCTGGCTCTAGAGCAGCTCTGCTGACCTAGTTCTCTGGCTCTAAAGCAACTCTGCTGACCTGGTTCTTTCCCTCTAAAGCAGCTCTGCTGGTCTGGTTTCTCTGGCTCTAGAGCAGCTCTGCTGACCTGGTTCTCTGTCTCTAAAGCAGCTCTGCTGACCTGGTTCTCTCCCTCTAAAGCAGCTCTGCTGACCTGGTTCTCTGCCTCTAGATCAGCTCTGCTGACCTGGTTCTATGGCTCTAAAGCAGCTGTGCTGACCTGGTTCTCTGGCTCTAGAGCAGCTCTGCTGACCTGGTTCTCTCCCTCTAAAGAGCTCTGCTGACCTGGTTCTCTGGCTCTAAAGCAGTTCTGCTGACCTGGTTCTCTGCCTCTAGAGCAGTTCTGCTGACCTGGTTCTATGGCTCTAAAGCAGCTCTGCTGACCTGGTTCTCTGGCTCTGGAGCAGCTCTTCTGACCTGGTTTTCTGGCTCTAAAGCAGTTCTGCTGACCTGGTTCTCTCCCTCTAAAGCAGCTCTGCTGACCTGGTTTCTCTGGCTCTACAGCAGCTCTGCTGACCTGGTTCTCGTCCCCTAGAGCAGCTCTGCTGACCTGGGTCTCTGGCTCTAGAGCAGCTCTGCTGACCTGGGTCTCTGGTTCTAGAGCAGCTCTGCTGACCTGCTTCTTAGACTTTAGAGCAGCTCTGCTGACCTGGTTCTCTGGCTCTACAACGGCTCTGCTGACCTGGTTTCTCTGGCTCTACAGCAGCTCACCTGACCTGGTTCTCTGCACACACGATGCACGCACCCGACTTCGCGAAAATATATTTAAAAATAATAGAAGTTTATTATAAGTACAAATATATTATTTTTATGAATATCTTAGATAATCTCTTGCCCTAATATGTATATTAAAGACACATACATATCATTTTGGAACATTAATTTTTTTTGCGGGAGTTGCGCACCCAGCGCGCCCCAGAACGTATATGACGTCACGTGGGACCCGCAACCACGCAACCATCTCGTACCGTAATGTGCATGTGTTGCGAATGCGCGGGAGCAGGAGTCGCGGACTGGTCGCATACCGATCGCGCACATCACGTAATATTAAATGTACATGATGTAACTAAAAAACACGCAGCCGTCGCACACCGTACGCGGATCCTTCACGACTTTTCTAAAATGGCGGCTAGAATGCACGCACCCACCGTGATGTGTACGCTTTGAGTCCGCGACTCCGAAAAAAAATTTGCATTTTTTTTAACGAAAATAATAAAAATATATTAAAATTAAAAATGAAGACAAGAAAATTAATCAATATTTCAGTTTGAATTTTTTAAAAAAAAAAAATTGTGCAATTTTCAGATAAATATATAATGTTATTTAATGAATAAAATATTTATAAATAAACAGTTAAAAAACTGTAGAAATCAGTGCAAAAAATCAGAATAACTACTATCACACTTAAAAATTAGCATTCAAAAAACCTTTGAAATTCACTGAAAAAAAACATAGGTTTCAGAGACGTTATAGTTAGAAATTAGAATTTAAAAAAGCTTTGAAATTCACTGAAAACACCATAGGTTTCAGAGACATTATAGTTAGAAATTAGCATTTAAAAATCCTTTGAAATTCACAGAAAAAACCATAGGTTTCAGGGGTGTTATAGTTAGCTGGCTATTTCACTCGCACAAAAGCATAGAAATTCCTCCGTTATAGTTAGTTCTGCTAACTATAACTCGTGCACCCACAATGCACTGCTGATGATGTCACATATTGCATCATTCATGACATGGTCAGTGACATCACTGATGACATCACTGATGACATCTCAAATGACATCACTGATGACATCATCCATGTGACAATCTGATACACCTCATCATACACTAGTATAACCTTTCATCACTCACTGTAAAATACAGAGTACCATATTTGAAACATTGACACACCAATACCAGTTACTACATACCCACTCACTGATTCCTAAGTCTACACACACAACTACCCTTTCAACAACAGAATCATTTATACATGCAGTCACGAATTAATAGAACACTATCAAATGCACGTATACACATATATAGACATTGACACATCAGCAGTCATCTTAGTCGGTTATGTAGTCATCCTACTCACTCATGAAAAAAATTCATCACACTTACATTTACTCACTTACACAATTATCCAACAACACCTCATTTATTCAAACATATAGTAACTCATAGTTAATATGTTAAAAAATCACCATTACAATTATACACTCATTCATCTAGTTACTCTCACAATCACTGACTCTTACACATACTTATTTATATACACCGACTCTCCCATACAATGCCTTTTATTTTTTTACTTTGTTGAAGATGTACAACTAAAACTTATATTCGCTCACCAACACACAAATAAATACACTCAGTCACGCAAACAACTGTTTCCACATGCACTCTTAAACCTATACACCTAGTCAATCAACCATTCACACATCTATGCATAGAGTTACACACACCCCATCCAACCACACACAAACTCAGTGTCCCATACAAATACTCACCCAACTAATCAATAACTAATATACACACTCATGTAGTTAGTGACCAACTGATGCAGCATGCTATACAACAGAGACAATGCTGCACACATTCACATAGTTTAGTTACTAATCCATGTATTAAGTGAGACACTTTTAATTACTCACTTAATCAGACAGTCAGACAGCTACTAAATCCTCCATCCAGTTATATATCCACTCAATCTTCAATACAGATTGGTATATATATAATATATATAATACATAATTCAATTTCAAACTAAACCACATTCACTGGATGATGTCATCAGTGATGTCATCAGTGATGTCATTTGAGATGTTACCAGTGATGTCATCAGTAATGTCACTGACCATGTCATGAATGATGCAATATGTGACATCATCAGCAGTGCATTGCGGGCGCGCGAGTTATAGTTAGCAGAACTAACGATAACGGAGGAATTTCTATGGTTTTGTACGAGTGAAATGGCCAGCTAACTATAACACCCCTGAAACCTATGTTTTTTTCTGTGAATATATATATATACAGACCAGACTCCCTTCAGGTGAGAACAGAGTGCGACACATTACCTACTGGCGGTCGCCTGTAGGTAGTTATAGTTAGGACCCTGTTTCCATAGGAAAACCGCAACATTCTATTTGGAATAACTTTGGCGCCGGTCGACGGATGCTCGCGAAATTTTCAAAACTAATGGGGCGCTACGCTCCGCTCCTACCCTGAAAGTCTCGTGGGGATTCGTCAAGCGGGGACTGAGATAAAAGGGGGTCCCAAAACGCGTTTTTCCCATGCATTTTTCCATAGGACCTTTAGACACAGCTACAGCCCGAACGGCTGAACAGAGTTCCTTGAAATTTGGCAGAGAAGTAGTCGACAGGTCAAGGAAGTGCCTTTTGTAGGTTTGGTGTAAATCTGTTCAGTAGATCCTGAGAAAATAGCCTTTAAATCAATATATATATCTGAGCCAGCTTACGGTGCGCTTACGGTGCGCTTACCGTACGCGTACGGTGACGTGCGCGAGCGCTATTCTGATTGGCTGTTAGATCTTAGTAAACATTCGAATCGATCGAAACCAGGAAGCTGCGGCCGCCATTTTCTATCTCGCACTCTGAGGGGGAGGAGGAAAAACAAAGACAAAAAACGTGTAAAGGGGATGTTTATACTGCTACCAACCACATAACCTTGATGAAGGTATCCCCTAAGAACCCCCAAGGCCACAAATTTTAATTTAAATTTTTTTGAAAAATCGGCAATTACGCTTACCGTACGAGTACGGTAAAAAAATGTATTAATAAAAAAATTATCCACACACTCTACACCCCGTGTGCAAATGGTGCCCGAAGCGCACCAATTGTTCATGGCATATTAAATTATGTAAAAATCAAACTATTCCTTTCACAAGGAAGCGCATAATATGTCCTCCATGTGCGCACGGTGCGCGAAGCGCATCGTGCGTACATGGCCCATCTAGCGTAACGTGGGCACGCGGTGCGCTACGCGCACTACGTGCCCACCGTGCGTGCACGGCACTAACTGCGTAAAGTGGGCGCGCGGTGCGCGAAGCACACCGCGTGCTCACTGTGCGCGCACGGTGCGCGAAGCGCACCGTGCGCGCACGGGACGAACTGCGTTAAGTGGGCGCGCACGCCACGAATGGCGTAAAGTAACTTAGCATTTAAAAAAACGTACAAATTCACTGAAAAAACCATAGGTTTCACACACGTTATAGTTAGGAATTAGCATTTAAAAAACCTTGCAAATTCAGTGAAAAAACCATAGGTTTCACACATGTTATAGTTAGCTGGACATTTTACTGATAAAAAACCAATGAAATTCCCCCGTTATAGTTAGTGCAGGCAACTATAACTCACGCGACCGCAATCCTCTGCTGATGACATATGTGTCTTTATGAAAAAAAAATATTTGTAATATATGTATAGCTAAAATTTAATGGAAGAAGACATGGGCAAATAAGTGTCTAAATACAGTATTAGCATCAGCAGAGGATTGCGGTCGCGTGAGTTATAGTTGCCTGCACTAACTATAACGGGGGAATTTCATTGGTTTTTTATCAGTAAAATGTCCAGCTAACTATAACATGTGTGAAACCTATGGTTTTTTCACTGAATTTGCAAGGTTTTTTAAATGCTAATTCCTAACTATAACGTGTGTGAAACCTATGGTTTTTTCAGTGGATATACATATATATAGAGAGAGAGATAAATAGATAGATAGATAGATAGATAGATAGATAGATAGATAGATAGATAGATAGATAGATAGATAGATAGATAGATAGATAGATAGATAGATAGATAGATAGATAGATAGATAGATAGATAGATAGATAGATAGATAGATAGATAGATAGATAGATAGATAGATAGATAGATAGATAGATAGATAGATAGATAGATAGATATTCTTTTTTGATTTATTTAAAAAGTTAGTTTGGGTTTCAATGTTGTAAGTTTTTAGCTTTCGGAGTAATATATTTTCTTAAAATATTTTTAATTTTAATAACGTTAGTGTATATGATCTTATTCTCACTTTTAATACAGAGTTTTCTTTTGTTATTCCTAATTATTGTTATTAATTTGATGTGTTAATATTTATGAAAAATTGATAAATTATTAATATTCTCATTATTTCTAATATGTATTTACATTTATTGTAAAGTATGTTTTTTAATTTTTAAATTTAATGTACATATATTCTATAGTATTTTCATAAATCATTTTTCAATATAGCCTTATTTTGACCTTAAGTATTTAACTATTTAAATCATTTTAATTCAACATACTTAACTATTATTTATTAGGACCTTTTGATTGCTATGTTTTTTTAGTAGATCATTTTGTACATTACATACAAAGTATGCAAAGTTGATATTTGTGTCCTTAATATATTTTTATCAATTTGTCATATTGTGATACTTTTGTCTGTAATAATATGTATTTGAAATTTTAAAGTTTTTACAGGAGAGTCTCAGCTGACTTTGCTTCGTAGAAACTGTTTGCCCATCCACCACAGGGCTAACAAGTCACAGTGACATTCAACACAAGCACACGCTCACCATTACTGGTTTCCCTTGCTCGGATCTACCTTGTGTAAAACATACAATGGTCCTTATGTGCAGAGAGAAAAACGCATTGCACATCAAAGACTTTTCATGTTTTTGCTTTGCACAGACACACTTAACTTTGGGAGTTTGTTTGTGTAAGCAAAAAAGAATGCTGCACAAGCAAAAAATGGGTTCCAACTCAGAGGCGCAACTAGAGCCAAATTTCGGGGGGGGGGGCTAATAAAACATTTCAGGGTGGGTCTGATTCTTCAAGCAATAGGCAGAGGCAGGAGCTCTAACAAGGGGTGAAAAAACAACAAAGCCTCATTAGCAAGCATATGGTATTTTAAAGACTTGTGAACCACTCGGGTGAGGCTGTTAGTGTGCCCGAAAATCGGTCTCATCCCGGGCAGCCACACACGACGGGGGGGCTGAAGCCCTTTGAGCCCAATGGGCGTTGTGCGCCTGTTCCAACTTGCCATTCAGCCCTTACCACATGAATTCATTACACGAGTGGATTCACTATACACAGAGTGACCCTGACATGCTGACAAACATCTTTTAGCTATGGCATGTCCAAAATATATGCCTGCACAATGTGTATTGAAAAAGATGTTGCACAAGTGTCTGCTGCTCGATCAGTAATATAAAAGTTGTCCAACGGTGCAAAAAAAGGAGGGACATGGCCTCTGTGTCCTCCAGGAGCTTCCGCAATTTGGCCCGAGATCTCTGGTTAACAAAGGGTCACAGTCACTGGCTGTGTACAAAGGTTTGCTACAGCTGAAGCCCTGGTCAGGTTACACATATCGAAGCTTCTATTGTATAATGCAAGAAATCAAATGTTGTGTTTACCCAAAGTAATTTGGTAACATGCATCAAAAGGTGAAGAAAGGCCGGCGCACGCTCCTAGGTGTAGGAAGGCTGATGGTGTCGTAGTGTTGACTGCCATTGTTCTTATGAACCTCATGGCGGACTAGCACAACCTGTTCTGCACGGAACATGCAGCCCACACTGGCCTCCTGCACTAGAGAGCCAAATTGGCTCCCATAAGGGCATATTTACAAGGGCATTGTGCCACAGGAACGTCACGTTTAACGATGTTCCTGTGGGCAATGCCCTGCTCCATATCTACAAAGGGGCGTTAAGGTACTTTTTGTGGCTTAACGCCGCTTTGTAAATATGGTACCCTTTCACGCGGGTATCTGCAATACCCATTGCTTTTTGACGCTGCCCCAGATTTACAAGGATGTGTGAATCTGAGGCAGCGCCAAACACTAACGCCATATAGCAGCAGGGGTTAGACTAGAAAACAGAGGAGAAATACTTTTATTTCTCCTCGTTTTTGCTTTCTATGTGTGCTGCATTCTGCAGCACACATAGAAAGAGCAAAACGCCATGAATGATTGCTTATGTGCAGGAAGGAACACCTTCATGCACATAAACAATCACTCAAGGCGTTTTGCTCTATGTGTGCTACAGAATGCAGCACATATTAAGGGAAAAATTTTGATGATTTGCTACTTCTATGCGTGCTGCATTCTGCAGCACACTAAGAAGTTACAAATCGCTATTATTGATTGTTTATGTGCAGAAAGGGACATCTTCCTCTACATAAACATTAATTCCCTGGCAGCTAATTTTAGCGCCAACGCTAGGGAAAACACTTGAGTGTGACGCATTGTTGCAAATACTGCGCATCCCTGCGGTTTGGAAATGCGAGAGCGTGGCGCTGCCAAATTTGTAGCAGCTCCGCACTCCACCATTTCATTGTACATATGTTCCATAAACTTAAGTCATCATAATTTTTGCCTGAAACTATTCCCTTTTCCCATTTCCTTAACATCCTTCTACCTCTTATAACACACCCTTGCTGTAGTCCTCTTAAATGTTTATGTTCTCTTAATTCTGTGTGTGCGCCTTTAATTTCACTCATCAGGCCAACACTTTTTTTTATCAACTGTGGCTTTTGCCAACTTAAGTATTTCAAGCATTACACAAATGAAAAGTACCCAGGGCCTTATTAAAAGTGTGGCAGATGTATGACAGCCACCAAAAAGCAGTAGCTGTCCCACCCATACTTTGTAAAGTCTATAGGATTTTTCTGGCACATGTCCCACAACCCCTCAACTTCGTGAAAGGCCCTTAACCATTTCACATCAAAACTTCCAAGTCACACAAAATGTCTTAATCTTTTAAGAAGAAATTAAAAGGAGTCTTCTCAAACAAATCCAAGCATGTGCAAGATGTTTGAAGTCCCTCTCTGCCACAACAAATAACTGATCACGCTAAATTGCACCCCTTTCTTCCTCCTTACTATTAGCGCTCAGGATCTTTTATTTACCTACTAAACAGTGGTGGAGGGGAAAAACACTTCATAACACAATGACAATATTATACCTGAAAATACCACAGACTCTGACTTTAGGTTTGTCAATTTATTATAAAGCCATGAATATTAAGATGTATACACATCGTAAGATTAGCATTTAGAGATATAAGAAAATCAATACAGAGCCGATTCTACAAATATAAGTAATTCGGCATAACAAGAATACAATGGTAAATTCGAGGATCAAGATACAGCTCAAAATAGAAACAGAGTCTAGATCCTTTTTCATTTGAAATAAAAACGAGTCTGTCCCTACACTGTACTAAGAGAAGATGCTATCTAATACCCTTCCATCTATTCCCAAAGGTGTCAGCATGTGTTGACTTTCTGAGAAGTACTCACGTCAAATGGGTTAAGGTGCTGAAGGCTAAGAGCGAGTTCTAAGATGCTCCCTTCTCTCCGAAAGCTAGCAGAAGTCTGGGGTCTCGATCCCTGCGCATCATACAATATAACATTCGATTCTTACTTTCATCCTGGTAAAATTTTCCATTGCAACTTTTTCTATGTGGGGAGGTTCACGCTCTTTAATTAAGACCTCTTTGTTGGGCGTGGTGACCTTGATTCCCAGACCAGCCAGACACGAAAGATATCCTCCGTTCTCGCTTCCAACTGTCTTCAAAGCATTCCTTGTATCTTCTCCAATCTGGAAATAATGAGTTGGCATTCTAATACCTACAGTATTTCTTAAAAACAACATGCATTTCATTAATTATTTCTTGAGAAACCAAGGAGGTGCAAAAACAAGTACAGTCTTGGGCCTAGGAAGTTGGGCAACTTAAACAACGAACAATTACATTATATGGTTATAAATTGTTCTGCTCTCTGTATATGCAGGCATGACAATACATACATAATCATATTATAACATTGCACTACAATGAATGAGTAAATGAATCTGCCGAATACATGCTCATGATCATAAAACATTGCAAACAATACACTTGTACGTAGGTGCATGGCAACAATGACTATAATGCACCCATACGAAATAGAGTGCTGAAAGCGCTCTATCAGTTCCCCCCTCTTATGACTAGTGTCATAACACCAAATTTCATTCTTTCAGAGTTTCCTCCTTGTAGAAAAGACCGACCTAAACAGAAGATGTAGCTTGCTGTCCGTGTCTAAATCTCTCTAACCCTTTAAGATGCTGGTAATGACTGTCCTGCAGTCTTTCCATTTGCTGTTCTCATTTTTCAGGACATTTTCCTCATGTCTGGCTCTTTGCCATTTGCATGCCTTGATGACTCCCAATAATATAATTATGCAAATGACAGTTATGATAATAGGTTTCAAGATATAACCCATAATTCCCTGTCCCAAACTGCCAAGCCAACTGCCAATTTGTCCGAAACCCTTTCCAATGTGATCCCAGAGTCCCACAGCAACCAAATTACTCAACTATTGATGGATATCTGAAATATTGACAATATATTTCCTTATATCCTGACTATTGTCAGGAATATAAGTACAGCACTGTTGGACTCTCAAAAGTTTACAGACTCCTCCAGCTTTTGCTAGTATGACGTCTAAAGCAAGATGTTTCTGAAGAACCATAGCCCTTATCGAGACCATCTCACCATCCACTAATAACAGGATGTGTACTGTATTCACGGAGAGTTTATCTACTATCGTTGCCAGCTTTCGAATTTTTACATCGTTCAAAATAACACCTATACTACGTATCATGGCTCCAAACACATCACCAATAATTTCTCCAGCACTTACACCACGTTTTTCCCTGTGAGAGCCTTTTACTTCCAAAGGCCATAAATCATCCACATGGAATATCTTTGTAAATACTATGGCTAAATAACATGTTGCATACCAATTCTTAGGTAGTTGCACAGAAGCATTCTTACCACACACAAAAAAAACCTTCGGCACTATGGTCAATTTATCCAATAGTTCTTTCCTTAAGGATTCTTCAATCAGAAAAATGTGTTCACAATCGCTTTCACCCACGGATATCTTGTCGTAATATGTGGACGGATATCTAATGCACAACTTTCCTTTCTGCTGAAAGTCTTAAGCTATGGGTCCTGAACTCCCCTTTGCCTTGTGATCCAACTCTTCCTTGGTCCATGGCAGTACCTTATGCTTCGGATCTGGTCGAAACAACATTTGCCTATATCAATCTTCTATCTGATCCACAAATTTCTTTTCAATATCAGTTAGCATACCTGGTTAAATTATGTCTGTGTGCATAGGATGTATCTAAGGTGATGGTAGACACGAAGTACTTGGACATGCGCTCTACATTCTTGTAATAATCATAATTGTTCATGTATTTTAGGACTGGAACTTCAGAGAGTACCACATCATAATTCGAAAAATAATATTCAAAATGGGCTTTACTGTAAAACATACTTAATAGTACACTTCATGTAATGCAATAAGTCACAGGCAAGTGATGGTATCATATGCCTTCTTCTACTGAAGCTGGTAGTTGCATAGCACACATAGCAGTCTTTCGCTTCCATTGTGTCCACATACTTGTACAACAAACGTGCATATGCATTCAGAGTGAAATCACCCTTTGACAAATCTACATGCAATCTACGACTAATTTCCTTGATCATTTCCTTATCTTTCATAGATGGACCTTCTTCTACATCGACATGCAGCACTATTGCTATTAGAGTTCCAATACTACATTTTTGTTTTCGATCAGATGTTTCGGAAGCCATGTTTCCATTGTCGTATTGGACATGCCAAAGAAACATTGAGAGTCTCCAAATTAAAATGTCCTTATTGATTTCTTAACTTGATTATTACCGAATTTAGTCCATCAATGCTAAGCCTATTGTAGAGAAGTAGTCAGCCCTAATCCTGAATTCTTCTCTCTATTGAAGGGACCCTAAATTTAAATCTTCTTTCACTGGGGGCTAGGTTATCTTCTTTCTAAGGCCTCATGAGTTCTTTGATCAGGTCACAGTTCAGGCTTCATCTCTAATGAGGTTAGAGCCAAGTATATGGAGAATCATTTGCAGGACTTCAGCACAAATTTCTCCCAATTCCAAGGCAGTAAGCTGTCGACCAAAGGAAGGAAAAACAACTAGATGAAGGATCAAGAATCGCAGTCCACTCAACCTGGGTGGATTCAGAACTTGCAGTGTCAGGGTTCCAAAGGCTTCAACTCCCGGGACTAACAGTTAAATATCAATCGAGAGGGTGTCCCCTCCGTAGCTCACTGTTCCAGTTCCCAGTCTCCCTAAATTCCTCGGTCCCTGCATCTGCAACCAGATATGTCCACTCAGGTGACGCGTACTTCTGAGACGGTGTTCTGTTTCTTCTTGAGTGTCTCAGATCATCCGGATTATCTTCCTGCTCACTTTGTTCGGATTCAGACGTTTCAGGAATCGGAGCAAGATTTTTCTCAGATGCAAGTCTTATATTCAGCCTTTCTTTTCTTGCTGGCCACTTTTCTGATCTGGCACTTGCTCTCTGCTCTTCCTCTTTGTCTGTTCCTTCTGCGCCAGGCCGTTCACTCGGGTCTGGTTCAAAGGGTACTTCCACAATGTCATCAATCTAAGGCGCCGTAGTCTGTTCCTCCGCAGGCAGTTCTCTTTCTCCTTGTACTGTTTCTCCCTGTATGTCTTCAGATTCAGTTGTTCTTCGAGCAATTTGGGAAGTGGGAGCTTCCTTCACTGGCTCCGTAACTTTGCGGGTATGCGAAGCGTGAATCCAATGTGGCAGTCCTCCACACTTCACCACTGTATTCATGACCAGTATCACCTGATATGGTCCTCTCCAGCGGGCATCTAGACAGCTCTTCCGCACGTGCTTTTGTACAAGAACCCAGTCTCTGGGGTTTAAGTCATGCAGCGGGTCTCTCGAGGTGGATGCAGTCGCAGCCTCGACCTGGTGGGACACTAAATTAACCACATCAGCCAGTCCCCTACAATAGTTCAACACCATATCATCAGTGATATTAATCAATGCTGTCACTGGCACCAAAGGCAATATCATAGCTCTCCCTGTCAGTATTTCATGAGGGGATAGCCCTGTCCTTCTATCAGGAGTGCTACGCAAACTCATTAGAACAAGTGGCAACGCATCTGGTCACTTCAATGCAGTGGATGAACACACCTCAGCCACTCTCATTTTGATCGTGCCATTCACCTGTTCCACCAGACCAGATGCTTCCGGTCTGTAGCTGCAATGCAATCTTTGGTCTATGTTTAAAGCAGCACACAACAGTTTCATGAGTTCACTATGGAAGTGAGTTCCTCTATCTGTTTCCACTGTAGTCGGAAATCCGTACCTTGGGATAAGTTCACGTAATAACAGCTTTGCCACAGTGAGACTATCACATCGTTGAGTTGGATAAGCCTCAACCCAACGTGAAAAGATACATACCACCACCAAAACATGTCACAGCCTATTGCATCTTGGCATCTCAATAAAATCCAATTGTATCCTGTTAAAAGGACCTCCTGATCTCCCAATGTGACTCATTGTAACCACAGTTCTTGTTCCTGCATTCATTTGCTGACATGTAACACATCTATGACACACTTCTTCAGCAATCACACGAAAGCGTGGATTAAACCATGTCTGCCTGAAAACTCGCACCATGGCATCTCATCCCAGATGAACTGCTCCATGAATCTGCCTTGCCATTGGGCTCAGCAAACAATTAGGAAGTATTTCTCTATTATCTGTTGACACCCAAATGCCATCATCTCTCTTTTCACAGCCTGCTCTGACCCATGAAGCAGCTTCTTCCTCTGAGACTTCATCTTGTAATCGCTTCACCTCATCCCATGTATCAGCTACAGCTAACATCATGCTGAGCTCGGTCTCTTCTGTGATTTCTCCTGTATATTGCCCATTAAAAACACATTCATGTGGAGCACAAAAACGAGCTACTTCGTCAGCATAATTGTTGCCCTTTGTGACAAAATCTTCTCCCTTTCCATGTGCAGCACACTTCACAACTGCTATAGCCTTTGGCTTCTGCAAAGCTTCCAATAATTGGCTCACATTTTCACCATTTCGAATCGGAGACCCTGAGGATGTTAAAAATCCTCTTTGAGACCACAGCTGACCAAAATCATGAATTACACCAAACCCGTATTGCTTGTAAGGAAAAGTTCGGGATCCACTGTCGACAATAGCCGACCATACCCAAAAACATGCAGACTTCTTTTTGTGTTTTCGGAGTTCCCATTTTTAATATCGCCTCGTTGCGATCTGGTGACTCTCTTCGTTTTCCTTTCTCAAAGCGATGTCCCAGATATTGAACTTCAGGTAGTCAATATTTTAATTTTTTTGGAGACACCTTATGTCCATTCTCTGCCAAATAGTTTAACAAAGCCACTGTGTCTATCCTGCACGCATCTTCATTTTCGGAGGCGACCAAAAGGTCGTCAATTTACTGAACCAGGACTGATTTCTGGGGCATCACCAGTCCTTCAAGATTCTTTTTCAGACACTGGCTAAAGATGGAGGGGCTTTCTGTATACCCTTGTGGGATTCTACACCATGTTAAGACACAGTCGCCCATCCAAAATGCAAATAAATATTGGCTATCTTCGTGTAACGGTATAGAAAAGAACGCTTGACACAAATCTATGACAGTAAACCATTCCGCTTCAAATGGAATTTGAAAGAGAATAACGCCTGGATTCAGTACCACAGGACAACAGGGAATCACAATTTCATTAATCCTGTGCAGATCTTGTACTATTCTATACTTGCCGCTAGGCTTCTGCAGTCCCATAATTGGTGAATTGCAGGGACTTCCTTGTATCTCCTTTAGAATGCCTTGTGCAATCATTGACTCAATGACAGGAGTTATTCCAGCCACTGTCTCCGCAGACAGTTTGAATTGTGGGGTTCTTGGAAATCCAGCATTTGGTCGCACCTATATCTTCTCAGGTACCACCCCTCGGATTAACCCTATTTCTTCACCTGTGAAATCCCACACTTGCGGGTCAACTGAGTCTCTCAAATCATGTGGCAATTCGGCCTTTGTAAGAACCACAAACAGTTCTGCACACATGCTCATATTAGCCATTTTAAAATCAGCATCGTCATCATAGGTCTGCAACTCCACACCTTTCAGAGTGCATGAGATGTTACAATTTAATTTGCACAACAGATCACGGCCCAAAAGACAGACCAGACTTGTATTGCATACCACAAACTGGTGCTTATCCTTGAATGGCCCTATTCTGACAGGTAAGGCATTTGTCAATGGGTTGGTCATTCTCTGATTTCTGACACCCACTACTTGAATCGATTATCCAGAAAGAGACAAATTGGGAACCACATTTGTTCTTACTGTGGAACGCGCAGCTCCAGTATCTAATAAAAAGGTGACAGGATATCCTTTCACATCTGCATGCACGAATGGCCAACTCTGATCTACCTCCAAGATGGTATTGAGAGGGCATTCTTCCTGCACCCCCTCTGGTACTGTAGAAGGCCCTGAGATTGATCGTATCTGTCTCGTATTTCAAAATACGGCATCTGTTGATATGTCTGATTGTACGTATTCTGGGAGGCTGTGGCACCTGTACTTGTGGCTCACAACCTTCATACATGGACCTAGGTCTAGTCACTGTCTGTAGAGTCTTGCTCATGTTTCCTTCTCCCTCATATTGAATCTGATTAGCAGGATTCAAGCGACACTCGTGCTTCCAATGTCCTGTCTTGTGACAATATTGACAGGCAGTCACCTTCTTTTGTTGTGCCACCCACTCACTTGTACTCATCTCTGTACATCTTCCTCATCCCTGACCTGGTTGGGTTGCCATTTGCTGACCCATACCTCGGCCACTTCCTCCGCCTCGACCCATTCCTCCTCCAACCCCCTGCATGTAGTCTGCACTTCTCAACTGTGCCAACATCACCTTGTCTTGCAATTTCTTTTGTGTTGATTCTACTTGATCGCTACAGTATTTAGCGTACCGCAGTATTTCATCTATCAACTTATTCTGCCAACATATCAGGCAGTGTTGTATCATCAGACTAATATCAGATTTCAAACCCAACACAAACTTGGAGACAAACTGTTCCATATCCTTCTGATCAATCGTATCCAATCCACTATGCTGTTTGAAAGCCAATAATAAGCGTTCGTAGTAATCATGCACTGATTCCTTAGGCTCTTGGGTCGTACCATCGATTTTAAGCAAATCAACAATCTGCGGCGCTACCTTAGACTGCAACCAAGTAACTACTTGCTCATATTTCCTCATGACATCAGGTGAAGGACCATGCATTGCAGAATCTCTTGGTGGCTCTGCTGTTGGCCTCTCAATAGCAATTTTACATGCAGCCCACAAATCTGCTGGGACCACTATATCAAACAAAGTGTTCAAATCGATCCACAACACCTTCGAGATCTTGACAAACCGGTCTATCTGCTTGTACCATTCTGCAGGTTTTTTCCTCAGCCGAGGAAAATCATTCGTAAAAGCAGCCAAATCACCTCTGCTCCATGGCACATGTACATACCCTCTATTCTGCACTTCTCTCAAAGGGAAATTACCAGTGACTTCCGTCCCTCCCCCTTGAGGTGAGGAGGTACCTATTTCGGTCTTGGCACTTTTCTTTTTGGCCCACCTCTCTTCCCATCTGTCTAATGCTTTCCAAGCTCGCATGCCTAGTATCAGTTCTCTAATCTGGGCTTTCAATCCAACAGTTCACTTTTCCTCCAGCTCCTTGTCTGTGTAATTTAGTCTGCAAGAACCCTGCATCATCTTGGTCTTTGTTAAATCAACATCATACTTTCGTGCTAGCTGCCATTGGGCATCATAAGCCCGCTTTGCCTTTCTTGTAATGTCTTTGGCTACAAATAACAATTCATTTGGTTCATATTTCTCAATTCTTTCCAAAGGCAAATCCCTTTCAACCACTTAATCTATTTCCACCTTCAACTGAACTAGATCCAACATTGGCCCTTTTATTGCACTCTGTAACATTTTCTGATTTCTTTCCCCGTCTACGTCTTCTCTGTCACAACTCTGTGTTCTCCTCGATATTGCTCCTCCTTCCCTCTTTGCTGCTAAACGATCTTCACTATCCCAGCTCCTACTCCTCCATTGATTACCTGCACACACACCCTGCGGCCCACACAGTATCCTAGAAGGCTCTGCCCTCGTCATTTCTTCTCTTGGCAACATTGACTCTCTCACCGGTTGAACCCACATTCGGAAGTCTGACCTAGAGATCGCCAAAACTCCTGTTGGTCTCCTATCTGACCCACTATCCATTCGCGATGGATCTGCGGTAGCAGACAATGGAGTACTATGAGCCACGGGTACCTGTCCTAGACCTGGTCCCATCTGTGTAAGGCTTCCCCCAGATATTGTCTCTTCCCTGTCACCTGTGTACTGTTGACTGTCATTTTATCTCTCTTTAGGAGTATATATGGGGACTACTGGCCCAATGGTAGCTGGCACTGACAAAGCATCTGGTAACTGCATATTCCCTGCAGGTTAGGCTGGTTCATAATTGGGATATCTCATTCCCCCTGACCCTCCTGGGATCCATACCATGGCTATTTGTCTTCTGACTTCGGTGGACTGTTCTTCCAATCCCATCTGCCCTGCTCCTACCGTCTCTAGTGGTTGCGACCTCTCTGTCTCTGTCTTGGAGTCACAAGGTGGAGGTCGTTCGGCTAAAAGCCTGTCCAAAATACTATTGTCTGTATCACTATCCTCATCTTTCTTACTCTTTGCCTCTGACTTGCCTGCCAACATTTGAAAGGGATACAAGCGCTCTCCTTCTATCATGTCTACTCTCCATCGTTTCAGCTGTGCATCCCATCTGGCATCTTGATATGCCTTCATTGCCTTCCTCATTCGTCCCTGTGATGTCTCTCGTTTCTTTGCTAATGCAGCTCTCATCCAAGCGTCTAAAGGCTCAAATTGTGTGGGTTGAGGTGGAGGTTTAAGGGCAGCCATCACCCCCCTCAGCTGGTACAACACCTCCATACGAAATAACCCATAACAAGGGAAAGCCAATTCCCCTTCCTTCTCTGTGATTTTATGCCAGTTCTGAAGCTAAACAATCGTATGCAAACCCACATTCGTTGCCATATAATGTGCAGGGGTATCCTCCGGTGGAGCTTCCTCTTTGACCTGAGTCACCACCCCTCTGTCACCTCTGAACAAATCTCTCAACACCCGAAAGCAACTCATCATGAAAAGCGAACGATTTACAACCCACAATCCAATATTCGGCTGCGAATGTAAAGCAACTAATCCCAGGGCAGCGTTACACCAAACAACCAATCCAAGCGCAGCGCACCCTGACGTCACTGCTCACTCTTTGCAGCGGCTCACCCGCCCTTACAATTTCGCTTTGTACACTCGTTCACTTCTACAAGTAACTGTATAATCCAAAGTTATTAGCCAAGTGACCGGTACTACCACAGTCACAATAACTTACAGTTACAACAAGTAATTGTCTGTCCACTAAGAGATCGATAGAACTCTCACACAAGAACACGCGTCTGCTATGACCTCCGGCCCGCGTTGGTCACTCACTCACTGCAACCCACCCACGGTACCTGGGGTGTCTCACAACAAGTTACTCCCGCACTCACACAAAGTTCCCTGACACAAGTGAACAGTCGATAGCGCTTTACAACTCCCACAGTTTACTCAGACAATTACATTACAATACTATTCCGGGATCTTGGACTTCTCATAAGCCCGTTCACGAAATTACCTGTTCGAACCAGTACCAATAACCACAATCACTCAACATGCATCCCAGCTCCGCAAAACATCATGCACATAAAACACACCGCAATCTAGAGACCTTTCATACTCACGCCGTCCTTCTAGTTCCGCTGCACCGTCAACGTCTGCCAGTTTCGGCCACTCTTCACCGATGTTCCACCTGCTGCATCCAGACCTCAATTCTTCCTCCTCTGCCCTACATTTCTCCTTTCCCCTCGCTATTTAGAGGTAAACCATCCTCTGCTACCATTTGATTACGCTAAATTGCACCCCTGTCTCCCTCCTTACTATTAGCGCTCATGATCTTTTATTTACCTACTAAACAGTGGTGGAGGGGAAAAACACTTCATAACACGATGACAATATTATACCTGAAAGTACCACAGACTCCGACTTTAGGTTTGTCAATTTATTATAAAGCCAAGAATAATAAGATGTATACACTTCGTAAGATTAGCATATATAGATATAAGAAAATCAATACAGAGCTGATTGTACGAATATAAGTAATTCGGCATAACAAGAATACAACGGTAAATTTGAGGATCAGGAGACAGCTCAAAATAGAAACAGAGTCTAGATCCTTTTTCATTTGAAATAAAAACAAATCTGTCCCTACACTGTACTAAGAGAAGATGCTATCTAATACCCTTCCATCTATTCCCAAAGGTGTCAGCACGTGTTGACTTCCTGAGAAGTACTCACGTCAAATGGGTTAAGGTGCTTAAGGCTAGGAGCGAGTTCTAAGATGCTCCCTTCTCTCCGAAAGCTAGCAGAAGTCTGGGATCTCTGTCCCTGCACGTCGCACAATATAGAATTTGATTCTTGGTTTCATCCTGGTAAAATTTTCCATTGCAAGCTTTTTCTATGTGGGGAGGTTCACGCTCTTTAATTAAGACCTCTTTGTTCGGCGTGGTGACCTTGATTCCCAGACCAGCCAGACACGAAAGATATCCTCCCTTCTCGCTTCCCACTGTCTTCAAAGCATTCCTTGTATCTGTTCCAATCTTGAAATAACGAGTTGGCATTCCAATACCTACAGTAGGATTAGAACATTGCTATTTCTTAGAAACAACATGCATTTCATGAATTATTTCTTGAGAAGTCAAGGAGGCGCAAAAACAAGTACAGTCTTAGGCCTAGGCAGTCGGGCAACTTAAACAACGAACGGTTACATTATATGGTTATAAATTGTTCTGCTCTCTGTATATGCAGGCATGACAATACATACATAATCATATTATAACATTGCACTACAATGAATTAGTAAATTAATCTAAATTAATCTACTGAATACATGTTCATGATCATAAAACACTGCAAACGATATACTTGTACGTAGGTGCACGACAACTATGACTATAATGCACCCATACGAAATAGAGTGCTGAAAGCGCTCAATCATAACCAAAAAGAATTCAAAGAGCACCCACTTGACTTTACTGTGCCTCCGAGAAATTCTAGCTCTGGGGGATGCCAGAGAACCGACACGTTAAAAGGGCACACTTGTGTAAGGCACTTCCAGTCAGAGGACAAATCCAATATAATTGACCTTGTGCATGCTTTAACTCGGTGACTCTGAGGATGCCTTAACTATGAACACATGGCCGCACCCGAGAGGAACAAAATACTGAATCACACTATTGGATTGCTGTAAATTCGGACAACTGATTTTCGATGAGCCTCAGTGGCTCTAGTAGAGTGGCATGAAAGTCTCCCGGAAATAAACCATGACCCGGAAATAAACAATGAACGTTGCATAGCTGAGATGAGGTGGTGTGCCAGCCATGGGCATTTATTTGCCATAATGCCAGGGGTAGCAGAAGTGATAACACATACCTTTGGACCTTAATGACATCACAGGAAGTTACCTCATATGACCCTGAAACTCATTTGTTTCCACGACGGCATGTCATATCACCCTAACATCACAACATTTGAGGATTTTCTTTGGATAGTATATCAACATAACGCACAATTGCACTATGTGCTGCTTTACATTATTTTGTATCTGTGGATTATGCATGGTTGTTCCCATGCAAGCACCCATGGGTTTTAGCGCAAATACATATCAACAAACATTGGCAAGAATTTGTGTAAAAATCTTACGCCTTCTTGAGGCAGGTATAACAAGCTGAGATTTTTTTTAAATCTTCGCATTTCTTCAACTTTGCATGTGTGCTACATCGAGCAGCACAGTTACAATTTGTGAAAAGCCTTAATGCATAGGTTTTTTTTACTAGAAGGGACCATTCCAGTATAAAACGTATGCTGCAGAGAACACATGCACCCTTGCGCTATAGCTCATTGGTGTATGCGTTGGTGCATGGCTGCCAAAAGTGTGCCAGCATACTGGGAGAGACAAAATATGTCATATCTTATTGGATATGGTGCATTTACCTCTCTCCATTTAATTCGAGCCAGTGCAGCAACATTGTTGCAGTGTTGCCTTGCGTCAAAGAATAGAAAATATGGACCACAATCTCACACACTACCTGTAACTTGACTCACACACACATGCCTACCCATAGAAACACACTTGCTTACACATATGCTCACTTTCACTCATGTAAACACACACTCACTCGCAAGCACGCGTACAACATACCTTTAAAACTATTTTTACTTTCCACAACTGCCATTATAGGTACTTAGTGTGCTCTATGTATTTATTACATAAATAATGAATAATAGTATATTACTCAATACTAGTATAATGAAAACTGGCAGATTTTAATAAATGGGGAGCAGCCCCTGTGCTCCTGACACTGATTTCACCACCTCTGAGGCCAGGGGTCACAAAGGCAAGGCCAGGGGTCAGAAGGAAAAACCAGGGGTTGCAGCTGGGACCCCTAAATGATGTCCGTGCTGCCACCCCGCACAATGAGCTTCGATATTACAACTGGTGATAATCCGCAGATTTTATAAAGGATGGAGGCGTGAGGTATGTGCATTGGGATTGCCTGGAAACAGTCGAGGGAGTGAGTCAAGAAAAGTTGGAGTCTGTCAAAGTCCGTCAACTGAGGAGAAATGTGAAGAAAGGGGCATATAGAGGGCACTTGAGTAGCGACTGAAGGCAATCGGCACTGATCACAGTAGGTGCTGTTTGCTACTTACTAAGTTAACCACGGTCCCTGCTCTCAGAATAGTTAAGACACCTATCCAAGATGGTGACTGGGACAGTCTTGGCCTATCCATTTGCAGCTGGGTCATGAGATGCAGAGGAGTACTCCTCCAAAACAGACCTCCCTCATAATCAAATAAACACATCTAAAAGTGTGAGGGGACAGCTAGTGAGTCTGGTTCTGCCTGTACCCATCCACCCACACTGGCAAAGCACAGCAAAAGGCAAGAACTGCACTCACCAAAGCATCACTGCTGCCACACACAAGCAAGAAGGACATATAAAATCAGACAGCCTTACAAAAGAGAATGAGCAATTCATGTAGGCAATGGAGTAGCGACGCTGAGGTAGGCATATAGACAGTGCCAGAGGCACAGAAGGGTGATCACCACAGGAATCTAAACAATGCTTATTTTGTCCACAGAAACCCATGCATTTTTTAAAGGAGGAGAAAGCCCAGCCTATGGTGGTGGCCTAGGTGGCCCTGTGATAACCCCCTGCAAGGGGACAATAAGCAACATTTCTCCTCAATGAATGAATGCCAATAAACTTATGATGGGAATACCTGCTGGATGCAAGACTGCTCTCATGCCCCCCGTGCACTCAAATATTATAGGGGAAGGCGGGACCAGCACCCATCAAAACACCACCGCACACCTACAAGAAGGGCATACAGAATAATAAAGTGCTTAATGAAACAGCAAATGCTCCCATGATATATTTCTGCATCATTAAAAGAGCGATGACACTTGCGACCTTGACCAAAGTGACAATCGAAGTCCATGGTGTGCCCCTTTTATACAGGGAAAAGTCCACTCCCTGCTCACAGCCATTGCAACAAATTGGACAAATCAGATGCTAAACAGTCGAGACTGCAGTTTGACCTCAGTGGAGACAGAGGGCCCCTGAACCTGAGGACACCATGGGGGATGAGCAGGAAGTCTCTCTAAACCCAGCAGAGAGACACTGACATGAGAACACTCTACGTGCCATGCAAAAAAACCTTGCATTCACAGATAGTAAAATGGATATCTTCAATGCACGAATGAACACTATCACGCACAAATTAACAAAGCATGAAACCAGATTATAAGAAGTAGAACAGAGAATATAAAAGTTGGAAGATGATATCTATTTTATATTTATTTACTGACAAAAATGAGGATCTCAAAAAGACACTGCACTTAGGCTGACCCACTAATGGTTGCATATTGTTTAATGGAAATTGCATATCCCTATTTCCGGACTTCACAGTGGTAGTGCAAGAAGTATGATGTAAATTCTTTCCAGTAAACAATAGGTACTCAACGGGGAAATCCAGAATGCCTTGCTATGCCCTGTAAGACTGAAATAGTTTTAGAAGGCAAACAACATATCTTAAACAAGCTGCTAGAACCAACAGAATTCATGAAGAAATTACCTAAAGGAAGTCTGCTCAGAGGAAATGAACTACTCAATGTAACACAAGATGGCTACAGTGATTCAGACTTGCATTCATGTCACAATCAAAGAATACTGAAATGATATGAAGGCTTGTCTGACTGCGACTTGGAACAACACACTACTTCATTGTACCGGTCCTTGGAAGACACTGCACATGTGGAAACACTTACCTTTCGACCACCTTGTTCTTGCTTGCAGAGGTAACTGCCGGTACACCAGCTTACTACCTAGGGTACCACCTGTATAGGTTAAGAGGTGAGGTCCATCTAGTAAAGATCACTTTCCACAGAATGGCATTTAAAGTCCATGTTGCAACAAGGCATGTCCAGTTGGGATTGGGCCACCAGTGTGAGTGGGGGTAGCTTGGATTATAAATTGCAAATATTGTATGGTATATGAAAGACCAGAATCATGACTGTATTGGGAGACACATATCCATACACATGTACCTTACGATGCGGGGCATGAACCTACCTACCGATACGCAAGACAAGTGTGTAACCAGTTCCACTAAAATGCCTGATGTGGAATTTCAGAGGGCTAAAAAATCCTAGAAACATACATAAGATACCTGGATGGACACCCAATTAAGGTTGCCCTACTGAAGGAAACTGACTTAACCCCCAGATGTAAAGTCAACTTTGCCACAAGATGGGAAGGACACCAAGTCACTTCATCCTACTCATTGTGTTCTAGAGTAACCACTATGATCAACAAGGGCACAATCTTATATAGGGACTCAATTACGACAGCAGAGAGGATGGCAGGTGCATCCCAAATCTGTACTATAATGGCTGAGCATATGTTAATTGATATCTGGAGACAAAGACACTGGATGAGCATGGAAGGTACATTCTACTCAGCTCTACATGGTATATAGTCAAGACTCGATTATTGGTTGGCAACACCCGAAATGGAGCATTGGGTGCAAAAGGTTAGACATACGGTTCACACACTATCAGATTCCTCCCCAGCTCAGCTACAATTTGCAATGCCAGCATATACCTCCTCGTACCAGGTAATGGCGACAGGATGTAGAAAATCTGGCAGACAGGGTATTCACTGAGGAACTGAAAACAGAAATCATATTGTACTCCCAACATAACATGGACTTGGTGGAACATTTTACAGTAGTGTAGGAGGCCTTAACGGCTACAAAAATAGTGGCATGTATTTGGAAATGAAATGGTATCCTAAAATCTCTCTGCACACATTGAGCAAATATTGAGGGTGACATTAAACCACTGGAACAGACACTAACTCAAAGTGTCAGAGAACCAACTCTGGATCAGATTAGAGACAAGATCACAGAATAATCAGAAGTGACAGAGAGAGAGAAAACGTTTAGAGACAAATATATACAAACTTAAGGAGAGGGCGAGAGACCCAGCAAATCCCTAGCTACACTAGATAGGCCAATGACATCCTAGAGTTTCACGACGAACAGGGGAACTATCATCAAGACAACACACAGATATTAAACCCCTTTAGAGCCTACTTTGCTGAGCTACATGCCACTGAAATGCTTCCCAAAATAGTGACGAGGAGCAGTCAACAGGCAAAAAACAGGATTTGATGGCCTTCAGGTAGAATTCTATAAGTTGTATATAGATATCCGTGCGCCACACTTACTTGCTGTATATGATGAATTCTGGTTGCAATGAACTCTCACACCCACCTTGCGAGGGGCAATACTGATAGCAATGCATGTGAATTCTACCAATGCCTGTTTCTACTCAATGGTGATGCTAAAATATTAGCCAACCAGATAGCCAACTGACCAACATTGTGGTTGTTGGAAATGCTAATGACCTGATCGGTTAAGTGCTCTACAGCCCATAACCTGCATCCATAATTTGCCATACTCAATGATCTAAGCCCAGAACTAGATGACACGGCCATGTTATGTGGATGCTTCTAAAGCGTTTGACTCTCTGGTATGGGAATGTATCTTTACCATATTGAATCAGATGAATACCTCGACCCTCACTAGATTGGATCAGATTCTTATATACATTTCACATTAATGTTCACATGTTCAGATTAGTAGAGTCATCCCAACTGTAATCGAGATCTCCCAAGGGACGCGGCAGCGGTGTCTGCACTTGCCATATTATTTGTGCAGGCTCTATAACCTCTGTCTGCTAAACTCAGACAGCATTATTCTGGGTATGCATTATGCTACACTACCCGCCCGGTCTAAATGTCTTTATGTGGAAAGAACATGACATTGTATGTTACAAACCCGCAACAGTGTTTCAACCTGATTATGAGAGAATACATTTAGTATGGGTAACTATCCTGACTAACCATGAACTGGAATGTATCCATCTTACCACTCACCTGTAACTCTGCAAATATCATCCTGGAATACCCAATAGAGTGATGCTAAGGATCGCTTACATGCCTTGGAGTTTGGATCAATCGAAATATGAATGCTGTCATGACGGAGAACCATGAGGTCGCTGTAAACAATATCAGAGAGCAGGTAACAAAACGGGTATCTCTCCCTCTATCCGGGACAGGACGCATAGGTCACATACAGATGGTTATCCTTTCCAGAATGCTTATTCTCTTTGTAAGTATGCTCTTACAGCTCCTAAAATCTCTTTTTCCCACTCTTATATTGCAGCTAATATGACGGACCAAGCGGGTTAACAGGCAAGGGTGAGATTGGAAAAGTCTGACTCTACCATTTTGGATAGAAGTATTTGAGACCCCTGAACTTGAACTATATTACTTAAGCGTCCAGGTTCATTATGCATATCACTAAGTGCATCTCATCCAGGACCATAGTTACACTAGCCTCAGTGTCTCTGATAGCCTCAACCTCAGTCCCATTCACTTTAGGCCTCTGCCTGTACTTGTCCATGTTTGGAGGTAAGGCAGCAAGGGTGGCAATATTCACCCCACCGAGGGACACTAAGGTTACTTCCACCACCTGACTACCCCTCTCTGGGGCACCACTCTCCACCCCTAGACTGACACTGGCAATCCCTGTAAAAGGGGGAGCTTCTTGGCGCAGACAACATCTCCTTGCTTATGCCCTGGCTGGTTACAGTCAAGGCACTTGCCCAATTTTGAGGAATCAAAGACCTTACCAGGATTCCCCCTCCCTTTGAATTTGGGTTGGCTTGGGCCCCCACCCTGTGCAGGTTTTTGTGGGTCTTTGGAGGACTCCTTAGGTTTTTGATCTTCATTTCCCTGGGCTTTCCCTTGGGAAGGGACCTGTCATCCTTTCTTCTGGTCACCCCCCTGGTGCTGAATGGAAACCCGGGTTCTCACCCACTCATCAGCTGATTTCCACAACTCTCTGGGGTATGTCAGCTTAGAGTCCACTAGATACTGGCGTAACTTCTCTTCTGCAAAATGAGTCAAAATATGTTCCTTCATAAACAAATTATACAATCCCTCATAAGTGTCAACTTTGTTACCAACAATCCAGCCTTCCAGTGCCTTTACTGAAATGTCCACAAAGTCTACCCAAGACTTTGAACTCAATTTCTGGGTGCCTCTCAACTTCACCCTGTACTGTTCTGGAGTCAGACCAAATCTCTTGACTAAGCAGGCTTTCATCTGCTGGTATGATTCTGCATCCTCTCCCTTCAGGGTCAGGATCCTATCCATCCCAGGTACTGGAATCAACTACCACAGGAGTGCACCCCAATACCTAGAGTGGACCCTACTCATTTTAAGGACCCTCTCAAAAGCTGCTAGCCACCTGTCAATGTCATCCCCCTCATTGTACTTGGGCACTATGCTATTGGGAAGTTTAGGTTCAAATCTACCACCCCTGGACATCTCAACATCTTCTTCACTTTCACTGCCACCATTCCTCTTCTCCTCCTCCCTCTCCCATTTTCCCCTAGCCAATTCCAATTTCTCCTTCTCCAAGGCAATCGACTCTAATTTACTCTGGAGCTGCCTCTCTGCAAGAGACGGTAGTGGTGCCTGCCTAAGGGACCCTTCCCCACTCCCAAGACCACCTTGGTTCACCTGGCTAACACTAGTCGCAATGGACGAGGTCTCATCCTCACCCCCCTCTTGGGTGAGGCTGGGGGTAACATCCTCCCACCCCCCTGGGTTCTCCTCAGCTGCCCTGACCTAGGCTTGTAGGGACTCAAGCAACCCTGCCTTCCTCATGTTCTTGGCAGCAGGCAGCCCCCTAAGGTTACTCTGTTCCCTAAGCTCAGAAAGCTTGAACTGGGACAGTTTAGCCAGGTCCAGCTCCATGCTTCCCTAGTTTTGGGTCCCAAAAAACTAGGCACAACAGACTTAGAACAATTTGGAAAAATCAAAACAATGGATTAAAACAGTTAAGTCCAAATTCCAAAAATCAAACTCATAAGTTCTGTTCTAAGGCAATTTAGAGGATTTTTATAATCTTAAATCATTCACTGAAAGGTGTACTTTATAAACACAAGTCTTCATCCACACCGCTGAGCACCAAATGTTGGAAAGTGGGTTATTGGTAGGGGCAAATGTAGGTCTGCCACTGGCAATAAGGCCACTAACACATGATAGGACTCAGCATAGGTCTTAGAAAATTATTCCTATGCTCACCCCTTGGTAAAGTGGCTGTGAGCAGACAAGCTTAACTTCAAAAACAGGTATGTAAAGCATTTAAAAATACCATTTCAGTAAATAATTAAGACACAACACATAATAAAAATCCAACAATTATAACAATAGGAAATATTTGTATCTTTAAAATGACACCAAAACGACAAAAATCCAATGTAGGGAACCGGAGATATGAATTTTCAAAGATTTAATAAAATATAGCACTTGGAACATTATAGCACCATATTGTGATACATGCTCGTGATAGACCGGGCCAAAGTCAAAGTTTCAGGCCAGGCGTGATGGAGCCCTAAGCGGCTACAGCTCCCGGTAGGTCCCGGTCTCAGTTTCTACCTAGACACTTAGAAACTTTTCTGGAGCTTTTCTTCCCGAGGGTCCTCAAAGCTCCCAGCCAGTCCGGATTCGGTGAGGGTTCGCCGCCTTGACTTGTGACTAGGTCCCGGTCAACTTCCCTGGAGTGGACAACCCAGGAAACCAGGCCGACACGCGATGGAAGGCAGGCGGCTTGGCTCTCGCGGTTGCTCCCGGTCACCTTTTCTACGAGCGGACCTAGAAACTTTTCTGGAGCTTTTTCTTGCGGGGTCTCTCGATACTCCTCATGTAGCCGGATCCAGTGAGGGTTCGCTGGCTTCAGATTTCTTCTAGTCCCGGTCAATCTCTGGAAGTTGGACCCATGGAGCTTTTAGCAGGACAAACCTGGATGGCTTGGCTGGCTCGTGGTTGAAGGCAGGCGGCCTGGCTGGCCAGGTTGATTCGGTCCCTCTATGGAGCTTTTTTCAAAGTTGCTCCAAAGTTCTCCAAACTTCTTGAACTTCTTCCTGAAGCTCCCCAAGGGGTCCCAAAATGTCTCAAACTTACTCCAAGGGTCTGGAAGCTCCAAGATGGTCCTTGAAAGTTGAGGATGTCAGTTCTCACAATCCACTGTTAAAAAAACCCTTACATATCCACTGATGGTTCTCCAAGGTGTAGATTTAGTTGGTGATGTTCCAGTTGAGCTCTTCTAACCTGTAGCTTTCAGGGAGTCCACTCTTTAGTTCTTTTTCAGCAAAATAATCCACAGGGCTGTAGTTTCAGATGGTGCAGTTTTCAGAGGTCAGGCCTCAGAAACCTGTGCACAACAAAACTTCTCAGCAGGGCACTTCTTGCTTCAGTAAGTTTCAAGCAGCAGACATGCAGGGCTCTGCTCCTCTCAGATACTTATTCCAAGTTCTCTGGGTCATGCAGGAGGTCACTTCTGACCAATGGGAGCAGGGTAAATCCTCAAAGTTATGACCTCATCCTGTAGAGTGTGGCATTATTTTGTCCCAGAGTGCATCAAATCTTCCAAATTCATAATGGCTGATTTTCCAGCAAGGAGGTAAGAGGTGGCTAAACACACCCCTAGGGTGGCTAATGTACGTGGACTCTTCCCCCTGCATCTGCTCATACCTACCTTAATGCTCCCATCTGCCTAAGGTGGGAAGTTCAGAGCTGTAAATGACAATGGTCTCTACTCTCCCCTTTGAAGAGCATAGTTTACGACTCCTCCCCCTGACCTGGCATTCCTATGGAACAGCACACTGCCCTGCCAGCAGAGCTGGTTAACCCCAGGGGCTCTTTATCACCTCTTCAAGACAGCCTGGCTAATCCACTTAACTCTGACCAGTCAAGGCAGACCACTGGAAGGTTGAATTTGGACTTACAAACAAGAACGTCTTATAACTTCTTGTAAGTACACTTTAGGCAAAATTCAACAATATGATATTGTTGGATTTATTAATACCATTCTGGGAAGTCTTTGAATGGTATTTCTATCCCTCTCCTATCAAGAGTTATTATTCAATAACTTCCTACCATGTTAACCTATGCAACAGGCGATTTGCAATGGGAAAAATGACTTGGTCCATTTTTCCAGCACCAGAACTTACAAAAACATATTTTATAAGTATGTGTCTTATATCTACAGGAACCCCACCCCCTGTGCAACTAGGGGAGACTTTAGGGGTTCTGAATCTGTAGAAATATTGCAGATCCTCTCTCCACAGTGATCCTAGCATCAAAGTCGAATTTGAGTAGCACTGTACCACAATGTGGGGAGTGAAATGTAAAATTTCACTCAACCCAGGCATGTGAAAACTCATTTTATAAAGGTGTACCTTATAAATAACTGACCCCCCACCCCTGGAATACCTAGGGGAGACCCTAGTAGTCCCTAATATGCCACAACATTGTAGGTTATCCATTTTTCAGTGCCCCAAACACCAAAGTCGAGTTTGGGCACAATGTACTTTTTAAAAGCAGTCCTGGCACCCAGTGCTGCTTTTAAACTGACCTCAGGCTTCAGCAGTGCACAAATGAAGAGCTGCTGACCTCTAAACTGCCATGCCCCAGGGTACTAGGGACTTCTAGGTAGTTTCAATCCCCTGCCCTATTATATATTAGGGGCTTATAGTGTAGGTCATGCCAATCACATTGTGTACCCTAGTGTGTGTAGGTGTTTTAACTGTATTCTAATGTGTTTCTTTCAGCATAGCACTGGCCCTGGGCCTGGTTATGCAGAGCCCAGAGTCAGTCAGAGTCAGTTACCACCAGCATCAGCCAGCAAAAAGTTGGGGGGTGCCCAGGGCACAGGATGACTTTGCAACAGAGACCTATTGCATTGCAAGTGCTTGTTAGGCTAGGCTCAAGCTATGCACATAATGCATACATACATGTAGGTTAGATTTGTTTTTTTTAAATGCAGAATTGCTATGTTCTTGTTCAAGAATTTAAAAGTTAAAAAGGAAAGAATCAAAATAGCAAAATACATCTGCAAAACTGGAGGCTCGCAAAACGTACAACTATGCTGCAAAACAGAAAGGATTACCAAAGTACCCTTTTGAAATTGCCTGCGACGAGTTTAAGGGGTGGGTTGGTCACAAAATCGCGCTACACAATGTGGGTGATTATAAAATCACCCCCTTCTGAAATGCCCAGTGACTAAGAGAATTTTTTTTACTTAAAACCCGGAATGGCCGATTAAAACTTTTCTTCAAATTTCGGGTATCACTGCTTAAGAAATAGTTACAGCGTGAACTTCACGAGCGTCTCAATGGTTATACTTATTTTAAAAAATGTGCGATTCAAGTGAATAAAATACAGTTGCTAAATGTTTTTTTTCTTTTTTAAACCTATACAATCACAATATTTTAAAAACGCTCGGATTGAAATTCAAAGTCTGGAAGAATGGCAGTCACTAGCTCGCAACTGCTTCGTGGAATCTGTAAGCAGAAAACACCTTCCCTCTTCCGAGCTTGACAGTTGTCTAGTCTACTTTAACAGCCTAAAGGAACCGCCTTAAATTTATGTTGGTTGCGGGACGTGGCCTGCTGTGTGCAGGGCTTGCTCATTGGGTCCCGTACATGCTAATCCAATTTTTTTTCAATGCAACCTCAGCTGAATATTGGGATGTGGTAGTAGAATATTGACAACATGGCGTCTCATTTATTGGAGATTCCAGCAAAGTTAAAATGGACGTATAATTATCCAAAGAAGTTGTCAGGTTTTCTAGCTGCGGACGACCCCCTTCACAATTACACCATACCGAGCAGAATGTTGCTCTTAAGCGACTTTGGTTACACACATTCGGGCAAGTCCTTCTTCCATTACGGTGGCGGGGCCGTGGCGCAGTTCGAGGTGTTACCACCGTGGTTGCTTTTCCCGCTTCTGCTGTGCTGGCCGACTTGAATAGTTTTTTGTGCTAGAGGAGGAGATACAGTGTGGGTTGTACACGTAGGTTTTTTTTATGATCTAGTATTTTTCCTTCCATGAAGTATTATAAATTACCGCGCAGCCAGGTCGCTGTTTGTCTGCAGATGGTGTTGTGTGGAGACTTAGGATTCTGTGGAAAAGGAAGCAGTGAACTGACCACGTTTAAAGTCTCTCACTCCAAAAATGCTTATTACCCTGCCCCGAACACGCCTGCTCTCTCGGTTTAACTGAGCAGTTGCTTTTGTAAACAAGCAGCCGAACCAACTGTGTGGGACAGCTCGGTGGGATGGGGTGCAAACATGGAGCATTTGTTTAAGTAAGGCAAATGAAGCGTGGCCACGATGCACTCGAGACAAATGGTAGGGGCAGGCACAGGAATGCAGAAGCCTCCCTGCGTGCGCAGCTGCTCGCTCCCGGGACCCCTAGGCCATCGAAGTCTCTTGGAAGTCTGAAGTGATTCCAAGAGGCCCTCTTCTAGAACAGCGCATGCGCGCTGCGCTAGGCAAGACCTAAAAAGGAGATAGGCTGTTGCTGGAGGCGCCATCCGAAATTATGGCAAAGGCTATTCTCTTTTATATATTGTAATGAACAGTTGGAAATACATGCAGAATCTACTGCTACCAGCTTCTAGGCCTAGAGGTATCTGGGGGCTTCTCAAACAGTACCTCATAACAAATGCAGATCAATCCACCTCGCTGAAGAACACATGGTACTGTTGCCTGACAGTGTGCGTCTCATTGCAAATGGAGCTATTGGGAGGCATCTTGGGCGATCTCTAATAACCCTTGATGAAGCTTGAAACCCCCCTCTTGGATGCTTAACAACTACTCTGGCCACGTTTCCTAAGTTAAGCCTAAAAGCACACAGACTTGGATGCTGGAGCATAGCCCGTGAGATGATCTGGTGTGCCACTTTTGACCATATACAACTGAATCGGTGCTAACTGGTTATGTAAATGTATTTGGACTATATGCATGGTTTAATCTCTTACTCTAAAAAAACAGTATTAAGATAAATATGTGACTCATCTGCTACACGTTTATCAGTGTGCAGCTTGGACTATTTTGAAAACTTAAAAAAAAGAAAAAGAAATGATAGCTCTTCAGAATAGGAGACAGGACAAATCTGCAGACAGATATGTGGAAATGTATGTGAAATTGTACATTAAAAGGGAAAGCTTTTGGAAAACATGTTTTGGAAAATTGTCAGTATAAAATGGATAAACATTCCATCACTATATTAATTGTTCAACATTCCAGAAAGTTTAGGTATCAAGCCATATGAAGTGTGTTAGCCCTCTGTCCCTCAAATAGACATGTGACTTTAGATTGTTTGGCCAGCTCACAGAATATTTCCCTTCACACACTTTTCCTATGCCCCATTTGTAACTTCCTTCATGTCTCAGACATATAACTAGCTGACCAACCTTCAGTGTTCATTAATTTGCCCCTTGGTTAATCTTCTAGGCTATAGAGCTCTGTAGTGTTCCACAGTCCTGATGATGACCTCCTACTAACCATAGAGGTTGAAACGCAATGACTAGGCAACACATTTACTACCGATCCACTAAGTTGCATACTTCCTTGAGTCGAGAGTCATTTCTCTGTATACATGACACTCCCTCATGTTTGTCACACTGTGTGAGCACTTGTTTGAGAACTTAATTGTTGGTAACATAGAGTATGTGCTAATAAGTGTACCTAAACTCATTTGAGGCCGGAGGGTTGGATATCATGTTCTTAAAAACAGATTTTCGCTGCTGGGTGAATAATGCAGCCATATATTGCTGTTTAAATGAATAACATAAGTCCACATTGGACTATTGGTATATCCATATGAAGCGTGTAAGCCCTCTGTCCCACTCCTATACATTTGTCCTTGGACTTTGTGTGGCCTGATTGCAGCATATTTCCCATCACACACTTTTCCTGAGCTGCCATTTCATGTCTGTGTCTCAGTCAAAGTAAATTCAGACAATGCATATCATTGCCCCACTCCAAGAGAATGGAGAAATGAGTATGTACCTTGGGACACATCAGGAACACGTTCAGCACAGGTCCATAGGCACAAAACAGATCTCTGTGCTCGATTTTAGCAAAATCCCAGTATAAGCAGCTGTTGTTCACTCTCGTTAGATAGTTGAGTGCAGTGGCGTCGTGAACCTCTCACTTTTTGATGCTTACTTGGGAGTTCCCACTGGCCCCCATGAACTGATGTGCTGGATTTCATCAAAATATGTATTCATTTTATTGGCCTTTTAAGTCTGTAGGTATGATGACAAACTCTCTAAGGGACGACCAGGGAATTTCAGAGGCGTGGAGGGAAAGGCTGTTGAGTGAGCAGAGAGGCAAAGAAAGAAACTAGAAAAATACCAAAAAGGTCAGAGAGCAGCAAATAAAGTGAGCACAGAAGAGAAAGGAAAGCAAGAAAGATGGTAGATAGAAACTGGATAGGACAAAGAGGGAAGAAATGTGTGGAAAAAAGGAAAGATGGCAGGGAACATGGAAGAAAGAAAGGGGGGTAAATACAGATTGAAAAGAGAAAATGAAGGAACTGTTCATGGATGAAGAATGACAGGATGGAAGGGTCCATGGAAGCTTAAAAGGATGGATGGATGGGCGCAAGGAAGAATGGATGAAATAATGGATGGATGGATGGATTGACGGATGGATGCATGGATGGATGATGGAATAACGAAGCATGGAAAGAAATGTTGGTTGGGTGGGTGAAAGGATCAATCTGTGAACAGAGGGATGAATGGGTTGATGGATGAAACGATGGACTGAATGATAAAAGGATGGAAATATGGAGGCATCCACCTTGCGGGAGTGAGCAGGAGCGCGCCACAAGCACGAGTATGTGCTTCCAAAAAGAGCAGACTGCGCGCGCACGCACCACTGCCGTGCTTGTTTTAAACAGCGGCGTGCGCAGGGGCCATTTGGTCATCTGCAGCTGTCGTTCTCTCTTAACCTCCTTTCCTATCCCAAACTCTTTCATCCCAGCCAGAAACCCATGTCGTCCTTCCAGCCCCTCTCCCTTTCTCCTTCTATCCCAGAATCATTTTCTGAACCATCACTCACTCAGAAAACCGTGCTGTATCACCAGTAACCTCAACTTTTCTTTTTTCATCCCCAAAACCCTTCTTATATTTCGGCCTCTATTCTCCACTTCTTTCATTCCAGGATCACTTGCTGGGCCACCGTCTCTTTTCCTTTGTTTAATTTTTTGTGCCGCCCTCCATTTTTCTTTCATCCCAGACACCCTTACTGCACCGCAGGCCACTCATCCTATCTTTTTTCGTCTCATAATTCCTTGCTGTTCCGCTGACCTCTCCTCTTTCATCGAGAAACCCTTGCTGAACTGCTATCCCCTCTTCCTCTTTTGCCCCAAAAAATCTAACTGTACGACCACACCTTTTCTCTTCTTCTTTCCCCCCATAAACCATTGCTCGACAGCAGGGCTGGCTGTTGTTGAACTGGGCCCATGCTCAGGGCACCAATTTTCAGAGAGGCATTAGGAGCTGTATGCATTCAGGTCATGCAGACAGCAGAGTCACGATCACCTGGCTCCAGTGGTCCTCCGGGCGCTGTTTTAACACCCCATCAGCCTGCTTTCTTGCCCCTCCATCCCCTCTCACCCCCTGCTGCCACACACAATTAACCCTCCTCCAACAAACATCTTGGCAGCAGCGTGAGTTACTAATCTGCATAATCAGGTGGGTGGATGGGTGGGTGGAGGTACAGGGGGGTGTTCCGAGGCCAGTCACTACTCTGATGCAGGCAGCCATGGGCTGACTTCTGGACACAAAAGCTGCTCTCTGTTGCCTCGTTTTATGCACCAGCAGCGAGGGCGCCAAATTTCTTTCCGCACAGGGAGCTACCTTGGCAAAGGCCGACTCTGCTCTACAGCCAGCTGCTATTCTCTCCCGTCCTGGCATTCACCCATGTGGTTTTGGTATGGAACCTGCTTCAGTTGCACCAATCAAAATTGAGTGGTGTCCCCCTTATAGCACAGCCTGTGAAGGCAACAATGTTGCAATGATGTAGTAAACGTTGAAGTTATAATATGAAAACAATTTATTGATGATAGTCCATCCGTGTTATAATCTTCATTGTAGTCACGAGATTATTGTTTAACAAGATGCTAGTAGTTCAACGCTACCAGGAAAGCATAATCCTCAATGCATTTCGGGTACAAAATTACCCTTCGTCAGGAGGAATCCTCGGTAACGATTAACAAGGAAAATCAACAAGTTCCTGTGAAACTGACTCCTGAAAGGCGTAGCTGGTTTGGTGCAACTGAAGCTTGTTTGTTCACGTCTTGGTTTAGAGGACGATTCCTCTTCAGCACGCCTTAACTTTTGAAATCTATTGGATTAACTTTTGGTGTGCGTGGTTTTCTACATAGTATTTGGTATGGAACCTGGCATTCCCTTTCTGGCTGCAAAGGGTCCTCACTCCAGACTGCACCAGGTCGCTCGTATACCCTCCCAAGAACATGTGTGTGTGTCCCGTTACCCTGCTCTGCCCTGGTCCTTGCTTTCTGTGCTCTTCCCTTCTGTTTAACGGTGTCCTGTGGTTTCTCCTCTCTCATGCCTATCTCTTCCTTGTCCACTTCTTTCCTCCATCCCTCCGTTTCATTTCACTCTCCTCCGCCATCTTCTCTTCATATCTTTCTCCTACACCACCCCTCTCGCCCCCACCCTCTTGCAGCCTTCCCTGTTCTGAGCACAACCAGCCAGGCTCACACCCCTGCCAGCCCCCCTCCCCGCCCCCCCTCGCCAGGTTCCCACTACCCCCACCCCTCCCTCAGGCTCCCCCCCACCAGTCACAGGGTGGTCTGTGCTGCTCGTTACCTTGTAGGGCTGCAGCGCTGCTTTTCACACACTTCTGCTAAAATAACGATCATCACTGTCACTTGGGACCACCGCTCAGTGCCATCTGCAAGGAGGCCCAGGACTGCCCGAGTGCGGATTATTAACACCTTCATGTCCCAATGGCAGGCACTATTGTACTGTTGCTGCTCATGCACTGTGTGGTTCCACTTTAGCTGTTCACGAGGTGTGCGCCCCCTTCCTACCTGCGCGTGAAATGTATACACCTATCCCAGTTGTTCATGCGCCTGTCTTAGCTATAACGGAGAAATTATATGATGTGACCAGAATCACAGGCTGTAGACCCAGCGCCGAGACCCAAGCCTGGCTCCACAGTTCTCAATAGCTCTATCGTAATGCCTCATCTTCTCCAGTTTTGTTTCCGATATTGGTGATAATTCTGGATGTCATGAGCAGTGCAGTTGTGCTACCGTGTGCTTTGCCTGTGACCCGCCCTGCGGCCACTAATCTAAAAACAGAAAGTGCAACACCGGGTCAAGGTACTGCCCGAAAAACATCTTTAACACTCATATAAGCATTAGAACATTTCGAAAAAGAATTTGTAGCTCGAGGAGCATGCGTTGCTCACCAAACCGCTTAGCACTCTGGGACTTGTAGTTTAGTATGAAAACAATAACGTGAATGCGAAGATAGGTCTCGCCTTTGGGACCTTATAAGTGTTTAGCCATGCAACAGTTAATGTTGTTGCACCAAGGATATTGTGCTGGATAACTAAACAATTATAAGGTCCCAAAGGCGAGACCTATTGGCTATGCCAATGCTTGTTGCATTTTCCGTGTGTGCTGCCTTGTGCAGCACACATGGAAAATCCAAAATGTCATGGTTTGTTTATGTACAGGAAGGTGTCCCTTCATGCACAGAAACAAACCTTTTTTTAAAAATGCAGTTTTGCAACTTACATGTGTGCTGCATGAAGCATTTTAGGTTTGCTAATGTGCAGGAAGGGACACCTTCCTGTACATAAAAAACCTACCTGCTTGCAGACACCCATGCACTCTGGTGCAAGGGTGCCTGCGTTGGCACTAAGTTGTGAAACTTAGCGCCATTGCAGGGGGAAAACCAAGGCTGCACCATGTCCTCGTGAACATGGTGTAGCCTCGCTTTTCCAAAGTGGGAGAGAGAGGCGTTAAGCCAAGAAGGCTAGCGCCTCTCTCCGCCACTTCCTTGAGAGTATCCCCCTTAGACTCTCTTCTTTCCCCACTCGTTGTTGTTAGAGATTCAAATTAAAGTGGGGCATTTTAATTTCCTGCCTACTCCCTTGACTTGGTGTTAATACATGCCACTGGATTCAAGCTAGCCTGGCTGATGACGGCTGATTAGCCAGAAACCGGTCCCAGGATGCTTGTTTCCGGTCCAGGGAAGACATGGCTTGGCAGTTCGGGCTGTACTGTTCCCATGAGGCACAGGGTTAGACTGATTTGCATATGGCCATGTCTGAAATGGGGTGGCGGTGTGAGCCAAAGAATGATGATGGATTAAACCCAGATCAGTTGACTGGGGGTGAGTGCTTGCAATGTTCAACACTCCGTCCATCATCAACTTCGGTTTTGCTTTGTTTGCCCTAAGTTGGCAGGGTATGCCCAGACGTGGGTCCCTTGCTCACTTTGCCACTGGATTCAAGCTAGCCTGGCTGATGACGGCTGATTAGCCAGAAACCGGTCCCAGGATGCTTGTTTACGGTCCAGGGAAGACATGGCTTGGCAGTTCGGGCTCGACTGTTCCCATGAGGCACAGGGTCAGACTGATTTGCATATGGCCATGTCTGAACTGGGGTGGCGGAGTGAGCTAAAGAATGATGATGGATTAAACCCAGATCAGTTGACTGGGGGTGAGTGCTTGTAATGTTCAACACTCTGTCCATCATCCCCTTTGGTTTTGCGTTAATACATAAACGGCAGATAACATAACCTACAAACGCTAGGAAAGAAGGAGAGGCATTTAAGCAGTGTCGGACTGGGAAAATAAAAAAAGCAATGTAAAAAATGTTCAAACCAATCCTGTTCAAACTTTTCTCTCTCTCTTACTTTGCCTGTCTTTCTCTCTCTCAGATGTGACAGCTCACCACCTTCAAAATCCGACCTCCAATGGGCCCAGTGAAAATACCCAGTGGTACAAATGGCCACCCCGGCCCTGCGTGAACGGCTTAATGTTTCTGAACTGTGCTGTGTGGAGTTCATGTTGTAAATCACAGTGTTATCGAGTAAAAAGATGCTCTGTAAACACTGGTATTTTGTTAATGAGCACAGACCCATCCTGTGCCTGTGAGTCGAACTCTTATTTGGCACACTCAGGACTGGGCCGGCCTTTTATTCCATCGGGCATTTGCCCAAAACCCCAGGCCCGTTCTTGGTGCCTCTCTCACTTCCCCTCTCTCCCTGAAGGTAATTACAGCAGACATGGGGAGGCCTCAAGAAAAAGAAAAACAGAAGGGGGGTGTGAAGGTAGCGAGAAAGTGATCAACGAGGGAGAATGGATGTAAAGAGAGATTGGGCATTGAGTCGAAGGGAGAGGGGCTGGTTTGACAATTTTTACAGGGGCTGCGTTTGGTTCCCCAGTCAGGCCATAGGCACACTCATTCCCTACCTGGGACTGCATCAAGAATGGGCGCCCACAGTGCCTAGATCTGCCCCTGTTTTTAAGACTTTGCCGAGTTACGTGAAGTACTGTAGGCAGTGCAATTTCCTAAATTCGTGCATGAGCACCAAACAGCACAGCTCAGAAATAGAGTGATGCAATCAGTCAATCAATCAATCAATCAATCAATCAATCAATCAATCAATCAATCGATCAGTACATTTGTAGAGCGCACAACTCACCCGTGAGGGTCTCAAGGAGCTGGGGGGGGGGGCTAGCGTGCTGCTTCTGCTCAAACAGCCAGGTCTTGAGGAGTCTCCTGAAGGCAGCAGGTCCTGGGTCTGTCGTAGGTGAATGGGGAGGGTGTTCCAGGTTTTTGAGGCAAGGTGGGAGAACGATCTGCCGCCGGTGGTCGCTCAATGGATGCGGGGGACGGTGGCGAGGGCGAGGTCAGCGGAGCGAAGCTGGCAGTTCGGGGTGTAGAAGGTGAGTCATTCGTTGAGGTACACTGGTCCGGTGTTGTGGAGAGCTTTGTGAGCGTGGGTAAGGAGTTTGAAGGTGATCCTCTTGTTGACGGGGAGCCAGTGTAGGTCTTTCAGGTGGGCTGTGATGTGGCTGTGGCGGGGGATTTCGAGGATGAGGTGTGCAGAGGCGTTCAGTATGCGTTGTAGTCGTTTCTGGAGTTTGGCTGATGTTCCTGCGTAGAGAGCGTTGCCGTAGTCCAGTCTGCTGCTGCCGAGGGCCTAGGTGACTGTCCTTCTGGTACCGGTGGGGATCCATCTGTAGATCTTGCGGAGCATGTGGAGGGTGTTGAAGCAGGAGGAGGAGACGGCGTTCACTTGCTGGGTCATTGACAATGCGGAGTCCAGAATGACTCCCAGGTTGCGTGCGTGGTTAGTGGGCGTCGGTGCAGCTCCCAGTGCAGCCGGCAACCATGAGTCGTCCCAGGCAGAGGGGGTGGTCCTCCGTCTTGTCCCGAGTTCAGTTTCAGGCAGCTGATCATCATCCATTCGGTGATGGCCTTCATTCCTTCGTGGAGGTTGGATTTGGCGGTGGTGGGGGCCTTGGTGAGGGAGAGGATCATCTGGGTGTCGTCGGCGTATGAGACGATGTTGAGGTCGTACGATCTGGCGATGTTGGCGAGTGGTGCCATGTAGATGTTGAAGAGTGTTGGGCTGAGGGACGATCCGTGGGGTACGCCACAGATGATCTTGGTGTCTTTAGAGTGGAATGGGGGGAGGCGGACACTCTGGGTTCAGCCGGTGAGGAAGGAGGTGATCCAGTCCTGTGCTTTGTCATGGATCCCTGTGTTGTGGAGGCGTGTGCGGAGGGTGTGGTGGCAGACAGTGTTGAAGGCGGCCGAGAGGTCCAGGAGGATGAGGGCCGCGGTTTCTCTGTTGTCCATCATGGCCCTGATGTCGTCGGTTGCGGCGATGAGGGCTGTTTCGGTGCTGTGGTTGCTGCGGAATCCGGATTGGGACGGATCCAGGATGTTGTTCTTTTCGAGGAAGGAGGTCAGTTGCCTGTTGACGATCTTCTTGATGACTTTGGACGGGAACGGGAGGAGGGAGATGGGCCGGAAGTTCTTGAGGTCCTTGGGGTCAGCTCTGGGTTTCTTGAGTAGGTCTTTGATCTCGGCGTGCTTCCAGCTCTCTGGGAAGGTGGCAGTCTCGAAGGAGCTGTTGATGATCTTGCGGAGATGGGGTGCGATGGTGGAGCTTGCTTTGTTGAAGATGTGGTGCGGGCAGGGGTCGGATGGAGAACCGGAGTGGATGGTGTTCATGATTTTGATGGTGTCTTCGTCATTGACGTGGGTCCAGGAAAGCAGTGGGTCAATGTCAATGTGGCTGGGGGGCGGTGAGTCTGAGGTGTCTATGTCTGTCGAGTGGGTCTGGTTTCTGAAGCTGTCGTGGATGTCTGCGATCGTGCGGCGGAAGAAGGTGGCTATGGAGTCGCAGAGGTCTTGTGATGGTGGGATGACGTTGGAGTTGGAGCTGGGGTTGAAGAGTTCCTTCACGATGTTGAAGAGCTCTTTGCTGTTGTGTGCTTTGTTGTCAATGCGTCCTTTGAAGGAAGTCCTTTTGGCAGTACGGATGAGTTGGTGGTGTCTGCGGATGGCGCTCTTGTAGGCTGTGTTGGTGTCAGTTCGTGGTGCCACTTCTTTTTGAGCCTACGGCAGGCCTGCTTGGATGCCTGGAGGTCGGCGGTGAACCAGATGGCTTTTCTGTTGGTGCGACTGTTCGAGGCTTTCTTAATTGGGGCGAGAGTGCTGGCGCAGTCGTCGATCCATTGCCTGAGGTTGAGGGCGGTGGAGTCGGTGTCAGTAGTGTTCGTTGGTGGGTTTCGGGCGAGGGTGGTGACTAGCTGGTCTTCAGTAACTTTGCTCCAGCTGCGATTGGGGGACCGTTGTGTGCGGTGGTGCGTGGTAGGCTTCTCAAAGGTGAAGTGGACGCAGCTGTGGTCAGTCCAGTGGAGTTCGGTGGTGTGGCTGAAGGTGACGTGGTTGCTGGCTGAGAAGATGGGGTCGAGCGTGTGTCCAGCTGAGTGGGTGGGAGTTGTGACGAGCTCTTTGAGTCCAAGGTTGGCAAGGTTGTTGAGCGGAGTGGTGGAGTTGTTGTCGTTGGTGTTCTCGAGGTGGAAGTTCAGGTCTCTGAGGAGGATGTAGTCCATGAATGCGAGGGCGTGCGAGCTGACGAAGTCGGCGATGAAGTCGCTGAACTGCGGCCAGGGGCTGGGTGGTCTGTAGATGAGGGTTCCTCTGCGGGTGGTGTTGGGGTCAGTGTGGATCTGGAAGTGCAGGTGTTCAGCGGTGATAAGCGTGTCGTCGGTGATGGTCGAGATTCTGTGGATGATGCCGATTCCTCCTCCTGTTCCGTTGGTGCGGTCCCTGTGGGTGATCCTGTAGCCGTCAGGGATGGCTATGGCGATGTCGGGTGCCGAGGAAGGGTTTATCCAGGTCTCCGTCAGGAAGGCGACGTCTGGGGCGAAGGAGTCGAGTAGGTCCCAGAGTTCGATGGCGTGTTTGCGGGCAGAGCGGGTGTTGAGTAGAATGCATCGGAGATTGTTGCGTCCTACCCCGGTGGGTGTGGTGGTGTTTTGGAGGCTGGTGTAGCTGCAGTTCCGGCAGGAGAAGGGTCCTTGGGTGCGCTTCGGGGTGGCCCGAAAGCAGGTGTGTGATCGGCCGGTGTTGAGTGTGAGGAGGGTGCTGGCATAGCGGCAGGGTGTCTTAGTGTTCGTGGGGGCCAGGGGGTCTGGTGCTGGGCGCGGTCCAGGCGCAGATGGGCACAGACGGGTTGCCTTAGGCACGCCTTCGGCGCGCCAGCGGCGTGGCCGCGCAGCGGCCGCCATAATAAGGGGAGGTGGGAGGGAGGAGCAGCTGGTAGGCGGGAACGGGATGAATGGACGATTGAGGGCGGGGCCGCAGGCTATGCAGCAGCGGGAACAGGAGAGCTGAGCGGGCAGAACTAACAGAAAGGCACAAAATAGTAACAAGAAATACAGGAGGAATAAAGCACAGAATTATAGCGCAGAACAGAAGCAAAAACAGCGGGGCAGACAGGCACAAAATGGTACAAAAAGGAATACAGGAGAAATAAAAAGCAGAATTATAGTGCAGAACAGAAGCAAAACACACAGCGGGCACACAGGGAAAAAAAATAAGGGCAGAGCAACCACTGCCCCTGTGTCCGAACTGTGTTATCTGTAGCTCATGCCCAACCTTGGAGAATTTTCAAGTTAAGTGTTTCCATTTTAGGCAGTTCAATGTTCTACAGACCTGTGCTCTACACCAGCACACATCAACCGCTCCCTGGCAACTGCCTCGTTCCCTGATGACTGAAAACACGCTGAGATTAACCCCCTCCTGAATAAACCCTTGGCGGACCCCATCAACCTCAAAAACTACAGACCCATCTCACTACTCCCGTTCCCAGCGAAAGGCATCGAGAAAGGCATCAACAGCCAACTCGCCACATTCATCGAAGAGCACAACATCTTCGACTCCTCCCAATCCGGCTTCAGTAGAAAACACAGTACAGAAACTGCCCTCCTCGCCGCAACAGACGACATCCGTACCTTTGAAGTACTGGGTATTTTAGTCTCAGCGGTGCAGGGGCACACACCCTATGACTTCTGGGTTTCACCCTGTTCCGGACCTACAGAAACACAGAGTCTTCTGGGTGAAGTCAGAGAATCGTTTATTGGCTGCAGACCAATGACAGGTATCCTAGAAGTACAACAGCGTGTATGTTCTCAGGAGACTGCTGCAAATCATGGAAACGGACTTCGTCTTAAATAGGCCTTTTTCGGCCTCAAGCATACATTCCTGAGTTTTATGAAACTGCAATATACAGGGATATGTTACAAAGAAAAGGCAGAGTCATGATGACCATCCCACATTCCAGTTCGGCTAACTCACAATGATTTACACAATAAGGTTGCGATCCCACGTTAGATGTCAGCAGACCCCCCAATAAACATGAGCATCTCCTGTTTTGGGAAACAAGTCATAAAGCAGGAACAAGCAGGTGTGGAAGAGATTAGCCGGGGGTTTGTGTAGGATGAGAAGGGTTTTATGATGGGTCGAGCCCTGATGCTAATCAAGGTGGACGGAGGAAGGGGAGCTCGTGAGACCAGTTTGACCCGGGGCAGCAGAGCCAGCTGCCCAGGTCACAGAGAAGTCACGGGAAAGCACATGTACTGAGAGGCCCGTATTTGCTCCATTATAGCCTATGTGATGGCAATGACAAGATGGCCACTGCTTCCAAAATGGAACCCGCGTAGTACAGCAGAATAACGTGTACGCGGTGCATTCAGGGCTAGAACGACGAGTAAAGCACTCGTACATGCCGCATTTACCATTTGCGGTTCGCTAATACCAAGATAGACAGGGGTAGGGCCTTGTCCCCTACGCGGTTCCGAAGATTAAAGTACGACAGACCCTCCTTTTGCCCTTACATAGGCAATCACTATACTCATCTCAATCCGAGTCTAGGTCAATATCCGCAAAGTCATGGAGATGTTGCTGTAGCATCATCCTATTACTTAGCTCGTCCCTCGATACAGGCTTCCTTACACATAAAGTAGCACAAAGGCCACACATCGCAGGAGCACACTGTATACACAGACAGAACAGGAAAAGAATGGCTAAGATCATTCCAATGACCATCAGGACTTTCCAACCCCAGGCAGATATCAGTTCCCAGAACCATCCCACCAGTGATCCACGTGTATGGCTTCAGATATTTTATGGAGTTTGGAGATGGCTTGATACACCATTGGAGCGTTGTCTGGTATGAAAATGCAGCAACTGGATTGGATAACCTTGCATACCCCACCGCGGTCTGCAAGAATAACGTCTAGAACCATGCGGTTCTGTAAAGTCATAAGGCGGTCCGCTTGGAGCTCAGCTGTCAGATTACTAAGGGCACCAGCCGTTACATTTATAGTGGATTCAACCACACGTGTCAGCTGTCTCAGGTTCCTACTATTGACCATAGGTCCCCAAAACGGCAGGAAACCCAAGAAGAAGTCTCCTGCTTCCTGACCGGCAGTGTCATCCTTACTAATCACACCTCTCACAACTCTCGTCTTGTGATAATCAGAGGCAGCAGTGAATGTAGGCGGTAGCAGATTCGCAATATAACATGTGCCCGAGAAATCAGGGGGCAACCATGTATATGCTCGGTCATTACAGATGAAATAGGTGCCCTTGGCAGCTAGAAACGCAGGGGAAAACTGTGACGGGAAAGTGTACGTTTCAGTACAGTCACTTCTACCCAGTTGAGCCCTAGGGTTCTGACCATTACCCTGTAAGCAGAACCGACCCATGTGGGGTACAACCCAGATTGGAGATGAGATTTGTCGCTGTCTTTCACCCAGACTAATACTATACCCCGTCGCGTTCCATCCTACATAAGGTCTCAGCTCTTCTTTAGGAATGGACGAGTATGCGTCAATATCTCTACTCATATCGGCAACTCCTTTCATCAAAGCCTTATTATTGGTGATGGGTCTGATGGAACGCGGTTGGCGAGGGGAGTACGTCTCCAGAGCATAGAGAAACATGGTCTGGAATGCCCATGACGATCCATTTGAACTATACGGCAGCACCAGGTAGGGAATACCCTTGTTAATGGTATGTGGCATTAACCCACAGACCCAGCAATTGGTCGTATTCACTACTAGTTGGTGCTGGTGCAAGAGCTGGATAAACGAGTTATTTACGAACTCCGATCGTCTGGTCTGTTCGTGCTCAGGCAGGGGGTGAAAAGAGTGAGAGGAGGCAGTAGAAAGAGGTGTAGGCTGTTGAGTGGGTGCAATGGGCTTTTGAACAGAGAAAAACACAAGTCCTACAATAAACATCATAATACTACACAGTGTAAAAAGGCACAAAAAGACAAAACATTTACTTTTTACAATTCCACACATCCTGGCTTTAAAGTTCATTTCCTCGATCGGACTCTCCATCTTAAAAAAACTCCATCCTCTACTCGGGCCGCTCGCGGCGGGTGAGTTTCTTCTGCTGAGGAGTACGCCTGTCAGTCCAGGGAAACGCCCTAGACCAACCAGAACCGTCGACCTAACGTCTTCGGCCTGTACCCCAAAGTCTTGACACCGCGACCCTGCGGCAGAACCCGGATGGTGGTTCGAAAAACAAAAAATCAAGAAAGTCTTTCAGATGGGAGAGTAAAAAATGTCAAAAAGGAAAATAGTAAGGAAATCTTTATTTGTCCATGGGCCTAGGTCTCAAATTATAACGTAGACGGCCAGGTGCCGTTTGGTCCTGAAACAAAAGTTCAGGCTGAGTGGTGTCCAGTCGATTCGATGGTGGCACAGCTTCCTGCAGAATATTGTCACTCTCTTGGTCTGCGACTGTGTCTCTTAGGCGTGCATCACTGAATGGTGTGAAACGGGGTACAGTGTCTGTCTCAGAGTCGGCGATACCCTCCTTGACCCACTGGTCATATGGCAAAGGCAAGGGGACTACCTTGCAGTGGGTACCATGAATCCAGTGCTTCTTCCCTTTCACTCGCACTGCTGATCTTGTCGATAGTAGAACAAGATGAGGGCCAAGCCAGCGGGGCTCGTCGTTGCTCTTGCGCTGGAAATTCCGGACCAGGACCCATGTACCAGGGTTGATAGGGTGTCCAGGAGTTTCAGAAGCTTGGGGAAGAGTATCATGTACCTGTTGGTGCAAAACACGCAGTTTAACAGTCAAATCATACAGGTAATCGAGCAGCACTGGATGCTCTATCTCACTAAATTTCGTGGGCCTTGGCACACCCCATACATTAGCTGGGCGGCCAAAGACCACCTCGTAGGGACTAAGTCCCACTCGTGAGTGTATCGTCATTCTGGTGGACAGGAGTGCTAGAGGCAGAGCATCAGGCCATTTAAGACCAGTGCTCGCCTGAATTTTAGCCAACTTGAGCTTTAAGGCTCCATTGTAGCGCTCTACCAATCCAGCTGATTGGGGGTGATTTGCAGCATGGAATTTCTGCTGGATGCCTAATCCTTCACATACATTCTTCATCACTTTACCCACAAACTCACTCCCATTATCACACCATACCACTCTCGGCATTCCAAACCTGGGGAAGAACTCTTTAACAAGGGCTTTGGCTGTGGACAGGGCAGTGTTATCTTTTAGAGGATAAGCCTCTAACCATTTTGAGAAAGCACAAACAACCACTGGTACATATTTTAGGTTATTGCATCTTTCCATATGAATAAAGTCCAGCTGCAAAACTTCGAATGGACATGATGGGGGCGCAAAGTGACCGGCTGGAGTTGGGGTTCCCCTACCAGGGTTGTACTTCAAACATACCATACAATTCTTGACCACATTCTCTGCACACCTGGGAATCCCAGCATTCTGCCATACTGGAGCCAACAACTTACATATACCTTTCGTACTGATGTGTGCCATTCCATGCGCCATAGTAACTACTGGAAGCACATACGCGTCAGGCAACAGCCATCACCTATGTTCTGTCAGATCAGTCCAGCAACCATTCTCATCCAACTTACCCATACTCTCTCTCCATTTGCTTAACTCTTCCTCCGTGGCTTCAGCCTGAAGCGACTTCACACTCTCTATGGTGTTCTCACATATTCCTACATCATTAACCCATCTTGCGGGGCCTGCAACATACATTCTAGTCTTCACATTCTGTGCCGTTTCTCTCGCGGTCTCATCAGCAAACGCATTCCCACGACCAACATCATCTGTGACTTTCCTGTGCGCACTGCATTTCATGATCGCAACTTGCAACGGTAGGGTCAGTGACTCAAGGAGATCATTCACCAACTTGCCATTCTGAATTTTAGCTCCATGCGACGTCAGGAACCCACGCTCTTTCCACAGTCGCCCAAAATTATGAGCCACGCCAAAGGCGTACTGGCTATCTGTATATATATTCACTCTCATTCCTTCAGACAACACGCATGCTCTCGTGAGGGCGATTAACTCTGCAGCTTGGGCCGAATTATGTGGCACTCGTGCAGTTTCCACAACCGTTTGTAAAGTCGTGATAGCATATGCAGCAGTCGTGTCACCATTAGGGAGCTTAAAGCATGAACCATCTACCCATAAGGTACCATCACACTCAGTCAGGGGAGTATCTTTCAGATCCACTCTTCCTTTCGTCTCTTCTTCCGTTCTGAACAGACAGTCATGTTGCTCAATCTCATCTGAGTCTGCTGGAATCGGCAACAACGTAGCTGGATTCAGCGTATTGCATCGTTTTATGTGTATATGATTCGCTAACAGTGTAAGTTCGTAGCCCGAAAGGCGTGCACTAGTCAAGTGTTGTGTCTTGGTTCTATTCAATAATGTGTCTACAGCATGTGGAACCATAACGATCAATGTGTTGTCCATTACCAAACCAGCAGATTGTCGGATAGACATCGCTGCAGCAGCTGTCGCTCTCAGACAGCTGGGCAATGCCCTCGCTACAGGGTCCAAAGTGGATGAAAAATACGCGCATGGGCGCGGTCTGTCGCCAAAAGGCTGTGTTAACACTGACAACGCACATCCATCTTTCTCGTGAACATACAATGTAAAAGGTTTACTGTAGTCAGGAGTACCCAACACAGGAGCCGAACACAATGCATTACGCAGTTCCACAAAACTTTTCTGGCACTCTTCAGACCATGGGATAGGATTCGGTGTGTCTTTGCATGTTAAGGCTAACAAAGGTTTCGCCAGCAAGGAAAAGCTAGGGATCCAATGCCTACAGTATGAGGTGATGCCCAAGAAAGCACGTACTTCTCTCTGTGTTTTTGGCACACTCAACTGTGCAATGGCTTGAATTCTCTCTGGGGTCAGTCTCCTTCCCTCCTTCGATAAGAGATGACCTAAGTAGGTCACCTCTTGTCGACAATATTGTAGCTTAGATAAAGACACCTTGTGATGAAAAGCAGATAAGTGACGCAACAGTGACAATGTAGCTTCTTTGCAGATCTTTTCAGTATCCGCGGCGATTAGTAAATCGTCCACGTACTGAATCAGGATAGCGCCACTAGGTAAAACAAGTGCATCAAGCTGTACTTTCAAAGCTTGACTGTATATGGATGGACTCTCACAGTAGCCCTGGGGAGCGCGTTTGAAGCGGAAGCTTCGGCCTCCCAGACTAAACCCAAAAATGTCTCTGCTCTCCTCTGCAATTGGGATGCTAAAGAAAGCATTCTTCAAATCGATCACTGAAAACCATGCAGCAGAGGCTGGAATCATCGTTAACAAGGCAGTTATATCAGGGACAACTGGAAACTGTGGCACAACAATCTTATTAACCTCTCTAAGATCAATCACGAATCTGTAAACAGGAGGCTGTGAAGGGTCCGTTCGTTTTAAGACAGGTAAAATCGGGCTATTGCAAACGTTGCCTCTTGTTTCTTCAATCACACCCTTATTAATGAAGTCGTGGACAATGTCTAACAATGCCTTCTGGCCTTCATTAGAGATCTTGTACTGGGGAATACGTGGCAGTCTGACATTAGCCTTTAAAGTCACCACGTATGGCGGTATCTCCAAGAGGCCCACATCATTGGGACCAGTAGCCCAAAGGGCATCCGGAAGGGATGACAGTTCAGGTGGCATTGTATTTTTGGACAAGTACATTGGGGAAATTACTTTCTTGCCTAATGTAAGTTGTACTCCCGAAGGAGAACAATACAATGTAGCATGCAATCTTTTCAACAAATCCAATCCCAGCAAATTCTCACCACAACCTGTCGTCAGAATCAGAGGTGCTTTCAGCTCGCAAGGTCCAACAGAAAGTGACATGGGACTAGAAATCGGGTTCCTAACCGGGGCGCCAGAAAAACCTACTGAAACATTTATATCGCCAGACAAAGGTGCGCCAGGGAGTTTGGAATGCATAATTGAACTCTTTGCAGCACCAGTGTCTAGCAGAAAAGGCTCTGTTACATTCGCTGTAGTCACCTCAACATACGGTCCGCTCTGATCCACTGGCACTGAAACAACTCCCTCTCTCTGTCTACGGCTGTCCTAGTAATCATTATTTTCTGCATCACCGTCCTCTGCATAATAATCACTAGTGTAATACTGGGCCGTATTACTGGTTGCGTTAACTTGCTGATCAAAACTATTAATGGTATTCTGAGGCGGCAAAGGACGCGCGTTCTGGGGAACATTTCCACGCCCTCTACCTCTAGGAGCTTGCTGACCACCTCTACCTCTTGCGCCATACATATTACCGTTCCGCTGCATTAATTTAGGGCAACTATATTTAAAATGACCTTCCTCCTTGCAGTATGAACATTGGTTGGGACCTACCGGGACACGTGGTTGATAATACCCATTCATTTGCTGATTGTTCTGAAATTGTTGGGGTTGGTGATAGACACCTTGGGGTTGCCTATAATTATTCTGACCTCCACGTGGCGGATAGGCCTGCTGCAAAAGGACCTTCGTCTTTAATTCCTTCGTTTTCTTGTCTGTTCTATCTTTCTCATCTTTATCTCTGTTTTCATAATACTGTGCAGTAGCCAGTATTTGCGCTGAAGAGGAAACAGCCCAAGAACTCTCCGAATCTTTCAACTTTTTACACAGGTCAGGGAGTAAATTCTGCACAAACTTATCCACAAACAACCGTTGGCCACCCTCAGTACTCATATCCTGCCCACTGTGATCAATGAACGTTTCCTCAAACCTAGTAAAGAAGTCTGACACTGTCTCATCCTTTTTCTGCTTGCATGCAGATAACTTGTCCCAATTTACGCGCATTGCAGGCATTAGTGTCTTCATATACGTGATGATTCTACCAGGGAGTTCAGCTACTAAAGGCTCAGGTTTCGCGCCACCAGTTTGTCTTGCATCAGCAGCAATAATGTTAGCCCATGTATCCCCTAGCTCTGCATCATGATCCGCATTACGGATTGACCCCCATAGGGGCTGTGGAACAACATTACCAAACAACATGTCTATGTCGGCCAGATTCATAACGCATGATCCTGCCGTTTGTGACAACTCTTTATAATAACCTGCCGGATTTTTACGGGGATCAGGTAAGGACTGCTTAAGCGCTAACACCTCAGAACGTTTCCATGGAACATGCACCCAAACGCGCTGGAAATGCGCTGCCACAGCGGGGTTACCACCGGCAGCTGCAACCGCTTCCTTCCATACCAGGGGAACTTCTCTCATGGGGTATTGTCGCGCTTTTTCCTTTTTCCCCACAGGGACATCCTGTTCGAACAATGACTGTTGACAATCATCATTCCTGAAGGACAGTACAACCGCAACTGCTTTATCTATATCACGATCCACAATCATACCAGCTCCAAAATCAAACCTCACTCTACACAATTCTTGTGGCCTCGGATTTCTACCACTATCCTCCAATTCCTCACAGAGAATTTCGCACATCTTCTCAAACACATATCTCTGCTTCGGGGCATCCCACTGATGGAAGACATTAACAACCGATTCCACATTATACAATGAAGGGAAAACAATCCATCTGCGCGCCATGCTATCTATTACGTTCTTCTCATCAGGGGTAGGCAACTGACTACGCAATTGCTTACGCTGCAAACCAGGAGTCGCACCAGACAACTCAAAGAGAGGCGACATTAATGAAGTAACCACATTAGCTAAACGCTGTCGTGCTGAAGGAGAAGCTGAGGCAGAAACAGGGGGGAAAACAGAGGGCAGAAAAGAGGACGTAGAAATAGGTACCGAAGTGGTGCAAGGAAAAGTGTTGGGGGAAGCAGCTGCTGAATTAGGCAAAGTCACAGGAAGTGCGGGGGCAGTTGGAAGCACAACTGGCGGCCCTTGAGAGGGCTGCGTTACATTAATAAAAGCCGGCTGTGCGGCAGCTGGTGGTTGCGGCAAAGCCTGCAATACATTAACTGGAGGTGGCATATTCACAAGCTGAGGAGGCGCCGTGGCATTTTGCGCATATGGGGGTGGCGAACTCAACAAGTGTGACATTAGGGGATCTTTCTCCTTGTCCTCGGACTCATTCTGCTTAGAGTGTGGTAAAGCTGGGTAACATTTGTCGATCCCTAACTTGCGCTGCCTGTGCAATTGCTCGCTCATCTGCTCCTCCTCATTATCTCTAAATTGTACAGCTGCTTGCATTACTGACATACCTTTCTCTCTTTTATTCTTTTTCGCTAGCTTAATTTCCTTCTGTTTGGCTTCCTTTCGCCATAAGCGGAAAGAGTCAAACATCGCCGGCCGGGCTTTCTTCTTAAACAATTTAATTTCCAGATTATCTAAAATATCAGTATCGAAACTACCATTTTGGGGCCATTTTAAAACACCGTCTTTCCTAGTGTAGTGGATCCATACTTCGTTATATGCAATGGGGCCCACGCCATGTTTTACATAGAGCTCATAAGTTGGAGTTCCAACCGGAGGAACCGGACATGATTCCTCCAGCTGGAAATCTTTTCCACAACCCAAACAGAATAATCTACCAAATATTCTAGAACCAGGGATCTTCGCTCACTAGTCTAGATCCAAACGTCAAAGGATTATCGATTACGATAGTCTTGTGAATACACGAGTCCTCTGGTTTTGGGGTTTGCAAACTCCAAATTCCCAAATCAAAACGATCCCGAGGGATACCAAAACAAATGGGAGACGCTCCACTTATACTTAACTGAATATTGCTGATCGATGGCGTCACCAGAAGACTCTCTCGATTGTTTCGCTCTCTCAAACTCGTCAAGGGTCCAAAACAGGTCAATTAATCAGGGCAGCAGTCCTTCGTAGCCGTCGGGACGCGGAGAACCTCGCAGAAAAGACTTTCGGACCACGTCGACATGCAGGGGTCGATGAAGTGGCGGCCTTCCTCCGGAATTTCCACACAAAGCTCCTCACGAACCTCTGGCTTGGACTGGTACCGCTGAAATCGGCCCGAGTTGGGCGCCAAACTGAAGTACTGGGTATTTTAGTCCCAGCGGTGCAGGGGCACACACCCTATGACTTCTGGGTTTCACCCTGTTCCGGACCGACAGAAACACAGAGTCTTCTGGGTGAAGTCAGAGAATCGTTTATTGGCTGCAGACCAATGACAGGTATCCTAGAAGTACAACAGCGTGTATGTTCTCAGGAGACTGCTGCAAATCATGGAAACGGACTTCGTCTTAAATAGGCCTTTTTCGGCCTCAAGCATACATTCCTGAGTTTTATGAAACGGCAATATACAGGGATATGTTACAAAGAAAAGGCAGAGTCATGATGACCATCCCACATTCCAGTTCGGCTAACTCACAATGATTTACACAATAAGGTTGCGATCCCACGTTAGATGTCAGCAGACCCCCCAATAAACATGAGCATCTCCTGTTTTGGGAAACAAGTCATAAAGCAGGAACAAGCAGGTGTGGAAGAGATTAGCCGGGGGTTTGTGTAGGATGAGAAGGGTTTTATGATGGGTCGAGCCCTGATGCTAATCACAGGTGGACGGAGGAAGGGGAGCTTGTGAGACCAGTTTGACCCGGGGCAGCAGAGCCAGCTGCCCAGGTCACAGAGAAGTCACGGGAAAGCACATGTACTGAGAGGCCCGTATTTGCCCCATTATAGCCTATGTGAGGGCAATGACAAGATGGCCACTGCTTCCAAAATGGAACCCGCGTAGTACAGCAGAATAACGTGTACGCGGTGCATTCAGGGCTAGAACGACGAGTAAAGCTCTCGTACATGCCGCATTTACCATTTGCGGTTCGCTAATACCAAGATAGACAGGGGTAGGGCCTTGTCCCCTACGCGGTTCCGAAGATTAAAGTACGACACCTTCCTGGAAAAAGGAGAAACAGCAGCCCTCATCCTCCTCAACCTCTCAGCGGCGTTCGACACAGTCTCTCACCGCACCCTAATACGCAGACTCCATGACGTAGGGATCCAAGACAAGGCCCTCGACTAGATCTGCTCCTTCCTCTCTGGCAGAACGCAGCAGGTCAGACTCCCCCCTTTCCTCTCGGACCCTACACCTACCACCTGCGGAGTCCCCCAGGGGTCCTCCCTCAGCCCTGCGCTCTTCAGCGTCTACATGGCTCCACTCGCCCCCATCGTCAGAACCTACGGACTCAACATTGTGTCATACGCAGACGACACCCAAATCATCCTCTCCCTATCCAACGAACCCAACGCCGCCAGTCACAACTTTCGAGAAGGCATGGAAGCCATCGCCAAATGGATGAAAAACAGCTACCTACAACTAAACACCAACAAAACGGAAGTTCTCATAATGGGCCCAAACCCAGATGCCTGGAACGACACCTGGTGGCCCCCGCCCTCGGAAGCCCGCCCACTCCCACGGACCATGCGCGCAACCTGGGAATCATCCTGGACTCAAAGCTCAAAATGGACTGCCAGACCAACTCCTTCTCGTCCTCCTGCTTCCACACCCTCCGCCTCCTACGTAAGACCTTCAAATGGATCCCCTTGAACACAAAAAGACCGTCACTCACGCCCTGGTCACCAGCAGGCTCGACTACGGCAACGCACCTCACCCGCAAGCTACAGAACATCCAAAACGCCGCCGCAAGATTGGTCCTCAACCTGCCAAGACACAGCCACATCTCCCAGCACCTGCTCACACTCCACTGGCTTCCCATCGAAGCTAGAGTCACCTTCAAGATGCTAACCCACGCTCACAAGGCCCTCCACGACACCGGACCAGCGTACCTGAATAGCCGACTCAAATTCCACGCACCCCAAAGGACCCTACGATCAGCCCAGCTCTACTACGCTGTGGTCCCCCGTACCAGAAAGACCAGATCGGGAGGCCGCTCCTTCTCCTTCTGTGTGGCCAGAGCCTGGAACGACCTTCCGCTCCACCTCAGACAGATAACATCGCTCCCCATCTGCGCAAGAAACCTCAAAACCTGGCTCTTCGACAGACCCCCTCCTTGATGGACTGGAACCTGCGAAACCCACCCACGCCTCCCAGCGCCTTGACACCCTGACGGGTGAGTAGTCGCGCTTAACAAACACTTGATTTGATTTGACATTCATGATACAAACTCTGCTGTAGGTGTGTATTGATGCCAACCAGTGATGTGCGACCCCAGGCTAAGAAGACCCCTAGTGAGTTGGAGGGGGGCTCAAAAAGCAGTACCTGTACAGTTAATTTTTTGCTTTGAAGGTACCCGGATTGAGGTGCTCAGGAGCCTTGTCATGAACAACGTGCGCCTGCTGAAAAGGTGTTATCATTACCAGGGTGCGCCTGTTGAAACGGGGGTTATCATGAATAAGGTGCGCCTGTTGAAACCATGATTATTATGAACAATGTGAGTCTGTTATAATGGTGGTGTGCAATGGGGCAATGTGTGGTGCGAGCTGCAGTGGCCTCCTGACGAGAGCCCTGGCACTTATTTCTTTACAAATTAAGCACTGCATAACGTAGGCCTGTTGAAACTGTGGTTTGTGCAACTCAGGTTGGACACATGCAGTCTCTCTACTGTGTTGGACATGTATGATCATCAGTTTTCAAATGTATAGTGTATTGTCACAGTGCAGCAATGAACATTACATTTAAAATCAGTTATTGTGAATTTAAATTAAGTAGTTCCTAAACGCGAATAGGTCAAAAAAATCGGTTACTGTGTTTTACTGCATACTAATTTAGGTTCAACTCTATAAACTGCGCACAAACTAAATGGCATGGCAGGAAACTGCAGCTAAAGCGGCAATAATTTTAACGCCATTCTTGATAATATGCCCCTAAGAATCCACACCACACAACCACCACCAAACCCATGGCTACAATTGGATGGCTCTCTGCAAATCAAATAGCGGTTCCACAAGTAACTTCCCGCAGCCTTCGTTTTTAGGTCTCGCCTACGCAGCACTCATGCGCTACTTAGGAGGGCCTTTAGCCGCCGTTCTTCACTTTTTCAAGCACTGCACTCGTGATTGTAGCGGCACCCACCTTGCGGCACAAGCATGAGTGCAGTGCTTGAAAAAATGAACTGCTCACATGTGCGCGCACACTCGCACCACTCCCGGGCTTGATAAGATGAGAGTTTAACGTGTTTTCTCAGGTGCGTTGTAATCCTTACCCAATGTGCTGTCTCTCTATCTTAATTGAATTACTTTAAAATGAAATCGATTTATAAAAATTAGCAATGACGAGCACAACCACGAGTGCTTTAAAACAGCTACTACTTGTGCTCTTTTGAAAGATGGGAAATTACAGGTTTTCAGAACATGTGGATTCAAGTCTTCACTATAATTGTTTCTTTTATTTGTTCTGCATGTATTTCTTTACATATAATAATGTAGTATCCTCAGAGCATTAGGAATAGCCACAAATCGTTAAACTCTGCAAACATGTAAGGGTTTTATATTCGAACCATTGTTACAATGAAAGTTGAGCTTTAGAGTACTCACCCTAACTGCAAATGCCTTGCATTAATGGCTGACTCACTCTCACTGACACTCTCACAGACTCTCACTCTCTCACACTCTCACTGACACTCTCACAGACTCTCACTCTCACACTCTCACTGACACTTTCTTTTTTTTTTAACAAAAATATTAAATATGCCTTTGTTCGTGAGCAAATTTAAACACCAAAAAGAAAAGAAACAGAAATTCATCTTAGACATTTCATGAATAAATATTATACAACTTAGATTTCTAATCAGTTAATATCATCCCCGACTGGACTTTGCCGTGTAATTCATTTCTTTATTGGTGCCCAGATTTCCCAACCTCTCCTGCAAGCAGCACGACCTTTACACTTATATAATGATTTGACACTGACACTCTCGCTGACACTCACACTCACACTCTTACTCACACTGACTCTCTCACTCACACTGACTCTCTCACTCTCACTGACTCGCTGACTCTCTCACTCACACTGACTCTCCCTCTCACTGACAGACTCTCCCACTCTCACTCTCTCACTGACTGACTCTCCCACTCTCTCACTCACTCACTCTCTCTCACTGACAGACTCACTGACAGACTCTCACTGACAGACTGACTCACTCACTCTCACTGACAGACTCTCACTGACTCACTCTCACTGACAGACTCTCACTGACTGACTCTCCCACTCTCTCACTAACTGACTCTCCCACTCTCTCTCACTGACTGACTGACTGACTCACTCTCACTGACAGACTCTCACGGATAGACTCTCACTGACAGACTCTCCCACACACTCTCACTCATTGACTGACTCTCCCACTCTCTCTCACCCACTGACTGACACTCACTCTCACTCACTGACTGACTCACTCACTCTCACTCACTGACTGACTCACTCTCACTGACTGATTGACTCTCACTGACTCACTCTCACTGACAGACTCTCACTGACTCTCCCCCTCTCTCACTGACTGACTGACTCTCTCACTGACAGACTCATTGACAGACTGACTCACTCACTCTCACTGACAGACTCTCACTGACTCACTCTCACTGACAGACTCCACTGACTGGCTCTTCCACTCTCATTAAATGACTCTCAAAACTCTCTCTCACTGACTGACTGACTGACTCACTCTCACTGACAGACTCTCACTGATAGACTCTCACTGACAGATTCTGCCACTCACTCTAACTCACTGACTGACTCTCCCACTCACTCTCACTCACTGACTGACTGACTCACTCTCACTGACTGACTCACTCTCACTGACAGACTCTCGCCGACAGACTCTCACTGACACTCTCTCACTCTCTCACTGACTGACTGACTCACTCTCACTGACTCACTCACTCACTCTCACTAACAGAATCTCACTGACTGACTCACTCTCACTGACAGACTCTCTCACTGACAGACTCTCCCACTCTCTCTCACTGACTGACTCACTCACTCTCACTGACAGACTCTTACTGACGGACTCTCACTGACTCACTCTCTCTGACTCACTCTCTCTGACTCACTCAACTCAATCTCACTGACTCACTCTCACTGACAGACTCTCACTGACTGACTCTCCCACTCTCTCTCACTGACTGACTCACTCTGACTGACTCACTCTGACTGACTCACTCTCACTGACAGACTCTCACTGACAGACTATCACTGAAAGACTCTCACTGACAGACTCTCTCTGACTCTCTCACTGATTCTCTCATTGACTCATTCTCACTGACTCACTCTCACTGACTCACTCTCACTGACAGACTCTCACTGACAGACTCCCACTCAATCTCTCACTGACTGACTCACTCTCACTGACAGACTCACTGACTCACTCTCACTGACTCACTCTTACTGACAGACTCTCACTGACTGACTCTTCCACTCTCTCTCACTGACTGACTCTCCCACTCTCTCTCACTGACTGACTCACTCACTCTCACTGACTGACTCCCCACTCTCTCTGACTGACTGACTGACTCACTCACTCTCACTGACTGACTCACTCACTCTCACTGACTCACTCTCACTGGCTCACTCTCACTGACTCACTCTCACTAACAGACTCTCACTGACAGACTTTCCCACTCTCTCTCACTGACAGACTCTCATTGACTCACTCTCTCTGACTCACTCTCTCTGACTCACTCGACTCACTCTTACTGACTCACTCTCACTGACAGACTCTCACTGACTGACTCTCCCACTCTCTCTCACTGACTGACTCACTCTCACTGACAGACTCTCACTGACAGACTATCACTGAATGACTCTCACTGACAGACTCTCTCTGACTCTCTCACTGATTCTCTCATTGACTCATTCTCACTGACTCACTCTCACTGACTCACTCTCACTGACAGACTCTCACTGACAGACTCCCACTCTCTCTCACTGACTGACTCACTCTCACTGACAGACTCACTGACTCACTCTCACTGACTCACTCTTACTGACAGACTCTCACTGACTGACTCTTCCACTCTCTCTCACTGACTGACTCTCCCACTCTCTCTCACTGACTGACTCACTCACTCTCACTGACTGACTCCCCACTCTCTCTGACTGACTGACTGACTCACTCACTCTCACTGACTGACTCACTCACTCTCACTGACTCACTCTCACTGGCTCACTCTCACTGACTCACTCTCACTAACAGACTCTCACTGACAGACTTTCCCACTCTCTCTCACTGACAGACTCTCATTGACTCACTCTCTCTGACTCACTCTCTCTGACTCACTCGACTCACTCTTACTGACTCACTCTCACTGACAGACTCTCACTGACTGACTCTCCCACTCTCTCTCACTGACTGACTCACTCTCACTGACTCACTCTCACTGACAGACTCTCACTGACAGACTCTCACTGAATGACTCTCACTGACAGACTCTCTCTGACTCTCTCACTGATTCTCTCATTGACTCACTCTCACTGACTCACTCTCACTCTCACTGACTTACTCTCACTGACAGACTCTCACTGACAGACTCCCACTCTCTCTCATTGACTGACTCATTCTCACTGACAGTCTCACTGACTCACTCTCACTGATTCACTCTCACTGACTCACTCTCACTGATAGACTCTCACTGACAGACTCTCATCGACAGACTCTCACTGACACTCTCTTACTCTCTCACTGACTGACTCTCTCACTGACTGACTCACTCTCACTGACTGACTCACTCACTCTCACTAACAGAATCTTACTGACTGACTCACTCTCACTGACAGACTCTCTCACTGACTGACTCTCCCACTCCCTCACTGACTGACTGACTGACTCACTCTCACTGACTGACTCCCCCACTCTCTCTCACTGACTGACTCACTCACTCACTCTCACTGACTGACTGACTCACTCTCACTGACTCACTATCACTGACTCACTCTCACTGACTCACTCTCACTGACAGACTCTCACTGACAGACTCTCCCACTCTCTCTCACTGACTTACTGTCTGACTCACTCTCAATGACTGACTCACTCACTCACTCACTCTCACTGACAGACTCTCTCACTGACTGACTCTCCCACTCTCTCTCGCTGACTGACTGACTCACTCTCACTAACTGATTGACTCTCTCTCACTGATTGACTCTCTTTCACTGACTCTCTCTCACTGACTGACTCTCTCTCACTGACTAACTGACTTTCGCTATAAGACTGACTGACTCTCGCTAAAAGATTGACTCACTCTCGCTAAAAGACTGACTCACTCTTACTGGCTGACTATCCCACTGACTCACTCTCTTTCACTCACTGACTAACTGACTCACTCTCTCACTCTCATTCACTCTCACTGACTGACTCTCATTCTCACTGATGACTCTCTCACTCTCACTGACTGACTGACTCTCTCACTTTCACTAACTGACTGACTCTCTCTCTCACTCACTGACTCTCTCACTCTCACTGACTGACTCTCTCACTCTCACTGACTGACTCTCTCTCACTGACTGACTCTCTCACTCACTCACACTAACTGACTAACTGACTGACCTTCACCCTCCTGTTATTTATGCCCCCATAACAAAACAAGCATTGGCATAGCCAATAGGTCTCGCCTTTGAGACCTTATAAGTGTTTAGCCATGTAACAGTTGATGCTGTTGTACCAATGATATTGGGCTGCATAACTAAATGCTTATAAGGTCCCAAAGGCGAGACCTATTGGCTATGCAAATGCTTGTTAATGTTGGCTCAAAGACAGACTGACAAAAAAACATGAAGATCAGTAAGGAAAATACAAGAAAAGCTAAAGAAAGGGACAGAGAAGAGTGCACAACAATCTTAACCAGAAATTAACATGTACGCATAATAATAATACAATGCAGCCAACTGCCTCATTTGTAGGTCTCGCCTAGCAGTGCGCATGCACTCCATAGGAATAGACCTTTAGCAATCGCTTCAGCTTTGCTGCCAAAAACGTGCACGCATTGCATTGCTTTGAATGCAATGCGTACACGTCTGGCGATTCACTTGCGGGAGTGAGCTTTCAAACCATATGTTTGTAATTAACTCGCTCGCTCCCACAAAGGGAAACAGGCGCAGGCCCCCTCCTCTCTCCCTTCCCCCTGCTGCCTCCTCCTCTCCTCATCTTTCTTTTCCCCTTCAGCGCTTGTTGTCTCGGTCGTTTTCTGTGCAGTGCGTGTTCTAGTTGATCAAAGCTTACAGCATGGGCTGCGAACATTTACTGTCAGTGCAGGCTGCCATGCCCTCCTGGACGCTTTTGACCCGGACGTAGATTCTCTGATGAAGGAGGTGCGCTGGTTGTTTCGGATGAGCCCGACAGGTAGCAGGACCGGAGCCGTACACACTTATCTCTTCTGCGGCCCGCTCCCACCGATATCACAGAGGTCAGCCTTAATAAGCAGCTCGAGGCCTGCAGGGCGAAGGTGCAGCAGCTGGAGAAGCTTCTGAGCCAGAGGCAGCAAAAAGAGCGCATCACTGACACCTAAAACCAGGACCTTCGGGAGCAGGTGAACCGGATAGAGACGCCTTGTCTGGGGTAGTAAGTGCTGAATAAATGCAGTTACAGACTGGACGAAACAGCATAAGCTTTGTCGCATGCACACTGTGGTCTTCAGGCACAGATCATGGGGACTGTTCACTCCATGGACACACATAATAATCGTTGTTCCCCATGCTCAGATTGTGACACTCAGAACAGGGCTTTTAACTACCTGAAATGCAGCCTGGGGAAGGAACTCAATAATTACATAATCCCATTTACACAGCACCTAAATCAGCCACGGATACGCCCACTATACCTGAACGCCAAGCACAGTGTGAGGCACAGTCACTAATGCGTCAACACTACAATATATAATCTAAGGCTTTTAGAAGGCCGCAGCAGAAATGTTTACTTTCCCCACAATAGATATTTGCGTCGATTAAACAAACGACATTGTGCAGTACATTGTGGTAGCTAGCACCTTTGAATCTGCAATTTAAAGCATTTTAGACTAGATGACGTACTACATGTTTGCTTCTCTAAATTATGTACTTTGTTTTTTTATAACAACACCTAAATTCCTGGGCCCTCCACCTTTTTATATGTCCTCGCATGTTCTTTTAAATACCCATACCTCCTAATTTAGGGGCTGCTTCCCAAAGTACTTTTGAGGAGGCATGTCTTTCTCTGAGAAAGTTATAGAGACAAATGTTATGTTGATGGCATTTGTATAACGCACTTTCTGCAAAGCTGCCCGTTTCTGGTTGGATGGCAGTTGTCAGCTCAGTAAGCCTTGGCTGTGTGATTGTCGGTTTCTGAGATTTATGCCAGTGGACATATACCAAATGCTTGTCAACCGCTTAAGCGGGTAACATGCCCTTTGCCACGTGATTAGCATAGTCTAAGAATAGAGATGCTGGCTGTGTGAATGTTTGTGCTTGGTTTATTTTAGCAAGTGTTATTAGGAGCACTGTGAAAACCCGCTGGAGGTCACATTAGCTCCATGTTGGATATAGGTGAAATGTTTTATCAAAGGTGTACTGTTGGTTGTGTTGTGTGTGATTTCAGGGTGGCACAGTTTTTATCTCAAATTAATCCAGAAGTGCAGTCTAGTGCTGTGCATATCTAGTGCTGAGTAAAGTGTAGTCACAGGAGAGCAGGACTAAATGGTGACATGAGAAGTGATATACGTAACCTTTTCAAGATAGAAATACTGCCTACTGATGTACATTTACATCACATAAGCATGGTTACAACTAGAGCAGCAGAACAGTTGGTGAAATAAGCAGCACGTATGCAATCTTAGTACGGATGTCTCCCACTTGCCCTGTGTTTATTGTGGCCAGTTTTGGGCAGGGATTCTTGGCCACACTCTTCTTATGCTCCCATAGGTTCTCTGAAATGATGGTCTCCAACCAATGCGAGCCATACTTACGTAATGCGTAAAACCCAAGCCAGACTCGCACCTTGCACATGCCAGGATGAGTGAGAAAAGATTAATTTGAAAGGCTACTGCAGTGTGAGAACAAGACAGATCACTTCTTCCTCATAATAACCCACTCCCCCCCCTTCCATGCCCAATTCTGTACTTTAGATTCCCTGGCAGTGTTTGTGTAAATTGTATGAAGTCCTCTTCTCTTTCTTAAAGTTTCCACCCAGGCATTTGAACTTTGATTTATTTAAAGTTGGAAATAACCTTTTGGGGCAAGCAAAATTAAAGGGCCTGATAAACAAAAAAATATAGATGTACTACTATGTACAGATGTAGATGTATGACTTTTGGGAATCCATGACCATTTCCAGTAGTAAGTTTGGAAACTTGACATTCATGTGACATTTTAAATGCTGGAATTTCCACAGTGTGGACTTTTATGCGCAGTGGAAGGCACTTGCTCTGTGGAAAAAACTTTCCTCCACACCCTCATGGTCCCATTCCCCTTCCCACTCAGACTTACAGAATCCTTTTGCTGAAGCAAATCTCCAAACATCTCCAGAGTGGACGTTTGAAAGGCAGTTTTTGTATAAACTACCATGCTAGCTGGCGTTCCCATACTCACAAGGCTGATCAGAGCTTGTAATAAACACTTCCCACCCGCTGCGTAGGACTTATTTCCACACCAGTATGGTGTACAATTATAAGTAAATGGATTTACGCATGCCAGGTACCTTTTTGTAGACACCTCAAAGGTGTTAATCCAACCTTAGTCAAAAATCACTTTATGAATCTAGGTGAAGAAATGCAGCATTTTTCAGGCAAAGTTCTGGGAAAGAAGGCCCATGCTGATTCTCTTGGTTTGGTTAGGAAAATACCTTCATAGTATGGATTTATTAAAGGTTCCTTTTCATGTTTAGCACAGCTGTTGTTTGAAAGATTGACAAAAAGTTCGTAAATCAGCCCATTAATGTTTCGACATGCAGGGCTTTTGTTTCAATTGATTGAATTGATCTAGTTGGGGTTTGTAAATAATAATGCTAAGTTAGTGGTGATACAAGGTTCTCTTTCGGGCACCTTTCCCAGTTCTAATACCACATTGGCTGAGTCTCAACCAATTTATTTCCAGTAAACTGAATGCACTATTCAGGTCTGTAAATCTGTCTCTCCTGCCAGTACCTCTCCCTCTGGCAATTCTTAGGAAGGCCATTGACATTATACATCCTATTTTAAATTGGTTATTAACATCGGCCTACGGGCTGGAGATTTGGAAATTGGCCATGGTCAAACCTTTGCTGAAGAGGCCTTCTGCTGATCCCAATATTGTATCAATTTTCAGACCTATTTCTTTGCTCCCTGCACCTGCAAACACTTTAAAAGTGCTAGTAAATGCACAATTAGTGAATTACTTAGAAATGTTTAAGCTGTTACATTCTTTGCAATCAGCCTTTAGACCATGACATTCTACAGAATCAGCTCTCCCTGAAGTGTCTGCATCAGTAAAGATCACACCGAATACAGGTTACAATGCTGTTATTATTCTCCTTGATTTGTCAGCAGCATTCTACACTGTGTCGCATGCTTTGTTACTTCGCCTTGCCAACATTGAAATTTGTGGCCAGACTTGGTCTTAACTTCAATTCTTCATTGCTAAAAGGAAGCAGGTGCTTACATTTGTTCATTTCTCTTTAGGAGAAAAATCACTAAAGTATGAGCTCCCGCAGGGCTCGTCCCTTAGCCCAATGTGAATTAACATTTATATGTGCCGCTTTGATTTATTTAATTGAATATTTTGGAATTACCACCATTTCTTTTGGAATTATCACCATTTTATATGCAGCCAATATTCAATTCATATTGTCTTTGGATTAGAATTCAGTCGATTCTGAACAAAATTTTAAGAATTGTTTTACCCAAGTTACGAAATGGATGAAATTTAATCATCTGAAGTGCAACATGGAGAAAACAGAAATTATTTTGTTTTGGGAGATAAAAATGTTGCGCCCCTGGATTGGAGGCCTGATGATCTTGATAGCTCTTAACCCCGACCCCCTCCCCTCCCACTCAGCCACCAGGCGACTGTAGCTAGGAATCTATGGGTAAAAATTGACAGTGATATATTCTTTCTTTGACAAATTCTGTCAGTGGGGGCGTAGTTTCGGCGCCGTTCCAGATGGCCGCATAAGGATTTCCCTCTGCCGCTCCGGGACCTGCTAGGAGCTTCCCGATGCCTTTTCTGCCTGTTTCCACCTCGGAAATTAATTCCACACTGCATTGGAATACCCCGTCCATCTGGTGAGCCGTTTTCAAATTATAAGCGCGACACGCTTCACTCCGTCTTAACCAGTGCACTCTTCTCCTCAAAACGCCCGCCATTTTGGGCGCACGTGTTATCGTTAACGCTTCTCAACATCTGACGAGCGAGCACTTCTACTTGGAACAATGCAATTCTCGCTCGCCTCGCCTTACCTTTCAGTCAATGGACAAGTTTTGAAATGATGTTCAATCCTGATGTCAGTGCTTCTGACCTTGTCACTTGATAGTTAATGCGCCATCTGTCACTTTTGCTGGCACCACAGTTCAAGCTCTTTTCTCTGCACATAGAGAGCATTCAGCTACTATCAGCTTCCACAGAGCATTGATTCATTCTCAGTCATTTCTTGACATTATGTGGGCTGATTACCACTACCTCTGACGTCACCTAACAAAGGCTCACTGTTTATTGAAGTCAGGTGTTCGTCAGTGCTTTTGTCATCCCAATGAGTGTGGCTGTGTTTGGAGTTGCGTGTAAAGGGCTATCCAGGGAGCAGCTGATGTCAGCATATTAATGATTTTTTCCATGGTAAAGGAGGGAGCCAAACACCGAAGTCTGTCAGAGATATTAACGCAGACTTTCTGTTCATTACCTGTTCATCTCCTATCCGTCTTTTAAGGAGATTTTTGGCTATATTCTGCTTCTTGTTGGATTTCATCCTGTCACTTTTCATCTGAATTTAACTTATAGATGTGGAGCTTCGCTGCTGTCTACGACTAAGACTTTTCTTGCTTTATCCAACTGTACTTCCCCGAAGGACACGGACTGTCGCTTTATTTTGCCTAGAACTTTATTGTCTCCAGTAGCTGGTTACCCATACTACTTGTTACTTTGGCCTCTATGGGTCACAGTGATATCGAGCAATACCTTTGTTGGTGATGTTTTTATTCTGATACCAACAACACAATAGCGCTCCATCTCTCTTAAATTCTGGTGGTTACCTATGGGACGGTTGTGCAATCCGAAATTTGTTTTTGTACCCTCAAGGATTACATCTCCAACCTCTGTACTGTCTGCTTCAAACTCTTCTCAAATGGCTGGAGTAACCGCTGGCCGCTCTTCTTCATCACAAGCTACTCCAGGTAAATCCTCTCCGCCTATCTCTTCAACTAAACGTTTGAAACAAGATCCTCCCTCACCAGACAAAACACCTCCGTTTCTATGGAATTGCTTTTAGAAGAGATACGTGCGTTGCACCCTTTTGTTGAAGAAACTAACAATAAAATGCAATTTCTGGAAGAGTAATGGTCTACTATGGACAACAGAGTAACCTCATTGGAACAACAAGCATCAGAGGTACAGGTTAATTCCCAAAGGATTTCTTCTTTAGAGAAAACAGTTCTTAGTCTTCAACAGCATACTGAGGATTTGGTAAATAGAAATAGAAGGAATAACCTTCGTATTTGTGGACTGCCAGAATCCCTGGAAGGTGATGATCCCATGTCATTTTTCTCCTGTATTCTCCCGAAACTTCTGGAGATGCCTTCGTCAACCTCTCTCAGCATTCAACGGGCTCATAGATTGGGTCCTTGCCTTTCCTCTTCTACAGCTCCAGCGAAGCCTCGAGGTGTCATCATCCTCTTCTTGAAGTTTACGGACCTTCTCTCAGTCCTTACAGCGGCCAGATCTAAACGTCAACTTTCCTGGATGGGTCAGAAAGTATTCCTTTCTCAGGATGTCTCTAATGCTACTGCTTCCAGAAGAAAGGAATTCCTCAATCTTCGTGCTCCTCTTCGAACCCTTGGTGCCAGATATGGTTTATTCCACCCATGTCTTTTCAAAGTGACGTATCAAAATCAAACTTGGTCTTTTCAGGATCCTGTAGAACTCAAGAACTTTATCCTTCTTCATACCACCAGCGGCATGGACACTTCTAACTCTTCTAATGGCTGATAACTTAATCCTCTCTTTTTTCCTTACAGGTTTTCGTTGATGTTTTACATTTTTCTTCTATATTTGCTACGCACTGTTCTGTTATTTTCGATACTATCTGTGAACTGTTCATTCGTATTCTTATCACTTATGTTGCGTTTTTTGCCTTTTTGGTGTTTCTTAAGAAGCTTCAGTATGGTTCTTTGTTGATTTCCCTTACTTGTTCCTTCTCCTGATGTTCTCCTCTTCCTTCTCTATTTGCATAGATTGGTTGGTGTTCATCTCCTCGATCCATATGCCCCCCTACCATTTTTCCTCATTCTGGTGTGGTCTGGATTTCCCTTTTGTGCGGCTCGTCTTGTTGAGTGTCGCCATTGCCCCCTTGTCCTCTTTTATGTTCCCCTCAGGTATGTTATTATCAGTCATCCTTTTTGGATATGTACTGTCCCTTCTTATATTTCCTCTCTTTTCCTTCCCCTTCCTACCTTCTTGTTTTCCTTTTACCTACTTGCTCAACTCCTATCTCCTCTTTCTATATCTTTCTTCCTTTTCCTTACATGTGCAGTATTATACTTTTTTCGGTGTTCTCTTTGCTTCCTCTCTGAATCCCCCATTCTCTTTTATCTTACTTTTCTCCCTCCTATTGACACTTCTCTTTCTCCTTATTTCTCTTTGTAGTCTTTGTTTCTATCAAGTGTTTGTTGTTTTTAATTTAAAGTAATTTCCTGGAATGTAAAAGGTTTTATTAATCCTATCAAACGTCAGAGAGTCCTTTCCCACCTAGCTTCATATATCCCTGATATGGTTCTCTTTAGGGGTGGGCGGAATTTGCGAAGTCGCGTTACGCAAATCTCCGCGAAATGGTTTAAAATCTCCGCGGAATTGCTTGTTCGCGATGCTTTTTTCCTGTTCGCGACCGCTGTTTGCGTGCTCGGGGGGAAATATCTCGCGAACACGCAGTTTGAGATCGCGAACAAGCAAAAATTCCGCGAAGCTGCGGAAAGCAGAATTTTGGGCAATTTCGCGTTCTCCGCGGAACGCGAAATTACATAAATTCCGCTAATTCCGCGAGCGGAATGGAATTTACCGCCCAGGCCTAGTTCTCTTGCAGGAGACCCACCTTACAGAGATTGAGTCTCTTAAACTCAAAAGAAGCTGGGTGGGTATGGTTTTATTCTCTCCTTCAACCAATAAGAAAAATGGTGTTGCCATTTTATGTCATGAAAAAAATTAAAATGTAAAGTTGTGTTACAAGATAATGATTCTGATGGTAGATGGATTGTTGCTAAGCTATTAATTAACTCTGTGCCTTTAACTGTCCTTAATATTTATGGTCCTACAGCTGCTGATTTTACTTTCTGGCCTTCAATCACAAAAAAATGTATTCAATATCGAGATGACATGTTTATATTGGGAGGTGATTGTAATCAGATTATGGATCCGTTTCTTGATCGCAAATCATCTGTTCGCTTCATGCCTCATAAGACTCACAAACAATTCCTTGATACTATCTCTCAGTCACACCTCATTGATTCTTGGAGGCTTGCTCATCCTGACACTCTTGACTAGTCCTTTTTCTCTCCCCCTCATACTTCTCTCTCTCGCTTGGACTACATTTTTCTCTCTCAGTCTTTATCTCAGAATCTACTATCCTCCTCTATTGAACCCATTGTCATCTCGGACCATGCCCCAATTGTAACGGACCTGGACTTACTCCCCCCACACCCCAAATCTTCATGTTGGCGTTTTAATAACTCTCTTCTTACTGACCCCCACTTTTCCTCCTCTTTCCGTTCCTTTACCAATGAATTCTTTTTACTCAATAGTAGTCCCAATATTTCCCCCCAGCTTCTTTGGGAACTGCAAGAGGCTTCATTATTGATTTTGTCTCTAAGAAAAAGAAACTATTTCTTCAGAAACGGAAGGATATTTTGACCCATATTAAATTTTTGGAACATGAATTTTACACTTCTTCAAAATCCATCTCACCGGATCTCATAAAAGCGAAACTTGAATTCAATAAATCTACTACCGACAATGCTTCATCAATACTTCTTCGCAGTAGTGCTCGTTACTATGGAGGTCGCAACAGATCAGGGAAACTCTTGGCCAACTACCTTAAGTTGCGCAAAGAACGTTCTTTTATAGACTCTGTTTTCTCCTCTGATAATATTCTTCTTCATAAAGATCAGGAAATTCTTGAGCAATTTCAACTTTTTTATCAAAATCTTTATACCCCTGAGTCCCCTCCCTCTGCTTCTCTTATTCAGTCCTATTTGGAGAAACTTCCTACTCCCTCTATCTCTCATCTTAACTTTTCCGATCTTGAAAAAGCCCTCTCACTTGACGAAATTTCCCTAGCATTGAATGCTCTTACTAAAGGGAAATCACCTGGTCCAGATGGTTTTTCAGTTGAATTTTATTTGCATTTCTCTGATCTTTTACTTCCCAAACCCTTATTGCTTTTTCAATCGTTTTACTTATCCGGTAAGGCTGATGGTACTTTTCAGGAGGCCACCATTTGCCTCATTCCTAAGGATGGCTGAGATCCCCAATTTTGTAAAAATTACCGCCCGATCTCTTTAGTTAATGTGGACTATAAACTCTTTGCTAAGCTTCTTGCTTTACGTCTGGATCCTTTTTTGCCCCATCTAATTGGCAAGGAACAATGCGTTTTTTTTAAAGGTAGACTTACCTCTGATAACACTCGTCTTTTTATCAATGTCTTGAATAAAGCCTCATCTCTTTCTATTCCTCTGGTATTTCTGTTGATGCAGAAAAAGCTTTCGACAGAGTTGACTGGTCCTTTTTATTTGCCTCGCTACGTTGGCATGGTTTTGGTCCTAATTTCTTATCCCTCATCTCCCTACTGTATTCTGCTCCTAAGGCTTCGGTCCTAGTCAATGGTCAGGTTTCTTCTTACTTTCCCCTTCAACGAGGGGTTTGTCAGGGATGTCCTTTATCTCCTCTTCTTTTTGTTTTGGCCCTTGAACCTTTCTTGGTCTCGATTCGTAATAATGACTCTATATCCGGCTTTACCTATGGTGATAATCAGTTAAAGCTTTCTGCTTATGCAGATGATGTTCTACTATTTATTTCTAATCCAGAAATTTCTATCCCCCCTTTGTTACTAGCAATTTACTCTTTTTCGCAGGTCTCCGGGTACAGAATTAATTCAGATAAGACCGAAATTCTTCCCCTTACTAAATTCTGTCTTCCTCACCTCTTCTCCTCTACTGGGTTTGCTTGGAACAGCTCGAAGATTAAGTATCTAGGTATATGGTTTTCTAACTCTATCCCCTCTTCAATCCAATTAAATATGTCCGCAGTCCTGTCTCGGATCGAAAAGGCATTTTCTTCTTGGAATCCACTTTTTCTTTTTTGGTGGGGTCGCCTGGACTCGATAAAGATGATGATTGCCCCCATCCTCATATATATCTTTTCCATGCTTCCTGTTCATATTCCTGCTATTCACTTTAAACGTATTGTTTCATGCCTGTCAAGATTTCTTTGGAAAAACAAAAAATCTAGAATTGCCTTATCATCCCTCCGAAAGTCCAAACTCAATGGTGGTGTCAACTTCCCAGGTTTTCGTCTCTATCATAAGTCTTTCTCTTTACGTCAAGCTTCTAGGTGGCTTACTTCCGAATCTTCCCCCTTCACTCCTCTTTGGCTTTCCATTGAACAAGTATTGCTACTACCCTTTTCCTTCAATGAGGTTATACGTTTCTCTTCTAAAACCTCCTATACATTTCTCCCTTTATTTAGATATACCTCTTCCCTTTTGTCATCCTTGGTTCATCCTCCTATTGTTACCCGTGAATCTTTTTTAGATGCCCCTATCTGGCATAATTCGCTCGTTCTTCTAAACAATAGGCCCATTTTTTGGAGCACTTGGAGATTACTTGGCATCAAGTGGGTCAATCAATTCTTTGATGGCACTTCCCCTTCCTTCTTTCCCCAATTTCAACTTTTTTTTCGTTGGCCCCTATCTTTTTTGCGTAAATTCTCCACGCTTATGTCAATAATTCTAGACACCTACTATTCCCTTCCTTCCTTGTCTTCGTCTTCGCCTCCTGCCCAAAACCCTCTTCTCAAATTACTTCTCACCCTTCCTAATGCTTCTCTCATTTATAAATTCTTTTTATCTCCAGATCCTGATCGTGCTAAATCGAAAGTTGAACTTTCCAGGGAATCGGATTTGGGTTGTGTCTGGTCTGTTGCTCTTTGGGATAAAATCTGGTCCAGATCCTTAAAAATGTCCTGCTCTGCCTCTCTTACTCAATCTTTATTTTTTCTATATCACAGATTATTCCTTTCTCCGATTTCCTTGTCACGTTTTTCTGTTTCTTCTGATTCTAAATGCTGGACTTGCGGCTTTCCTGACGCTGATCTTATTCACCTCTTTTTTCTCTGCCATACAGTCTCTAAATTCTGGGATAAGATTTGGCTCTATATCTCTCGGATATTCAATATCTCCATTCCTTACTCTATGCCTCTTCTCTTTCTGGGCAGTCTATCTGACTCTCTATCTGACTCTCTGACTCCTTAGACCTTCCCTCACATTCCCTTGGTTTACTCGATCTCATGCTTGCTCTTGCATTCCAACACATCTCATTTAATTGGAAATCCCTTACAAACATCTCCATACAGTGTTGGTGGAATACTCTTTGTCATTTTCATAGACTTGATGTTGCATTTGCTTCATCCTGTAAACCGGCTCTTAACAGAGACCTTTTCTGGTTACCACCTACTACATATTTGGACCGTATGGCTCTAAAGAAATTTCCACACAACAACTCAGAAAATTTTAAACCCCCTTGAAGGTTATTGTCTCTTTCCTCTTTTCATATTGTTTATTTTTAAATGATTCTATTGCTTTAGTTCTTGCATACCGTACATTTTGTATGATTTATTCACAATGTTTTGGTTCTTATGCCTTTCTTTGTATTTTGCAATTCTTTGGTGTTAATGTTCTTTCCCCTCTCTCCCTCCCTTTCTCTTTCCTCTCCCCTTTTGCCCCTTCCTTCATTCTTTAAACCTTATAAAATGCTTTTAACTTTTCTATTTGGATTTTAGCCTAAATTATTGTTTAATTTCATATCCAAAGTTTCTTTCTTTTGTATTTGCTGATTTCCGTATGTATTAACTATTTTATTCAATAAAGCTTTTCAAACTGAAAAAAAAAAAAATTCTGTCAGTGTCTGGAATCTGCTTCTCCCTCATTAAATCGTTTACAATTTTTTTTAATTGCTTCCTTTAGCAGTTAGAAAAATGATTGCCCATGCTCTTATTAATTCTAAGAATAATTAAGAGTCACTGGTAATGAGGGTCTAGGTAATGTATCTGTCTTAATGGTCCAGTTCACCTCCAACATTTACTGCGACTGGCTATTGGATCAAAGTTCATTTTTTGTGCATACGTGAATTTCTAGTCCTAAGTGAACCGCTCATGAATGTTAAGGAGAAAGTACCAGCTGCACAAGGGTATGTCATGTGGCAAAGAACAAGAAAAAGTACTCCCCTCTGGTAACAGAACCCTGAACAAAATACAGATTCTGAGAAACTGTGTGCTAGATTACCAAGAGCTGCAGCTGTGTGCAGGCAATGCTATAAACTTTGAGCTCCCATTCACCAAACATGGACATAGTTAAACCAGGTGAACTGTAAATATGAGACTGTGGTGTTTCCCTTTTACTTAGAGTTTTGCAACATCTACTGCAAAGTTTGCAGATTTCATCAAGGACAAATCGACTTCTTACAAATTAAACAAGCATTGGCATAGCCAATAGGTCTCGCCTTTGGGACCTTATAAGTGTTTAGCCATGCAACACTTGATGTTGTTGCACCAAGGATATTGATTGTGCTGGATAACTGAACACTTATAAGGTCCCAAAGGCGAGACCTATTGGCTATGCCAATGCTTGTTGTTAAGTGTGTTCAAAGCAATATATGTAGAAATCCAGAACTTGGCAAATGGAGATGTGTGTAAGATGTCATACCCAGGTTGTATTATGCATATTAATGAGGCACCTTATTGCCACATATTCACTGTGACTAGGGGTGCGGTTGAAGGGGCTGGGTTTTCTCCATAAACCCCACATAATCTTGAGGGAGTTCATTTTGAATATGAACCAATAAGAGCCCTTTGCATATTCATCTCACATGTAACATTTTTTCAAAGTCAGATAAAAGGCAGACATCTTCTGATCGGCTACTGATAATTCTTTTAACATGGTGTTTGCATTTCTTTTTTTCTGACTCAAAAGTGAAGGCTTTTGTAACTTGACTCTAGTCACGCTCTTGCTGGAGTAGTGTGAAAGAGGGCAGAAGACTGGTATCTCAAGTTTTACAGCACAAGTGCTAAAGACACATTTCAAGTATTTATAAAAACTAATGACATTGAAAAACAACGGGGCTCATTATGAGAGCCATGGTATGTAAGAAGGTAACACAACCCAGTTAATACAACTGTGATGTGGTATTAATTGCATACTTTGAGCTCTTCCACTCAGAATAAGGAATAACATGTTAATAACACACACTTCACACTGTTTTGAGCTGTAAAACTCAGAATATTGCACGAATTCCCCATTCAAATTCTGCTTGGCTTTACCTGACAAAATGTGTGCTGGAAAAAAGTGTGGTATTTGCTCACCTTTTGAAATTTATTTTCCAAACACAAAAACATTTCAGGATAATAACCTACACTCCACATTTTATCCATGTTTATCTATGTTCCAAAATATTTTGGACCTCACTCTCCCCCCTCCCCCCCCACTAAACAGCAATCATTCATTAAGTACCCTTGCGCTTTATTATGCTTTTTTTAAACACACTTGTTTTTTAGATGTTTGCCAAACTAGCATGCTGACATTTCCTTAGCAAAGATACAATACATGACAGTCCAACTTTGACAGCCTCAGACCATTTGTCATACAGAGAGCAAGGGATCGCAGTGAAAACATAAGTTGTTGATCCTTACCAATTGTGCAGTGCCTCTTCAGAATTTCCAGCTGGCCCATCCACAAATCTCTGTTTGGACCTGCTTGACCTGGAGGATCTCCAGGCCAAACCAGCTTGTCTCCTAGTGGTGTAGGTAAACATCCTTTACAACGACTGTGTTACAACGCAGTCCATTACCCTGCATTTTTTACTATGCAAAATCGTTTACAACACAGTGCTTTACACCACAAACTTTACAACGCCCCAGTGGAGTTATAATAGAAAATTGCCTTATAGTTGACAATGCGTTGTAATGTATTGTGTTGTAAAGCCCTGAGTAGTGAAAGATTTTGCAGAGTAAAAAATGGGGGGTAATGGCAAGCATTGTAAACGAATGCGGAGTAAAGTGTCATATTCAGTGGTGAAGGCTGTGGGGGCATTATGTTCATTCCTGGTCTTTAATGTCTCACCATGGATCCCAAATCGTTTTTTTTTTGAGACATTCTCTTGCCCTGTAGACTACTTACTCAATCAACATACACCAATCCATATTGTGAACCCATTGTGACACCTGGGGTACTTCCTCACTCCCCCATAGCCTGATCACTTCTCTATGAGCCACTATGAGAGCAGTATTACAGGGAAACAGTCTGTGTCTTGGCAATGTATGACTTCCAAGATCCCTGATCCAGCGGGTTACTAGCTAGAGATACTCATAACAACATACTCACCTGGGCCCAATAAACACACACACACATGAGCTAGTAAAGTACCGCTGGGGTCAATTTTGTTGTACCAATACCTGTAAGATAAATTTACCTTATTATTTCTTACCAAACCTTTCTGACCGAATGTACTTTCCTCTGGTCAATGGACCTTTAAGTTAACTATTGTAGGTAAAATTTGACATAGAACAAAATATCTTTAAAATAACCACAGACTCGGGAGAGTTTTAAATGTTTAGTTAAATTCATGTGAGCCAAGAACCAAATACAATTCGTACACCGTTTTCGCCAAGGAAGGGAATCAAAGTTGAAGTCAGAAAAATCGTTATTATGATGATGGTATTTGAATAGGGAGAAAATAGAGAGAGCAATACAATGACATACTACACAGATTTATAGTTACCTAGGATGGTGTGGAAACCAACCCCTTGGCCAAGGAGCTGGAATGGGTCCCCAGGGACAGATCAGGTGACAAAGTTTCAGGACAGGATTCAGGGACAGGAAAGATGGCCTCTTCTAGATACGACGCCTGCGTCGCACCCCTCTCTGACACTATCTTCCTCCTCGATTCTTCCACGATCTTCTTCTAGATCTTTACCTATCCCTCCTCGATTCTTCCACGATGTTCTTCTAATTATTGAGGTTTAGGCTCTAAGTTCTGCAAATCGATTCTTCAGCATTCGTTCAGCTCTCGGACAGCATCCCGGTCTCTCAGCATCTCGGCAGTACGAGCATAACTAACTAACTAAACTACATCAATTATACTTTTCTAATGGCATGTACCACCCCTAAATGTTTCAAATTTATGAAACTCCTAACTCTGATTGGACAGGAAAGGGGGGTATGATCATTACACCAAGCTAAGTTTGAATAATTTTCTTTAGTCTATTGTTCAGCATTCCCACCCCTTAAATTTATTTTCCCAAGCTTTATTTCCCACCCTCATTTCACATTTTTATCAATCAAAAATATACATTTAATAATTTTCCCATTCATCATTCAGGAAGACAACTTCTTTCCCAGGATATGTAACGATCGTGGCCTTGGCTGAAGTTCAAGAGCAACATCATGGTTCCTGGCGGGTTACAAGTGCGCAGGCGTTGGGTATCACGTGATACATAGACTTTAGTATTGCTCTGAGGCCCAAATACGAACTAAATAGAAGAAGTCAAAGAAACATGTTAGAAATCAAAATAAAATGATTTCACTGTATACCACCTATCTCTACTCTAATCCCATTTACTTATAAAAATCTTTCGCATTAGCATTTTAATAAAATTGCATGGTTTAGTTTCAGCAGAAGCATGCGCTTTAACATGTGAGTTCCAAGCGGCCATCTTGAAAGCGAGTGCGCAGCTGCAAAGTTTCCCTCCAAGCAAAGACTCGTCATTACTACGTAGATGTAGTTGACGCATGCGCAGTACAGAATTCTGTGTTAGCAGCCATTTTGAGTCACACTTGGGTTATTTGTTGGTACGACACATATGCAAGCTTCCTCTAAGCCTAAATGTATAAACTGTAATGCATATTAGTATTTACAAACACAATTATTACGGTATTGCAAGTTATTTGAGAGAATTGCATCTGAGCAAGTCTCATTTATAAGAGTCCTTGCTCCATCAATCCCCTCTCTGATGGCATTTTGTGCCATCACCAATTACCCACCACCAAATCAGATGCCAACTTTAACACATCTCAATTCCTTCTTCAAACTTTTCATTTCCTTCTTTCTTTTTACTATACTGGAAACTCCTCATCTTTTTATATAGATCTCCTATCATCTCTTCTAATTGTATTTCATCCTACTTTCTTTTCTTTCCCTCTTCGGTCACTTCATATCTCTTTCTTTTCCTACAACATTTGAACTATATCATTCTTGCCAAGACCAATAGTGTTATTCCAAATATTGGCAATATTAATTGACCTATAATGCTCTTACCTATGTTAGAAAATCAACTCCCTATGGTAGTGATTCTATTTGTTAATTTTTTCCATACACTGTCAACTTCCAGTGGTTTCAATTTTTCTTCCAATTTCGTAATATTTGTAATATATCCTCCAATTTCAACACTTTTGTGTGGTATGTATGTGCAACAATGTTGCACTTTCAGCATTTTACAGACTCCGCCCTCTTTTGTCAATAGTATATCAAGAGCAAGTCGATTTTTCAAAACCATGGATCTAATTGCAACCATTTCTGTGTTGATCATCAAAAATCCTCCAGCAGTGTCAGTTGATGACCGATCAACTACTGTAGATAGCTGACAAATTTTCATGAATTCAGAATTACTCCCACTGAAGGTATCAATGCACTAAATATATCACCTACTATTTCTGAAAAACTAGCTTTCTTAATACGTGTTAGTTCTTTTGCGTCTTCATTGCTTCCAGTAATTCTTTTCACATGGTACACCTTTGGGAATACTATTCCAAAATAGCAACTCCCGTACCAATGAGCAGGCAGCTTGAAATAGGCTTTATTGCCACATACATAATAAACTCCAGGAAATACTGGATCTGTTCCACCTTTTAGTTCCCATCCCCCAATAACTAAGAAATTATGTTCACATTCACTGGAACCAATAAATGCATTGTGATATTCAGTCTTTAATCTATGGAGGTAGATCTTCCCTTTCTTTTCAAAGTTCAAGGGCATAGCAGCATGATTCTGGCCAGTTGCATAAATTTCTTCTTTCTCAGCCCATTGAGGTATTTGAGGTTTCGGTTCAGAAGCCATTCTTTAGAAGTCCTGTCTCCTTTAATCAACTAAATTAAAAAATATATTTTCTTCTTCGTGTAACTTACATGTTAAATTGTGCTTGTGTGCTTCAGCTATATCTATTGTCTTCATAGTTAGAAAATATTCTCCCATAAACTGTGCATCTTTAGTACTAAGAACTGGGTTCATGCTCTTTCGCATAGGAAATCACATCTACATTAGAATAATAATATTGCAACTTTCCAGTCCTATAAAATAAGCTTGCCAAAATACTACAAGAAATACCATAGGTTAATGGAATATGGTGATATGTTACACCCTCTGCTACTGATGCAGGTAATTTCATACACACATAACAATCACTAACTTCCATAGTGTCCACGTATTGCACTAATAACTTTGTAAATACATTTAAAGCAGTGTTATTCTTTGTCACAGTGTGGTGTATATCTAACTCATCTGGTGTCTCTTTTAGTCTTGGATTCATCTGGTGCTTCTAATGCCACTCTATCTCCTTTAATGTTAGCTACCCTTTCATGTGTGTCTGTGTTATTAATTTCTTTTGTAACCATAAAATAAGGGATGGCTACTGTTAGTACTAACCAAATTATAAGTACCAAAAATATACTACATATGCATATTCTACAACATCTTTTTACACAATTTCGTTTTGGTTTTCCAGCAGCCCTATTGTTGGAAACCGGGCAACCGGGTTCGCAGTCACCAGGTTCCCAGCACAGTGGTAGCTTGGCTCGAGCGGTCGGGGGTCAGGCACCGTGTTAGGCGTACGTCACACCCTCACAATAACCATGCGTTCATCCGTTCCAAAAACGACACTACACCGTAAAAATCATGGAAGACAAGATGAAAATATATATGTCTTTATCTTATTTTCTCTTAGTTGCAGGCTACATATCATAAATACAATACAATAGGATTTTCCTTCAAAAGAGCAGGTCAAATAAACAATGTTACTTCTTAATTTCAATAAATAGGTTCAGGTCATCATTAAGCAAAGAATAAATAGAGGTGCAATAAATATAGACGGCAAATAAATACAGTCAGACAATAAATACAGTGCAAGAATAAATTAGTGGAAGACAATAAATAAAGCACCTTCAATAAATAAGGTAAAACAATCACTGACGATTACAGATCAGATCACTTTCATGAGGTCACTTGGTCTTACTTTGCCCAAACACAGCTTATGGACATTTTGATGGCATGGGGTTGTCCCACCTAGATTGGTCAAGGCTTGGGCCTAAGCTGAGGCAGAACAAGGGTAACCTAAAGATCTGGCCCTCCAACCTACACAGCCCTTTCCGGAGGTCACTGTACCAGTCTCAGTTCACCCCTGGCTCTCCCAGGCTGGTCCTAACACCCCTCTAACCCCTAGAATGGTCTTTAGGGCTCCACGGGGCCTTAGACGCCCCCACTACCACTTACTGTCCCTTCTACGATGATCGGCTCCGCTCGGCGCCGTGTCGACGCCGTGAGGCGGCTCCGGATCGATGTCACTGGGCGGCCTCGACTCGATGCCGCTGGGCGGTCTCGACTCGATGTCGCTGGGCGGTCTCCCGCTTCCGGGTGTCTCCGGAGTGCGATCTCCACTCCCGACCTCCGGCGCGCTTCACCTCAGTTTCCGGCGACTCCGGTGGGCGGACTTCGCTCCCCTGTCGACGCCTCACCTCGACCTCCGGTCACTCCTTACTCGACCTCCGGCGCCTCTCCACGACCTCCGTCGGCGCCCTCACTCAACCTCCGGTACCTCTCCACGACCTCCGTCGGCGCCCACACTCGACCTCTGACGGCTCCGGGTACGACGTCTGCTTTCTGTCAGTGCCGCTTCTCTACCTCAGGCCCCAGGTCTCCAGGCTTCTCGACGTCATGACTCAAGGAGGACACTGCTGAACAGGTCAGGAACTTGCTGTTCTTCCTCTTTAAGGCCTGTTCCAAATGTTCAGATCCTTAAGATGGTTCTTCTGGTCTTGGTCCCACACAGGGCTTTAGGCTGGGCTTGGTCAGTAGGGACTAGCATCAAGGGTGGGTTTCTGGACCCCACTCCAAGCACTGGTTTCCACCTCTGCTGCCTTACTCCGAGCTCCTTCTATCTCTGTCCTCTCTCCTCTCTAGTCAGATGCCAACTGCCACTCTGAGATGGCCTCCCAACATTCTAAACTGCCTCCCACTATCACAGGATTCTAGAATGTTCCAGGAGGTTCTAGAAACCTCCAGTGAGTTCTGCTTATGTCACAGGTGACAATGGGTCTTTTTGACAAAACATGCCAGCGAACTTGCTCTTCAATTACGGGCGCGAGATTATCCGAAGCGTCTGGTACGCCAAGCCCTTAAGAGAGCATCCAATAATGATCGGGATGCCTTATTGGACCACAATCTTGGCAAGAATGCGAATGATAGGCTCACTTTCGTTACCACCTTCTGCACCTTATCTAACCTATTGCAGAAAACTTTGAGGAGACACTGGCGGATTCTTAATGTCACATCCGATAACATCCTGCCCCCACTGTTTGCGTTCAAAAGAGGTCCTAGTCTACGGAACAGTTTGGTCCATACACGACCCCTATCACAATCCACGTGTGAAGTCAATACATTGTGGGCTTTGAGCCCGGTACGAGGCCATTTTCCCTGTGGTACTTGTAGTGTCTGCCCCCAAACAACCAAAACTACATCAGTAGATGTAGGTACCAGTCGCCCGTGGATTCTGCAGCGTCACACCAACTGCAACTCCGACGGTGTGATCTACATGATTACATGTCTGTGTGCTCTCAAATACATTGGTTACACTACACGCAAAATTAAGCTACGTATTAGCGAGCACAAGAGTACCATCCGGTGCAAGAAGCAATCTACTTGTCTTACTGATCATTTTCTTGCACAAAATCACAAAGCGGACGACTTGCGTTGGTTGGTACTTGAACGTCCGGTGATCCCGAAACACGTGCCAGATGTTTCTAGATTTTTGTTCCTTAAAGAACAGAAATGGATTTTCAAAATGAAAACGGACACACAGGGTCTAAATGACTGTATTCCTTGGTCTCTGATTTGAGGTTTTGATCCCTTTGCCTTTCTTTGAGACAACATAATTAGTAAGACATCCTGAACTGACATAACAAGTATTTTCTTGTCGGTTTTGGGTCCCAACTAGGCTTAGACGGGTTATTCACTTACCTAGTGGTAATTTACCCTCATATGGATTTCTCTCGACCATAATATAATGACAATGCCCAGGAGTCATACACTTTGATAGATCCATACTACCATGTATGCTTTGCTGTTTCAGCATATTCCAATTAGGGGCTCAACATGGCATAGAGGTTTTCTGTGCATTGACGGTTTCACTGTCTCAGCCTTATACCATTGTGTCACTTTGGGACAAGCACGATGCACATTGTGCTTCGTTTTTTTCCCCCAGATACATCCTTGACACAGTCAACCTTTCATGTTCTTATAATTTCCCATGGCCACAATATGATGTGGGTATCATTAAGTATTTTGTTCTGTAAGCACTTATGCCACATTTGCGGCTGAATATACTCATTGTGAGTGTTTTTTTCATATTTATTCACATGTTTTCCACATGTTTTCTCCACACTGATGCCCGGGAGGTAAGCCTGACAAGCCCCCTTTTTTTATCATTGTTGTTTTTTATCATTGACATTTCGAGGCCTGTCATGATTGGCAAACCCTCTGTGGTCAAGGCGTAAATAACTAAAGGGTTCAAACGAACATGTCCGCCTTGGCGCGCACGCGTCATGAGTAGTGCTCTCTTAACGTGCCGGCTGAATCGGCATTACGGGCTGGCGGACAGATCAATGCACTTAGTGCGCACGCGTCTGCAATAGTGTTTCTGTGTGCGCACTACCAGCACTCTGGCGCATGCCCACTAACATCCTTTACAGCGGCAGCTGTATTCAATCGAGCTCTCCGGCATCAATTACGGTGGGTTTAAATATAGCTTCCCATCCGCCTACCGTCACCTCCCAGACTGTTCGCAGCCTGGTCTGAGGTACCGACGGATAGGTGAGTAAGGCCAGCACTTCCACTCTGTAGTAATTAGCCGCTGCGTTGTGTTCTTTTCTCCGAGTCTCGCTCCTACCTTCATGCCAATTCTCAGCGTGATGGCGGTTTTTGGCAGTCTTTTAAGCGGGTAGAATTAATATGCCAGGCTGACATTGACTGGCTCTTAACATTTAGGCATGAGGGTTGAGGTACTACAGGTTGCTTCAGGGCTTTGGAGTTCTTGTGGTTTCAGTATTTTCAATATCAGACTCTTTTTTGAGGATTCCCTTCATCCTTTGGGTCACATCTAAGCTTTTGTCCTGCGCAGCCATGACAGTTTGGGGCGCTGTGGTTTGAGGGTGTAAGACCCCTATTGGGTTTTAATAATGTTTGATACTTGGGTGGAGTTTGCAGTCAGAAATAGTAGCTTTTGGCAACTTTTCTGTTTTTACTCTACCTATTAACAGAGCGGTGCCTCTTCCTCCGAGCAGTCAGCCGGGTGAGGTGAGGCGGTTCTCCCACACAAAGCTGGGTAAATCCGATACTTTGTAAATCAATTTTTGGATAAATGTGACCACCTTGAGGGTTCTTCTTGTAATATACTAGTGCACAAATTGGCATTAATGAACAGGTACTTTCTGTGAGGTGAAAGTTTGTGATAGTTTGATTTTTTCTTTTAGGAAAGAAGAGGTGATTTTCACCTTCCTCCTACTTGGTCCAGTCATCTGGTAGGGTGGCGATTGCCACTAGCATTATTGGACCAGTATATGTACTATTATTTGTCATAAGATTCATTTTATGTACGCACCTGCACTTTCTGCGTTTATTTTTGCAGTAGCCATTCCTTTGTTTATTCCTTACATTTGTCTAGGTCCTGAAGAAAGCCGGGTCGAGTGACCCCTCCGGCTGAAACATGTCGACCACAATTGCATCTAGTCAGGAATTAGTCTACATTTTTGAAGACTATTAGGTGATTTTAGATATGACACTTGGACATACTCACAATAAACCTAGTTTTTTGCCCCAGTAGTCATTTTTAACTAGCACACACACTAGAGCACTGCACACATAATTTACTTAAATTTCTTTGGAGTCCACATAGTTCGGATATACATCTGGTTAAGAGTTCCAACTGGAGTATCAGGGTCAGGTTCCCAGATGGGCCTGTTGGCTCAATACTTTGGCCGGTATCCTGCTCTCCTATAGGTCCAGATGACGAGGCTCCGCCATTCAGGGTGGGCTGATGGACTCTATAATCTTACCAATGTATGAACAAACTTTCTGATCCTCCAGATCTCCTATCTGAGTTTCTCTCTCACTAGTTTCAGTAGGTACCTGTTCTGTTTCTTTAGACTGAGCATCTCTGGTTAGTTGTCACGACAATGGGTGGCCACCATTTTGTGTCTCAGGCCCTCAGACAGAAGTTCCAGGGGTAGGGAAAATGGCTCCCTGACCCTGCATCAACACTAAAAAGTCTGGTGGTTCCCAAAAAGGAAAAATTATAACAGGGTTTGAGGCAGAAGTGGGACAAAATAAATAATGATGAGGAGGGACCACCCAAAGGGCTGACAGGTCTAACACGCGTCCCCCCCAGCTGAAAGTGGGGAGAGCTACCCAACCCCTTGGGAGTTCTCATCACTAAGGCGGAAATACCTTGAGAGACCGTCTGCATTGGCGTGGTCCACTCCAGGCCGATGTTCCACCTGAAAGTCCATTCCCTGTAGGGAGATAGACCACCTTAGCAACTTGGGATTCTCCCCCTTCATCTGCATCAGCCACCGAAGGGGTCTGTGGTCGGTCTGAACTAGGAAGTGCGAGCCAAACAGGTATGGCCGCAACTTCTTCAGAGCCCATACCACTGCAAAGGCTTCACGCTCTATTGCACTCCACTTCTGTTCCCTGGGAAGTAGTCTCCAGGATAGGAAGACCACGGGTTAATCCAGACCCTCTTCATTGAGTTGCGATAACACTGCCCCAATGCCATGTTCCGATGCATCCGTCTGGACAATGAACTCCTTGGAAAAGTCTGGGGCCCTTAAGACCGGGGCCTCGCACATGGCTTGCTTCAGTTTCACAAAGGCCTGCTGACAAGCCTCCGTCCAGACTACCCGTCGAGGTTGCTTCTTGGACGTAAGCTCCGTGAGGGGGGCCACAATGGTACCATACCCCTTCACGAAGCGGCGGTAATATCCGGTGAGGCACAGAAAAGCTCGGACCTCGGTCTGAGTCTTGGGGGGTTCCCAGGCCATGATGGCCTCGATTTTCGCCTGGAGGGGTTGCACCGCTCCCCTACCCACCAAGTGTCCAAGGTACACTACCGACCCCTGCCCGATCTGGCATTTACTGGCCTTGATCGTTAAACCAGCGTGCTTCAGGGCCTGGAGAACAGCTTGCAGGTGACGCAAATGATCCTCCCAGCTGTTACTGAAGACAGCAATGTCATCCAGATAAGCAGCAGAGAAACTCTCCATTCCAGCGAGGATCTGGTTCACCAGACGCTGAAACGTGGCAGGTGCGTTCTTGAGCCCAAAGGGCATCACGCAGAACTGGTAGTGGCCCTTGGGCGTGGAGAAGGCTGACCTTTCCTTAGCTCCATCAGTCAGAGAGATCTACCAGTACCCGGAAGTAAGGTCAAAGGTACTCAGATATTGGGCAGCTCCCAGCATGTCAATCAGTTCATCCGCCCTCGGAATCGGATGAGCATCAGTCTTGGTTACTGAGTTCAGTCCCCGGTAGTCCACACAGAACCTCAGTTCCGGTTGGGCACCCGGTGGTACAGCTTTTGGTACTAATACCACCGGACTGGACCAGGGGCTGCTGGAAGGTTCAATCACTCCTAGCTCCAGCATTTTAGTGACTTCACTGTGAATGCTGGCCTTCACCTTGTCTGTCATCCGGTAGATCTTTGACTTCACAGGTGGGCTGTCTCCTGTGTCCACATCATGGATGCACAGGTGAGTCCTACCCGGAACAAGGGAGAACAACGAAGAGTATTGCCCCAGGACCTGGCGGCAGTCCTCCTGCTGTTCAGGAGTTAGGGACGGGGAGAGAATCACTCCCTCCACCAACCCATCCTTCTCTTGAGACGCAAATAAGTCGGGGAGAGGCTCGCTTTCCACGTCCTCTGCTCCGTCAGTCACCATCAGCAAGATGACTTCGGGCCTCTCATGGTGGGGTTTGAGGCGGTTGGCATGCAGCACCCGTAGGGGCTGGTGAGGGGTCTTCAGATCCACCAAGTAGGTAGCCTTACCCTTCTTCTCCAACACCTCAAAGGGTCCTGACCAGCGATCCTGGAGGGCGCTAAGCTCTCCTGGTTCGATCACCCACACCTTCTGGCCAGGCTCCAACTCCACCGGATGAGCATTGTGGTCATACCACGCCTTCATCACTGCTTGGCTGGCTTCCAAGTTGTCAGAAGCTTGCTTCCACAACTTAGCCATTTGGCTCCGGAAGGCCAGCATGTAGCTCACCACGTCCTGGGGAAACTTTCTGGGAGTTCTTTCCCATCCGTCTCTCACCAGGCTGAGAGGTCCACGTACAGGGTGCCCATACAAAAGCTCGAAGGGGCTGAAGCCAACTCCCTTCTGTGGCACTTCCCTGTAAGAAAGCAATAGACAGGGTAGGAGGACGTCCCATTAACTCCGCAGGCTTTCAGGCAGACTTCTGATCATGCCTTTCAAGGTTTTATTGAACCTCTCCACCAGACCATTGGTCTGGGGATGGTAAGGAGTGGTGAACCGGTGGGTCACTCCACACTCCTTCCACATGGCCCGCATATATGCTGACATGAAGTTGGTCCCCCTGTCAGACACAACTTCCTTGGGAAAACCCACTCGGGTAAAGATTCCCATCAGGGCCCTAGCCACAACAGGTGCAGTAATGGTCCTCAGAGGTATAGCCTCTGGGTACCGTGTGGCATGATCCACCAGAACCAGGATAAACCTGTGACCATCTGTAGTAGGCGGATCTAACGGACCCACAATGTCGATGCCCACCCTTTCAAAGGGGGTGCTAACGACAGGAAGTGGTTCCAGGGGAGCTTTCAGCTTCACCCCTGTTTTCCCACTGGCTTGACAAGACACACACGTCCGGCAGTAGGTGTCGGACGACACTTTCCTTTGAGGCCAATAAAAGTGTGGGACAAGCCGGGCAAAGGTCTTGTCTTGCCCCAGGTGTCCTGCCAAGGGGATCTCATGAGCCAATTCCAGGAGAAAGGCTCGATAACGTTGAGGGACAACCAAGGCCCGTGACGATCCGTGCATGGGTGCCTTGGGTTCACTGTAGAGGAGGCCATACTCCCAGTAAATGTTGTAGTTCCCCTCAACGTTCCATGCTGCCTGGGCTTCGGCCTGTCGCCTCAGTCCCTCAAGGGTAGGACACTCCCTCTGGCCCTTGCAGAATTCCTCCCTGGTCGGCCCTCCCTCCACGTGCCACTCGGCCGGGATGGGTAGGTTCTCCAGTTCGGTAACATCCCCCTCCGCGGACTCCTGGTCCACCACCTCCGGTGGCCTATCCGTCACACGAGGCGCGGATGCCGAAGCAGGCTCCTCCTGCCCTCGGTTCTTCCCTTGATCGGCAGCCGGCGGTGCCTTTGTTCCAGGCTCCCGCCTAAACGAACTCCCCCTCCGGGTAGTCGCAGACCCTGTGCTGACACAGGCCCAGTCAGGTGTACCCAGCATCTCAGCATGAGTCCGGTATTCCACCTCCTTCCAAGCATGTCATTCCCCAGCAGACAATCGACTGGCACGGCAGGGCTTACGGCAACTCGAAGCAACCCTGCAACCCATTCCCATTCAAATGGAACCTCGGCCACTGGATAGTGGCCCATTCTGCCGTCAGCCATCGCGGCAGGGTGGAGTACACTGGGAATCACCTGCTCTGGAGACACCAGTTGGCTACGTACCATAGTCATACTGGCTCCTGTGTCTCTCAGAGCCTCCCCTCTTTGGCCGTTGATGGTGACCCACTGCCCATACTTTGTGGTATTTGCGGGCACCTGGATCTTAGGAACCATCTCCCGTTCTCCCAGGGACACTAAAGTGACACCCGCCCACTCCCTTCCCTTATCTAAAGGCATCTCCTCCCCGAGCACTACACTAGATACTCCAGGGGCCTTTCCTCCGATGGGAGGGGGTGGTCTTTTCGGGCACTTCACATCTCCCTTATAGTGTCCGACACCACCGCACTCGAAGCAATGGACAACCCTTGGCTGCTGACTCTGGCCAGGATTAGGGTTTCTGGGTGGGTTAGCCCTAGGGGTGAATCCTGTTCCCTTCCCTTGGAAACTATTTTGGGGGCCTTTAGAGAACTCCGTTTTCTTTTCCCCTCCCTCTTTCTTCTGGGGGGCGCCCTGTCCGGTCTTTTGAGAGTCCCCTCCAGTCCCCCTTGTGGACACCCGGGTACTAGCCCAAATGTCCGCCTCCTCAGCAAGCTTCCGGGGATTGGTCAGCTTGCTATCCACCAGGTGTTGACGCAGTTCGGGGAAACATTTTTCGAGCAGGTGTTCCTTCAACATCAAATCAAACAACCCCTCGTAGTCCCTCACCTCGCTGCCCTGTATCCAACCCTCTAATGCCTTCTTTGCATAGTCCAGGAAATCCACCCAATTCTGTGTGCCCAGTTTGTGGCTACCTCGGAACTTCTGTCTGTACTTCTCGGGTGTTAGTCCAAACTTCCTCACGAGCGCCACTTTCATGGTGGGGTAGTGGGTCTGCTCATCCTGCTCCAGGGCCAATAATGTATCCCTACCAGCTGGAGGCATGTATTTATACAATCCCCCTCCCCAATATTTCTCTGGAACCCCATGGGCTCTTAAAGAAACCTCATAGGCCGCTAGCCACTTGGCGATATCATCTCCCGCACTATAGCTGGCTACTATGTCTTTTGGCAGATAGGGTTTGGGTTCCCTGGTGATTTCTCTGATTTCGCTGCCACCATTAGGAACAGTGTGTGCCCCGACCCGTAGGATCTGGAGATCTATCTCCCTAAGCCTCAACTCATGAGCCATCCTCTGTTCCTCCTTTACTTTCTCCAGCTTCGCCAACTCCCATGTGAGCTGTCTTTTCTCCCTCCGGTCAGTTAATTCTGCTTCTAATAAGCCGTTGCTAGAGACACTGCTGCCCTTCCTTGAAAGTGTTCTGGGCCCCGCTAATAGGTTCCCCACCTCAGATTGGTACACACCAGCTCCCTCGCTGTCAGTCTCTCCATCCCTGTCCTCCTTCTCAACCTTACTCTCTCGTCGTGCCTCCCCCCAAGCCCTCAAGCTGGTCTAGAGCTCACCCTTCTTTGCACCTTGGGGACAAAACACCCCCTCTCGCTGACAAAACTCTCTGAGTTGGGCCACAGTGTAAGTTTCCACATCCTCCAACACAAACTCCATTTTGCCCACTCAGGATAGAAGACAGTTGCTTACAGAAGCTATGCAGGGGGGTACTTTTTGTAATACCTCCTCCCACCACTAGAAGTAAATTTGGAAAAAACAAAACTCAAAATTAGGAAGTCCGCTTGGAGAAAACTCCCGGTGTAGGCCTATGGACTACCCAAAGTTATTGTCGAGTAGACGCAAGAACAGCTCTATCCCACCGCTGAACACCAATTTTATCTTGGAAACCGGGCAACCGGGTTAGCAGTCACCAGGTTCCCAGCACAGTGGTAGTTTGGCTCGAGCGGTCGGGGGTCAGGCACCGTGTTAAGCGTGCGTCACACCCTCACAATAACCATGCGTTCATCCGTTCCAAAAACGACACTACACCGTAAAAATCATGGAAGACACGATGAAAATATATATGTCTTTATCTTATTTTCTCTTAGTTGCAGGCTACATATCATGAATACAATACAATCGGATTTTCCTTCAAAAGAGCAGGTCAAATAAACAATGTTACTTCTTAATTTCAATAAATAGGTTCAGGTCATCATTAAGCAAAGAATAAATAGAGGTGCAATAAATATAGACGGCAAATAAATACAGTCAGACAATAAATACAGTGCAAGAATAAATTAGTGGAAGACAATAAATAAAGCACCTTCAATAAATAAGGTAAAACAATCACTGACGATTACAGATCAGATCACTTTCATGAGGTCACTTGGTCTTACTTTGCCCAAACACAGCTTATGGACATTTAGATGACATGGGGTTGTCCCACCTAGATTGGTCAAGGCTTGGGCCTAAGCTGAGGCAGAACAAGGGTAACCTAAAGATCTGGCCCTCCAACCTACACAGCCCTTTCCGGAGGTCACTGTACCAGTCTCAGTTCACCCCTGGCTCTCCCAGGCTGGTCCTAACACCCCTCTAACCCCTAGAATGGTCTTTAGGGCTCCACGGGGCCTTAGACGCCCCCACTACCACTTACTGTCCCTTCTACGACGATCGGCTCTGCTCGGCGCCGTGTCGATGCCGTGAGGCAGCTCCGGATCGATGTCGCTGGGCGGCCTCGACTCGATGTCGCTGGGCGGTCTCGACTCGATGTTGCTGGGCGGTCTCGACTCGATGTCGCTGGGCGGTCTCGACTCGATGTCGCCTTCCGGCGTCGCAGGGACACGGTCTTCCCGCTTCCGGGTGTCTCCGGAGTGCGATCTCCACTCCCGACCTCCGGCGCGCTTCACCTCAGTTTCCGGCGACTCCGGTGGGCGGACTTCACTCCCCCGTCGACGCCTCACCTCGACCTCAGGTGACTCCTTACTCGACCTCCGGCGCCTCTCCACGACCTCCGTCGGCGCCCTCACTCGACCTCCGGTGCCTCTCCACGACCTCCGTCGGCGCCCACACTCGACTTCTGACGGCTCCGGGTACGATGTCTGCTTTCTGTCAGCGCCGCTTCTCTACCTCAGGCCCCAGGTCTCCAGGCTTCTCGACGTCATGACTCCAGGAGGACACTGCTAAACAGGTCAGGAACTTGCTGTTCTTCCTCTTTAAGGCCTGTTCCAAATGTTCAGATCCTTAAGATGGTTCTTCTGGTCTTGGTCCCACACAGGGCTTTAGGCTGGGCTTGGTCAGTAGGGACTAGCATCAAGGGTGGGTTTCTGGACCCCACTCCAAGCACTGGTTTCCACCTCTGCTGCCTTACTCCGAGCTCCTTCTATCTCTGTCCTCTCTCCTCTCTAGTCAGATGCCAACTGCCACTCTGAGATGGCCTCCCAACATTCTAAACTGCCTCCCACTATCACAGGATTCTAGAATGTTCCAGGAGGTTCTAGAAACCTCCAGTGAGTTCTGCTTATGTCACAGGTGACACTGGGTGGCCACCATTTTGTGTCTCAGGCCCTCAGACAGAAGTTCCAGGGGTAGGAAAAATGGCTCCCTGACCCTGCATCAACACTAAAAAGTCTGGTGGTTCCCAAAAAGGAAAAATTATAACAGGGTTTGAGGCAGAAGTGGGACAAAATAAATAATGATGAGGAGGGACCACCCAAAGGGCTGACAGGTCTAACACCTATCATCAGCCATTTTGGGCTAAGAAGATTTCTCTTCTTTAATTTTGAATTATTTATGAGATACAAATTCTTGGAGGGAATTTTCAGGTTGGTCTCACTTCGTCGACAATCTGTTCTGCATTTATTTCTTCATCACTTTCTTCATTTAAATCTGGATTCTCTTTTGGCACCCTACTTTTTCCCATTCTTCTCTCTCTCTCACTTCTACCTCATCTTCTAGTTGTCTTACTTCTTCCCATGTTTCCAATCCTGAGAGTAGCATAAATTGGCAGCTGATTCCACTTGTTTCAATTTTCTTGTTTACCGCCAATTTATTTCTGGCACAGTATTGGGCAACCTGGTCAGCATACCTATTATCGACTGTCACATAGTCATTTCCTGACTGATGTGCGGCACACTTGACCCCTGCCCCTTCTTTTGGCAATTGTATTGCTTCAAGCAATTCTTTTACAAAATTTCCATTTTAATTGGGGATCCTGAAGAAGTCAAGAAATCCCTCTGCATCCAAAGTTGGCCAAAATCATGCACAACCCCGTAACCATACTGGCTATCAGTAAAAATGGTTACTTTCCAATTTTTCCCAATTTTGCAATCTTTAATCAAAGCTATCAATTCGGCTACTTGAGCAGGTTTGACTCCTGGTAAATAGGATGCTTCGACTATTCCAGCCAATGTACACACAGCGTAAGCAGCACTTAGTTCTCCCTTCTCATGGCGCATACACGAGCCATCTACAAATAGCTCATGTTCAGCATTCTTCAAAGGCTCTTCCTGTATGTCTGTACGGGATTAGGTGCCCAGTTCAGTCAAATCCAGACAGTCGTGCTCGACTTCATTTCTCACCTCTTCTCCATATACATCTGGTAATTTTGTGGGGGGATTTAGTAAGGTACACCTGACTATTGTCACGTTTTCAGCACCCAATATGATTCTTTCATACTTAGTCATCCGACTAGAAGTAAGATACTGAGTTTGAGTTCTTGTCAAAAGAATCTCAACTGAATGTTGAACATGCACCTTCACAGGGTGTCCCATCACAATTGATTCACTTTGCTCCAGACTCATACAGGTTGCAGCTACTGCTTTTAAACCAGGTAAAGCTGAGGCTACAGGGTCCAAAGTAGTAGAGAAATATGCCACTGGACGTCGCATCAAACCATGCCTCTGTGTCAAAACGGAGAGTGCACAACTATTTCTTTCACAACAAAACAGTACAAATTCTTACGAGTAATCTGGCATACCTAAGGCTGGGGCTTCACACAAACACTTCCGTAATTTCACGAATGCTTCCATATTTCATCATCCCATTCTATAGGATCCTTTGCTCGTTTCTTGGTCATTTGTATTAGGGGTTTTGCTAGCAGAGAAAACCCTACAATCCACTGCCTACAGTATCCCACGACCCCAAGGAACATTCTTATTTCTCTCTGGGTTTATGGCAATTTCATTTGTCTTATTATTTCTATTCTTTCCGGGGTCACTCTCCTTATTCCGCGTTCTATTTGGTGTCCTAAATCTTTGACTCCAGTTTTGCAAAACTGCAATTTTTCAGGGGAAACTTTAGGTCCACCATCAGCCAAATGATTCAACAAGGCAATTGAACCAGTAACACAGTCATCTGTTGTCTTAGATGCGACTAACAAGTCGTCAATATACTGCACCAGTACTGATCTCCTGGGTAGCACTAAGGTTTCTAAGCTCTTTTTCAATATTTGAATAAAAATCAAAGGACTTTCAGTATACCCTTGAGGAACGCGATTCCAGACTAAAATATGGTTCTCAAACTTAAATAAAAAGAGATACTGGCTGTCTGGTTGTAATGGAATCGAGAAAAAGACATGGCATAAATCAATTACATTAAACCATCCTGCCTTCCATGGTATCTGGTACAAAATTACTGCTGGGTTGGGCACTGCAGGACACCAAGGTACAACAATCTTGTTAATCTTTCTTGAATCTTGAACTATCCTATAGTTGCCGCTGGGTTTCTTAATGCCAATTATAGGTGAATTACAGGGTCTGCTCATTATTTCTTTTAGAATGCCTTGTTCAATCATTCGATTAATTTCTGCTGCAACACCAGCTTTAACTTTGGTGCAAATTTTTTATTGTCGAGTGTTTGGATAGACTGCACCTTCCTTCACAGTTACCTTCACTGGCTCTACATTCGCCATTAACCCTATTTCTTTTCCTGTAAAATCCCACACATCAGGATTTACTGTTGTTTTCACCTCATCTGGTAAATCGTCTTTTATCATCAAGGAACACATCTCGTCTACTTCTGTGCCTTGTTTAGCTAACATGATTTTGTAGACTCCGTCTTCATCTGGGGTTTGAATTGCAACACTGTCCGATGTGCAAAATATTTAGCAATTCATTTTGCACTGTAAATCTACAAATCTACAAATTTATGGGACTGGAGTCACACACCACGAATTTATGCATTTCCCTGAAAGTGCCAATGCGTACCTCCATTGGTTCTGTAACAGGTGTTCTAATCTGCTTACTTGAAACGCCCACTACTTGGTTTGCTTCTCCCGAGAGGGGTAGGTTTGAGATTTCTGCTGTTCTCACAGTAGAACGGGTAGCACAAGTGTCCAACAAAAAGGTAATATCTGTCCCTTCTACTTTACCATCAATATATGGACCTGACTGATCTACCCGTAAGGATGCGCCAAGTACGCACTCCTTTTCCTCCACCCTCAGGCACCGTCATTGGTCACTGTCCACAAAATAATTGTCCTGTAAAAGAAATTGTGATGTTTTTTCTTACCACTTCCTCCTTGAAATCCAGTGTCCGCACTGTGCTTGGCCTGGTTCACAACAGTTGACATAGGGGCAGGTGGCAACTGACTCTGTAGATTTACAACCTGCTGTGGTTGACTCATTATCACCTCATTCTGGATCAGTGAATTAAAATTTTGATTTGGGCCATTATTATTCTGAATATTTTTACACTCGTTTTTCCAATGCCCCAATTTTGCGCACCCATGACAAGGAAACTTTTTACGTGCTTCCTCTCTACTCATTCGTCCCTTTTGTTTTGCCCCATTATTTTCACTTTGGCCTTGCCCCCTCCCTTGATTTCCTGTCTGGCTGCACAATTGGAGTTCCTGCTGTTCTGCTAATTTCACTTGGGCCCACATCACTTTTTCTTCTAACTTCTTTCGTCTATTGTCAATTTCATCTCCGCAATACTTTGCATATTTAAGAATGTCATCCATTGGTCTCGCTTGCCACCACAACATGTGTTGACGAATCATGTCTCCAATTTCTGGGTTTAATCCTGTCACAAATCGATATACAAAATGTCCCATATCTTTTTTTTTTAAACCTTTATTTATAATTTCAGCATAAAGCATTACAATATATACCAATACAATGTACAGTGAATCACATCAACCTTACAAAATGTCCCATATCTTTATCTCCAATGTTCTCAAATCCACTATACTGTTTAAATATCTGTAATAGGCGTTCATAATTAGTATGTACAGACTCATTTATCTCCAGGGTCGTTCTATCTATCTTTACCCAATCTGTCTCTTTTGGAGGAATTTTTCCTTTCAAGAAAGTGATCAACTGGTGATATTTCTTCAATACTTCTTCTGAAGAAGCTCCTGTTTTCTCATCTCTCGGGTATTCATCACTAGGCCAATCTAGTAATTTTCCATTCTGTCCATAAGTCAGCAGGTACCACTATGTCAAATAATCCATCCAAATCTTTTAACAATACTTTAGAGACCTTCACAAATCTTTCAACTTGCTAATACCATTCAACTGGCTTTTCTCTTAACTTCGGGAAATCATTTGTAAACGACAAAATATCTTGTTTAGTCCATGGAACATGTACATATCCTCCTCCTGGTACCTCTCTCATTGGACATAATCTTTCTACTTTTCCTGTTTCTTGCAATACAAATTCAGAAGTTGTCGAATTGGCATGTGCTTCTTCCTTTTTTCTCATCCATCTAGCTTTCCATTTGTCTAGATCACCCCATTTTTGTAAAATGGTCATTAATTCTTTAACCTGTAATTTTCTTCCGGACACATTCATATTTTCAAAATCTTATCACTGAATTCTGCTCTGTATGGTTTCTGTAATACTTTGGATTTCCCTATTTCAATTCCCATATCAGAAGCTAGGTCTGTCAATTTATCATGGAATATCTATGTATTTCTAGGGATACTTCTACAAATGAACAGTAATTCTTCTTCAGTGTAGTTATTTAACCTATCTAACCCTACATTTCCAGCTATCATTTCTTCAAATTCTATCCTCAATTTATAAATACCTAAAGTTTTCAATGGCTGTTTTGGCTTGTCTATTCCCTGTGCCCACCTTTCTATTTCTTCTGGTGTTACCATTAAGGCACTCTTGACTCCTGTTGAAGTGTCTATTTGTACTTCCTTTGAACAAATCATGGTTTCATTTATCTGTCCTCTTATCGGTAAATCCATTGATGATATCACCAAATCACATTCACTACCTTGCTCATCAATTATTATTTTCTCTTTTCTGGGTTCAATTGTAGGTGTGGACATGACTGGTGGTTTGTTACAGGTTGCTTTAGCCCCATACAATGGATCAACCGGACCTATGGTCACTGGTATAGTCAGTGCTTCAGGATGAGTACTCAATTGGGTTATTTTCTGTATTAATTCTTCTCTATTCTTATTTATTGCCTCTCTTTCTTTTTCCTGAAGTACCCTTCCATTTGTTGGGTCTTGTATAACTTGTGGAACCAATAGTGTTCACAAAACCGGGGCACTAGGAGTAGTTCTACTGAGTCCTTCTTGGTATGGCGGAGGATTTTTCATTAAAATGTCCTCCATAAAATCATCTTCTGACTCTCCACTACCTGCCATCGTTACATTTTTAGGTTTCTCTGCGCATTTGCCTCCCGACTGTTCCTCAGCCATTAGTACAGGATATAATCCTTCAGTCACCATTGCTTGTCTCAATTGTTTCATCTGACTTTCTCGAGAGTCACGCATATGTCTAGGGAAAAATCCTCTATAACTTCTACTACTTCTGGATCTGTCACACTCAAATGCTTCAGTCTCCCATTCCTCCAGAGCATCATATTGTGTTAATCTTGGTCGGGGCTCTAACTCCTTTATTCTTAATCTCAGATTATGTAAAATTCTCCCATTAAACGTACCATGTTCTGGGAAAGCTAGCACTCCATCACTTTTTGTATATTCTATCCAATTTTCCAACCATACACAAGTATGATAGCCTCTTTCCATCATCATGTATGATGCAGCCGTTTTCTGGGGTGGGATGAGAATTTCCTCTCTAGTCTTAATGGGTTTATCCTTTTTAAAATAATTTTCAATTTTCTGCATAAGTGTCATCTTTCTTTTTTCTCCGTACATTTTGGGTGTCGATCCTTTTATATATTGTTCTCTGGCAGATCCTAAATATCTTTTGTCTGGGCGATTCACTATTAATGATGGATCGTATCTCCACATGCAAAGCCCACTGTTAATTATTATTGTAGCTTCTATTTTACTAACCAATCAAATGTTCGCTTTTACTCTAATAATTTAACCAATCAAATTCCTTTTCACGCTATGTGTTTTAGCCAATACTAGCGCTGCTTTTCTGTGACGTCAGTATCACTCCTTACTACTGACACCTCCTTTACAATTTCGCGTCATTCACACACCGGCTGTTTCAACCAATCCCTGTGCGGCTCTCTGTGACGTCAGTACAGCACCCGCAACTGACCCCTCCTTTACAAGGTAACACAAATAATTTTTCTTTTTAATTTACATTCAAATTTCATTAATTGATAACATAGAAACATTTGCTACTCTGTTTTCTCCGCTAAAATCAGAAAATCGATTACTTTTACTGCGAGTAAAACCTTTCCGCTTACTCTTCACACACCACGAGTAAAACTCTTCTGCTTACTCCTCACTCAAGCGCCGACGAACCTGCTACTCCTTTGGTACTACCCTTTCTAGGTGATATAGGACTAACATTTCACCAGCGAACTCTTTGCTATCAATCACTCTCACTTTTATACAAATTAATCCCTAAATCAGCACTGCCAGCCCTGCATAGCTTTTCAGCGCTATATTTAACAAACGAGTAACCTCACTGTAGTGTGGTTTCCATTCACCACCCGCTATTCAATATTCCCTGGAATTTCCAGACAACATAGAACAAATATAAACGGGTTTGTTTATCAATAATTCAAAATTCTATATATTCACCTACCTAGTTAATAAAAAGACATAGCTCTGCTACCAAGAAAAACTGATCCAGTGAGTTACCAGCTAGAGATACTCATAACAACATACTCACCTGGGCCCAATAAACACACACACACATGAGCTAGTAAAGTACTGCTGGGGTCAATTGTATTGTACCAATACCTGTAAGATAAATTTACCTTATCATTTCTTACCAAACCTTTCCGACTGAATGTACTTTCCTCTGGTCAATGGACCTTTTAGTTAACTAGTGTAGGTAAAATTTGACATAGAATAAAAATCACAGACTCGGGAGAGTTTTAAATGTGTATCTGGTTAAATTCATGTGAACCAAGAACCAAATACAATTCGTACACCGTTTTCTCCAAGGAAGGGAATCAAAGTTTAAGTCAGATAAATCGTTAAACAATGTTATTATGATGATGGTAATTTAATAGGGAGAAAATAGAGAGAGCAATACAATGACATACTACACAGATTTATAGTTACCTTGGATGGTGTGGAAACCAACCCCTTGGCCAAGGAGCTGGAATGGGTCCCCTGGGACAGATCAGGTGACAAAGTTTCAGGACAGGATTTAGGGACAGGAAAGGTGGTCTCTTCTAGATACGACACCTGCGTCGCACCCCTCTCTGACACTATCTTCCTCCTCAATTCTTCTGTGATCTTCCTCTAGATCTTTACCTATCCCGCCTCGATTCTTCCGCGATGTTCTTCTAATTATTTAGGTTTAGGCTCTAAGTTCTGCAAATTGATTCTTCTTCAGCATTCGTTCAGCTCTCGGACAGCATCCCAGTCTCTCAGCATCTCGGCAGTACGAGCATAACTAACTAACTAAACTACCTCAATTATACTTTTCTAATGGTATGTACCACCCCTAAATGTTTCAAATCTATGAAACTCCTAACTCTGATTGGACAGGAAAGGGGGGATGATCATCACACCATGCTAAGTTTTAATAATTTTCTTTAGTCTATTTGTTCAGCCTTCCCGCCCCTTATATTTATTTTCCCAAGCTTTATTTCACACCTGCATTTCACATTTTTGTCAATCAAAAATATACATTTAATAATTTTCGCATTTATCATTCAGGAAGACAACTTCTTTCCCAGGACATGTAGCGATCGTGGCCTTGGCTAAAGTTCAAGAACACCATCATGGTTCCTGGCAGGTTACAAGTGCGCAGGCGTTGGGTATCACATGATACATAGATTTTAGTATTGCTCTGAGGCCCAAATACGGACTAAATAGAAAGAGTCAAAGAAACATGTTAGAAATCAAAATAAAATGAATTCACTGTATACCACCTATCTCTACTCTAATCCCATTTACTTATAAAAATCTTTCGCATTAGCATTTTAATAAAATTGCATGGTTTCGTTTCAGCAGAAGCATGCACTTTAATATGTGAGTTCCAAGCGGCCATCTTGAAAGCGAATGTGCAGCTGCAAAGATTTGCCTCCAAGCAAAGACTCGTCATTACTATGTAGCTGTAGTTGACGTGTGCGCAGTACAGAATTCTGAATTAGCAGCTATTTTGAGTCACACTCAGGTTACTTGTTAGTACAACACATATGCAAGCTTCCCCTAAGTTTAAATGTATAAACTGTAATGCATATTAGTATTTACGGCGTTTCCATATTGTATGTATCAGCATTTTTCTTTGTCTGCCCTACCCATCCTAAACCTAAAGAGTCGAGTGCAAGTGTAGTAGGCATGGTGAAGTATTTTTAACAGTATCAAGTGAAAGCCGGCCTGAATTGCGACATTCCGCAGGTATCTATAGTCTTCACCCCAGTCAGTGTCATTTAGAATCTCCAGGTCGTATTCCACTTATTTCTATATCTGTTGAGTGATGTCTGGTAGTTAAAAGCAGTGTTCTCCAGAGCCTGGCTATCGCATGTCAGTGAAGTGGAATCTCCAGCATAGTAAATTCAAACATTGCCTCGTCCGTTAGGTCCACAACAGCGCTGTGTATTTGGTCAGGGCACGGCAAATGTTTATAGTAGTTGGAGTCTGCTAATTCATATTGGTGTTGCAGTTCATCAAATGGCACAATGCCCTGAGGTCCCCACATATTGGCCACATTGGATGTGCCCAGTAGATCCCAAAGGCCGGAATCCCATAGGGGTATTTCCAGAGTGATTTAATTTTCCCATACTATTGCTCAACTTGCCTTTTTCCAAGTTTTTAATGACAGAAGCTGTTGGGGTGTGAGTACGTTTTGTGGTTCCCCGGTTATACAATTCTCTCTGTGCACCATGTGAGAACATAGCCCTTTTATTGGCAAATAGGGCTGGGTCCTGCTGCTTGCAAATTCCCACCTTCATGTGTGCTGCCCAGTAGTATACATTTAGGTGTGGCAATGCACCCCCATCATAAGGTCCTCTCATGAGGGCAGTAAGTACAATCCACAGGGGCCCCCCATTCCAGAGTAACTACCTTGTCACTTCATTCTCAGCGCAAAAGAAACTGTTTGGGACTTCATTGCCACTGGAAGTCAAGCTATCCAGGCTGATGAGGATTGAAAACCCGAAACCGGTCCTAGGATGCTTGTTTCCAGTCCAGGGAAGACTTGGCCTGGCAGTTCGGGCTGGACTGTTCCCATTGGGCACAGGTTCAAGACTGATTTGCATATGGCTGGGTTCAATCTGGAAAGGAATGGGGAGCAACAGAACGATGGATTTAGGCCCAGATCTCTGTACTGGGGAGAGTGTATGACATTATTCTGCATTCTGTCCATCATCTTTTCTTTTTGCATTTGTCACCCGCGTGGGACGGGTATACCCAAATGTGGGTCCTATGCTCTCCATGCCACTGGAAGCCAAGTTATCCTGGCTGATGAGGGTTGAAAACCTGAAACCGGTCCTAGGATGCTTGTTTCCAGTCCAGGGAGGACCTGGTCTGGCAGTCCGGCTGGTCTGTTCGCATTGGGCACAGGGTCAAGACTGCTTTGCATATGGCTGGGTTAAAACTGGAATGGCATGGGGAGCAAAAAACCGATGGATTTAGGCCCAGACCTCTGTACTGGGGTGAGTGTATGACATTTTTCTGCATTGTGTCCATCAACTGTTCTTTTTGCATTTGTCACCCCGAGTGGGACGGGTATGCCCAGACATGGGTCCTGTGCTCTCCAAGCCACTGGAAGTCAAGCTATCCTTGCTGATGAGGGTTGAAAGCCCAAAACCGGTCCAAGGATTCTTGTTTCCAGTCCAGGGAGGACCTGGCCTGGCAGTTCGGGCTGGACTGTTCCCATTGGGCACACGGTCAAGACTGATTTGCATATGGCTGGGTTCAAACTGGAATGGCATGAGGAGCAAAAAAATAATAGATTTAGGCCCAGATCTCTGTACTGGGGTGAGTGTATGACATTGTTCTGCATTCTGTCCATCAATTGCTCTTTTTGCCCAAGGCAACAGGGCAGAAGACAATGGACTCCAAGATACCAATGACTACTTCTCTAAGCACCCACACTTGATTTGGAAGCCAGACCATACATGTGCTTTTTGTAATTTATCAGAGCAACAATGTGAGTTTAATGAGTTTAATGTATTGCAAATGGCTCTACCCATTGGGCAGATCTGGCTGTTTGCAAAACACTGGCATTTCCCCATTCTCAAGGGATTTATACATCTGAGCCTTAGCCGTATCAGTCGAAAAACATAATAATCAGATATAGAAATTAGCCTTATTTGTTACTTAATCAAGATAATTTTCTGCATTCTGCATTCTAATGTTAACTGTCACATTATTATGAAGGTAACTTTCAGCCAGTCCCTGTTCAGCAAGCAGCACTAAACATACTTGGACTTGCAGTTTTACCTTTCATTTGTAAATGCCAGTATGATTAGTACTGGTACTGAAAAACCAGGCCTCCGTGAAAATGGCACTATCATATCTCAACACTTCAGCATGCAGGCAGATCTGGCTGCGATTGGTAAAACCCTCTGTGCCCTTTTGACATGTTATTACGGACACCGTTTCGAGTCCGAGATTTATATGTGACAACTGGATGAATTCTGTCATTGTTGTCTCGTTTTGCTTCCACTGAACGAATTAGACTGACAGGTCTGAAATCAATGATTTATAGGTGAAAAGATAAGTACTGAAGTAAGTGGGCGTAATGACGTGGATTGAGGTGTTTACCCTATATAGCACTTCTTTTTCAGCGGTAGTTTGACCTTTCATGTTAGGTAGACATGAACTGCGGCCAGAACCGCGTGGAGCCGAAAGCCTGACATTTTCACAGCTGCAGTAACTGGTTTGGTTTGGCAGCAGACAAGTTGACTGCCTGTGCTTACTTACTGCGCTCTTCTCATGCAAGACTTCCAGGTATGAACTTTGTCTTTGGAGGTGAAGCCAAGCCCTCCGCTGCTCAACTATGTGGTGTGACATTTGATATAAGGAGGGCGTGCTTGCCTTGAAAGTTTTTTTAACAAGCACAATCCTTGCCTGAGGGCTTTAAGTATTGACTGTATTTTTTGACGTCCCTTTCAAAGAGCTATTGAAAGTGATAGCTTGCTTAGTTGTGAAACCATGTGGTGCAATCCTGTTGGTGGCTCGAATTTGGCACAGGAAAGGCAATCTGCACAAGTTAATACTTCTGTACCCTTAGATTGCAGCCCAGGGCTTTGAGTGGGAGGAAAGGGGGGTCTCTCAAAGGGGCGTGGTCAATGTAATTAAGGGCGTGGCTTAACAACACGGTAAACTAAAAATCTTTGCTCAGCATAGTGTTCCACCCGACTGGTATTTTGCAGTTTCTGTCATTGCATCCAGCTGTATGATACAACAAGTAACATCTTACCTATAAGAAGTCAGGACTATTGGCTTTATCAATGCTTGTTAGTTGTATAAGATAAATAAGCAGCAACTGTGGCTTGCATATAATATTGAAAAAGCTTCTACCTAAAGCCATGGTGACACCATCACATTGTTGCTGCTCCTGAGTTTCAAAAAGAGAAGGGAAATCCAGAGAGAAATTGACTCACTTTAAAGGATTTCCTTTCCCTACAACGCTCACCTGGCATGACGTCATGCCGTAACTTCTCCACTAGTGAGAACTGAGCAGTGTGAGAACACGCACATCAATGTGCCCGCTGTCACTGCAGTCCGACAAAAAATGGAACGCCTGTGCCAGGGCACAAAACAGAGCCCGATAGAGACCCGTTTTCGAGGCCCCCTTTAAAAAACTGCCAGAGCTCAGCAGTGGTGAAACCCGGCCCACTTAAAGCCCTGTAGCAGCCCCTTATGCGACTGAAAACTCTTTCAGCTTCTCTTACTGATGGGTCAGAATCAAAGGCGTTACATTGAAAAGTGGGCACAATTTATCTCTTGAATACTCGACATTCAAATCCAATAATTTCATGTGATTATTTTTAAGTTTAAAGTTTATTCACTCAAAGTTAATATCTTTTTAAAACTATTTTTATTGGTTTCTGTTTAACACATAAACACACTAAAATGACTTAAGACGTTTTATCACGGCTGCACATGAGCTTTTTGCAAATTGCTAGTCAAGTATATATATCTTGGGGGGATGGGCACCTGAAAGTCACTCTGAGAAGGGGCTGAACTATAGGGCTAGGCGACTGGTCGTATCTCTATATGCTGATGATGTCACCTTATACCTTCCCGACCATGAGCCCAATGCGTCCTGTCTGATTAGGGAATTCACAAGGTTCAGTGAACTGACCGGTATTACTGTAAGCTGGGTTAAATCAGTAATGTTTCCATTGATCACTGACACTGGGGAGTTCCCATTGGAGTTCCCACGAATACGGGCCTTGGGGCACTGAATCATCCGGGTATCAGGGTCAGCAGCGATCTACAAACCCTTTGGCTAGAAAATTACGGTAGGGCCATTGCGTACATTTTCAACACATAATGGTTAAATAGCATGCCAATTCCTCCCTTTTAGACAGACTTGATTCACAATTCAGTCCTAAAATGTGTCAAATAATGGCATGTATCTTGGAGCACCCCTTGAACAAAACATATATACATTCCCTGCTGCCACTCTCGAACACCCAAACATGTCATGTTTTGCCAGTAGAAATCCTTAGCCAATGATTGTATGTCCACCTCTTGGGAGCCCTGACTCTTCCATAATTACCAGTAGTGCCAGTTTGAGGAACAGATCATTAAGGAGATGGAGGACTTCAGTTAATGTACATATATGGCAGACCAGTATGCCTGGATCACTTTATAGCCCCAATCGGGAATTTGGAACCTGAAACACTGTAAGGAGTGGATTTTACACATCTTCCAGAGGCACCCCAGTGTAAAGTATGCCTAAGGCATATATTTAAATTGAATTAAGTGGAGCTTTGAGGAAATACCTAGCTCCCTACCCACCATTTTTTCCGCTCGCCATTCGCTGTCCTCAGAGGGTCCCTGTCTGCCTCCAAGGCAATCCTTAATTGCTGTAGCCTATCTGGGGTATAACATACAAGGGGATGATACACCTGTGTTTTATTTTTCCTGGTGGGCTCATAGTCACTCTTGCTACTAATGTATTGTATTCTGGAAGACCCCTTACTTCTTCCTGGTGCCCTGCTTATGCATCCCCAAGTTGAAGGTGTCTAACGAATTGTAACCTATGCACATCAAAGTCTTTGGCTAAATCTAAAAACGGCTTCATTTGGTCATGTTCTCATACATCACTTACTGGGAATATTCCTTTATTGTCTCATTGCATGAATCCACACAACTGGTTGACCTATGTTAGCCATGAACCACTCCAAAGTGGAGGTTGCAGGTTCAACCGATGATGACAGCCCATCCATCGGCAGGTCTTACACCAATAGTCAGTCACTACTTTCGTAACTTGAGGCAGAGTATTCCCACTCTACCCTTGTACAAATTGTACAAATTTGTCATAGAGCACTCTGGGTGCCTTATTTGCCCACTGCAATGACCTGAGTAGTCATGCAATTTCCGAAAGAACTCCATGGGGATTTGAAAGGGGTAGTTCTGCAAGACACAGAGAAACTGCAGGAGTGAGACCAGTTTGAACAGGTCCACTCTGCCTACTATTGAAATGAGGAGTGAGTTCCAGCACATCGCGTCACCATGGGTCGACCTCAGAGGTGACGCTAGATTTAAATTCTATCCCTGGTGACATCTATTCCTAAATACTTAAAACTGTTGAGTGCTTACGTTTGAATTGACTTGGGTTTGTCTACTGCCTGGTTTCCCCACTGAATCGGATAAATATCTGATTTATCTGAGTTGACTACCAGACCAGAGGACCTGCAGGGTCTCAACTATGTACATAAGCCAGCGAACTGTCTATCTTGGGTACCCCCCATATTATTGGTCATCTGCGTATAGGGAGGCACAATCATTCTACCACCCAATCCAGCTCCTGCGCTAGACCATCTATCCTAATCCAACTTGCAAGAGGTTCAATAGCTATGAGGACAGGCGTTAGCTCTGGTGAGTGCTCCATTCTTTGTTAAATGGAGGCACAATTGTTGCAGCGTGGAACATCAAATTCCCCTTTCGTCACAGACCAAATACCTCTATAGCAAAATCACTCAAATACATTCATTAGTGGGGCCCATAACACCAACACTCATACTTCATTGATCTGCTTCCCTAGAGGAATAAACTTCCAAACGCTGACATGAAAGGAATATCTTTACCTAACCCTAAATGCGTTGACAACAAGCTTGTGATATTCCCCTCATTAGGAGACGGATCATTTAGTTGTTTTGTAGTTTAGTGCGACCAGTCCGCTATCTATACTCTACTCTTTATCCTAATTTCTTTTAAATAATTGACACAACACATATGTCAATTAATCAAATATCATTTATCTAAGAAAATTGCAAATTGTTAGAAATCATCATTAGAACCGCAGAACATCATATTTACCTAAGCTGGCTAATAGTCGTCCTCTAAGTCAGTCAAGTCGTGGAAAAACTTTAATATTCATCAAAGTTAGGCCGCAATTCAGTCTCTCAAAGATTGAGGAAAACAGCTGTCCAGCAGTGTCACCGTCCTCTCCGTCAGCATAACGTCAGGAAATCGAGTTAGTCAAGGAAGAGCGTTTTTTTAGTTCTTTAGTTCATTTCTCTACCTACTTTTATAATGAAAATAATGTCAAAATGTATCAAGATCGGGGTTTTGGAAAGTTCCGATTGGTAGACTTGGGGTCATCCGTTAAAGTTCTCACATAGGGCCTCATGTAGGTAAATAAATTTTACCGGTTCTTAAACACCGAGCCGTACCGAATCGGTAAATTAGAATCGGTAAGTTATATGTAGGTAAAAATTCGGTAACAGTTACCGATTCGGTAACATTCGGTAATTACGAATCGGAATTCACCGAATCGGTAAATACCGAGGTGGTATTTACCGAATCGGAAAATACCGAGGTGGTATTTACCGAATCGGAAAATACCGAGGTGGTATTTAGCGATTCGGAAAATACCGAGGATACTACCACCTTCCCTTAACTAAGTAGCTAATATCATAATTATGCCATAATAGAAGGTCTCTTAGGCTTGAATAGGGGACCCCATACCTCAAAAATCAGCTTAGTGAAATCACATCACAGGAGCATCAGGAGCCTTATCGCAGGAAGGCTCGTCTTCGGTCTGAATAATAAACATGATGTCTGTGATATGAAAAGCACCAACTATCAGGTATTTGCAGCTGCGCGTGTGTCAGGGCTAAATAGTGGGTCGAACAACCCAGAGTGGAAAACATGCATTGTGTAAAATTCCAGACTGTGTGTCACAGCATGTACAGACCAAGGTCGCTGCGCAGAGCTCGGGATGGTAACAACAGATTGCACTCGTCTGAAGGAAGTCTCGAGTCAGCAGTTTATTCAAGAAAGAACATGTAAACGCAGTGTCGTGTGCAAAGACAAAAAGATGGCTACATAACATCCAACGTGGTTATGCTATCTGAACAATGTATGTACGTATTCAGGGAGAACTCACTACACGCCCCCTTGAGCGAAGCAATATTTAATAGGCAAGAAAAGAGAGAACGCAGAGTTCAGTTTGGTCAGAGCAGAACAAGGCGTAACCAATGCAGGGCCAAAGTCCTAAAGTCCAATTAATTGCTGCACAAACTTCCAAAAAACACAATGCAAGTATAGTAAAAAACTCAAGCCGACCATCAGGAAGAGAAAAAAGAGAAATAAAAGAAATAAATGTTGCGCCAGGGTGCTGTCCAGTAGCACAGGCGTAATGGACGACAATCCAGTCAATCCATGAATGTATAGGCAGCATATGTGGCCACGGCTTCCAACAACAAATCGTTTGCAGGGCCACTGAAAGTCTCAGCCATCCAATTAAGTAAAGAAAAGGAACATACGTGTTCTCCAACCAACGGAGCCTCTAGCACAATCAGAGGGCACCCGGAATGTTCCTCCAAATAGCTCATAGACAAGAAGTCGTAGGCTGCCGCTGAGATGTCCCAATTTCCCAGGATACCATGCGCCGCACCACACGCCATGATCCGGACACCAGAACAGGACAACTCGTGAGACACTAAGGGCCTCATCAGTCGATCGAAATCCGGCACCGGAGACACCATGTTGGTCAAGCACAAATCCAGAGGCCATTCAAAGGGACAATCCAGGCAGTGAAATACAGGCTGTACGCAGGTGAAGTAGGAATACCTGAAGGATAATCCATAAGCCAGGCTCAAAGTCGCCAATGGCAAAGTACCATAGAAGTCAAGCATCCTATCACGAAGAAGATGCAGACGGGACAGGTGCTCGTGTGGCACAGAAGGAGCAGCCATTCCGGAGTATGAAAAGGAAAAGCAGCACACCTGCCACTAGCGCCAGGAGCAGCGGGACACCTCCAAAGATGCTCGAGAAAAGTGAATGAACAAATGCCGGAATGACACCAGAAAATAGTTTGGAAGGAGGTCACGAGACCCGAGGCCACATGTTTAAAAAAATGAGCCAGGCCGGTCGTGGACGAGGCATTGAAAATAGTTTGGATCAAAGAGCCGAAATGCAGGGGGAGGTCAGTATTCAGAGGCGCCTGTACCTCAGTGCGCGTATTAGCGACGTGAAGGACAAATGTTTCACGAGAGGAAGTCAAAGGCACCTCTTTGTGGGACAATGGCGCTCTATTCTGCTCAACTTGTTGAACTCTGCTTTCAAGGTTGGAATCGAAGGCCAGATGGAAACATCCAGCCGCACATGCGGGGGTGGAAAAAGAACAGTATTGCAGCAGACAACTTAATGCGAGACAGTTATGTACGGGATTCCCACTCACATCCCGCAGCAAGCTTCATTATTCTTAATTAAATAAATACCGTTTGCAAGCAGAGTGACAGAAGGTGTAATCACAGGCACTGGGATACCTCGTAGGACGCACGCAAAAATCGGGCCTTGTACATTGCATGCGCCGTGTACTTGCATGTGCCTATTGTCTCATGTATGACTCCTAGAAGAGAGAGTGCTAAAGCTCTCATCTATAACGGCTAAAGCCTTCTCCATGTTTGCTTGGTCAATAGCTCTCAATCTGGAAGCCGCCTCACTGTGCGACAACTTGCAGTCTTCGTTGTAAATAGCATACGCCCACCTTTTGGTTCTGCCACCCACAGGACCATTCACAAAATCATTCAATTCGGTATGCACATTGATGGAGTGGTTGGACTTCCTGATCCTGTAGATGTGCTCTGTGTCAGCTGGTGGACAGAGTGGAATGTGTGTACCATCAATGCAGCCAATGAAATGGGGGAACTGTGCCATGTGAGAAATGTCTGTTTTGTTTTCTGCAGTGCAGCCTGTGTGTTTGGGAAGCTGATGTAGTGGTGCATTCTCTGCATCATGGCATCCAGGAAATTCCTGAAGGAACGGGACAGGCAACTCTGGGATACACCACCCACCGCAGCTGTCACCACCTGATAACTGCCGGATGCCAACTGATGTGGGCTGCAGAGCACCTGCACATGTGGGGGTATGGCGTGCGCCCTTCTTATTGGCTGGTCCAGGAGTGGGTGCATGTCCCTGATTAAGTCCATGATGGTTTCGGGGTGTAGCCTGTACCTCTCATGTATCTCTGCATCAGTCAGCTGGAATGGTGTGATGCGCTGTCTGTGGATGCGTTCCTCCCGTCGCCAAACCCTCAGTCCTGCTGCCTGTAGACGTAGGCGCCTTGCAATGACGTACATAGTGGCCAGGTTGTCCACGCTGTTGCATTTTGGGATTGCTTATCTGCACTGTTGATGGTTACCACCTGCTTTCAATCCGTGTTAATTACCGACTCTTATTTACCGATTTTCTTGGATTTCTTAATTACCGAGTCCTCCTACATGTCATTTTAATTTTTACCACTTCATATTTACCACTTCATATTTACCGATTCGTTAATTATGTATTCGGTAAATATGAATCGGTATTTACCGCCTCATATTTACCGAAAAGTGGTTTTTGGACGCCTACATCTCACTTGTCTGAATACCGGTCGGTAACGGCATATTTACCGAATTTCGGCCGTTACCGACCGGTATTTGGCTACCTACATGAGGCCCATAGTACGCAAACTGAAGTCATCGCACTTGCTGGTTCCGGTTTTGAGACAGTCCTTTGTATTGTCGCTGGCGAAGCTCCCAGACCGTCCTTGACTGGAACATCAGCTCCTGGGGTCAGGACTAGGCCATTGTTGCTGGCGGTGACGCATGCGCACTTCACCCAGAACCTCGTGTTGTCAGGAGCAGTCACGTTCAACGTCTCGTTCAGCCATTTTGAGTTAGGCCGAAATGGTCAACTTAAGCAAAACAAACACAAAAACGTAATTAAAACATGGAAATGGCTAATAAAATGTTAAACCCTCACTAATACCCTTATGTGTAAGTAATTCTCTAGCAGGATAGCAACATCCAAAGTGTTTATACTCACTCAATGAAGCACAATTCATAATTACATCACAAAAGCAACATATATCATGCAATATTCTACTTTTCTACTATTAATATGCGTACATATGTTAGTTTACAATTAGTTTAGCCATGCAAAGTGCAATTCCCACGTGTAATTCTTGTGTTAATATAATTGATAAGGCTTTCACTGCAAACAAATTAATAAGATTACCATTAGTTGATTATTCAAATTAATATAAACATGCAGAATGGGGGGGTATACAAAATTTTGTACTACCCGCTCCAGCAGTCCCCCCTTTGGTGATTATATCACCACACCAACCAAAAATGTTGTATCCCCTTTTACGGAATTTCAAATTGATTTCTTGTTTCATTCATATTTCAATTTCTCCTGTTTCTTCTCTTTTCGCTGTTTTATACATACTCTCCTTGATTTCTACTAATTCTATTTCCTCAAATTCTCTTTCTTGTTTCTTATCTCTTCTCCTTAAGTTTTCTCTTTTTAATCTTTTCTGATTTTTATCTTTTCTACGACAAATACATCCTAGTCTAATTATTAAAAATAAGAAAATCACACATGTTAATGGAAATAATATTTTACCTACAAATGTACTACCTAATTTTACTACAAAATCTTTAATAGCTGATATTTTCTTTCCAATATTCTCCCAAACACCTTCAACTTCCAGTGGTGCAATTTCGTCATGCAATTCTGTAATGTTCTTAATATAAATTTTCAAATCTCTACTTTCATCAGGAATGTAAGTACAACAATGTTGAACTTTCAGCATTCCACAGACTTCACCCTCTTTTGCCAATAATATATCAAGGGCAAGTCGATTTTGCATTACTATAGCACGCATGGCAACCATTTCAGTATTTACCAATAAGAATCCTCCAGCGGTGCTTGTGGACAAGCGATCCACTACTGTTGAAAGTCTTCTAATTTTGTTTGCATTCAGAGATATTCCCACTGCGGGTATCAGTGCTCCAAAAATGTCACCCACAATTTCTGTCCAAGATTCTCTCTTCCTACGTGCTAAATAACTACCTAAACTATGTACACCATCTTCTCCGCTATCCATATGAAAAATCTTTGGAAAAACCAGGCCAACATAACATATGCCATACCAATGGTCTGGCAAACGATAATATGCCCTGTTCCCACAAATAAAATACAGTCCTGGAAAGACTGGATCTTTTTCACCTTTAAATCCTCATCCTCCCATGATTCGATATGTATCATGGCACTCACTATTCCCTACAAAATAATTATCATACGCTGTTTGATTCCTTCTTATACACAATTTCCCTATCTGAGGCCAATCTAAAGCCATAGTTGGACTCGTTTCCCCTTTCAAGTGTTTCTCCATTTCTACATCCCAAACTGTTTTCTCCACTTTCCTTTCTGAAGCCTTTCTTTGCATTTTCAATCTCCTTTCTTCAACCATATCTAAAAATGTCTTCTCCTCCTTCTTTAAACTGCAAGTCAAGTTATTTCTAAAAATTAATTCTAATGTTAGTTCCTTAGTCTCTAAGAAAAATTCACCTAATACCTTTGCAGGTTTTACCTTGTTTAGTTTGTTAATTGACGGTACTTGTGAAAATATAGTATCTACATCTGAAAAATAATACTCTAATTTACCTGTTTGATAAAATAAACTAGCTATTACACTACATGTTATTCCATATGTTACTGGAAGGTGATGATAAGTCACTCCTTCAGATACAGATGCAGGCAACTGCATACATACGGAGCAATCCCTTACGACCATTGCTTTTACATATTCATACAATAATTTTGAAAACACATTATTAGAAAAATCTGTTATAGACCTGTCTTTATGCAAATAATTTTTATCTATTCTAGTCGGAAATACCTTTTGAATTTTCCCTATATTAGTTATGTTATCACTATGTCCTTCTAATGTATCCATAGTAACTTTAAATGTAATTAGTAGAGCAAGTATACTCCAAAGAAGCATTAATAATCCTGTACAACAACAACACATTTTGCACCATCTTCTAAAGAAGGTAAATCTACCTTTGCTACTTTCTATGTTTGCCATCTTAGCTAAAATGGGCCGTGTCTTATGACTTAGCCTCTTCTACTTCACAACTAGTTTTCTAACCCAAGGCTCTAAGCACCTACGTGGTTCTACCAGTTTTTGTCTTTTTCAGTATTTTATTGTCTTTCCATCAGTAATTTTCTTGTCTCATTCAGTTTGGCATCTCATCATCTTTCACTTTTCCTTCGTTTTCAGTAAACAGAATGTCCTGAACATCCGCTTCCTCTCCAATATCGGACAAGATATCTCTCAGGATTTCCGATTCTTCGTCTTCCTCAACCACTTCCGGCACAACCACCTCTGGATTTCCTTGGCTATCCGCCTCTTCTTTTACTTCAGGCAGGGCCACATATGTCCATTCAGGTGATTTATACTTCTGGTTAGGTTCCCTTGTTCTTTTGTTTTCTTTAACCACAATTGTTTCTTCTTCCTTTGATTTCTCTCGACTCGTCACTTCACTCACCTGTTCAGCCCTTGGCGAATTTACACGTGCCAGTCGATATCGCAATTTTTTTATTTTATTCGGCCAAACATCGTCTTTTGCCGCTCTATTCAATTTACTCCCTTTATCGTTCTTTTCAGTTCTCCAAGGTCTCTTTCTCAGAACTCGGCCATCTGGTACTTCATCTTCTCTTTCCTCTGACTCTGTTTCAACTTGCTTTTTACTTTCAACAGTTTCTTTTTCCACCACTTCTTTTGTTTTCCCTACTTCTGTCCCTCCTCGAATCTCCGGCATGCAATCTTCCTGCTGACTACTTGTCCCTGCTTCTAACTGGATGTTGGAGTGCCCTACACCTCCTCGAGGTTCTTCCGCAATAATCTTTCCCTCTCTCTCTGTATCTGGCACCTGTTCATCTAAGTGTGTTATTTCAGGTGGAATTTCTCTTAATCTTTCATCTTGCACTTCTTTCTCATGAATCTCTTTTATCGTCTCTACACTGTCCTTTTCTTTGTTCTTCCCTTGTTCTTTCCTGGAAGAGTGTGCTCTTTGTTCTGTTTCTAAGTCTGAACTGGTATCAGAAATCTGTAACCTTCTCCTCAGGGAATTACTTCTGGGGACCAAAGTTAAACTCGTCTCTGTTTCCCCCCTTTCAGGGTTTTCTTTGTCTTTTGGCTCTCCGTCATCCGACTCAGTACTGGATTCTGATTCGTCAAAATACTCCTTTTCTTTGCAGTCGACTGGATTTGGAATTCTCAAAGTATGGCTTGCATGGATCCAGTTCTTCAATCCAGCACACTTCACAGCTGTCGTTGGGGTCAAGATGACTTGTCTTGGTTTTCCCCACCTGGGAACTAAACAGTTTCTTCTTCTGTGTACTTTTATCCTTACTCAGGCCCCTGGGCTTAGATCATGGGCTGGCTTCTTTTCAAGAGTGGTGGCATCCGCTCCAACCTGATGAAACACAGAATGAACTGCGTCAGCCAGGCTTTTACAGTATTCCAACACCATGTCATCAGTTATAGTCATCAGCTTGTTGACTGGTATAAAAACATGACGCATGGCTCGTCCCATGAGGATTTCATGTGGACTCAAACCTGTAGTTCTGTCTGGAATTGATCTAAAAGTCATGAGTACTAGAGGAAAGACATCGGGCCATTTCATACCTGTGGCTAAACACATTTTCCCTATTCTGTTTTTGATAGTACCATTCATCTGTTCTACTACACCAGAAGCCTCTGGTCGATAGGCACAATGCAGTTTTTGTCGTACATTCAATGCTTCACATATCAGTTTTATAATCTCATTATGGAAATGTCCTCCTCTGTCTGATTCAATTGTCACTGGGAACCCAAATCTAGGGATAAATTCCCTCAAAAGTAATTTTGCCACTGTCATTCCATCATTTCTTCTTGTTGGGAACGCCTCTACCCATGACCAAAACACACCTCAACCTGTTACAGGGAGGCATTTCAATGAAATCCACTTGCATTCTGGTAAAAGGCCCTCCTTCTCGACCTATTGTTCCTAGACTCACTACTGTCTTTCTTCCTGGATTGTATTGCTGACAAATTAGACATCTCTTACAAAGACTTTCTTCTACAAGTCTGAATTTTGCATTATACCAAGTTTGTTTAAAGGACCTAGTCATGGTGTCTCTCCCTATATGTCCCTGCTCATGATAATCTTCTCCACCCTTCCCAATCGGGTTTCCGAGCTGGTTTCTCTACGGAGTCTACTCTGCTCGGAGTTTCAGAACAGTTGCGGCAGCGTTTAGATGTAGGGGACACCGTAGCTCTCATCCTGCTTGATCTGAGTGCTGCATTCGATACGATGTCCCATGCTGTGCTCCTAAAAATTTTACAAGATTCTGGTATCATCGGCACTGCTCTTGATTGGCTCGCTTCTTTTCTTACTAAACGGACCTTTCAAGTTTTTTCTTCGAAAGCTATGTCTAAAACCTACCTTTCTTCGTATGGTGTGCCTCAGGGCTCTATTTTGAGCCCTATTCTTTTTAATCTATATGTTAAACCTTTGGCTATCATAGCAGAAGAAGCAGGCCTTTGTTTGTTTTCCTATGCAGATGATACTCAGATTGTTTTTTCCCTTCCCTCTGGTCAGTGCCACGGCTCATCTGGTCTTTAGATGGGTTTAAGGAATATTGCTCTGTGGATGCAGAGCAATTTCCTTAAGCTCAATGGCGATAAGACCGAGCTCCCTATTTTAGGGAAAAATAAAGACCTCTGGGGTCCCTTACATTGGCCGTGTGAAATGGGAGCCCCGCCTCAGCCCTCTAAATGTGTCCACAACCTTGGAGTCATTGATGATTGATGACGACCTATCCATGAGACAACAGGTGGTAAAAGTAGCCGCCACATGTTTTACCATTTTAAAATGGTTAAAAAAAATTATGTGGATGCTCCCTACGTCCACTCAAAAAACTGTTGTACAGGCCCTCGTGACTTCGCGATTAGATTATTGTAATGTTCTGTATTTGGGTGTAAATAAGGAGGTCACCCGGAAATTACAAGTGGTGCAAAATTCAGCTGCTAGGCTGCTCTGCCTGGTGTCCAAGCATTCTTCCACTTCAAGTGCTTTGCACAATTTGCACTGGCTCAAGATTGGTAGCAGAGTGAAGTTTAAAGCCTTGTGCTATATGCACAAAATTAAATCGGGTTTGTCCCCTAAATATCTTCAAAGTTTAGTGCACCCTTATTTGCCATCGCGTGTGCTTCGTTCTGCTACCCCGGGTAAATACATGGTGCCCTTTATCAAGCTGAAAAGAGTAGGTGGACGCTCTTTTGCCTACCTTGGACCTGTGCTCTGGAACTCCCTTCCAATAGCACTCCGTATTGAGCCGTCTTTTTTGGTTTTTCGCAAGTTTCTTAAGACTTGGCTGTTTGACCAATAATCAGTTTCTTTAATGCCTTTTAGTGTTTGAATGCGCCAGTTTTTTCTCTGTCAGTCTTCAGCGCTGGGAAACCCTTGTTGGGTAGCTGTGCGCTTTATAAGAGTATTATAACATAACATAACATAACATCCGTGCCATGGCAGACATCATGCTATCAGGCATAACTGGTCTTCCATTTCGATAGACCCACACATGATCCTTCTCTCTAGGTGCACATCCTGCTTTTACCCACTGTTTTATTTCTTCCTCTCCTGCTTCTTCCTGCAATTGTCTTACTTCTTCCCATGTCCCCACAGTGTTAGTAAACATTGGGAAACAAGAAATCAACTCCTTTTCCTTTGCCCGATTGATTGAATTCTGATTTCGTGCACAGTATTGTGCCATATCATTTGTGAATTTATTACCAGTTGCAATATAATCACCACTACAACTATGGGCGGCACATTTTACCACAGCCAATTGCCTAGGCAGCTGTATCGCCTCAAGCAATTTTCCAACCACTTCAGCATTCTTAATGGGAGTTCCACTTGAGGTTAGGAAACCTCTCTGCAGACATATTTGGCCAAAATCATGGACTACCCCATAGCCGTACTGGCTATCAGTTATCACAGTCACTCTCACATGTTTCCCAATCTTGCATGCTCTTGTCAAGGCAACAAGTTCAGCTACTTGGGCCGATCTTACCCCTTTCAAATAGGATGCTTCCATCACTGCTGCAACTGTACATACCGCATATGCTGCACTCAGCACTCCAGCATCGGTCCTCAAACAAGATCCATCAAAGAACATGACATAATCACTTTCTGGTAAGGGTTCATCTTTTATGTCAGGTCGTGGTTTTGTACAAAAATCAAGTACATCCAAACAGTCATGATCTGCTTCATCTCTTACTACCACATTCTCTACGTCTGGCAACAGCGTTGAAGGATTCACATTCACACATCTCACAAGACTCACATTTGTTGCACCCAATATGACTTTTTCATACTTAGTCAGCCGACTGAGGGTCATATACTGAGTACGACTCCTTGTTAAAAGGATCGCCACATCATGAGTTACAAACACTTTTACAGGATATCCCATCACAATTCCCTCACTCTGTTCCAAACTTCGACATGTAGCAGCTACTGCTTTCAAACACCCAGGAAGGGCTACAGCTACTGGGTCCAACATTGATGAAAAATATACACTTGGTTTCCTCAGTTTTCCATGCTTCTGTACTAGAACAGAGAGTGCACATCCATTTGTCTCACTGCAATACAACTCAAATTCCTTCTCATAATCAGGCATTCCTAATGCAGGTGCTTCACACAATCCTTCTCTCAATCTTTTGAATGCTGTCAATTCCTCTTTGTTCAAATCAATTGGATCTCTCACATCGCTTCTTGTCAATCGTACCAAAGGTTTTGCAAGCAACGAGAAATTGCTAATCCACTGATGACAATATTCCCAGAAACATTCTTACTTCTCTTTGGGTCATTGGTGGACTCATTATCTTTATGATCCTGATTCTGTCTATGGTTATTCTTCTCAGTCCTTTTTCAATGTTATGTCCTAGATATTGTACTTCCTTCTTACAAAATTGTAATTTCGATGTGACACTTTTAGTCCTCCATCTGCCAAGTGATTCAGCAAGGCTACTGTGTCTACCTCACAAGCTTCACGAGTTTTCGATGCCACAAGTAGGTCATCGATGTATTGAACTAATACAGAATTTTCAGGCATTTCTACACTTTCCAAAGACTTCTTCAATAGCTGATTAAATATTGAGGGGCTTTCTGTATACCCCTGTGGAATTCGGCACCAATCCAAAATACGCTCACCAAAACGAAATACAAAAATTTGCTGACTGTCATGATGCAAAGGGATGGAAAAGAAAGCATGGCACATATCAATCACTGTATACCATTCTGCGTCATGAGGGATCTGATATAAAATCACAGATGGATTTGGTACAATGGGACAACATGGTACAACAATTTTGTTTATTTTTCTCAGATCTTCCACAATCCTGAACTTCCCACTAGGCTTTTTAAATCCCATTATGGGTGAATTACATGGGCTACTCATTATTTCTCTCAAGATTCCTTGTTTTATCATTTTCTCAATCACAGGAGTAACTCCTTCAATTATTTCAGGTGTCAATTTAAATTGTGGGACATTTGGGTAACTTACTGCTTCTTTTACAGTTATTTTTACTGGATCTATATTTCTCATCAATCCTACGTCTTCTCCTGTGAAATCCCACACTTCTGCTTTAACTGATTGTTTTAATCCTTTTGGTAATTCTTCAGGGTTAAATACAGCATAGGTTCCTGTAAACCTCTTTCTCCCTGTTTGCCATTGTCATTTTATACAGCACATCATCATCTGGTGTTTCAAAAGCTATTCCATCTGGAGTACAAAATATAGTGCAGTTCATCTTGCACAATAAATCTCTACCTAACAAATTCACAGGACTGGTGTCGCACACGACGAACCGGTGCATTTCAGAGAATTTCCCCATACTAACTTTCACTGGTTCTGTAAGGTAAGTTTTAATCTGTCTGTTGGATACACCAACTACTTGGATCGTTTCATCCGAGAGAGGAAGATTCTTGACATCAGCTGATCTAACAGTTGATCGAGTAGCACCAGTATCAACAGGAAAGTAATATTTTCATTATTAACTTTTCCATCTACAAATGGGCCTGTCTGGTTTACTTCTAGAGTTGTGCCAAGTACGCACTCTTCTTCCTCCCTTCGGCACCGCCAATAACCCTCTTCTGAATCGCTTTCATCGCGTTGCAGCCAATACTGCGAAGCAGCGCTATCGCATGGCGGCTTATTTACCTGTTCTTCGTTGTAGAATCCATTCTCTTTACTATACTTCTGGCAATTTTTGTTCTTTGGAAAAGGTGGTTTTGGCACCTGATTCTGTTGTGTTACAACCTGCTGTTGTCGTTGCTGTTGACCACTCACCTCATTCTGCACCTGTGGATTCAATGATGCATTTTCATCGTTAGTACTCAGAGGATATTTACACTCGGATTTCCAATGCCCTATCCTACCCCAATTATGACACGGAAATTTCTTTTTAGCTTCCTCGATATTCCCTTTACCTTTCCCAGGATTAAATGTTGGTCTTGACCCTGCTTGCTCTGCTAATTGAGCTTCCTGTCTCTCTGCTACCTTTACTTGTGCCCACATAGCCTTTTCTTTCAATTTCCGCTGGTTTGCTTCCATTTCATCACTGAAATATTTAGCATGTCTCAATACTTCGTCTATTTTCTTATTTTGCCAGTCTACAGTATGTTGTTTTATCATCTCACTAATTTCTGGACGAAGACCATATACAAATCTGTATACAAACAGACTCAAATCCTTGTCACTTAGATTTTCATCTCCATTGAATTGTTTAAAGGCTAAAATTAACCTCTCATAATAGGCATGTACTGACTCTTTGCTTTCCTGATGTGTTCTGTCAATTTTTATCCAGTCTGTCTCTTTAGGAGGTACTTTGTTTTTCAAAAATGCCATAACCTGTTCATATTTATTCATTACCTCGGGGTCTGGAGCTCCTGTTTTTGGATCCTTTGGGTATTCCTGTGTCGGCCAGTCTATCATAATTTTGCACTCTGTCCATAGATCTGCTGGTACTATGATGTCAAACAAGCTATTTAAATCAATCCACAATACTTTGGATTGTTTTACAAATGTGTCCACTTGTCTATACCACTCGACGGGATTTTCACGTAGTCGAGGGAAGTCATTCGTAAATGACAAAATATCCTGTCTAGTCCATGGGACATGTACATATCCTCCTCTTTCTCTCTCACAAGGAAAGCTGAAAAGGTTTTGTCTGAAACTTCATCTCGTTTACGATACCATCTAGTTTTCCATTTGTCCACATCTCCCCATTTTCTCTACAAAATAATTATCTCTTTAATCTGACCTATTCGTCCTGTGGTATTCATATTTTCAATGTCTTTTTCAGTGAAATCTACCCGATAGGGTTTGTGTAGTGCTTTTACCTTTTCAATATCAATACCCATTTCATTTGCCACTTCTTCTAATCTTTCATGGAGACTTTTTGCTCTCCATGTTACGCTTTTACACAGAAATAACAACTCCTCATCTTGGTAAGTTTTTAACTTTTCCGTAGGGATAGTTCCTACTATTAATTCTTCCAGTACCATTCGTAGTTTGGCCACATCTATTGACTGTGATTCTTTGTCTTTTTTCTGCAAGCTTCTCAACCATTCACTTAATTCCTCTGTAGATGGTCCTACTGGCTTCTCTACATTTCCTTGCCCAAAATCCTTTTGTGTTTCTGATATTGACTCTATTATCGTCATACGCTTTTCTGCACAATTTTGACCTACAAACGGGTTATTTGAAAAATTTGGTTCAATAATACTCATTGTCTGTCTCCATGGATTCTCATTCTGACTCATTTTTGGTTGTTCAACCGGTTTATTACTTTTATAAGGGACCGTCAAACAATGTTCGCTATCTTTCTGTTTATCAAAAATAGGCATTTTGGACCTATTGTTACTGGAACTGTTACCGCTTCCAAATTCTTAGTCAATTCTCTTATTTTCTCTGTTAATTCTAGGGTCGTTTTCGCTAGTTCTGCTGAATTTTCATCGTTTATTTTACCTCCAGACTTCTTCTCTACCTCTCTAATGGAATTGTTTCTTCCCAAATCTTGGAACTATGGTTCCGTTTTTATGATTCGTACTGTTTCTTTCCTTGGGGCACTTGGGGTTAATATTTCTGGTTCTGGTCGATATGGAGGTGGATTTTTATAGAACATGTCATCAAGAACATCATCCTCTGATTCATTCATTCCATAACCTCTCGATTCCACATTATGCCTCTTTTCTACACACTTTCTTCCTTCATTCCCTCCTGCAGTTCTTACGGGAAAGCAATCCTCAGTCATACTCGCATTTCGCCACCTTCTCATTCGATCATCATGCGTCTCATGCCCGTATGACCTACCAAACATATACCTATATCCTCTACCTTTTCTCTGTCTTTCTTGGTTATGCATCTCGTCTTCCCACTCCGTCAATGCTTCGAATTGGGTCCGTCTAGGTCTTGGTTCTAAATTCATCATTTTCTCTCTCAAATTTCTCAAAACTGCCAAATTAAATTAACCATGTTCTGGAAAAGCCATCACTCCGTCCTTTTCGGTATATTTGACCCAATTATCTAACCAAATACAGGTGTGGTATCCATATTTCACAACCATAAAGGATGCAGGGGTTTTCGGTGGAGGAAGTAACTGTCCTTCCCTCGTTACAATCGGTTTGTCCTTTTTAAACCACTTTTTAATTCTACCAAACCAAGACTTTTTCTCCTTTTCTGGTGGATCGTAATACATTTTCCTTTCTTTTCGTGTATCACTAGTCTCTCTTTACAACTGTACCGCTATTCTGTCCAATCGTAACGCGGCACACACTAATGCACCAATCCAGAGCGTCTATGTCACTCTTACAATTCTCCAATCCCAACGCGACTCACACTAACGCACCAATACAGAGCATCTACGTCACTCTGTACTTCGCCACTCCTAGCGCGGCGCACACTAACGCACCAATCCGGAGCATCTTACGTTTCTGACCGACTGTCCAATCCCAGCGTGGTCATTCTGACGTCAGCAGCCGCTGCGGCAGCTCCTGCTCCTGTCTACCCCTCCTTCACAAAATCCACTTGGTAAGTTTTGTTTCGAAATTTACAATTCTGTTAGTAACAACATAAAAACACCACCATTGTATGCTTCGCTAACCAAGGAATAGCAATAGACCTTTCTCACGAGAATTCCTTCTTTCCCGAGAGCAGCGCTTACCTCTGCCCTACTACGGAATCGTTATTTCCGTTGATAAAGTAGCACATCCCTCTACCTTACCCTTCTAACAAGCATTAGCTAACCGTTTCTCCAGAATTAGGACACGTAGCTGGTGACCCAATGCTCCTGAGAAATAAAACTAGAGTTTTACAATTAACCCGAATGCCTTTACATTCACGCACTTTCACACTAGAAAAATGCAGTACATTCACACAGAATCCTGTCTTTCCCGAGAACAGCGAACAGTCTGCCCTACTACAGAATTATTACATACGTTAACAAAGCAGCGCTACCCTCTACTTTGTCCTTCTAGCAAGCTCAGAGAACACCTGTTACCTTTTCAGTGATAAGCGTTATCGGAATGCCATTTGGACTCCTGGTACCTAAGACCAAAATTTCACAGGTAACCTTCGCTATCATACACACTTCTCTCACACAGAAAATGTCTCTAATGGCAACACACGGCGATGTCACCGAATCGAACCCAGACAATGCGTCATGCAACTTCAATCGTTACACGTTTCTCCCTGTGTGCCTACAGGGCAACAACAATTCCGTCTTTCCTGAGAGCAGCGCTTACCTCTGCTCTACTACGGAATCGTTACAAACTTCCAACTTCCTACATCCTAGAAGTCGTGCAAACAACATAAAACTCGACGCGACTCAACATAGAGTGTTAGTATATGAACCAATATCAATCAATAACCAATAATCAATAAGCAATTTACAAGCAATAATCACCAAACCAAAACAATAAAAACCATAACTCTGCTACCAGAAAAACTGTTGCAGCGTGGCACATCAAATTCCCCTTTCGTCACAGACCAAATACCTCTATAGCAAAATCACTCAAATACATTCATTGGTGGGGCCCATAACACCAACACTCATACTTCATTGATCTGCTTCCCTAGAGGAATAATCTTCCAAACGCTGACATGAAAGGAATATCTTTACCTAACCCTAAATACGTTGACAACAACCTTGTGATATTCCCCTCATTAGGAGACGGATCATTTAGTTGTTTTGTAGTTTAGTGGGACCATTCCGCTATCTATACTCTACTCTTTATCCTAATTTCTTTTAAATAATCGACACAACACATTTGTCAATTAATCAAATATCATTTATCTAAGAAAATTGCAAATTGTTAGAAATCGTCATTAGAACCGCAGAACATCATATTTACCTAAGCTGGCTAATAGTCGTCCTCTAAGTCAGTCAAGTTGTGGAAAAACTTTAATATTCATCAAAGTTAGGCCGCAATTCATTCTCTCAAAGATTCAGGATAACAGCTGTCCAGCAGTGTCACCGTCCTCTCCACCAACATAAGGTCAGGAAATCGAGTTCGTCAAGGAAGAGCATTTTTTAGTTCATTTCCCTACCTACTTTTATAATGAAAATAATGTCAAAATGTATCAAGATCGGGGTTTTGGAAAGTTCTGATTGGTAGACTTGGGGTGATCCGTTAAAGATCTCACATAGTCTGCAAAATGAAGTCATCGCACTTGCTGGTTCCGGTTTTAAGACAGTCCTTTGTATTGTCGCTGGCGAAGCTCCCAGAGCGTCCTTGACTGGAACATCAGCTCCTGGGGTCAGGACTAGGCCATTGTTGCTGGCGGTGACGCATGCGCACTTCACCCAGAACCTCGTGTTGTCAGGAGCAGTCACGTTCAACGTCTCATTCAGCCATTTTGAGTTAGGCCGAAATGGTCAACTTAAGCAAAACAAACAAAAAAACGTAATTAAAACATGGAAATGGCTGATAAAATGTTAAACCCTCACTAACCCTTATGTGTAAGTAATTATCTAGCAGGATAGCAACATCCAAAGCGTTTATACTCACTCAATGAAGCACAATTCACAAAGCAACATATATCATGCAATATTCTACTTTTATACTATTAATATGCTTACAGATGTTAGTTTACAATTAGTTTAGCCATGCAAAGTGCAATTCCCACGTGTAATTCTTTTGTTAATATAATTGATAAGTCTTTCACTGCAAACGAATTAATAAGATTACCATTAGTTGATTATTCAAATTAATATAAACATGCAGAATGGGGGGTACACAAAATTTTGTACTACCCGCTCCAGCACCATCACCCTGTTAACTCGTACTTGTGCACATAGGTTTGTATAGACTAGTTGACACAGGTATAGAATTTTACTCTCAGTTCAGGAGTCACACTTCTTTTCAAAGTTGACCAATATAATCATCAAGGACCAGGTAAAGTATCTGCATTGGCCATGGCCCAGTGCATCGTTTCAAGTTATGTCCAGTAACCCTCGAAGGCAATAAGCCATTTTGGTCAGGATGTACCATCCAGCAAAGATTGTGTCTGGATGTACCATCCAGCACAGAAAATTAGTGGTTCAAGCAGATGTCCTATTCAGACTACATTACTGCATTGGAATTATCCAAATCTACCTAACAAAGACATTGCAAAATTACTAAATGTTAAAAACAGAACCCTTTTAGACTAAAGAAAATAATCATATCTCCTACTTCTGGTCACAATTAACCTGGCTAACCACAAACAACACTGGGTTCTTTGTTTTATGAGGAAAGCTATCAATACAAAAAACCTGTAAAAGCGTCAGATTTTTTTTAGTTCCATCGAACATCAACTGTGCTGTGCTCCACCTCCAAGCCCATACTGACTTGCCCCAAAAGGAGACAGACAGGAAACCCTGGAAGTGACAAGAGCGAAACTCTGGAAAATCCTACCCGAAAAAAATCAGAAAATTGAACTTCACATCCTTAAACAATCCCTAAGGGAACTACTATTCAAAGCAACAACAAAAATTCTGTCTGCTTCTGCAAAATCCAAGCAGGGGCGTAACACAGGCCCCCGCAGCCCCCGCAGTGCGGGGGGCCCCCAAGCTCCAGGCGGCCCCCTCAGCACAGCACTTCAGCCGAAGAGCTCCTGATAGAGTCCGGAGGGGGCCCTTCCACGTAGCTTGCAGGGGGGCCCCTCAAATATCGTTATGCCACTGAATCCAAGGACATTTTAATCAAGTCCTCCTTCATACACACTTTTGCTTTGATCGTCCTGATGATGCTACGACCCTTCAGCTTTGTACAAGATAATGACTATCTACTGATCAAGATTAACTCAAAATCACTTCTTCACCTCGTCAACATGTGCCAATACCCCTTTCTCTGTCTCCATCTTTGACTTCCTGTTTATCCTCTTTCTTTTCTACTCTGTCTCCTCTCTGAACCTTGCACTGTGTTTTACAACTTCCAGTGTTAATCTTCTTACCAATAGAATATGATTTTGTCTGTTAAAACGATGCACTGCTCCTAGAAGCTGGACCATGCATTTGTAGCACATGAAAATGTTAATAAACAAATAATAATTACAAAATAAAATAAGTTACCTCTGCATGGTTGTTAGTCATGGCATTGGCTAGAATTAAAGTATTTTATTTTATTAATATGAGAAATCGGACAATAAGAACCACAATTATCTGTAGGGTTGCCCAGCTTTGGGGCTACTTCTATTGTAGTCAGGCACAAATCCTTTGGGAGGGTCCCTTTGCTCATCAATTGATCTATTGCCACCCACAAGTGTTGCATTACAGTTGAGGATAAACCAATGCAAATCTCGGTTGGAAGTTCGTTGGGACCACGTGTCTTTCAGTCAGCAATGCTTTGAGATTTCTTCAACCATCAGAGGAAGGTCCACTACGCTCGCATCAAGTTCATGAGGCGATTGATTGGCAGGTTCAACACAATTTTGACTACCGCACCCACAAGGGAATGCACCCTCTACAGTTTGCCATAATATTTTGCAAAGTCCTGGGAAATACGCAGGGAACCTTGACTTGGAGCCCCCGTGGGAAGAGAGGAGGTGTATTTTGTGGTCCATGCCTTCGTGCTATGGAAGTCCCAATCCCTATGTGTGACTACATTAAGGTAGACCTCTAGCACTATGACTTCCATCTGGGGCTATGTGATCAATGCGCCCAATTTATCTAGGCAAGAGCGCAATGCTGGAAGGGATATATAATCACACAAATGTCCATAATTTCCCCATTAGCCTTCCGGAGACCAACAGTAACCTACCTTGGGAATCTGCTGATGATCCAGAGACAGCAATTGGACTGGATTTGTAAAGGAAAATTATTACTCCGCTGGTCACCCGGTGAATCCAGTGTGGTATACCCGGGTGTGTTGTCATACTGACACAGAAAATCACATATATCAACCATAAGAGGGGCCTCCTGGAGAATCAATACTGCAGGTGGGTGCCATTTTGCAAATTGCAAGACTCCCCTACCTTAATCTTGTTGTTTAACTCATAACATTCCAACACACTCCTTGGAACTGGCTTCTCTCCGAACCTTTGTCAGCCTTCATCATATTCTAGATCCAGTGTGTGTTGCCGTAATTGTGTGCCAAAATCTACATTAGCAACTATATGTAAAAACAACGCTAACAATAACTCAATCCCCAGTTTCCTTCCTCCCTACACCTCTACTTCAGAAGCATCTGTCACCCCAGTTCTGTGATATCTGGCTGGTGTACATGGACGCATTATTTACCTCCTAATGCATCATGATTTACCCCTGTTGTAGCATTTGATACTAGATACTTTTCCTGTCGGAGTCTAATTAAATGTTGATCGTGGTCTCTCACACTGCCTAGCTTAGATGTCTAGTCCTAGCTAGGAACGCAGGAGAAGGACTCAGGCATACTCAGGGGAGGATCCTTGGTAATGGCGGAGAAGCGTCACCCCACAGCCCATGCCAGCAGATGCTAAATAAAATTGAAAAATTGATACTTGTATAGCGCACTACTCACCCGCAAGGGTCTCAAGGCGCTTGTACGAATACCGCTGTGGAACCCATCCTGGCTTTCCCTGTGAGGCGTCCACTCCTGGACACCCCCAGGGTGGAGGCCAGGCATCCTTAGTGTTGTGGGGGCCGTTGTGGAGATTAAGCAAGCTATTGTCCAGAGTTGCAGAGTGGGACCCCATGATTGGAATAGGTATCGAGGCGAGAATAATCAGGTCTGTGGAATTTTTGAGCCCAAGACCCGCCGAGGCGGGGATTTGAACCCTTGTCCCGGGCTCGACCTCTGCATCAGGGTCTGCCGCTCTAATCATTGAGCCACACTTCTCCACAGTTACACAGTTATTGTCATTTTATTTATTTAGTCTGTCCGAGGCCTGCAATTACTATAGAGCGGGGCAGGCCGGGCATGTCAGGGAGGAGTAGAGCGCACTCATAAGTGTGCATGTGTGCTTGGCCGGCCATCCTAGGCCCACCAGGCACACATGCTCACTTATGTTTCTGAAACCCGGCTGTGTTACACAGCCGGGTTAGAAAAAAGGCACAGGCTCCAATGCACTGTCGAAGCGGCAAACGCGGCCGCTCAGACCAATCCTGGTGCTGCTGTCATGTGAGAGCAGTGTCTGGATTGGGTGTGGTGCCTGTGCCCTGAGGGCTAATCCCCTTCGGGCCAACAGCTACAAGAGGAGCAGCAAATCAGCAGAGCGGCAGGTTAGTCTTTTTTTTATTTTTTTATTATTTGAACCCCCTCCTCCCCAAACCCCTGCCCTCCTCCCATTGCTGCCTCACCACTGGGCATACTGTCTGACTATATCCCCCCAGGCATGAGACCGGAGACTAGAACTGACTGGCAAGACATCATACATGACATCATAGTTCTACACCGGCCCCTTTTGATAAATCCCTTGCACCTCTCTTGTTAGCAGCTCAGGGTTAAGATATGTAGCCATGGCCAGTATGATATTAATGTCTTGGGTACCAAGGGGTGATTTACGGACAGTACCCCCGAGCCGAGTGTGTGGCATATATTCCACTCCAACACGTCCCAATAAAGCATTTGTACATTTTGATTTGCCGGATGCTTTGTTTTTGAGGAGTTATACGTATATACATAGAGTGGATGATCAGGTTGAGAAGAATATACTGATGTGCAACTACAGCCAGAAGTGGGAAGAAGAGAGGAACAAGAGGAGATCAGTACTGGCTCATGTGTCTTGCCACAGGTTGTTTGTTCCTTAAAATGAAGACAGTTTGGACCCTGGGTGTTACTCCTAGTCAACTGTCTTTGAAAGATGTATGTGTCAGGCCCCAGTCTGTTGGTCTTTTCCACTGCCTACCCTGGCATCTCCCCCTCCCAGGTCTGGAGGCAGTCACACTCAAGTTATTCAGATTCAAGCTACCAAGGTCTCACCCTTCTTTGTCGCAGTGTGGGTGCTGCAGATCTGTCCACTCTTCCACATGTTACCAACCAGTCTCAGGAGTAACAAAGTGAGATTTGCCCTGCTAGCTCACTTTTAATTTAGCCAAGTACAGCAACTTGTAATCCAATTCATTGCCCTGTGTTTCTGTTTGGTGACAACAGAGGCCTTTCACTGGTACTGGACTTTGCTTGTGTAGGCAGGAAAGAATATTAATCTTTTTAACTTGTATAAGACTTCACTCTTAAGGAGTGCTGCTACGAGCAAGCAGGTGGATAATTCTCCCCTCAGCCTGCATGATTCAAGGCAGGAGTTTAGGGACTGTTCTGGATGGAGTCTTGCATCTTCTCCAATATTCTCATGATTCTCACATTGCAAAGTGCGTGCCCTTCTACATTTTTTACGCTTTCTTCAAGGTACTTGTTTGCTCTCGCTAGTTGGACCACAGTTTCATTAAGGATAATGAGCATGTCTTCAGTCGCTTCTGCAGTCGTCACTCAATCAACCACTTCTAAATACCCTGACGCAGAAATTATACATTCATAGCTGCTATGCCAATTTCGTTTTACAAAAGCTTGGAGTATGGCATCTGTAGCTAACTCCATCTCACTCGAAGGACTAGCTATAGGTTTGTTATGGTGCTCCTAGATATAGAGCAAGCTTTTAATTCTGTAAACTGGTCTTTTGTATGGCAGGTGCTCCAACATTTTGGGTATGGTTCTGGATTTGTCCGATTGGTTTGCTTGATCTGTTCTGCCCCATATGCTTGGATACGATCTAAGGGAGTGGTATCTGATCCATTTTGACTGTACAGGGACACCTGCCAGGGGTGCCCTCTGTTGCCATTTTTCTTCGTGGTCACCATGGAGCTGTTAGCGGAGACCCTGCGTTACAAAATGCGACTGTGGGGTTTATCTCTTGGAGAGACTAATCATGTGGTCTCCCTCTATGCTGATGACATTTTAGTGTACCTTTCTACAGCCGGCTTATTCGGCAACCATCCTGCTTGAGGTTCTGCAGATATTTGGAGACATCTCAGGCCTCCTAATCAATCCAGATAAATCTAAATTCCTCCTCTTAGGGAGCACGGTGGGAGTGCTGGACGAAAAGTTGCCTGTGGTGGGTTTCCCTGGGTGACTTCGGATGCTAGTTATCTGGGGGTTTGTCTGGCCCACACGGCTCCAACATACTTAAAACTTAATATTGGAAGAATCCTGGAGGGAATATGGGGTTCAATCAGGTTCTGAAAGGTACTACCTCTGTCCCTCATGGGCAGGATTACGAAAGTGAAAAGGATAATATTACCGGGCTGTCTTTATGCCCTCCAGCACCCTTTTATGTGGTCCCCAGACACTATTTTCGCATGCTGGAGAGCTTAATAGTGGACCTCCTGTGGGGTTCCAAGGGCAGAAGAGTGGGACTCACCGCCTTACTGAGAATGTGGAGTCAGGGAGGACTTGAGGTTCCTTGTTGGAGTTTTACTACATGGTAGCTCAGCTGCAACATGCATTTCATAGGATGGATGACGATAATAACTGGGAGAGGGGGTTTTTAGAAGGCCCCCATGGTGGATGACCTTTACCGACCCTTTTGATGCTCGCCTTCGGAGTCCCCTCATAGCGCCCTCATATTATACAGCCTGTGGCGAGCATCTGGGAGGGTGTTGTCAAGTTGGTTGTCCGACCGGCTCCATATGCACCAGATATGCCTTTCTGGGTGGTGCGGCCCTTCTCCTGCATTGCTTAGTCCAGGTCGGTGCGGCGCTGAAAGGATGATCTAATGGGAGACCTATACTTTGATCAGCATTTTATTATGCAAGAGGAGGCAATGGCTTCCTTTGATTTGGGTGCTGGTCAATATCTCCAATACATGAAAATTTTGAGTGTGGCATGGGAGGTGTGGCCGTCCTTTCCTGAGGAGCCTCCTAGGACGAATATTATTATGGTCATGCTGTATATGGCCCAAGGACGTTGATTCATATCCTGTCTCTATTGGACTCTACGAGGTGATCTGCCGGAAGCGGCGCTTCCTATACAGGTGAAATGGGATGCCTTGTTGTGGTAGCCTTTGTTGGCTGGGAAGTGGGTGAGGGTCCATGAGGAAGTCCAAACGGTTAGCTCTAATGTGCTCTTCAAACTCCTGCAATATCCCTTTGTACATCAGACTTACCTTACTCCGCGGATGCTACATCTTATCTATCATACTTGCCCAGAGGAGTGCCCATGCTGCTGGGCCCCAGGGGCTGATTTCATTCACATGCTGTGAACTTGTCCATCCTTGTCTTCCTACTGGCAGGATAGACTTACTCGCCTTAATGAGGCTTCGGGGTGGGATGTCTATATGGAGATCTGACAGGTACTGCTTGGATTACTTTTATCCCCGGCAAAAAAGAAATTAAGCAGGCAGTTTGTCCTCGTGGGCCTTGTGATGGTGAAGCTGCATATTTCCATTGCATGGCTTAGTCCTATGCACCCCACCTGTAAGGCATGGCTGCGGGATGTCTGTGAATGATCAACAAGATCCTCAAAAGTCACTCATCACTAGCAAGCTGGACTACAGCACTGCACTCTATTCTGGATTCAACACTCATCTGACCAGAAGAGTCCAGACTATGCAAAACTCAGCAATCAGACTTACCCAGTGGGGGTTCCTCCTCTAGGGCACAGGAGCATCACCCCCACCTTCTGCGAGAGCAGCAGCAAATATAAATTAATAAAATGGTCATCATGAATTATGACATTATCATTTACTTAGTGCCGCTGTTTCAGCTCACGTTCGTGGGAGGAGGCGGGGCTACATCTATTGGTTAACAGCAGGGTCAGGGATGACTTGACATGCCTAAAAGTGCACATGTCAGATTGACTGAATCTCTTGCCAAAGCCAGCCCAACATGCGCACTTATGACTGAATCAATCTAAGCTGTTTTAAGCAGCTGGGCAGCTTGCAGACACAGGCCCCCAGTCTCAAAAGGAGTACTGGGTTAGCCTGCTACACCCAATCCTGGCATTCCTCTAATGCTGAATCCAGCAAGAGAGCAGCTCCAGGATTGGTTAGGTTTTTAGCTTTACGCAGGCTGTGATCGGAACAGACACCCTCGGTGACTGGACTCACAAACGTTGAGGTATGGTCCCTGATCCTGCTTTAATTTGTGCCAGTATTTTTCTGCCGGCTCCCCTCTTCCTTCAAGATGTCATCTTCCTTTCCCTGTTGGTTCCACTCCCCTCCCCTTCACGTCCCTGTCTTGTGAAGGAGACAAAGCCATGTTTTGTGGAAATACAATTACTGTGGTAAGAGTTTTTTTATTTTTATCAAGCAAATGGGTGCAGGGGGCGTGGCCTGCAGCCGACGAAGATGGCCGCAGTCTAGGAGAGCTCGGCGATCACCAGCACCTCTCCCCATCAATCCTGGCAAGAATCCGCCGACACGGTGATATCCAAACCCGGAAACAGGCACCGGAATATCGCAGCGTACATATACGCTACTTTGGGAGCACTGCGGAAACCCTGTGAAGAACGGCGCTGTGGGAAGGGACCTCGGCCTAGGCAGATAGTGTGAGCCGGGGACTCCCGTAGCGCAGTGTAGCGGAAGAAGAGGCCGGCAGTGGGTGAAAAAGACGGCGACGGGAGGTATTGACGAGGATCGAGTGCCGCGCTGCTGAAGGCAATAAAAGTTAGAGTTACTCTGCATAATCGATGACTCGAGAGGGAAAAATAAATAAAACGTGATCTACCTACAGTGATGTAACGACAAGACCCGGGTGCTGTACAAAAGTCGGCAGGAGAGGAGGACACAGGATTGACCTAACATCCATCGCAGTGGTCCAGGCAACACGACATCCATGAGGAAGAGACTGCGATCGAGTGAGGAACCTTAGGCCTAAGCAGGGCCTCGCATCCGCATACCGCGGGCCGTGAATGCAGGGACAGGCTTCGGAGACAAAGACTGGAGCAACAGAGTGCTGGCGCTGGTCGAGTGCCGAGGTATCAACTGTGGAGAACAAACATTGATCGAAAAGCAAGCACACAGAAACAGCACCCAATCCCCGCCCTAACGGAAAACATTGGAGGTAAAGTCAAGATCCCGGGGATCAACTCTGGGGCACAGACGCACCGAAAGCACAGGACCCCAGCCGATGGCTTCACAATATCGTGAGTCCCAAATTAAAGACAGTGCCCACAGTCAGTGACGCATTAGCAATAAATGATAAACAAGTAGCTGCCCCGGGAAAATACACGAGGGGGGGCACAATGCAAAGATCAGTGCAGCGACGAACCGGAAGTAAGAGACGAACGCATACGGGTGACATACCAACTCTGGAGGCGAACATGCACAAATGCTGGGGTGAAGCATCCACGCAAAGGATACAACCTCACCAAACGACGCGCGTGAAAACAGTGAGACACTACACCTAGGCTAGAACAGAAGATCAAATCCTGGCCTACAGCGCATTACCAATTGAAGACGCATAGTGCTGGCCTAATGTGAAGGTGAGACGTAAACAGGATAAACATACAGAACTGAAGGCGGTGGGGAGCGGGAAAACCGAAAGGCCATGCGTGAAAGCTACTCACGCAGTCAGGCAGCGGTGACTACTGACTAACCCGCTGCAGTATTGAAGGAACTACCAGCCGACCCTGGCACCATGGGAGGAAGAGGCCAGCATGCAACGCAATTAAATAAATTAGAGAAATATGCCTATCGGAGAGATAAAACGCCTGCCCATGAGACACAAATGGGGGGGAGAAGGATCTCAGTCCACAAAATCTAAAGAAATAACCCTGCAGGACATAATGCTTACCCTGAATCAGATGCAAACGTCAATTGGCACGATATCAACAGACATCACGTTGCTGCGAGCGGACGTTTCTAAAATCAGTACCAAACTAACAGAAGTGGAATCTACGACGGCAATGCTATCCACTGATACAGCGACCTTACAACGACAAGCCCGAAATCTGGAAAGAGCACATAAACAAATGGAGGCAAAACTCGACGGTCAAGAAGGGCGCTCTCGACACAATAATATTCGCCTAGTAGGAGTGCCCAAGAGTGTTAAGGGGCCGGCACTCGACCTCTTCGTAGAAAAATTAATTAAAACCGAACTGCAAGCACGAGGACTGTCCAGTTTCTTCTCGGTGGAACTCACCCATAGAGTGCCTGCTGGGAGACCCCGGCCGGGAGCCCCACCCCGGCCTATACTGGCACGGATATTCAATTTCCGTGATCGTGATGCAATTCTACAAGGTGCTCATATCGCACCCCCCATACAGGTGGACAATAGCAAGATAATGATGTACCCGGACTATACGGCGATAGTAACGAAGCAAAGACTTGATTTCATGGAGCTGAAAAAAGAACTGCAAAAATGAGAACTCAAGTACGCAATGCTCTTTCCCGCAAAACTAAGTGTGGAGGCGGACGGAAATACTTAGTTTTTTACATCACCGCAGGAAGCAACAGACTGGTTAGAAGAATGGCGTAAGGCCACAGGACCCAGGAGATCAGGGCAGAGACATAGACAATCCCCCGAGAGGTCGATAGGATCCGAAACATCTGAAAGCGGAGTGACTGGCATGGTACCGACGCAGAACACGACTAGAGACTCAGATTAAAACTGAATCAATCAGGCCAATGTAACAGGACAAGGAGCACTCCCCATAGAAGATATTGACTCTGAGACTGAAAGCGCCATTGGCAGTGGCAAAAACAAAGAAGAAGTAAACATGCAAAACAGGTGCATTGATAACGCAGATAACAATAGACACAGGTAACGAAGTCACTGAACAATATATGTAAAGCCATGGGCATAATACAGAACTACGGGAGAGGGCAGAAATGATCGCACACGGCTTTCCTCCCCTTACACAAGTACAAAGTTCTGGGACTAAGCACTCTGCTCAGTTGGGGTGGCGGGTAGTTTGAAGTCTGCCGTGCAGGGAAGCAGGGAGGGGGAGGGGGGTTGGGCACAGTAGAAGGGGTTTTTGTTTAGCTTCGCTCAGATGCATACCAAGGGACAGGACAATATACGAATAAGAAACAAGACATACACACTCCATACCATCTACACCCTCAATAACATGGCTATCCTGAATGTTAAAGTCTACGGTATATATGACAGTCGAGGACTCACAACCTCCAGACGGTAAGGGGTGATCCGCACACCTTGCGGTGATGTCATGGAATGTAAACGGGTTGGGGACAAGATTAAGAGAGGTCTAGTTCTTCAGTATATCAAGAGAAAGGGACCAGCAGTGGCATTGATACAAGAATCACACTTGACGGGCTCCGCTTGTAAGGCTCTAGATAGATGGGGCTACAAAATGGTAGTGCACTCGGAATTCACTTAAGGGTCCAGAGGAGTTGGAATCCTGATACAGAAATATTGCCCCTTACTAATAGCGAGTTCGTGGACGGACGACCAGGGAAGGTTTGCTGCGATTACATGTCAATGGGAAGGGAAACCTTATAATATAATCTCGGTTTATGTCCCACTGGCCCTACACCATTCAACCCTCCCTGATCTAGGAAAATTCCTACTCTCACTTCCGCAGGGAGAACTCATTATAGGGGAAGATTTTAACGCTACAATTGATACTTCCATAGATAGACAACCCCCCAGAGATTCCAGCAGTTCTAATCCCAAATTAAAAGATTTATTAATGCGATTGGACTGACAGACGTGTGGAGGGCCAGATACCCGCAAGAACATCAATATACCTTTCATTCTGGGGCACACAATAGTTTGTCTAGAATAGGCTATATATTTTCACTAGCAGCAGGGATGGAGAGAGTAACAGACATAACACATTTGTCTAGGGGTATATCATACCACTCACCAGTATTAATACCTACACATCCTTCATCCCGGGGAGACACAGATATTTTCCACTGTACCCTAGCTTTTTTAAAAATAAAAACGATCAGGAAAAGCCTGATCGCAACCACAAAACATTATTTTGCAGAAAAGGAGCACTCTCTATCTGCACCAACAACGCTATGGGAGGCATACAAAATGGTTCTGCATGGCCAGGCCATCTCATTGGTGACAAATCATAAAAAACAGCAGCAACAACTGATTCAGATGCTAGAGCAACAGATAGCAAGGGCAGAAGCAGGCGGATCACGCCACAGATATTACTGAGGATACAACACATAGGCTCCATCTAGCTCAACAGGAATATAAGACCTTCACATGGGAGGAGACAAAATCCAGAATTACGGCCACGCGACATAAGATTTACGAACAGGGTTATAAGGCAAGAAAACTCCTAGCGTGGCTAAATAAAAAGGAAAGGCCGAAACCGTGGATAGCACAACTGCCAACACAACAGGGCGTCATGACCTCAGACCCCCAGCAAATAGTAGATACATTGGCGACCCTTTATGAGCATATATACCCACCACTAGCCACAACTACGGTGGAAGAATATATAGCCTTTTAAAAAGATATAAAAATTCCAACACTGGATCAAGCAGCAACCCAATCATTAGAATCGGATCTGACACAAGATGAGCTGATACGAGCAATACGTGCCTTGCATACTGGTAAAGCACTAGGACCTAACGGAATTCCAGTAGAATTCTATAAACAAACGTCTACTGTTCTTGTGCCACACCTGCTTAACATGTACGAGGATAGTTTGGAGAGGGGAGAACTTCCTAGTGATCAGCGCCTGGCAACGATAGTTGCAATACATAAACCGGACAAACCACCACATACAGACCGATATCTCTCATAAATGCGGAAGCAAAGATATTGGCAAAAGCGCTAGCAACACGACTGCGACCATATTTAGAATAGGTGATTCACCCGGATCAATCCGGATTCATGCCACATTGCAACACGGCATTGAATCTGAGAAGGGTACATAATGTTATGGCATGTAGATCAACTATAGAGGAGGACGCAATCATTCTGTCTCTAGATACGCGAATGGCATTCGACATGGTTGAGTAGCCCTTTTTTTTGCAGTTCTTCACCATTTAGGTTCCGGCCCCAAATTTTGTCGGTGGGTTAAACTGCCATACACGGAACCCATGGCGCAGGTAGTAGCAAATGGCCGCATCTCGGCTAACTTCCCTCTGGGTAAGGGGACAAAGCAAGGATGCCCGCTGTCGCCGCTCCTATTTGCAATAGTACTAGAACCTCTAGAGGCATGGATAAGACAGGACCCGGTAATCCGTGGTCTCAAATGGGCTATGGGATGGGAAGAGTGCATCTCGCTGTATGCTGATGATGTGCTGCTATATTTGGCTTCGCCCTCCCGTTCACTGAACTGCCTCCTAGATATTTGTGCGGCATACGGGCGAGTGTCAGGTTACGCTATAAATTGGGTGAAGTCACTCGTTTTTATACTTCATGGCAATCCCCTGCGACTCCCACATAATTGCAACATACAAATAGCTGAAAAAGGGTTCAAATATCTTGCAATCTATGTAACATACCAGGATACACACTGTACAGAAGAAAATCTTATGCAAACCCTGGCACCCTTTCGCCGAGATGTCCTACATTGGCAATCCCTACCACTCACACTACTAGGCAGAGCAGCCCTCTTTAAAATGATGGCGCTCCCAAGATTCCTCTATGTCCTACAAAACACACCATTTCCGGTTCCCCCGACATAATTCATAGCAATTACCAATGAACTGAATAAGTTACTATGGGACGGCAAGGCAACCCGTATAGCTATGCATAAATTGGTAAAAAGTTGGTACGATGGAGGCATTGCCCTCCCACATATCATAACATACTATTGGGCATCCCAATTAGCGGTGCTAAATCAATGCGTACACGCAGCACAGGGAGAACCAGCCTATCGCATGGATTGACATCTCCTGGGAGTGGATGGAATGATGAGAAAATTATACAATAACACTAGAACAAAGAATCTGACAGAACCAACAGCACATACAGTTAAGATATGGCATGAAGCGCAACGGGCGTTAGGATGGGAAGGAGTTATGACGCAGGCAACAACGCTATGGGACACAAAAAAGCTAGGCAAACTACGAAATACTAAAGGCTTCAGGCAATGGGACCTGAAAGGCATCTCGAAAGTGGGGGACCTGTGGAAGAAAGGCGAGGTCATCTCGTTCGCACAGTTACAAAATACCTATGGCCTTGCGAAGACGGAAGCCTACAGATATATACAGATTAGACATGCACTTGTAACACTAATCCCACAGGGCACAACACTGCCAGAGTCATCACCCCTAGAAGATAGGCTGCTCACTGACCATATTGCAAAACGTGCAATTTCACTAACATATAAAAAAATAATAAACAACCAGCCTGCCTCGACAGCGGTCCTTAAAACCAGATGGGAGACGGATCTAGGGGAACTAGACGAGACAGATTGGCAGGAAGCACTGGAATCTTCCAAGGTAGTAGCGATCCCCTCTAGATTAAAATGAATACAACTGAAGGTCCTACACCGCACATACTACGCTAGAACAATATTGCACAAATTAGGTAAGACAGATACACCACTCTGTCTCCTACAGTGCGGAGCACCAGGCACGTTCTGGCACACAATCTGGCAATGTATAGAAATTACCACATACTGCAAAGCAATCATGCACACAATTTCACAGGTAACAGGGATAACGATTACACCGGAACCAAAAAGATGTCTGCTTAACATCTGGGAACCAACGGATTTGAATCACGCAGCTCAAGCTTGGGTGGCGCTAGGAATGGCAATAGCGAAAAGAAACATAGCACAATTGTGGGGAGCCAGATAGACCCCCACCATTGGAAGGTGGTGTCAGGGCATGGACGATGTAATGATAACCGAAAAATCTGTATATTTACATAGGCGATGCCCTAAAAAATGGACCTGGGTGTGGTGAAAATGGAATACTTATCGGGGCAATATTTGTGATCCCCCACGAGAGGAATCGCTGTCAGAAGAAAGTGACTAACTAATAAGAAGGTAAAGATATACTACTCTAATAGATACGAACATGAACAATGCTGAGGGTACAAAAGAAAGCCCAACGAATGTACAGGTTAAACTACTAAAAAACAAGATTCACCTATTGTCCTACCATATAATGTATACAAAACTGAATACAATTGGTAACGCAGCAATGTTTATAACAGCAAATGTTAATAAAAATATTTAAAAATAAATAAATGGGTGCACGAAAAATCACATTAAATATAAGCGCTATAAAATTAGTATAAAAAACATTGAAGGACAACCCAGCACTCGCAGAACCATGTGGGGGGCGCAGCCTGTGTGAAAACATAACTTCTGTTTGATGCTGTCTGGCTCAAGCGCTACAGATCCATCTTCCAGAACTTTCTGCCTCACTTGTATGCAGTCTCCTCTGTTCTAGTTTGCAGAGTTGTGCACGGTTTAAAACAATTGCGGTGGCACGTAGTGGGTAGAAATGTCATGTATAACCAAAAGAAGCCCCAGGAATCTCCTACAGCTTGAAAATCAAATTGCTTACTCTCGCTTATGCTGTTATAAAGGCATACAACCCTACAACTTTTTTTAAAGACACATTTAAACAGTAATCAGGACATTATGTCCCACCTTGATGTGCCTAAAGCCTACTTTCTCGTTCATCCAACATGTAAGTTACATTTGTTTTAGCACAATATAGCCTTAAAAAGAAGCGGAAATGCACCAATAATTAATGGTGTTTTCTAGTGGTAGACGTGAAAGATCTTGTGCAAGAAGATGGTGCCTAAAAGTGATTATAGTGTTTGAACAAATTACCAGACGACTGGTGCATCACGCATTACTGGAATTATCCTAGTCCCAGCATATTGGGCAGTTATTTCAGATTTACGGCAGCTCCCATTTGACAGGGGCCAGACCCCTACAGCATTTGCTTCTGATGCTGCTGTGAGGTGTGTTGTGCTTCATAATACAAAACAACTCGTCATCTTCATCCAGTCACCGATCTTTCACTCAACTACATTAAGGGAAAGGAGCATTGCACCACAATGGATAAGAAATTATCATCGAGAAAGGACCCAGAGCTTCACATCTGTCAAGCAGAGGCGTAGGAGACACTGTGGGCCTCATTTATGAAAAGTGACGCATCGCCGGGTGAAAACAGAGATGCGTCACTTTTCATTGCTCCCTCCTTGCGACATGCTGGATGCGTCATATTTACAATATGACGCATTGTGTCACAAGGAGTTACAGATAAGTCAGAATTTCTGACGTATCTGTAGGCTCAAAAATGACGCATTGCTGGAGTGAGTCACAAAAGTGACGCAAATTCAGCAATCGGTCATTTAACATGGGCAAGTCCCATTTCAATGTGCCTGCGTCAGTCTTACACCTGCTGTGAGGCAGGCGTAAGATATTGACGTATTTGCATCCTAGAAGTGGTGCAGTGATATCTCATAGATTTCACTGCGTCACTTCTACGAGCCTTACTTGCGTCACAACGCCGCCCTGTATACATTATACCTGGCGCAGGTATAATGTGGCACAGGTGTTTACAAAGTGACGCATCTACCTAGATGCGTCACTTTGTAAATATGACGCAACATGTTGCATTTTTTTACGGCACTGGTGCATCACAAAAAGTGATGCACCGGCAGCGTAAAAGTGACGCAAGGGCTCATAAATAAGCCCCTAAATTTGGGGGGGGGGGGGCAGGGACAACCTTGCAGACTTTCCATTGACCCTATACAAATCGGATATTGAGTGAGACCGTACGCCTGTTAGACGAATACAATCGCAGAGTTTTGAAGTGAAATATTGAGAAAGCCAGGCATGTAGTCACAGTTTGCAAGTATGCTTTATTGTTATTTACATTCACAAAGTAATTAGACCACGTGAAAAAAACATGTATATGAATCTTGCATCTTCATGCACCAAGCACACAAAGGTGGGACGAAAAAAGGAAGGATAGACTAAATCTTCTTGACGACATTCCTACATCTCAAAATGCAATATTACTAATTAGAAATTGATTTTCCTGCTGCAGGAATCTAAAATAAAATGATAAACTTTAATTTGAAAAGCCAAATACTTTCTTGCGCCGTTCAATGCGGAGGACACATTCTTTTGCTATTGTCTGTAGGTCAACTGAGTCCACCATCTCTTTATGTATGCTGCATATGGCAACATGATTTAGTCTTTTCTAGGACATGGTTGATCGTAACCACGTTTACAGTCAGTGGAGACCACTGAAGCTTCTCTCAGCCTCACAAGAATATACCGGAATAACCAAAATAATCTGTTGTAGCTTCTCAACCTGTAAAACAAAAGTATTTTTTGGAGTATGTCTGCCAGCTCCAGGACTGCAGAGTACTTGAACATACTTGAATAATATAGTTAATTGAGCAGAGAGCAGCAAAGGATCAGTTTCTTTGTACTGAGCAAGAGAGTCAATGCCATTGCCTGTTACCAGCACCTCTCCAAATTTTTCATATGTTGTTATGCCTTCCTGGTCAAAACACTGAGTGAAATGAAGAGAAACAGTATCTAAAAGTTAAAAATACTGAGGGCGATAGTAGTCCCTGACGGTTGCAGGTGGAAAAGTTTCTGCCGCTCCATCATTTATGCGTTTAGGGATTTGGCGCAGTCGTGGCACTTTAATGGCATTAATATGGTACTTAGCAGTCATGTAGTTATTGGCATTGAGCAGACTGTCAAATGACTCATCACTACAGAGCTTTAGTATTGCACTTTTTGCTACATTCACAGCAGCTAGTAGCCCTGATATAGTTTGCTGCCATCCGTGCAAGGCAATATTCAAACATTCCAGAAGCTGCAGTACTTGGAGAGCGATCTGAAAACCTAGGATAGATGTTCCTCTCTGAAACGGTGGCAGCATACCACGAGCTGACACATCACCAATGGACTTGGATGTTGATAATTGTTGTGGGTTTTCCAGAACAGGTTCACAAATCATCCATTACTTTTTTACAGCTTTTACATGGACCATCCAGCGTGTGGGACACAGTGGCTTTATTTTTAACACATTTGCATGGCCTTCCACACTGTGCTGAATGAGGTTTGAGAATATTGTACGGCATGTCATACATTTTCCAAACAGATTACCAAGTTCTTGGACTTAAAGTAGTGCATCTTCCATTATGGAACATTTATGTGCTGCACCCTGCATAACCAGATTTGTACAATGTGCTCCACAATGGACATACAGAGCAAGTGGTTGTTCTTGGTGTATTAATGCTTGTGCACCATGGTTTTTCCCTGCCATATTTGCTGGACCATCATATGTTTGTGCTCTCAACTTTGACAGAGAAAGATCATGATGGCATAAAACATATTTGACAATTGTAGCAATTGCAGTACCAGTGGTTTTATCAGCCTGACACAGTCCAATAAAATCTTCATGAGGGTAAAGATCTTGGTGTGTGTAACGAATACAAAAGCTTTCTTGTTCCCAACCAGATATATCCTGTATGCCATCAAACATTACTGTGTTTGGATTATCACCAATATATGTTTATGGATTTGATGCAAAATTGCATGGGACAATAACTGAAGAACTTAATTTTGCATCTCTGGGCTAAGATATTCTACTCAATTTACTGTAATCAACTGTTTCAAAGAAGGCACATTCTCTGCTCATGCACTAAGATATCAAAGGAAATTCCCATTGCTGTCATCATGACCTCAAAGTGCAAGGCCTTGTTTTGCCAGAAGAGCTATGGCATGAATGATTTTGTTAAGACAAACCCAGGCTTCTTTCTCTTGTTGTTGGACTTGCTGTGATAAATGTTGATTGATTGATTGGCCTCCTCTATATTGTACTAGTTGACTCAGTGCATATGAATGAGCATAAATGTTCTGGTGCTTTTTTGACCTTTCTATTGCCTTCTTCCAGTTGGTGAAACCGGTGCTGCAAAATGCTTCCTCTGTGTTCTTGGAACGCTTAATTAATTTCAGTGACTTAGCCTTTGCACAGTGAAATCATAACACTCCTGCCACTCTATCGCTGTAATGCAGTCAGGGGAAATCCTGGAACTATCTTCCTTGAAAATGCAAAATGTGCTTTTTCTTTGTTTGTGACTGTGTTACAATGATTTGAATGGGCAATGTGCTCTCCTTCGGTTCATTTGGTGCCACTGTGCTTCCAAGTGTTTCCTCGTTATCCCGAAGCCTAGTTGTTGTTGCAGAAGAACTGTTGCTTAATTTGTCTGAGGCAGTAACAACTCCACAAAATGTTCCTGGGACTGGGGGGAATTCACCTGAAATTTCTAAATCTTCAACCCCAACTCCATATTGAATTGCAGACTGCAGCTCCAGCATCATCGCAATGAATCATGTTAGTTTCTGAGTTGTCTGAATATAGGTTTACTTCACTTGGATGTTTCTTTACAAAGAATTTCTGGATGTCCATTTTAAGAAAATGGAACAAATATGTTTATAGCAGTTGCAATTTGGGAACATTCAGAGAAATTAAACTGCAGTTTACAAGTTGCAAACAGTCTTTTGTGTGCACCCTCACATGCAATCAACACCAGGAGTGTTAGGGACAAAACCTGCCTCCAGTGTAAGGATCCTCTCCCAATGTAGTGCAACAATGTGGGGAAGTGATGCATGTGCAAAGGCTTCCTAGAAGGTCTATCCAGCTGCTTTATAACACCTTTAGGTTTCCACAGCAAGAAGAGCATTCTAGTCAGAATCTTACCCGACTAAGGTGTTTCAGCAATACAGAAGACGCCGCATCATATATTTTACAATGGTAAAGGAACCTACCTGAAAAATCTCTTTTAGCTGAAGATGACAGGCAATGCGGTCAAGCAGGTTTCCAAAAGCGAAGAATGTTTGTACTTGTAGCAAAAATGAATCACTTGGGGAACATAATATGACATTGTAAGGCTTTTGATTTTGGTCGGAGTATTACAAGCATTGTGTAGTTCCTACAAATCCGTAGGATCTATGCATTGTTTGCATAAAATAAACTTGGGGCTTAGTGTCAAGACTGATTCTGGACACCCCCACTGGATATGTTGGCTCATAGACCAGCTAGCACACAGTGCCTCCGTAAGCCTCCCTAACCTATCAGGGAGCAAATGGTTTCTGGCAAGAACTGAACATGACAACTCTGGCCCCTCAGGGATCGTGGAAACAGTACAGAACTTTTTTCTCAGTCACTTGTGCTCACTTATTGTCAGAGAAATATACAGAGAATACACAGTGGGACATTTTCAATAATATTTATTGAACCAACTTTATTCTTGCATACAATACATGTCCTGCAATGATAAGTAGACAGAAGTAGATAAACGTGATTACAAGCATCAAAAGGGCAATTAGTACATATAGTTCTACCATCGTGCTAAAACATTGTATATATGCAGGCATATAACACAAGGCAGTAATCCAGCATACTCCTATGATGCAGACCCTACTCTAAGTGTACCTAGAGTGTGTGTAGGTATAAAGCCAAGAATCCCCCCAAGTGACGGTCCAACCCCATTACCTGATGGAATAGAGTGAAGGACCCCATCTTGGTCACAAACTGGACACTCCGCATGAGATGTCAGACCACTGCTTGGTGATTTCTCACCATGCAAGGACCTCGGTGTCTGAGGAAATGCCTCCTCTGCTAATCTATCGGGATGCTCATCCTTTATAATAGAAAGCAGCCCTGTGATGTGTGTTTAGATTAGTGATGTTATGGATATGTAGATAGCCCTGTCGCCCCCTGGATGAGGATAGTGATAACATTTGTACCTAGTGCGAAACAAGACCTTGTATGTGATGTTCAGGGGGCTGTGATAATGTTGTGCAAAGCCTGTTGTGTAAACAAGTTTAGTTTCAGGGAAACTAATCAACATTGTTGCACACACAAATATGTGCAAAAGTCACAGCTGAAAATGTTATTTTGAGGACAATGTAAGAAATAAGCTGCTTCACTGCTTGGGCCTAACTTGGGAGTATAACACAAGTACAATACTACAGAACTGTTCAGTATACAGCATAGAAATAGAAAATTTACAAATTATGTGATGCTGAGAAAGGGAGTGCATTATGACAGTTTGACCAAAAGTATCCAAACAGATTGGGAAAGAAATAATTCATTTTTTACTCTAGACACAATACTATAGTACACTTACTTATTAGCAGTAGTAGTGGCAGCCACAGCCCTCTTTTGCGATTTTCTTGATCCACTCACTGGCTTTAAGTTGCTGGTTGGACTGACAATTGGAATCTACTGGACATCAGGCTTAAAACTCAACATAGTTTCAACTGCAATCGAGAATGGTGAAACACAGAACTAGAAGAGTGTGAGTGTGTGTGTGTGATGCTTGAAGGCTCAGACATGGTACAGGGAACCTCTAGACTTTATTCCACTATTACTTTGCCAGGGTTTTGCTCTCAAAATGTATAGGGGAGTGAGTACCAAAATGCCAGTTCCTAGATTTGAAAATCAAATAAAAAAAGTACAAATACTATGTTCAAAAATTTGTATGAAAGGTGGAACCCCTGCAGGTGGAAATTTTGCACATTGAAGAAACACCGCTTTAAAGAAAACTACTTAACAAAACATTATTAGACCAGAAACCAGCTAACTCTACCACCACTGGTTGACTTTCAGCTTGTCTTTGACCAAGTACAGTGCTCTGCTACATTTTGGCTGGGTTCTTACTAAAGAAATACCACATACACATATACATAAGTACATACATAGACAAAGACTTGTGCCATAAGAATGAGTGATAGTGAAACACTTGGTCAAAAGAAAATGAGTGATTCGGCCAACCAAAAAAGAGTATTTTCCCAGTTTCCAGTTCGCAGACCCTTTATTAGACATTGTCCTGTGTGTGTTTGGGGATACTTTCTGATCACTTTCTAGGGGAACTGACCAAAAGAAAGAGGGTGGCTGAGGGAACTGCTTACCCACCTCATATAATCTGCAAGCCTGTGGGATCCTCTGCTGACATTCCATTATCATTGCTAACAGCAACTTGGTCCTCACCTCTGCTGCCTTTAGTGCCAGACTGGAAACTAAAATCAGCCCTAAAATGTTAAAACCGGCCAAAAAACTCAGGAAGCTGAGAGATTAAGGCAGAAATGAGGGCACTGTTGGGTAGGCAGTAAGGTTAATTTGTAAAAGAGTAAGTGCAAGTGACCCAATTCTTTTTTTTTCTCACAGAAGCTCGCATGCATCATTGGTGACAACCAAGGATGTTGCAGGGCCGGTTCTAGGGTGGTGCTAACGGTGCAACCGCACTGGGCGCTGACTTCAGGTGGGGGTGTTGTGTTTGTAAGTGCATTATGGTTTGAAAAGTACCTACTGCTGCGTTTCTGGTCTCCAGCAATTTTCAGGCAACAATACAAATGTCAAGATAACTCCGGTGATTTATGTTCTTCATTGAGAGAGATCGGAGGTTTTTCTAGTGGAAGTTTTGACTCATGGTAAGGTAGACACAGATGATTAGCATGCCTGCTGCAAAGAACATGTACCATGAACATCACAAAGTGCATATAATTGGTCAGTGGGTTACTGCTTTTCTCTGAAAGATTCTTCTGTTTCTTGCAGTTTCTAAGTTAAAATCCTAACATAGAACAGTGAGCAATTAACCATCATCAAAGAGCTGCATGAAAACTGCAAGGTATAGATTAGAGCGCTATGATTTTTCCCCTGTCTTTCATTATCCTAATGTTGGGAAAAAGTGTTCATTTGGATAAAAAACAATTGTGATTGTTAAAGAGAACCCCCAACCATTGTATAACGCTTTAAATTCTGAGCTTGTACAGTTCCAGAGCAAGCACTCTTAAATTGTACTATCTACAAGTATGGATGACATGTGACTCCTACATATTGTAGTCCTTGTAGTTTTATGTAACATTTCCTATACACTGATTTACACACCTATGATTGATTGTCTCTTTGTACTGTGTGTGGTGTTTGATGTAAAGTGCTCTGACACCCTACACCGGTATGAGTGGAGCTATATAACTAATTAAATGCATCTGAGAGAGTGGTTATGGAGACTTGAGGGGCACTGTTAAAGGGTGGTAGTGAGGGAATCCGTGGTGGAACTGGTTTGTTGAATACCCAGGCTGTCTATTCTATTTCAGCTCCTGGCTCTTTTATCCACCAACATACTCTCCATTCACATTAGCTCACTCTTGCAGGTTCTTTCTTATTTTTGCTTTCTCCCTTTTCACTGTTTTCCACATTTCCCTTCCTCCTTCTGCCCACACCCCTTGATGCCTTTCTCTCTCTTGTTCTGCTTTTCAGTCTGATGGTTTAAAAGATTTACCAGTCTCTAAAAAAGAGTGCAGTTGGGGCCCCACCTGCAGCCACCAGCTTAAATTAAGCATCCTTAACTTGCACCCAACAAATGAAATGCCAAAGTGGCTAGTATGACCCTTTCTGCATTTCATCTCCTGCCTAAAGAGCAGATACATCCTTTTCTCTCCTTTCTGCAAGACACAAAGACCCCAGCCTTCTTCCTCCCCCATGGCATAGCACAGAAACATTACATATGACCAAAAATAAGCACCTCAGGGTCAACCTCATCTCAGAGTCCCTGTCCCCTTCTACTCAAAACAGTCTCCCAAGTTAGCTGTTCTTACTCAGCACAACTGACTGGCATTAATCCGGGCCAATTTTAATATATCTTCACCTATTCTTGTTACTTCTGCTGGGGTAGTTACATTACTATTTCCATCAGAGTGAATGCTGCTTCAGAGTATCGCCAGCTACCACTCTCTTGTCTGTAATTGTCGGAGGGTTCCACCTCTAAAGAATGCTTGCCAACTGCACTGTGTACATCCTCTGCTGTTTCTCATTCATGCCTCACCTCACATATCCTCCCCCTGACTGTGCAAGAATATGAAGCCTCCTCAGGCAGGCCTTTTTGCTTGAATCCTGTGCCATCGTATTTCCATTGCCCTGGATTTGTACAGTGCACACGTAGTTGAGAGGCAACGGAGTGCTGTATATGGTCAAAGGCAGAGATCCAATCAGAAAGTGAGTCTGGGTGGGAGATCCTGAGTTCTGCAATGGGAGGTGGACGCTTTACTTTGTTGTGATGTAGTGTTTTTAAGAACATGCATCTTCAGCTCCTTCCTAACTTCCAAGCATCCTTGGGGTGGCTCTGATGGATACAGGAATGAAGTTACAGATCCAGAGTGTGTGGATGGGTAAGGCCTGTTTCCTCGTTGTTTTATTGGTTCTTGCACGTCTTTGTCCTCCTGAATGAAGGTGTCTGAATATGTCCCTGACTGGCCCGTTGATCATTTTGCATTGTATTTTAGATGTGACCTGCATGACTCGACCCAGTACTGCAGATGAGGCCTCACCAGTCATGTGTACAGAACTTACAACTGTCTGCTGAATTGGCAATCCAGAAGAATTCATACTGGCCCCACGTTGTTGACAAGTGAATTCCACAGATTGCATTATTTGAGAGCCATCATCCCTCTGTCATCCTGGACCAAGATTCATGCTTATTGCTGTTACACTCCTAGCTGCCAATTGGCCACATTTAGACTATTCTAGATTTTTGGCCCACTGTACATTGCATGCCTGGATTTCAAAGTCCATGCCTATAGTAGAAAACGTAAAACTACCCACACTTGCCACCACTTGGGTCCACTTGCTGGGTCTAAGACACCAGGGCTTCTAAGGTCTATGAGGGCCCTCTAAGGCGTAGCATGTGAATGTGCTCCCTCAGGAGAGTGGTCTGGTGGACTGGTCATGTAGGCTGCACCTGGTTCCCCAGTTCCAAATTCGGCAGCTCTGGCCAGAGTGCCACATCCTCTCCCCCACTGGACACCATACTGCCCCACTGAGAGAAACTTGCACTGCCTTCAGCTACAACCCAATTGGGCCTCGCTATAAACACCCGGATGCAACTTGTTGTAAATTGAAACAGAATGTGATTAAGCATTTACTAAAGACATTAATGCTTTCCCTTTAGATCATGTTTTCTTCGTTATGTTGACCGAAGTCCGGACTCCATTTTGTATTGACATGCTGCCATGTGTTCGCCGCGAGGAGAGTCCGACCTCTGTGTTAGTTGCTCTTGTAATCTGCCTAGTAACAGTTTATAAATAGCTCTCTTGTCCATCTGGCGCATGCCCAGACTTGACCACATCTGTTATAATTAGCCTTGCTTGACCATGTGTTTTCGCGGGCTCAAGGAGTGTGTTGGCTCCGCCCATGTATTGATTCAGTATCGAGAATGGCCATAAATGGTAATGTTCTTCGACCTCATGTTGTATCCACCCACTTATGAGCCCCTCTGTTGTGTATAAAAGGGGACTATGTACGCAAGTTCTTTGTGCTACTCCATGTAATACTGAAGGGTGTTATGTGGATTGTAGGACCACCCTTAAGGGTTAATAAATGCTGTGTTTGTACTTTGCAGTTTCCGTGCCAACTTCCTTATAGATTCCGTTACAGGAGAGCGAACCCTTGTGCCTTGCGGGCCTAGCTGGGGCCTGTATTCATCAATTGGCGCCCGTCACGTGGGGCTCATCGGCGACTCGGATGCTCGAAGGACTGGTCGCGACGAAGGTGAGGAGTTTGGCCGGGGACGTGATCACTGCCAGCGGCGTCTTAGCCCTGGCATCCCGAGGTTTTTCTTCCTTCCCTTCCGAGCTGACCGTCTGGGTGGCGCCGGTCATCGACTGAGACCTCTTCTGTCGGTCCTGCCGTGAGAGCCGTTTGGGCGATTGTGGAGCTTGGCAGTTGGAACCTGGACTCTTGATTGGTAAGAACCGTTGTACGGTACTTGCTCCGAGTTTTTGAAGCCTGGTTTGGCTATTTGAGTTTGATTGATGATGACTAGTCATATTTTGAATTTGTCTTTGTGAAAATATATGCGTTGCAACACATATAGGCAGGTAATGTGGAGAGATTTCTCCGGAGCTGTGTAAACTTTGAACGGCGCAACGATTAAGTGCCATTTTCTTATAATATTGCATATTTTGCATTATTCCTAAGCATGCCTGCTTTTAGCGCACTCCGTAAGTGGTGCTGCTGCTTTGGTAACCGGTTGAACCTCGAGGAATCTGCTCCAGCTCCCCCAGAAGGGACTCCTAATAGGGATATGTATGTGAAGCATGGTCTTTCTTCCATAATGTACAGCACACTATGGAGGAAATACACGAAGAAGGATCCTGAGTTGCGATGGCCTTTGTATGGATCGTTTGATATACGTAAGATTGAGTATGTGGAACAGTGTATGTGTAAGCGACGTGCTCGTCAGGATATGTTTGAGTGTGTGCGATTATGGGTGAAGGAAGTGCGTGAGCGAGAGAAGCGTGAGAAAGCGCTGTTTGATAAAGAACAACGGAAGAATGATCATGTGCGAGCGCAGGAAGCGAAGCGTCGGGAGGACAAAGAGCAAACGGACAGACAAGAGAAAGAGCGTAGGCTACAAGTTTCGGGTCAATATGTTGTTCGCCAGCCGCTTTATCCTGTCCTTAATAATCCTGATGATGATTTTTATTTGCTAGATCGCTCTCCGCCCCCTTATGTTGGCGCATCTGCTCCACGGCCGCAAGATTCTGGCCCGGCTTCGGGTAAGGTAGACACACGGTCCATGTTATCGGCCGAGCATATGGCTGAGCTTCGGAAACTTTCCCTCCGTGCACTTAAGGGTAAGATGTCTAGGGAGGAGTTGTTCCATACTTGGGGGTCGTGGCAAGATAGAGAGAGGGTGTATTTTCTGTCTCATTTCGCGGATGAAGTGATAACTGCTTTCCGAAAATATTCTAGTGTCCTTGAGCCTGACGAAGTGTCTTCGGATGCCGGAGCATTACGTAACGGTGTTTTTTCTCCCCCTAAGGCTCCTGATGCGGCTCGGCGGCTGTTCGCCTTACGGGACGAGGTGCTGGCCCTTAGAGAGAAAGCACGCCAACAAACGGAGGAGGAGAAGCAGTCGGATTCGTTTGCGACAGGGGGCCACCCATCCACCTCCCAGTCAGATAAGGATGACGTAGTGCATGCTAAACCAATGCGAGAGGCGGCGCCTTTGTATGTTCCTCCTAAAGGAGCGGGGACTAGCTCAGACATTAACTCCGCCGATGCTAGGGGATATTTTGTGTATAATTGGGTTTATACTCCATGGCATAGGGCCGATGTTATGGCGTTAAAGAATGCATTGCCTGACCCCCGCAAGAATCCAGCGGCCTTCTATGAAGAAGTCGAGGGGGCCTTGAATTCTTGCATTATGACCTTAGCGGATATAGACCTGTTCTTTGGTCTTATTCTACCACCGGATACGTGGCGGTCTGTCCGAAAGGTAGATGATGCGGTTGCCTTCAAGGCCCGATGGTCTGAGCTTGAGGACGAAGACAGGGAGAGGAAGCCCGCACAGAAACCACCCCAGAATATTTTAGATCTCCCTGCGGCTATTGTGGCTAAGTTGAAAACAATTATCCCCCCTAAAAAGATTGACTGGAATATGTTAGCTGCATGTAAGCAGAAAGTTGACGAGTCAGTTGCAGATTTCTTCACGCGCTTTGAAGTAACGTTTCATGACTTCAGTGGCCAGTCGCTTACTGACGAAACGGGCCGCCACCTTTTTGCGGACAAATATGTGGCTAATCTGCTACCGGCAGTTGCGGCCCGGTTAAAAGCGAGTGAGAGTTCTTGGTCCTCCGCGACACCGACGGCCCTTCTGACCATCGCTCAGTATTACGAGCGTCAGGAGCACGAGGCGAAGGGCCAGGAGGAGAAGAAATCGAAAGATCTCAAAACCAAGGTGATGTTAGCACAAGTATATGGCCCGCCCCGACGGGGTAATAATAGAGGAAGGGGCGGATCTTATGGTCCCCCTCCGGGCCGACCTGATTTGAATAGGAACCAGTGTGCGTATTGTAAGCAATCGGGCCATTGGGCCAGGGATTGCCCAGTGTTGCGTGCTTCGCGTCAGGGGCATACTCCGGGTGGCCCGAGAGGTAGAGGGGGTTCCTCGAACTTTAGAGGGAATTCTAACGATAATGTCCGTTTCGATACTGCCGGGCAGCACCGAGATAGCTCAAATGTTTTCGATCGCCAGCACCAGTATCATGTATCGGACATCGATCGATCGGGATATCACGATTCTCAGCATGCATAGGAATGCGTTGGATGGGGGTCCGAATCAGTTGAGGTGCCGGTCGATCAGACGGGTCCTTATGTATCGGCTGAGGTTTTAGGTTCTACTGATCAGTTCCTAGTGGATACAGGAGCGACACGTAGTGCATTGTCTAGGTACTTGGTTCCGGGGGCTCCCCCATCCGGCTCAATGGTTACATCGGTAGGGTTTGACGGTACACTCTCCCGAAGCCCTCTTTCACAGCCCCTTACATTTAAGGTTGATTCTTTTTCTGCGCCCTGTCCGTTTCTGCTTGCCCCGTATACACCGGATAACATTATGGGCCTTGATATGTTAAAGCACTTTAGGGCCACAATCCGCTGCTCCCCTGAGGGTGTGAGGGTGATCTTAAATGACAACTACCCCCGGTCTGGGCGGATGTGTACGATGTCAGAGGATGCGTTGTTGGCTACCCTCCCTCGAGCTTTATGGGCGACTTCGGACACAGATGTGGGACAAATGGTGATTCCTCCGGTCCACATTAGTGTCCAGGAGGGGGCGGTGTTACCACGCCTCCCGCAGTATCGTATTTCCCAGGAGGGTGAGGAAGCTCTCATACAGATTGTGCAAGATTTGATCGCAGTAGGAGTAGTGGAAGAAGTTCCCTATAATATCTGTAACAGTCCGATTCTCCCTATTCTGAAAAAGGACACGGATGCAAAGGTCTATCGGTTCATAATTGATTTGAGGGAGGTGAACAAGATCGTGATACCTCAGTACCCGGTGGTTTCCGATATCACGACGTTGCTTACCCTGGTCCCGCCTACGGCGACCATGTTCTCAGTGATTGATTTGAAAAATGCCTTCTTTTCTATTCCCATTCACCCTGATAGCCGATTTCTTTTTGGGTTCACATTAAACAATAGATCTTATCGTTTTTGTAGAATTCCCCAGGGCTACACGGAAAGCCCTAGTATTTACAGTCAGGCTTTGAAGCGACAGTTGGATTCCTTTGTTTTACTCGAGGGGGTCGCCCTCATTCAATATGTCGACGACATCTTGTTGGCGGCTGACACCCTGGAGTTGTGTGAGAAGAGCACGTTATCCCTACTTTCCTTTTTAGCATCCCACAATCATAAAGTATCTAGGAAGAAATTGCAATTCTGTAGACCAAAGGTGACTTATTTAGGTCACCTTTTGTCTAAGGAGGGGCGTGCACTCACACCAGATCGTATCCAAGTAATTTTGGACACACCGAGACCATCCACGCAGAAGGATGTGCGTGCATTTTTGGGCCTTGTTTCTTTTTGTAGACAGTGGATATTGGGGTTTTCACACATAGCTAAGCCATTATTAGCTCTCTTGACAAAAGACACGCCTATCCCAATCCCTTGGTCAGATGAGTGTGATGCTGCTTTTCAGCAACTACGACAGGCCCTTTGTTCAGCACCAGTGTTAGGGACCCCTGATTATGCAAAACCCTTTTCGTTGTATGTGCATGAGAAAGATGGATGTGCATTATCAGTTTTAGTGCAGATGCATGGTGATAAACAACGCCCTTGTGCATACTTTTCGGCTGTACTTGATCCTGTCGCCCGAGCATTACTAGGGTGTTTTCGCTCGGTTGCGGCGACAGCTGTGTCAATACGCCAAAGTGAAGGAATTGTGTTGTCCCATAAGCTGTTGGTGTTAGTTCCCCATGCTATTGATGCCCTGCTTAATCAAACAAAGACGCAGCATTTGACAGTGCCCGTTTAACGGGATATGAGCTGACGCTTTTGGCTCCTCATATTACGTTGAAAAGGTGCGTGACATTAAACCCGGCCACATTGTTGCCATACCCCGAGACCCAGCCTGAGGCGCAGAAAGCGCATGATTGTATTCTTGTGACTGAGGAACAAACAAAGGGTCGTATTGATCTTCAGGATACGCCCTTTTCAGATGTAGATGGAGAGTTGTGGGTAGACGGATCATGCCTGAAGCTACCAGATGGTACGACTTCAGCAGCATATGCAATTACCACGTTGCAAACGATAGTGGAAACAGCACGCATACCACAGAAGTCAGCTCAAGCAGCGGAACTGATAGCATTAACACGAGCGTGTGAGCTCAGTACAGGATTGTGTGTGAATGTTTACACAGATAGCCGCTATGCCTTCGGAGTAGCGCACGACTTCGGCCTACTCTGGAAGGAGAGAGGGTTTCTAACGTCACATGGGGTGCAGATAATGCATGGAGAGTTAGTCCACAATCTTTTAACCGCATTGACATACCCGAAGAAAATTGCCATTGTTAAGTGTAGCGCCCATAGGAAAGTAGTTGATAAAGTTGGAGAAGGGAATGCGTTAGCAGACCGAGTAGCACGGGAGACTGCGATGCAGCCCGGCGCTACTGCCATGTATGTAGTAAAATCACAGGTGGAGAGATGGCGTGATGCGAAGGAGGAAGTGCGAGAAATGCAAAGGACCGCTTCTGATAAAGAGCGGGAGCAATGGGCTAGCGAGGGAGAGTTGGATGATGAGGGTTGTTGGAGAAATAAGCAGATGGATAGATGGAAGTTACCCACGGCTTTCGTACAACCTATGGTTCAGATGGCACATGGGCTAGCACATGTTGGAGCTTCCGCAATTGTGAAATTGCTTACCCAAGTCTGGGAGCATCCAGAGATTGCTAGCACGGCAAAGAGGGTGGTGCAGACCTGTATGATCTGTCTGAAGTATAACCCAGGAAAAGGCACTCGAACTCCAGCAGGAGGATTTGCGACGCCCACTGCACCCTTTGAGGTTCTGCAGATGGATTACATCCAGCTTGAGCGCTGTAACAATTTGAAGTATGTTCTAGTAGTGGTTTGCGCTTTCAGTAAATGGGTTGAGGCGTACCCTACGAAAGACAATACTGCAATGACCACGGCGAAGCTACTGCTAAAAGAGTTTTTCCCTCGATACGGCGTCTGTAGACTTCTGTGGAGTGATAATGGCCCTCACTTTGTAGCGGATGTTATAAAGTATGTCTTGAAGGGCCTAGGCATCACTCAGAAGTTTCACGCCGTGTTCCACCCTCAGTCTGCAGGACTAGTCGAGAAGTATAATGGTACACTGAAGCTTAAGATCGCCAAAATCCAAGCTTCAACGTCTTTGACTTGGCCAGACGCCCTGCCACTGGCGTTATTGTCAATTAGGTCAGTGCCACACTCTCGAACCGGCCTTACGCCGTACGAAATAGTATTTGGACGCCCAATGAACATTTGGGGTCCACCAAGGCCTAAGGCTGTGTATGATGTACCTTGTGTAATGATGAGCGATTATCTGGCACAGTTAACGGATAACTTGGTTTCTATTCATCAACAGGTCCGAGAGGCGCTCCCTGATCGGTCTACCGGCGAAGGACATGGTCTCCGGCCTGGAGATCATGTTATGGTGAAAGTCTTCGACAGAACGAACAGTTTGGAGCCGAGATGGGTAGGACCTGAGCAAGTCCTCCTTGCAACGAGGACGGCTGTGCGAGTTTCGAACCGGAAGAATTGGATTCATTCCCTGCACTCTCGAAAGGTACCGCCCGGATTGGTGGAGTCTGCCGTGCTGACCGATCAACGAGAAATCCTGGCAGCAGAGACAGGCCGTGCTGCGGAGCCGAATGACACTGAGGAGCTCTTTCCGGACCACGCGACTTCTGGAGGAAGGCGATATCATCTTCGACCAAGGAAGTGAGGCTTCCAGTACCGGGACATACTGTCAGAACGGCCCTTGGGTTAGTGAAACGGAGAGCCGATGAGGCAAGGGGGGGGGATCAGCCCTGCATTAGTGTAGTGACACCCGCCTTGGCCCGCTGGTGAAGAAATCAACCGCTGCCCAAGGGGAAGAGTTCTGACAGACCTTTTAGTTTCAGGAAGATATCAGGGTACTGTTTCTTTTGACATGGAGAAGAAGAAAATCCTTTGTGCGTTGGGGTTCATGCTAACAGTAGCTATTGTTGGGATAACCACATGGTTTGTGGAAGAGGTAACTCCTGCTCGGAAAACACTTGTGTTGACGACTCCAGTGCCGGCGGAGCACTACTTCTATACATTACCGTATCAAGAGTTGAAGCATCGACAGTCCTATTTGAATAACACTTTCATTCAGATGCTGCATCATACCCACGTTGCTACGAACGCTACGAATTGTTGGATATGTGGGATGATGCCGGCTCATCAGAAGAAAGGAGGTACGCCATTCATACCACTTCCTTTCTCTCATAATGGCTCTTGTAGAGCATGGTACACTTTGCTGTTTGCCACTCGGAAACCGACAGTGGGACGATTGCTTTTCAGACTTAATAAAGAATGTCATCAGGACAAAAATGGATATCCACAAGCGAATGGGACAATTTGGGAATGGGAAGAGTACCGACCAGACAATGAATCCATTCCCTATATCTTTACGAACACCAGAGACACTGTGGGGAAGGACAAATTTGTGATCCAAGTGGCACAAGCTCAAGCGGACCTGTGTGTCCAGAGTGTGGGTTTTATCCCTGTTGGTGTCAGTGATTGCATAACTGTATTGAATATTGACGGATTGAATAACAGTACCTTCCTAGCGTCCCATAATACCTACTTTGTATGTGGAAATAAAGGTTATTACCGTTTGCCGGCTGGGTGGTCTGGGGTATGCTATGTATCGTTCCTATTACCTCCTGTATTCCTAGCACCCGCATCGTATCATAAAGATTTGAAATTGTTGAACAATGTGACTGTAAATAGGTATAAACGTACTCTATCGATTGATGATGTGGATCAAACTGATACCAGCCTGCAACAGTATATTGATTTTAACTTAGGACTGTTTTTCTTTGTTGGAGCCGCTTTGAACAGTAGGAAGATCCGAAGATTAACAAGAGTGGTAGAGGCTGTGACAAATCAGACTGCTGCTGCTCTTGGGAATCTCACGGAAGAGTTACAAATCACTAGGATTGTTGCATTGCAGAATCGTATGGTATTGGATGTAATGCTAGCTGATCGAGGTGGAGCTTGTAAAATTATCGGAAGTAGCTGCTGTGTGTTCATCCCTGATCATACGCCATCCGTTTATAACGCCATTAACAAGCTGCATAAAATAGCAGCTGAAATCCACACAGAAAACGGCACTTGGTCCTTTTCTGGATGGTTTTGGGCGTTGGTTACTGCCTGGGGATGGAAGGTCTTAACTGGTCTCTGTATTATTATAGCAATTCTGTTCTTTTTCTGTATGTGTGTTCAATGTGGACCATTGTGCTGTTCCGTATGCATTTCATTCTGCATTCCAGATAAGAAAGCTATTGCCGATGTTGCTCACCAGAAGGGTCTAGCTAAAGAGGTTAAAGGAATGATGATAATTGACATATATGATGATTATTCTTGGAAACCGGATGTCTTCAGTAAATGCTGAAAGGGTCGTCTGTTGTAAATTGAAACAGAATGTGATTAAGCATTTACTAAAGACATTAATGCTTTCCCTTTAGATCATGTTTTCTTCGTTATGTTGACCGAAGTCCGGACTCCATTTTGTATTGACATGCTGCCATGTGTTCGCCACGAGGAGAGTCCGACGTCTGTGTTAGTTGCTCTTGTAATCTGCCTAGTAACAGTTTATAAATAGCTCTCTTGTCCATCTGGCGCATGCCCAGACTTGACCACATCTGTTATAATTAGCCTTGCTTGACCATGTGTTTTCGCGGGCTCAAGGAGTGTGTTGGCTCCGCCCATGTATTGATTCAGTATCGAGAATGGCCATAAATGGTAATGTTCTTCGACCTCATGTTGTATCCACCCACTTATGAGCCCCTCTGTTGTGTATAAAAGGGGACTATGTACGCAAGTTCTTTGTGCTACTCCATGTAATACTGAAGGGTGTTATGTGGATTGTAGGACCACCCTTAAGGGTTAATAAATGCTGTGTTTGTACTTTGCAGTTTCCGTGCCAACTTCCTTATAGATTCCGTTACAGGAGAGCGAACCCTTGTGCCTTGCGGGCCTAGCTGGGGCCTGTATTCATCAAACTCAGTTCAAATTATGCATTAGACAAGAGTGATATGTTGCCTGAAAAAAAGTCATAACATCCTGAAAAAAGCAAACACTCATAGGGAATGCAAGTTTAAGTAAAGCATGTGAAATGTAAGCAGGAAAAACATGGTTACCTTAATGCTTTCACACTCATTATTCAGAAATCAGTGAGTGATTTTGCCAGAAAAGTAAAAGACATGACTACAGGGCCTGGAAGGGACCGGTTTCAATGACCATTGCTTATATCCTTACAAAACATAAGCAGTTTGATTTAAAAAGACCACATCCCTGAACACAGAGCCACAATACACATTTTTGTAAGCTAAAATAAGGAAAACAGCGGGCCTGTCTGAGACCACTCTGTATTGCTTTATTTAGTTGTTTAATTATTTATCATATTTTTATCCTTTTTTTTGCTCCATCCCAAGGTTGCACTTTGGAATTGAAAAAGGTCAGAAAGTGACCTGTTCTTTTTTTTATCCATTTCACAGTGGAACAAATAAAGAGCTGTGTTGTAAGTTGCCACTTGGTATGTTCTGCACCCCCCTCCCTCACACCTCTGTAATGGTATGGCTTAGAATGTTGCTGTGAAGGCAGCTTTGGAATGTTTAAAGGCTGCCTTCACCTGAGAGTCTGATAACCAGCAAGCTGAGGGTGCTATCACGTTTTAACTTAATAAAGGTGTTTACACTTACCTGAGTTACTTCATCACTTCAAGCTGTCGCTTAAAATCACGCAAGTGAAGAGGAGTGAGACAGAGATAGAAAGAGAGAGAGGGGAAGAGGGCAGCAGCCATCGGCAGAGCAGGAGCATTGTACACTGTCTTCTCTGGGCAGGAAGGAAAAGAGACAGAGTCCTTTTCCTTCTCTGCCCACCCATCCCAGAAAGGCTGAACCTTATCTATAAGCCTTGGCTATTTCTGCCCTCCTGGGACGCATTTAAAAAAATAAAACAAAAGTGAATAGATTATATTAAATTAAAAAAGTAGGAACATGCCGTGCTCTGCCGATCCCACCCACTGCTATCACTGGTAAGAAGAGGTGGATAAAGTGGCGAGTCGGCAAAGAGCTGCCACCTGTTGGATGAAAAACACCCACTAGAACATTAAAAGAACAGACAATGCCAAAAAACATCAACAGATGAAGGAGAAAGGAAAATGCTAGGTAGGCGGTAGGTTGCCAGTCAAAGGGCTTGGAAGGAAACCAGCACTCGCTGCATGAGTAGTAAAGGAGGACCTAGGCCAATAATGTATTTCCCAAACCTCCTTACCTTGCTTTTTATTTAAATCTTCCTGCTGCCCTTAGGGCTCGGTCTTCAAGCCGGCAGATAGGGTAGCACTGGGATGGGGCAGGATCAGACAGCAATCAACAGTGTAGACGGCAGGCAGTTGTGGTGGCGAGGTGAGAAGGAATCCCCAGAGGAGTGCAGCAGCAGCATAACAAAAAGGCAGAGGGCGGGGGGCTTCTGTAACGTCACCATTTATGCTGTGACTATCAGATTGGTCACAGATAACTGGAGGCAGTTCACAGGTCACGTGCAGAGCAATTATAGGTAGGGCTTTCGCACGCTAATGGCCCTATGAATAAAAGAAGGGGAGGGGAAATTATTTTATCCCCCCGTCGCCCCCACCATTGTCCCCACACTCCAAAATCTGGGGGAGATACATACCACAAGTCCCCCACACTTCTCATGCCCATGCTGGCAAGGCACTTTCACATCAAAAGCCTGGCAGATTCACCAGCCCTAATCCCTGCTGGACTTTCTACGGCAAATGTATGTAACGCTGTGGGCCTTGTTTTAAAAGTGCTGGAAGGTGGGTTGGGGAAAGCCGGGTGCCTTCGATTCCTTCGGCCCTGCCGGCTCAGCATTTTAACCAGAGTCCAAACACTGGGCAGAGATGAGACTGCGAATGGAACTCTGGGGTGGAGCACGGTTTGAAAACCCACACACACAGCTCTCCTGAGGGGGAGTAGCCTCCAATAGTCCAGCAGGTGCAGTGGCACAGGAGTCCATGTGGGTAAAGGGCTCTGTATGCTACAACCCAATTATGCTACTTTTATTACCATACAGTGTGGATAGGACAGCAATTTTCCATGCCTGCTTGAGGTCTTTAGGCACCCCTGCTATGCCTGTAAACATTTAACAAGACCCATAAATGTTTATAGGGAACATGTGTCCCTAAAATCCAAACAACTCTTTTACTTCTTTCAGACTTAAGAATAATAAAAAAAAGAAATATTGCCTTGCATATTATCTATCCATTAGTCAATGAAAGGCGTTAGAGTACTGTATAGCAAAGTATTTATTATAACACCCTTTCCACTTTCTGCTGTGCATCTGTTGAGTAAGGCACAAGCGACTGGCACGGTTGTGCAGCCCAGCACTCCCCAGACTGACTAGTCTCTCCTTCTGGCCTGATGTGTCTGCAAACAAAGTGCAATCAGAACCTCTAGCTTTGTTTGTATTTGCTTTTATGCTCACCGCTTTGAAATGTCACTAGCCACCACTGGGCTCACCTTACACTCCACTCCCATCCCACACTCACATCACCCCCGCACCTCAAAAAGCTCTACCTGCTCCCAATCCACAAACAAACATGCTATAAACTCCTCCAACGGTCATGCCTTCCCTTAACTCACTCCTAAAGACTGGAAGGACCTGCCCCTGCACATCAGAGACTCCGCCACAGTTCTTGAATTCTGTAAGAAACTGAAGAGCAGGCTCCTCTCCTAGCCCCGGTCCTGGCTCAACCCATACAGCTCCTTCAGCGCCATTATACTCTCCTGGGTGAGGTGTGCGCTATACAAATACAGATAACATAACATAACACACAAACTGGAGGAAATGCCTGAAATCCGCCTGTTTTCTCTGACTCACATAGGTAAGGGAATGTGGACTATTTTTATAGCCCAATTTCTGTCCTCAGGCCAGTGCTTAATTTGAACCAGTGGTGTCCGGCTCTAGGCGCCGGCACCTAATTGCCAGCACTGGGGTTTATGATAATCTGCCACAAATTAGCTCTGTCTAGCTAATTGAGGTATGAACAAAACAACAGCCGTTTATTGGTTCAATTTACATTTGCAGTGACTAATACTTGCCTCCCAAGCCATTCTTATAGCTTTTGGGTCCTGTAATAGTAGGAACTGTTACACATGTAAGAGTGTGATGGTTAGTAGCTGTGTTTGTACTTTCATTGGTATCTGGCAGGGGCAATGTGTGGTGCAAGCTGCAGTTGCCTCCCGACGAGAGCCCCTGCACTTATTCTTTTACAAATTAAACACTACCTCAGGCCAAATGAGAAAAAAATGTGAATGGACCACTTTGTAATCCATAAAATGTTTTGTCTCATTCCTAAACACAAGGGGGCAGATTTACAAGCCCCTTGCGCCACTTTTGCGTCACTTCCCATGTTAAAAATGACGCAAAAGTGGCGCAGGGGCTTTGTAAATCTGCTCCAAGGTATTTCCATTTATAGGCCACAAACCCCAAACTGCTGAAGTGATACCTCAGCTTGCAATCACAATAACGCTTTTGTCACACTAGGGTGAAATCCCTGCAGGCGTGCAACACCCATTGGACTCAAAGGGCTTCAGCCCCCCCACCCCCCTCGTGTGTGGCAGCCCGAGATGAGACAGCTTCTCAGGCACACACACAGCCGCACCCGAGCACTTCACAGGTCTTTAAAAGACCACTTGCATGTAAATGAAGCCTTGCTGTTGTTTCACCCCTTCTAAGAGCCCCTGCAGCTCCACTCTGCCTATTGCTTAAAGATCCAGCCCCCCCCCACCGAAATCAGCTCCACTCTGCCTATTGCTTAAAGATTCAGCCCCCCCCCGAAAACATTTCTTAGCCCCCGCCCCCCAGAAATTTGGCTCTAGTTGCGCCTCTGAATCCCTGTATTTATTAGAACATTTCTAGGGAATTATTACTTGATTGGGTTCTACATACGGATTGATGTATGCCATCCAAAATGTTTTTCCTATCGGTTTCCATCGCCAACAAACTACCTTTCGTCACATAAATGGTGCACGCATCCGGAGCAGAGGGCGGTGACTTGAGGGGAGGATGCCTGTTACAAAAATGTAAGCACATGTTTTACACATAAAATCACTGTCTTTTTAAAGGAATGTTAAGCACATTTTGAACTGATGAAATCGCTTACTAAAGTCCTTACAAGAATCGGAAGCCTCTTGAATGAACAATGGTCTGGGGTCGGAAGGTCAGTCAGTAGAACCTTTTACCGGTTCCCGGAAGCAGATGATGACGAAATGAGTAACGTCACTGGTGATGCAGGATGAATCCAGCTAGGTTGAGGCAGGTCTAAGGTCTGAAAGAATACGTTGCATTCCAATCTTATGTTGTAGAGTTGTCTCACTCTGCGTCGAGAACAGTCATCCGAGCGTAGAATGATGCAATACTGGTATTGCGCAAGGACATGACGTTTTATGTGCTGTCTCTAGAATCACTTTTATTTCATTTGACTCATTTGCAATCTTGCGAGAATAATGAAGCTGGCCGAATAAGAAGCTAACTTCAGCCCCGTTATATAGCCGGCTCATTGCAGCTAACTTCCAGCACATACCACTCAGTGTATTCATTTCTGGCTTTTACTCCAGAAGAAAATACAGCTTTTTGGAACGTGCAATCTAATCTCTTTCTCATGTCCAGTGTTTACACATTGTTGCTGCGGACATGACATGCTGTGAGTCAGTTACAATCAAATTCAAACAGTTTTCTCCATATTATACTTTTCCGAGTCATATTACATTTTTTTGCATTTTTTTCTAGCAGAAAAGTCTTTGCTAAAGGATTATTAAGACCTGTGATTAATTTTGATTATTTTAAATTGTTTTGTAGTGTCACTGTACCAGAAGAGTGTCAGTGCACTATACATTGAAGCAAACAGTGGAGCCGCAAACTCGTTTATATGGAAACATGTTGGTTGTTACATCCTCAGTGGTATTATGTAAGGCAGTTCTGTATTCTTGTGTTCCTTTTCTGCATACTGAGATAATGTATTTAAACAAGTAAAGAAAGCGAGGGTCTCGTAGAGCCCATCCTTCTCCCCTAAATAATCTATTTCAGCAACAAGGACGGGTTTGAAAAAATCAAACTGCATCCAAAAGCAATTGCGTGGGAAAAAAAGTTAGGTTTTTTAAAAGAACCCTCACCCACCAACCTAGTTGGTGGCATGCTTCATCATTGGGTTCCCACCTAGGGTACCAAGTGCATCCTAGGTGTGCTTCGAAGCTTAATTACAGCGAAGCACGTTTTTTGTTTGTGACAATTTGTGAAAAAAGGTGGATTAAAACTGCCTCGAGGATCCCCCTCCTAACCAGGAGAATTCTAATAATGGCATCCTGGGGCAGGATTAAAAATTAACTCCAGATGTCAGGGAGATATTATTGATCTAATTCATCCTAAAATGGGACTACATGTTTCAGCCAAATAGCATGAATTTGCAAAGGATTTCTTCAGGACCAACAGTGAAGGGCCGGAAATGGGGCCCTTGGAGATGTGAGTGCACACGCTCTAAGATGTGCTAAAAGATGCAGATACTATCTCTGTTTTTCGGGTGAAACAGTCCCTTACGGTGTTCACCCAGAGCACTGTACTTGGGTTACTATAAAATTAAGTGACATGGATCCCAGCAGGAGAGGGGCCTGTAGTCACACTTTCTTCAACGTCCACTGCCCATGTCGGATACCTATTGCGGCCCTGACACTAGATCCTGGTTATAATGTTACATCCTCAGTGTTATTATGTAAGGCAGTTCTGCATTCTTGTGTTTTGTATTATGTATACTGTTTGTTATGCTTTGCATCTTCCAAGCATGATTCCAGGTTCCACAGTTCCTGCCTTGGAAGACGGTTGTCAGTCAGGCAGATGTGAAGGAACTGGAAAACTTGAAGGACGCTGGTTGATGGGCTTGACACCTTTACTTCTTTATTCCAATAAAGTGGATCATTATTAACCTCAACGCGTGGATTATTTGAGGCTTCTCTTCTACAGATAACAGCTAACAAGCATGTATTTAATATATACCGAATCACAACTTTGTTTAAAATGAAGGTAGTGGAAGATCTTGTAGGAGAGAGGAATGAAGAATTAATGTGGTGGGAGAGAGAACAGACAGGAAAGAAGGGAAGAGAGAGTGGAGAGAAGTCAAGAGGAAACAGAGCAGAGGCAGTGCTGCAAATGGTAGAGGGACAAAAGAGCTCACATTTCCCTTAACCGTGCGTCCCTTATACAAATGCAGGACCTCTCTCCACAGGGACACCAGACAGTGAAGTAAGTTTGTTCTATTTTCACGTGGCACCCTCAAAGGGCTACCGGGCCTGACAGCAGTCAGACAATCATTGTTATTGACAGCAATGGGCAGATGAGGCCTTCAGGCCCAATACCATCCTTGATCATTATGACTGGCGGTCAGGATGCTTAGGTAAACAGACTGGTGAACCCCTTGACGAATGTGTGATTATAGGGGCAGCAACCCACAAGCCAGAGCACAGAGTCTGTAATTGCCCAAAAGAGGGTTAACTCAGACAACAGAATAAAGGTTGGGAAGTAACTCTTTTTGGCCTGAGTGAGTGAACAAAGAATTGCTGTATCCTTTCCCAGCCCTAGTAAATGCCCCTGGACTGTTTTCATGCATTGGCAAGGGCAGAAACATGTTGGCTAATTAAGGGATGCATGGGGCCTTGTACCCACAACATCCCCATATATATTTATTTTAACCATACCTAGGATACCAATTAATGAAGATAATTAAGTTAGGTTTATCCTAAGGTATTTTAGGAATATCTGCATCCCAGTTTATTGAATTCAAAGATTTATCAAGAACCCCCTCAGAACTGGGGTTGGGTCTGCACTGGTAACATAATCTCATCAGGGTGGGATGAGGTCACCAATGATGAAGCATGACACCAACCGTGGACGAGGCTTCCTCATCCAAATAATCTGGTTTACCAGCTACCCCTTGGGTGTAGACACAATGACCAAATCGATAAATTCCTTAATCTCCACTCTATATTTTTTGTGCTTCCAAAACCATCAGCAACACTGAGCATGTGAAAGCTGCTTGGCTGGACAGGGCATTTGCTTAATCTAGTGCTGCATGCCATGTGCTGCTAGATAGGGGGACATTTGCTTAGGTTCTAAGATTCTGCAAAGGCGCTGACATGATAGTTAAATAGAACTTTATATAAAATCCTCTTTATTCATTTTTAAGATGACCCTTTACCTATCAGTCTTTATTTACTTCAATTATTAACCAGCTATCATTAAGATCACTCTAGAACATATTTTACACAGCTTTTTTCTTCTATTTACTTTTTTAAAGTATGTGCTGATTAGAGGAAAAATACCAGCTTAAGGTGGTTTTCCCAGTTTTTGAACTAGCTAGGAAATAAACATACTGGCCGTGTTGGTAAAAAAACTTGCAGATGGCAACCCTAATGCTACTAGAGGGGGTGAAGATGGAAGGCTTTCACAGACAAAATTTCCTCCAAGATTTCAACTTACATTAGAGTGACATAAAGGACCCAGCAGCTTCCCTATTGTCCTCCTTACTAGCGAAATATAATGTCACCCAAATCCTTAATTTGACCACACACGGATCACACTAGGTCTACTTATTGTGAAATATGGTACCTTTATGATTGACTCCATACTACCAGTGGACTGGTCAGATTCCTCTCCATCCCCTTTCTCACTTGACTCCCTAAAAATGACATCATCATGCCAAACCAAATGATCTAAGCAGTGTTTCAGAAATCTATGGATCCCTGAAAAAATATCATTACCCTAAGATATGATTCACATGTTACAAGAGATTCCTACATTATTAGAGATCAAAAACTCAGAAGAAACTAATACATACATATTTAATGTCTAAGGTCATTGAAAAAATGACCCTAATATTCTGGGAAAAAATCTAAAAATCAACACATTTGTTTATGAAGGAACTCAGTGAAGGAAGGAAAGTTCTCAGACCCACAAAATGAGTATGGTGCCTTTCAAAATATTTTCTAGGAGATTAACTGTACAGCTAATCTATTTTTATCTTCTTTACTTCTTCAGCACCAAAGGGATAGAAGAGGGCATTAGAGGGTCGTGCCGAGGAGGGTTTCACCACCAGTGCCAAGGCTGGTGGAAGTTCCACCGCCACCACAAGTCCAGTGGCGAGCGGCTCTGCTGGAGCCCGTGGGTTCTCGTTAATAATATTTATTTCTCAACATTTTACCTCTCCCCATTAGATATATTTTTCCTCCTTTCTGTTATACTGTGACTTTTTTTAAATGCTTGTCGTTCTATTTAATGTTTGTTCTTGTTACTTACCCTCCTTGCATTATCCTTTTTTCTATATTTCTAGCTTCTGTAGCTGACTTCCACCTGTGTCTGTACTAATCTGTAGTTTAAGCGTTCTTCTGCTTGATTATGCTGTCCCTCTCCCCTAACTTTATACCTTGTGGACTGGTACTGTAAGACTAAGACACTAGATTAGGTAGTATATTGTGAAGATTACAGAGTTTGCAGACACAAGCAAGATTTTCTACACTTGGTTTGTTGAGAAGGCTTTCAATTTCCTGTTCATGCTCAAATGATGAGAGAGTGGACATGGGTATGGTGACCCCACCAATGCTGTCTCGTATGTATTATTATTCAGAATCCTAGCCATTTCGAAGACAGTGCAGTATGGCAGGAGAGTAGTATGAGGATGGTTTCATTGCATTTGCCAACCAAAACCACATGTCCTTTATTGACCAATTTATTCCACCCCTTCATTGTGCTTTAAATGACTCACAGTCATCATATCAGCCCCTCCATTATGCTTGGCTTCACTTCTGGCTTTTCTAGCATTGTCAACCAGCTAAAGGCCCAAAGTGATATTTTGGGTGGGAGAGGAGATACTGCAAATTGCACTGTAGTCAGATGTTTATGTTATATTTTGCTTAAAAAATAAAAAGGGGGACGTGTATCTGGCATCTAAAATGTCTTATGTTTTTTCTATCCACATAGACCACAAGTGACAGGGCCAGGGGCATCAGTGCGCTAGCAGCAGCTGAAGGGGGAGTCTCTGAGGCAGCAGGGATGGGCGATGTTAAGTCACATTGCTTGGTTATTGCCAATTACTAGTATACCTCCTGTATTTGTAAAATGAGGCTGCCCATGGCACTTCGCGAGTCGTAACCCATAGGCCATGACTCCACCCAACTGCAGCATGGTTCAATGCGGTACTGCAGTGTTGGCTGTGCAATGTGCGTCTGCTTCTATCAATGTAGCATTTACAAAGCTTTCAATGGATTGCAAACCAAAACAAATACAAGGTGTCTTTCTCTTCCCTCCCAGTGCCCACTAAGTCACTCACCTCCTAATACTGCACTCCTTTATTCATTAATAAGTTCTTCTGTCCCAGCCTACCAGAAATATTGGAAAAAAACATTTATGGCGTTCGCCACATGTTACAGGACAAGTGGTTCATATGGATTCCATACTGGATTATTACGCCTGTTCAAATTTGACATTCAGCTTTCATAAAACTACAGTGACTGACTAAGCCTAAGCTATATCATCAGTGAACCTCCCCCCAACTATTCTATATAAAAACCTCTACTGTATCTACCCGACCTTTTCCCTGTAACTTACCCTGCTGCAGCAGACTAAGGGCCTGATTTTTAGAGTTTGGTGGAGGGAGTTACTCTGTCGCAAACGTAACGTATATCCCGTCTGCCATATTATGAATCATAAATCATAATAAAGCGGATGGAATATCTGTAACATTTGTGATGGAGTAACCCCTCTACCAAACTCTATTCTAAATAAGTCCCTAAGTCAAGTTTTCTTTCCTTACTGCCAAGCAAATGTATTTGATTTAAATAGGTTGTGTTTGAGGTTTAGGCAAGGAAGTAAAGTGAAATTAAGTGTGTGTGATTTTGTGTTTTGTGGATAGGATACTCTGTGATGAACGTGCCCAACAAAATCTATATATCCTGTTCCTTTCCTTAAACTGCAGTACATCATTTTTCCCACAGTCAACTTACAGCAGACAGGATATCTATTATCCGCATGTTATACGTGACATGTGTGACATATTATTAATCATCTGCCTCTTGCAGTCAGGGTAGAATTGAAAGGCATTTGGAGAAGAGCGGGTCACTGGAATCCAAGATAATGTTTTTTGTCCATTGCAGCTGCCCCAGCTGCAGACTGCAGCGAGTAGCAAATTTGTAACCGATGTGCTAGCCAGCACACTTCCAGTCGTTTAGCACAACAAGAATAGAATTCTTGTACTTCATAGTGGATTATGTCTTACTTATTAAACAGAGCTATTTATTTTCTTTTTTCACACAAAGTGTCAGTTTGGTTTACCTTTTTTGGAAAATATTTAAAAAGAAGAAAAATCACTCTGTTTTTTAATCTTATGCTGTCGCGTTTCAGCCAGTCTGTGCTTGTATGTGAGGCATGTGTTGTTAAAATCATATCCCAGTGACTGACTTTCTTAATCGCATCAACAATTCCTATGCCTTAGGATACCAGCAAATGTACTTATACTGTGCCACTATATAATTTATAAAATGAGGGGCCGATTCTGATTTTGGCCGGAAGGGCTCCGAACGATGGTCGGAGCCCTTCCGACCGAATCGGAACGTGTCGGCTGGATTCCTTTCCGACTCAGCCATTCCGATGGGCTCGGTCAGAAAGGAATCCAACTCGGATTTCCGGATGGCTGACGACAGGCTCGGAGAGCCCGTCCGCCGTCCAAAAATCCCTCAGGACTCCCCCGGCCTCTTTACGACCGAGGGAGGACGATGGCAGTTTTTCACTGCCTTTTCATGCCGGTCTTTCTGGCACGAAAAGGCAGTTGGAAACTGTCTTTGGCGGCCTCCAGTAGGGCCCCCATGGGTGCGAGGCTGCCGAATGGCGGCCTGGAGGCACCTATGGTGCCCCTCTGTGGATCCCTGCACCCGGTGGCAGGCACCTTGGGATGCCGGCCACAGGGTGCAGGGATGAACTGCACCCCTGCTTGTCACAATGCAAGCATGCATTCCGCTCGGCATGCATGCTCCCATTGTCAAGTATACAAGTGCGACCGAACCCTGTTCGGTCGCATCGTACTTCCAGGGCCATAACCGACGACAGCAGGTTGGTCGGTTACGGCTCCTGACCGATGCTGGACGGACCTGAGTCCGTCCGACATCGGAATCGGCCCCTAACTGTTTGCAAAGGGAACGATACAATTCATCAGTTGTATTTGTTTTTCTTTGTTGACATAGCTACTCCTGCTTGTCCTCCACCACCATCAACCCAGCAGGAGGTCATAGCCCGGCTCCGGCGGCAGAGACTGGAGGCCATCAGGGAGCACTACCAGCCGCTGGTGAACAACGAGGTTCCCGGCACATGCCCCTGCTCCTGCGCCCAGTTCCATCAGCCAAACGCTTGTCCCTCCAGCCTCCAGGCCACACCAGCATTGCCGGCAGCTTGGAGCTACCCGTGCCGCCCCTCTTTAATACCGGCTCCACCATGGCTGAGTGCTGCGCTAGCTGGTGCACTTGGGCCATCGAATGGCATGCCTCGAGGCACCATCCAACATCTGGAGTCCCTATTAGAGAGTGCCCTCTTCTATTTTTTGTTGTTGTGGTGGGAGGGAGTTGTGGGTGGAGAGGTTGGGAATTTAGCCAGGGCATTTTTGGACAATTTGAATATGATTTATATTTATATTAGAAATTCGTAGGAATGGGGAAAGAATTGTGGGAGAGGGGTGGGCCTGTTCTGGGTGAGAGAGTGTTGGTTTTATTATATATATGTTAGTAAAGGGGAAATCTTCTATAACCCACTTTAGGTCTGAAGGTTTTTTTGTGTTTTACTTCAACTTTGCACTGAAGCCTTTTTGCAAAGCCTGTCTTTACTATTTGTTAAAGTGTATGCCAGTTAGGAGGGTATGCTGCCATTCCCTATGTTGCCTACAGAAACATAGATACACAATTAATTTATCACATCTGCAGTACAAGTTAGATATGTACTGAGTGAAGTACTTCAGTTCGCCCCATAGTTCTCTAACTTGAATAGATGAAGTGATGACTGGCGGCTGCTACCTCTGTCAATCTTCCAACACCTTATTGGAGGTTTTCCAAGGTGCCTTCTTTATGGTAGTAGTAGTGCGCTAACAGTGAAAGCATCACAGCGAGGTCCCACTCCCACCTGGGTGATTTCCAACTGCAGGATCAATCAAAAGATCACAGGCAATAAAATTGAAAGAAAAAACAGAGAGTTAGTAGGTTATACATATACATTTATATTACAGCTTTAGAAAGACTGACATTGAGGAATGACATTCTTCGTGGTTGGGTAAGTGGCACTGTTGTGGGCTATTGCTGAGGTAATAGAAGATCCCGCATTGAGTTGGTGTCGCATTTAATCACATCTGCCCGACAAGTGTGTGATCTATTTGGTGTATATTAAGACACACTTCCCCCCAAAAATCACACAGCCAGGGTTAGGAGTTTGATGAATGGATGGAAAAGGGTATGTATGGAAAGGTGTGACAAAGACAAACAAAACACAAGGGCGATGAGCAGCGCATCATCATCGATCTGTTGTGGAAGGAAATGAAGGAATGAGTATGACACAGGGCAATTAAATGGATTTGCAAACAGTCTTTCTGTCCCAGATACCCAAATGTTGGACCTGGCCCTTTTTTCAGGGTGATGCCAGAAATGTTTGCCTTCCTCCAGTATATCTTCAGACCTGTTTTGTTGGTTTTATGACTCTGGGCACTTTACCACTGCTGATCAGTGCTAAAGTGCATGTGCTGTCCCCTGTAAGGATGGTAAGATTTGTCTATATCTGTTTGGCATATCTAATTTACCCGTAAGTCCCTTGTACAGTGGTATCCCATATACCCAGCACTTGTGAATTAAATGCTACTAGTGGGCCTGAAGCGCTGCTTGTGCCACCCACAAAAGTAGCCTTTCAAACCTGTCTGAGGCCTCTGCCATTGCAGAGCCTGTATGTGCAGTTTACTGGCACAGTGACGTGGCATTCAAAGTGTTTGCCAATTCTGAAACTCCCCTTTTACTACATATATTTCACCCCTAAGGTAGGCCCTAGGTAGTCCTGTGGACAGGGTGCTCTGTAGGTAAAAGGTAGGACATGTGCCTTTGTTGTGTGGCATGTCCCAGTAGTGACAACAGCCTATTTGGTTTCTTACTGCTGTGAGGCTGCTTCTCTCATGGTGTTGCATTGGAAATTTCCTGATATGGATTTCAGTGGTAATTTCTGATATAAAAGGAGTAGCATGGCCATGATTGGTATGTTTGGAATAGTGGTAATAAATAAACTTTATTGGTGAAGGCAGATTTTTTGTCACTATTTTAGAGATGCAACGTTTAGAAGTGGGTATTTCTGTGTGTTTATGACTCTTCGTGTCCTGCCTGGTTGTGTATTGTGTATTCACTAACTGGTTTAGACTGACGGGGGGTTGAGGTGTGTCCTGCCTTGCTTGGGTGACTCATCGCCAGGCTGAATAGACTTGGTCTGTGTTTGGAGTAGTGGGAGGAGTTTTGCTAATACCTGAATAAGGCTGTGTCTGCCTTTCACAATGCTGTCTCCACCCCCGTAGTGTGTCTAGAGCCAGGGTTTGGGATTGAATGGGGGTGTTGTACACTTCTGAAGTTTGTTTGAGGTGCCCCAGAACAAAGACTTTTTGGGTATAAGTGCAGGGGGTGTGACCCCATGTTTTGAGACACTACCTGGGACTTGTAACCATATGCTGCTGGCTCTACATGCTGCACGTTACCAGCGGACTTCTGGACTACCAGGAGGGAACCATCTTGGGACTTGATTACTCTGTAGTCCTGGCATGCTGCCTGCTGGACTGAAATAAGGACTGCCACTTAGCTCTGAGGACCCTTGTGCTGGCCTGCCTGTCTGCCTCCTGTTGGTGTGCCCTCAGTGCTCTCCAAGGAGTGCTGCTTATGCCCCTTGTCCTTGCCAGCAGAGTGTAGCGTGAGCGCTTTATTGTTGCCTTTCCAGAGTGCGTGTGGAGAGCTGGACTTCTAGCAGAGGAACAGCTTGGAAAAATAGCTCATGGTGAGCACTTTGAATTCTGCTGCCTAAGGTGTGGGCTCACTCTGCAATAAAGCCAGATTGAAGTGCTTTTGGTTGCCCTGCAGCGTGTGCAGCCCTGCACTTTCCTCTGGGTGCCTGAGCAATGGAAGGGTAGAGCTGAATTGGAAGAAGCGCTCACACTCTCCCTGTCGTGTTCCAGTGTATTTTTCTTAACTGCAGCTGAGGCTGCAAAAATATAGCAGCACCCAGGCAGTGAGGAATCCCGTCCGGGAATTCCTCTGCGTTGCTGGAGCAATGCTGATTTCAGGAGGGGTGGGGCTGGCCGTCCTGGGGAACTCAGAAGGCTGTCCCCACCAGGAAGCCTACAGACACCAGGAGTCGTCTGCTGCCACCAGCAAAAGGTGACGCTGGGAGCCCTACGAGGGCTCAGGACCAGCAAACACTACACACCTGGGGTCAGGCCACCAGACCTCCCTCCTCCTGCACCACAGGCTCACGGGAAGCTGTGTGGAAGCTCTGTGTCAGGAGAGGAGGGCGCAGTGAGTCCTCCCCAGTTGCCTACCTTTATTGTGGAAGAGCGATTTAAGCCCCGGAGAGCCCTCACAGTTGTGCCGCATGATCACGGCAGCTGCTTCAGGACATACCCGAGAGCCTTTGATTTTCCTATCATGGTGGTCCCGATCCAGCCACCCGAACCATTACCACACTCCCTGTAATAGGAGTGCAGGGGTAGCGAGGCCTGTTTGGGCTTTGGGCTACTGGTATGCCGATGGTGAGGCTCTCATTTTTAAATTACTATATAATAGGAGCACCAGAGCTGCTGTACCCCGAGTAGGGGGTTGCTCCCAAGAATTACTGTATTCCGAGGAGTAAGAGGGCAGGTGTGCCTCTACCCCCGTGGTGGAATCAACATTACCATAGAACTTGTAAGTGAAACACAGGTGCGCTAGATCTATGTGATAACTGTTTTTATGGTGATTCATGTGTGTTTCCTTCCTAACTGCTGCATTTTCATGCCCTGCTGTTATGATTTATGTCACATATACTTTGCAATGATAGGATAACAAGCATAATTTTTCAGAACCTGCATAATATGTACAGTGATGGTGTAGGGTGTTGTTTTTTATGATGTTTTCGCAACCTACACATTTTTACTTTTAGCTCTATCTGTGAGGTTATGACAATTGGCTGGTTGGCAAAGTGATTCATGTGATTCTGGTCTAAGGTGTTACAGGATATTTTTATATAACCTTGTGTTGAGTCTCTTTTTGTCATCTGTTGTCCTTTACCTCAGGATTTGAACGATGCACAATTGGGTCCACCTTTTGATCGTCTCAATTCTGTAGGCTATAATAGCTCAGAATCTTGATATGATCAAGCGAGGGAAGGATAGGAAGGGAACAGCGGGGAGGGAGATCTGAACACCAAAAGTACATGCATATAATTTCTTACTACTCCTCTGTGACTGATAACATAATATATACCCTACACCCCCTATTTCTCTCATATACCTGTAAAAGAAAATAACAGGAACCCTTTTTCCAAGAATCACTGCAATTACTGGAAAAGGCTGGGAGCATCCGTTGTTCCAATTCAATAGAAATACTTCGCATCAGTACATCTAGATAATGAAAGACAATATATTTACCACAAGTGTATATACCAAGGCTTCTAACAAATCTTTATACCCTTCTTTGCCTACCAAGTTTTTTGCCTATACTTTCATAGACCATCAATCCTTAGTAGATCTCTGTTAGCAACTAGGCATGAAGCACATAGAAAATATATGTAATGAGTTTGATGCTTTGACTAAAAGTCATGACAGAACTTGCCACCTCGGAATCCACAAACAGAATCCACTCGTTCGTGGAACACTCATCAAATAAAGGCAGTTCCAGATAAAACCAAGTTATATAAGAACGATAATTCTTACTCCAGAATTCTTTGTTAATAGCTTGCAGTTAATTTGCAACCAAATGTCAATCTCTTATACTCCCACAAACTTATGACAATCACTCCAGAAACTAGATCAGGTCAATTACCCAAAACTCCTGCTGAATCCTCACTGGCTTCCATGAGGAGAGGAGAGAAATAGCAATACGTTCTGTGGGTTCCTTCACCCGTATGAACCAAAATTCGTCACACAACGAACATCAAATACAAGGAGTATTGGTGCCGAAGCACGCTTACCAAACCCAAGGTAGACGCTCTGTACTTGACCATCTTCCAACCGACACTGAATACTCTGCAACAGCCGGCTTCACTAGCTTCCATTAAGTCCCCGCCTTGGCCTGAATTACATCACCTCTGGACCCGGAAGAAATGTGAGCATGCCAGGAAACGTAGTTTTTACTCTGACACCATATCTTCATGTACCTGACAGCGTTTCCACAAAAATGCGATCGTAACACTTTTTGTGGGTTCCTAGTATGTCACTGGTGTGTGTGTGTGTTGCGTAAATGCTTTACACATTGCTTCTGGGATAAGCCTGACTGCTCTGCCAAGCTACCAAGGAGGTGAGCAGGGGTTATCTTGGGTGTGTAACTCCCTTACCCTGACTGGGTTCTGCCTGACTTAGGTGCATACCCTAGCCAACCAGAAACCCCATTTCTAACACAAGTTATCAGAAATCTAAATGGCCTGTCTTCCAGGTTTGAAAAAATCCAAGTATGGAGGAGTGAATTGAACCCACCTAGTTAAAAAATAGGATTGTTAAAAGAATAAAAATACTGTATTGCCAAATTTGGTGGTACATCTGCATTCTCCTCGTGAAGGTCCGTCACTCTTGGGTGCCTGTCTGGACCAGTCTGGTAGGTAAGCAGGAGTATTGAGCTAATCTTTTGCCTTTCATTCTGGCAGGGGACAAGAAGGCCTGTGGACTGTAAATCAGAAATTGTAGCGTCAAGGAGAAGGACAGAAGGAAGTTACTCTTTATGAGGAGTGTACCAAGCAGACTCAGAGGTAGAGCAAAAAACGAGATGACTCAAGAGTTTTACTTTTGTCACCATTGCAGCACACATTTCCAGCATTTCCCAAATCAGCACTCCTCTCTCCATTCCACATAGCTGAGTTCTAGGCCTCAGAGTCATGATTTCCCTTTGCAGTCAATAAACTCCTTCTTCTAGCTGTTGATGAGTTAGTCCCGCCTTGAGTCCTTCCATCCTCCTCCTGGCTCAGACTAACTCCATCCCAATACCAACCCAACCAAGATATACGTGCAAACCGCTATTGTTGTAGAACAAGTAGAGAAACATAATTGCAGTAGTTTTATAGGTTTGTGTTTGTTAATTAAAGAGACTGGTCTGGTCTCTGAAAAAACAGAAAAAAGGAGTCGACCCTTCAAGTAAATCTTGCTAAGTGTGAAAATGCCAATAACCTTCAGAAAAAATGATCACCTGTCAGCCCTCAAAAATTGCACATCATTGAAATAAAGTTAAAAAATTAGTTGAACACCCTCCCTCACTGTCTGCCACCACAGTAATCATCACTCACAATCACTCAATAACATATCACTCATTGGTGCAATAGTTGGGTATTCCAATCCAAGCACGGTGGTAGGTACACAATTGCATCTCCTCTTTGATGCAAGCAACACATTGGAATTTAGCAGTCTTGTAAATCAAATGATCTTCTGGAGCATCCCTTCTAGGTGATGAAAAAAAGAAGGATAGTGAGCTTGTAAAGGCCAATCACCTTAAAAAAATGTATCACCTATCAGGCACCAAACATTGCAATTAATCAAAATCAAGTTTGTTATTAATTGAATACCCTCACTGTCTGCCACCACATAAATTATTAATCATCACTCACAATCACTCACTCATTGTTGCAATAGTTGTAGTTACCTCTTACAATCCAAACACGGGTAGGTTAGGTAGTAGGTATACAATTGTATCTATGATGCAGGCAACACATTACAATTTGGTATTGGCACGCTTGTAAATCAACGATTAGCTCTGCTAAGTGATGCAAAAAAGAACAGGCATGTGAGGGAGGCAGGCATTGTCTCCTATGTCATGAAGCAATTGTGGAGGCTTCTTCTCTACACACTGGTCCAACTGCATTTAAGCCATATATGTGACTAAAATATGGCGGGGCAGCATAAATCTGACACAAACATAATGTTCCACTAGCTACTTTTCTTTGCCCTAGTTCAGGCCCAGGCCCTGGAACTGATCCTCACTACTGAACCCAGCCAGGCCGGGGAGGGGGAGAGCCTCCCTGGGCACCAGGGACCCCGATCCCAGACAGACGGAACCTCGGCAGGCCACAGGACGGGGGCTCCTGCACCCCAGGCTCTGCCCGAAGCCCAGACCTGGCCCCTGCTTCTCAACCCAGCCAGGCCGGGGGATCTGGGAGCCTGCCCGGGCATGAGGGACCCCTGTCCCGGGCAAACGGACCCTCGGCTGGCCACAGGGATGGGCCTGCTGGAGCCCAGCCCCATGCCCTGCTTCTGTGGAGGCGGGTGGCAGAGCGGAGTTTCACAGAATTTTTTCATAACTCCGTGGAAATCCACGTAGTGGCACTACGCCAGCTCTGCCCAGGATTAGCAAAACTCCTACTCCGCAGCGGAGCAGAGTTAGTCAGCCTGCCCCCACACCCTGGCCCAGCCTCTTCTTCTGAACCCAGCCCGATGGACCCCGTGACGGGCAGCTGGACCCTCGGCAGGCCGCAGGACGGGGGCTCCCGCACCCCAGGGCCAGCGTAGGGGCGGACAGAGAAATCCGCTCCGCCAGCGGAGTATGCGGGAATTTGCCTTCTCCGCGCTCCTCTGAGAATGCAGAGTATAGTGACCGGTGGGATCCCGCACACCAGGGCCCGCCAGACGGAGCTCAAGCCGCGGGCCTAGTCCCAGCATCCGAACCCAAGGCCAGGCCGGGGAGAGCCTCCTTGGGACCCGATGGACCCCCATCCCCAGCACCCAGACCTTCGGCTGGCTAGCAGGAAGGGAGGCTCCCGCACCCCAGGGCCCGCTTGATGGAGCTCAAGCCCAGTCCCAGCTTCCGAACCCTAGGCCAGGCTGGGGAGAGCCTACCCGGGCCCCGATGGACCCCCCCCTCCCCAGTGCCCAGTCCCTCGGTTGGCTTGCAGGACGGGGAGCTCCTGCACCCACCGGATGGAGCTCAAGCCCCCCTGGTCCTGCTTCTGAACCCAGCTAGGTCGGATGAGCATCCCTAGGCCCCGATGGGTACCCCGTCCCTCTCCAGGGGCTCCAGCTCTGGCTCGGCCCCCCTTTCATGCAGGGCTGACCTCCTGCAGCACCTTGCCCCGGAGACAGCTGGAAGCTAGGCAGTCCTCCCCACTCTGCAGCTGCCCTGCCCTGGATACTGACTGTGCCCCCCACACCCAGACCCTTGGGCGTCAGGGTGCTGACTCAGGTGGGTGTGCCTTCCACCTTTCCAGAGCCCGGGAGGCAGGAATCAAGGAGTGGTAAGCCCAGGCCACTTCCTCTCCCCATCGCCCTGCCCGGGGAGCCCATTTTCCTTTACTATTAAGCCCCCACATAGTGGGTGCTTACAGAACCCTGGGGAAGGACAAAAATTGGAGTCAGCCCGACCAGCTGGCAGGCCGGCCATCTGGTTACCCAGCCCGCAGGGCCATCTGGTCACCCGGCCTGCAGGGCCATCTGGTCACCCGGCCAGCAGGGCCATCTGGTCGCCCCACCCGCAGGGCCACCTGGTCGCGCAGCCAGGCGACCAGAAGGCCCAGGATGACCCAGTGCCCAGCTGGCCTGAGGCAGCCGGACCCAGTTGCCCTTGCAGTCTGATGATGGTGAGGGAGGCTCAGAGGATGACTTTCAATAGATCACAGCGAGGTAGCTGCTCCGCTACTTACGAAACCCTGACTCAGAATCAGGTCGTCTACGCATGATTTAGCACCGGGTGCCCCACGAACATGCTGTACACTAAGGGCGCTCCGGTCCCCTAGCGAGCGGCTCTGCACACCGGCCCCCCGAAAGAGGTCAGCTATCCCAGGCCAACCAATGCCCCACGGTGCTGCGGTATTGTTATGGTCTAGGGGGGATTCTGACTTAGAGGCATTCAGTCATAATCCTACAGATGGTAGCTTTGCCACATTGGCTCCTCAGCCAAGCACATACACCAAATGTCTGAACCTGCGGTTCCTCTCATACTGAGGAGGATTACTATTGCAACAACACATTATCAGTAAGGTAAAACTAACCTGTCTCACGACGGCCTAAGCCCAACTCACGTTCCCTATTAGTGGGTGACTCATCCAACGCTTGGTGAATTCAGCTTCACAATGATAGAAAGGGCCAACATCGAAGGATCAAAAAGCGACGTCGCTATGAACGCTTGGATGCCACAAGCCAGTTATCCCTGTGGTAACTTTTCTGACACCTCCTGCTTGAAACCCAAAAAGTCAGAAGGATCGTTAGACCCCGCTTTCACGGTCTGTATTCATACTGAAAATCGAGATCAAGTGAGCTTTGGCCCTTCTGCCCAGTGGGAGGTTTCTGTCCTCCCTGAGCTCGCCTTGGGACACCTGCATTATAATTTGACAGCTGTCCCGCACTAGTCATACTCCCCCACCTGCCACTGTCCCCAGAGCGGGTAGTGCCCAGCGGGCGCCGGGCGCTTGGCTGTGGTTTTGCTAGATAGTAGGTAGAGACAGTGGGAATCTCCTGCACGCATGAATGAATGAGCTATGTACCGATCTGGAACTGCCCTGAGATACAATAAACTATCGACTTTGTTTAGACCAATTGTACATAGTTTTGGTATACTGAGGCCCCCAAAGGATCTTTCCGAATATAGGAGACCATCACATGTGTATGCAGGTAGGTGTAGAAAATGTCTACAAGAAAGGAAGGTGCACTCTGATAGAAGTCAGTCAGAAAATATATGTTTATCCAAAATTCTTCTCTTTATTAGCGTAGTTTTGTTATAAAATCGGAGCAGCCAACGCGTTTCGTTCCCCTAGTGCCACAGGAACTTCTTCAGGGCTTACTCAAAATGCAACAGGACACATATGCCTTGGAACTGGTTCCAAAATGTCATCAATATATGACGTCACCAATAGGGATTGTTTTATGCATACAGTCCAGATGAATCTTTAGAGTGATCCACTCTCTCCAACGCCAATATCATGGATGTCTAATATCACAATATAAAAAGTGCCATAGTTACATTGGTTCTTGAGGTCAATCAATACACCGTAAATTATAAAAAGAACCAGGGAATACACTGAGCTCCTCTAATATGGGAAGAACGACTGTAAATAGCACCAGAAAAGAGTCCTCCTTTTTCTGACAAAGATCAAAGTCAGAGGATGCAGGATCCAAAAGTGGGGACCCGGAACATGCTATGATCATCAATTTCCCAAAACAAGCTCTTCACAATATAAAAGTCCTAAACGGCATGCTAACCGGTAGACCCCAGAACGCAAAATGTTCGTAAATTTCTAAATGTCCGCTGTAAACATGAAAAAGCGGTGTACGTTTCCCTCTTTAAGATCAGCAACTTCCAAACGGCATATTAACCGTTGTGCCCCATCACGTCCTATATCAAGGCGCAAAGGTCCTAGACGGCCTGGTACCCGATAGGAATAAAGGTGTAGAAAATGTTTGACATACTTTTTTATTATTTGATCCAGGATTTTTAAAGTTTTAGCCCCCTTTCCTGTCATTTCCAATTTAAATGACAGTTTAGGGATCAAGTACTGACACAAAATTTCAATTTTCTGTGTGGGCTTAAGTGGTAGATTATCTCGTTTTTGAGCCCAATTAACAAGAACCTCATTAATTTTGTTGTTGCATGTATGGGCGGTGTGTGGATCAAAGTTCAATCCGAGATGTCTCTCACGTTCTCCTGGATGAATGTTTTCAATATTTTGTTTTTGCAAATTGCCATGGTTTGCAGTTGTTCACCTGGAATGTATCTTTATGGTTGATTTATAAAGAATCCATGTTTCACATTAAGTTTTAATCCTGTTGCTTTACTGAATTTCTCAATGATTTTCAGATTTGTTCTCATTCCTTCCCAGGTGTTGCTGAGTACTGCGATGTCATCGGCAAAAGCTAGAGCGGTGATTTGCTCAATGAGACCATCAGATCCGAATGTGAAGCTCTTGCCGTCTTTCTGAAGATCACAGATAGTGGATCCATGGCAATGTTAAATAGCAGTGGGGATAAAGAGTCACCTGTTTAACCCCAGATCTCATTGTTATTTCAGGAGCTGCTTCGTTGTTCTTTCCCTTGAAAAATGTTGTTGAGTCAGTGTATAAGTCTTTTATTATGTCTCTGATGGAACTCTGTGCCTTGCAATACTCTGTAAAATGTGACCATGGCTGACAGAGTAAAAGGCTTTTGAGATATGCTAATGAGTTTCCTGTTCTTTCAATCCCCTTTTATGATATTTTGCAGAAGAGTCAGAATCTCGAGACAACCTCTGACCTTCATGAAGCCTTTTTGTCTCATATTCAATTCAACAAAAATGAGAGTCTTTTAGTTAGTATTTTTGTGAACAACTTTATGAATACCGTACCGATGGCAATTGGACGCCAATTACCGCTTTTTTTAAGTTTGCTAATTGGTACATTCTTAGGTATTAATATCAACCGGTTCTTTTTAATACTTTCTGGTACTCTTCTCATCGATAACCTAGATGATAAGATTCTGGGCAGCAGTCTTGGTTGCTTGTTATGCACGTTATTCAAGTCATTTAGGCCAATCTTATCAGGCACCACTGCTTTCTTCAAATCTGAGTCATCGAAGGCATTAGTTCTTTCGAGCAGTGTAATTTCTTTACACAATCTTCCAATTTCAAATTCATCCGGTATTCGGTCAATAGGGACGAATTTAGGGTTTTTCTTGTTTTCTTTTTCAATAATGTCCTTGTAATAATGGAAGATCTCATCAACACTGATTTGGCAAGTGGCATCTTCTGCCCCATCACTGATGATCCAGGCAATTTTCTTTTTGTCTTTTTTAAACATTGCCTGTTATTCTTTATAGCTGAACTTTGCTTTTGCATAATTTTTCTTGTGTGACCGGTTGAGTCTTCCATTTTTCTTGTCTTTCTTTGGTATCTTGTCTTCTACTGCAGCATTCTGGTGCTCATCTTGAGTAGAGTTCATAGGCTCATTTTTGAGTATAATTGGGGTTGTCTACGATTTGCTGGTACAGGACTTATATCAGTGGTGTTTTCTGAGATATAAGTCACTATCTCATCCATCAGATCCATAGCAGCATCATGTTGCTTTACGTTTTTGGTGTATTTCTCGACTTCTGCGATTCTATCTTCCAGCTCATCAAAGTTTTTGATTTTTTGCGCACGTTTTCGATGGATGAAGTCTATGTGCTTTTCCTGTGTTACTTCCACTGAAACCTCTGGTTCATCGCAAGAGTCGTTCTCAGAGACATTGGATGCTTGCAGTACACCCTTTGCCGATTTTTTGCTCTCATCTCTTCTATCTCTTCTTTTTTCTGCCATTTATTTTCTGTTTTTATTGTCAAAATGCTGAATCATCAGTGCATTAATATTTCTCTTGTTCACATACACTTTTTTCCAATTCTGCTAATAGCAGTATTTCTTCCTGTGACCATAATTGTGATGGTTTGCTGATTGCTAGAGCTGTTAGTCTAGCCTCATTTTGCGCTCTTGGATGCGCATGCCGATCATGTTGTGAAACTCCAATCTTTGTTCCGAATCTGAGGTCACAGAAGCTGCACAGAAATGGCAGCTCTCCTTTTTGAGGTCTTCCTTTACATTTGGCATAATGGCATGCAATATTTTGGTATTCGGCTTCTTTATCGCATTTTGAGCAATAGGTTTTGAGATAGAAGCCTTTATGCTTGTTAGAGACATGCTTTCTAGATTCTTTAAAAGTGCCCACTATGTTTCCACACAAGTCACATTTATACTTTTTGTTTGGGTATTTCCAATATGTGACTTTCTTTGTGTAATCACTTCTCTTTGTATTCAATTCTTTGCTGACCTCGTACACATCAGGTACATTTTCAAAGTTGGTTGTAACAACTTCATTCTTAACTGAGGAGGCCACAAACTTGATGGTTTTGCTGGGGTCTACTGTTGTGTCTTCGTCTGCTATGGAGGGTGATCTAGGTGCTATATCATGACCTGAATCATTGTTGCTTGTTGCATTGTTTGAAGCGGGTGCTGGTTTGTCAAATTCGGTGAGAAGGTTAATGATTTCTGGAAAGACAGTACCTCCTTTCGCCATCTTAACAGGGTTTTTAATCTCCAGGAACTACCCCATCTGGAATTGTGTTCGTTTGCTTCACCATTTCTCACTATCTCGCTCGCCGCCATGATAGAAACTTGTTGGCCTGTCTCTATAGACCTCTCTGTGCAGAGTTTAGCACTATAGAGGCAGTTACCAGTGGTTCCACTGGGAGGTAAAGGCCACTACAATTGAAAATAGGTTAAGAGCGTCATAGTTACTCCCCCCGTTTCATTGAATTTCATCACTTTGACATTCAAAGCACTGGGCAGAAATCACATTGCAATGTTTTGTTTTAATTAAACAGTTGGATTCCCCTGGTCAGCACCAGTTCTAAGTCAGCTGCTAGGCGCCGGCCGAGGAAGAATGTCAGCCCCGCACCCCCGGGGAGGGGGCACGGGGAGAGGCGACCAGCGCAGCTGGGGCAATCCACAGCAAGGGCCCAGCTCTTGTCCAGTCGCCACCGCCCCGGAGGGCAGTGCCTCGTCCAGCTGCAGCACGCACCCAGCACCACTTCGTGCCCCAGCCTGACCGACCCAGCTCTTAGAGCCAATCCTTATCCTGAAGTTACGGATCTGACTTGCCGACTTCCCTTACCTACATTGTTACAACATAACAGAGGCTGTTCACCTTGGAGACCTGCTGCGGACATGGGTATGGACCGGCGTGATATTTACAACATCTCCCACTGTCCTGCTGTCTATATCAACCAACCCTTTTTCTGGGGTCTGATGAGTGTTGGCCTCGGGCGCCTTAACCAGCAGTGCCAGATCTGCTTACCAAAAGTGGCCCACTAGACACTCGTATTCCATGGCCAGCTCCACGCCAACGAGCCGGCCTTCTTACCCATTTTAAATTTGAGAATAGGTTGAGATCGTTTCGGCCCCAAGACCTCTAATCTTTCGCTTTACGAAATAAAACTGGGGGCTCCGAGTGCCAGCTATCCTGAGGGAAACTTCGGAGGGAACTAGCTACTAGATGGTTCGATTAGTCTTTTGCCCCTAAACCCAGGTCGGACGACCGATTTGCACGTCTGCTATGGACCTTCACCAGAGTTTCCTCTGGCTTCGCCCTGCCCAGGCATAGTTCACCATCTTTCGGATCCTATCACGCACGTTCATGCTCCACCTCCCCAACGGAGGGGGCAAGATGGGATGGTAGTGCGCCCGCCGCTGGAAGCGCGGCAGGATCCGACCTCAGCTGGCACGTCCCGGCCCTCACCTTCATTGCGCCACAGGGTTTCGCTCGGCCCTCTGACTCGCGCACAAGTTAGACTCCTTGGTCCGTGTTTCAAGACGGGTCGGGTGGGTAACTGACATCACCACTGACCCCTGGTGCCCGGCATGGGCCTGCGGTTGGGGGGCACTGAGCACTGTCCGCCCCAGTCGACATTCGCGCCGGGAGCAAGGGGCACCAACCCCCTTCGCTGCCCCGGCATGCACCAAGGGGCGGCCGGGAGCGGGTGCCCTGGGGAGGGCATGGAGGTGGTGGAATCTCCTTCAGCCCCGCGGACATGGCGAAGCTGCTGCCAGGAAGGCTGTAACACCCTCCGCCGGAGTGGAGGGCCACCTGCTACCCCGAAGCCTTCCCAGCCGACCCGTAGCCAGTCGCAGGAAACCACTGCGGAGGAATGCGCCCTGTGGGGGCCAGGTAGGGCTCGGTGCCGGTCCAGCGGAGGGGATCTGAAAATCTGGGGCCACCAACCTTCCCGCCATGTTGAATCTTCTAGGCGAGCTGCACGGACCCCACCCGTTTACCTCTCGACAGTTTCACGTCCTCTTGAACTCTCTTCAGAGTTCTTTTCAACTTTCCCTTACGGTACTTGTAGGCTATCGGTCTCGTGCCCGTATTTAGCCTTAGATGGAGTTTCCAACAATTTGGACTGCATTGGATCTGGAGGGGTTCGTCCTCCCCGGGAAGCCGGCCGCTAAGGTGGGCGCCTGAGGCACGTGCGCGCGGGCAGCCGGTGGGACACCACAGACTGACATACGCGGCACACAGCCAGGTGCTCCTAGATGGGCCTGGGGCGGACTGGTCACCGGTCCTCTCTCCCCACCGGAGTTTAGCTGTGCAAACTGCATGATTTAAGATTGCAAATCCTCATTTGTAATTACAGCACGCTGCCCACGTGCTATAAAGCTGCACAGTTTTGGCATGGGTTAGCATGCCCAACAGATTGGGTATCATCACTTTTTAAGAATCCATTGCAGCAATAACCAGCGATATGAGTCATGAGTGAACCGAGTAAAGTGTCAACTAAGTATGGAGTATGCCATTTTGTCATTTCAAGAAATGACTCATTTTGGCCTACATAGTTGTCCCCTTACTTTAACTGAAAAAATGCATTATTTGGTAAGTCATGTTCTTTTACCACAAAGAGAGATAATGTGGTGTTACAGACAGAGCTGCCAACTTTGAAACTGGGGGATCAGGTTTGAGTACCTGCGCAACTCAACATCCTGTGGGGTTTATTTATGAGAGGCTTGAGCCGAGGGCGCGTCACTTGTTTTGATGCTCCTGAGGCACAAGCCTCTCAATCATATCTATGAGGCCACGTAAGCCACTTGGAATGGCCCCATAAGTATAGAGTAAGCCAAAGCACAGCAAGTTGCTGCCTTGCATTACTCTGCACCAGTGAGGCTTTTCATGGGTACTGCAGTGGTTTTTCCCATGCAACACCCATGGATTTTGACCCTGTTCCAGATTTACATAATCATGTAAACCTGGGCAGCGCCAAAACCTTACGCCTCCAGAAAGCAGGCGTAACGAGGAGAAATCTTTCTATGTCTCCTAATTTTTTCCTCGTTCCATGAGTGCTGCATTCTGCAGCACACACAGAAAGAGAAAACAGCCTTTTGGAATTGCTTTTTTGCAGGAAGGTGCCCCTTCCTGCACAAAAACATTCCTACTTGCAACAAAGGCACCCTTGCACCACGGTGCAAGGGTGCCTGCATTGGCGCTAGGCAGCAAATTGTGAGCCAGTGCAGGGGGAATAGACAGGAATGCAGCAGGGGCCTCATTTATAATGATTTGGTGCAGGGCAGTGCTGCAAGTGTTTTTGCTGTGCTGCCCTATGCCAAATTTAGAGGCATGAATGCAATGTATTTATGAGATACAGTGTATTCCGGTCCTTCCAGCCAGTGCCGGCACACAATATGGTGTCTAGTGCCAATGCAGGCATCCTTGCACCATGGTGCAAGGGTGTCTGTGTTGTTGGCAGGATTGTTTTTTTTTTGTGCCCGATGGCACACCTTCTTGCACAAAAAACAATCCATAGAGACATTTTCCTCTTCCTATCTGTGCTGCAGAATTCCCACGGGTGTTCTAAATGCAGCGCACATAGAAAGAGGGAAAAACGAGGAGAAATAAACATATTTATCCTTGTTACGCCTGCACCTGGGGAGGCGTACAGTTTTGATGCATTCCCAGGTTTACAGCTCCTGGTAAATCCAGGAATGGGTCAAAACCCATTATTGTTGCATGGGAACATCCTCCACAAAACCCATGGATGCCTCTGTGAAGCAGTGTAAAGCAAAGCAGTGACTTGGGCTGCGTTGCCTTATACCATATCTACGAGGCCATGAAAAGTCACGGAAAGTGGCTTTGTGGACCTCATAGATTTGGGCCTGCACTTTGCATCGCTGGAGCATCATAAACAGTGACACACTTGCGGCGCATGGGGCTTGTAAATATGCCCCCGTATTTCATAAATACAGTGTATTCCTGCCCTACATCAATTCCCCATAAATGAGGGCCTCTAACTCTGAGCAAATCATGCAATGTCCTCATGGCAAAAGAAAGTGAATGCAATCTTGTGTTATCTAATTGGTGCTCATGTAATGTGCTCCAATACCTTCAAATTAAGTTTGAGCTACAAAAAAAGTTTTACAAAAAAATGTGGTTACTAACCTATGACGCCACTAACAGTATAGCGATCCGGGGTGTGCAACTTTGCTTTTTTTTTTTTTGCAACCGCTGTGAAGGTCTGTGGAAAGATTTGCACAACTATTCGAAGGGTGAAGATTTTTTCGCTCTATCATCTTCGTGTGAAAAACATGACGTGAAACAACTATGTGACTATGCGGCGAATATAGGAAAAATTACTGAGTGCGAAAATCGGGATCTTCATAAAATTATACTTGAGAAAGTCAAGCTTTGCTCTCTCCAGCAAACACCTTAAGAAGAGTGTCAATATCCTTTCCTTGACAGTTGTTACATCGTATGGAGAACTTTCGTTTTGTGTATTCTAATGCATGCATGTCTGAGATTATATATATATTTTTTTAGTTGTATGTAGCGCGAACTGTACCCAAATGAATCAGTTATCAGAGCGCTTTACATGAGCACCAGTTTCGTTGCAGACGGACACATCCACTTTTGTTAGGCGCGGGGTGATTATGTGATTTGCGCGGAATAACAGGAAGTTGAGCGCCCCTGGTGAGACTCGAAGCCGGTTCCCCAGCTTTGAGGTCGACCGCTCTAGCCATAAGGCTACATCCTCGCCCCAAACTTGCACTTATAACTTGGATGATGTGTTAGCGTGTGCGTTTTTGGGATGCTTTTGGTATCCATAGTAGCAGCTCCCTGTACAGTGACGACATGAAGGCCACACCAAAAATAACAGTAACATAGAAAACCTATGTTGACCTATTTTATAATGTTTATTTTGATTGACCGTTTTGTATAGTGTCTACGCAGTGTAGCACTGATTTAGTTGCACTCTCATTCCGTCATTTACACTCACATTATCCTCTAATGCGATGTTTATGATTCCGCATGAGCGGATAATGTGAGAGCGCAATATTAATAGAAAATCGCATCATGTCCCTATAGTGCAGTTTTTTGTTTGCTATGGTGCACAGCACTGGCAAAAAACATTTTGCTTTTTACTGCCGCTGTATAGCTTTGGCAAATCCAATAGGTTACAAAGGTGCGACTTATTTGATGTTGCCAATGCTTGTTGTTTAGACCAGTGGAGATGTTGTTTGTGGAGTTGCACTAACCCACTCATTCAGGAAAACAAATAGTGGTGGGTAGAATTTCTTGAAATAATCTCTTCTCTCATTCAGAACTAGTCACCTAGCTGCGAACATATTTCACGTCTTGCACCATACTAGCAGTGCTTAATTTAAGCCAGTGGTTGCTGGTGGATTACTATTGAGTGCGTTCTACCATTTCTGATTTGTATATTATATTTCTGTCCACCGGTGAGATTGCACCAACCGTTGTTGAAATTGGATGACTGAATACAGAAAGGATTAAAAAGTGGTTAAACTGCCAATTAGGTCGTAGGTGATCTGAACCACTGGGCTAATGAAGTAGATGAGGGAACTTTGTCTAAGGAACTCATGGAGTCCCTCACCAGCCTCAACCTCACCCAACATATTCATTCTCCCACGCACATTAGAGGCCATACTCTTGACCAAATGTGGTCTACGAATGTTACTCTACATAACTTGGTAACTCAACCATGCGCATGGTCAGATCATTACATTATTAGCTTTAATTTGAATAATTTGTCATTATTGAAACAATTATCCCACTCAAGAAGCACCTTTAGAAATTGAAATCGAGTTGACTTGAAAGCATTCCTGGATACTCTTTCCTGTGAGCAGGTTGCCCCTGAAGGAGATTTAGACAACAGGGAAAGAGAGATCACTGATTGGCAAAGGAAGGCATTTAACATCTATGTCCCCCTTCAGACAAAAAACTCTCGCCTTAGGCAACACGAACCATCTAAATGGTTAACAAAGGAGTTGAAAACTCTAAAACTTCATGTACACCAACCCGAACGGAAATGGCGGAAATTGTACTCAGCGGAGGCTAAAACGAAATATATAGCAAAATTACATGAGTACAAAATAGCTATTGTGGAGGCTCAAAGAGCTTTCTTCTCTAATAAAGTACTCGACTCTGACAATAGCTCTAAGGAAATTTTCAGGATTGTGAAAGAACTTTCCAATCCGAGCCACGTGGCTCCACCCGTTAAGGCCACCCAGGAGCTATGCAACGATCTGAATTTCTTTTTCGTGGAAAAATTCAAAAAAATTCACAAACTCTATTGTTTGTAATAATAATAATATTGCAGACAGTGTGGCTCATTCAAATCCCTCCTCTCTCGATACCTTTCCTATGCTAGATACGAAATGTTTTATGGATTTGGTAGTGAAGGTCAAATCTGGTTTCCCTAAGGAGGAATACCCCATTAATATAAAGAAAGCAATCTATCGGGCCTTCCCCGATACCATCCTTGAGCTCCTTAATCTTTCCCTGTCCCAAGGAATCGTACCGTCAGCTTTTAACCCCTTGGATGCTCATGACGGAGCGGTTCCGTCATTAGCATCAGTTGGGCTGTGCTCATGACGGAACCGCTCCGTCATGAGGACAGCCCCTGGGGGAAGCGCTGGCGCTCCCCCCCTGGGGCATCGATCGTGCCCCCACAGACGGGGATGGCAGCGGAAGAGTTTCCGCTGCCACCCCCGAGCCCCCCCACGCTTCCTGGTGACGTCAGGGCGCACAGCGCACGCCGGCGTCATCAGGAAGTGCTCGGACGCCTGGAAGCCATTTGCTTCCAGGCGTCCACAGAGGCAGGGTGAGTGTTGTTTGCTCCGGTGGGGCGGCGGGGGCCTGTTGGAGTGTATTGAGGCATCGGGGGAGAGGAAAGAGTATTTCCTCTCCCCTGATGTCTCAATACAGGGCATTCCTGCTCCACGATCGCGCACAGCGTCGCGATCGTGGAGCAGGGATGCCCCACTATACACCAGGGATGTGTGTTTTTTTTATTTTGGAAGCGACCCCTTGGGTAAGGGTCGCTTCCTGGGGCCATATATTATTTGAAGACTTTTCTGCCCCCTCTGGGGGCAGATCGGTGTTTTTTTTTTGGCCGTTTCTGCTCCCAGGGGGGGGCAGAAAAGCCCACTAGACACCAGGGATCCAATTATTATTGTAGGAAGCGACCCCTTTGGCCCACAAATTATTTGAAGACTTTTCTGCCCCCTCTGGGGGCAGATCGGTGTTATTTTTCTGCCATTTCTGCTCCTGGGGGGGGGGGGGGCAGAAAAGCCCACTAGACACCAGGGATATAAATATTATTGTAGGAAGCGACCCCTTGGGCAAGGGTCGCTTCCTTTGGCCCCTAATTTATTTGTAGACTTTTCTGCCCCCTCTGGGGGCAGATCGGTTTTATTTTTTTGCCGTTTCTGCTCCCAGGGGGGGGGGCAGAAAAGCCCACTAGACACCAGGGAATTAGTTCAATTAAAAATAGAAGTGACCCCTCGCTTCCAGGGTGCATTTTGTTTTCTGCCCCACCTGGCCACAACCCGATTGACCATTTGGGTAGTGACATAGCATGTTATAATGTTTATTGTTATATTTTTTGTGAATTGCAATTGTAATGTTTTTTTTTTTTACTTTTTTGTTCTAGGTGAAGGCTTTTCCTCTTTTCACGTTGCCGTTTTGTGACTGGTGGTTCTGCTGTTTGTGTAGTTTGGTAAGAGACTTTTTTTTGTACAATGTAAATGTGTTTGATTTCTCTGCCTGGTTTTTTTTTGCAAATGGTGTAATAATAGCAGTATGTTTGGTTTTTGAGTGTCAAAAACGTTTTGCATTGGTGCTCGATGTGTATTTTGTTGTCTTGTGAGTAATTTGTTTTTTTTCTTCTTTCTAGTTTGATATCGTTGGTTTTTGCTGTGTCACTGCAGAGTTGGTTTCTGGTGAGTGCAGCTGTCTCTTGTAATTGGATTGTATAGTTTTTGAGTACATTGATCTTTGTGATAAAGGTACACATTTCTTTACTTACTTGGTTTGCACATTGTTGGTTGTTGTTGACTTGTTTGTGCAGTCTTCTATCTTAGTAAGTATAATGGCTAGCCGCAGGATTACTGCTCAGCAGGTTGTTGGTTTGCCGTTTGAGTCTTCCTCTGACCATGGTTCAGAGACTGACTCTGCATCTGAGGGAGAGGAGGCAGGGGATGATTCTGGCAGTGAGTTGTCTCTCCGTATGGAGTCATCGGATGATGAAGATACTCTTAGTGCGGATTAAGTGCCTGTGTTAGAGGAGGAGACTGATGTGCCGATAGTGCGGCAAGAGGCATCTGGGCTGCAGCCTGGGACTGCAAGGCTTCCCGTTGGTGTAGTGCGGCAAGAGGCTTCTGGGCTGCAGCCTGCGGCTGCAAGGCTTCCCGTTGGTGTAGTGCGGCAAGAGGCATCTGGGCTGCAGGCTGGGGCTGCAAGGCTTCCCGTTGAAAGTGATGACCTCTGGGTTGCCCCTGGCATGGTGCAGCCGGCATTGCCAGAGTTTACTGGTGTTCCAGGGTCTAGAGTGAATACTGAAAACTTTTTGCCGGTAAATTTTTTTCAGTTGTTTATGGACGATGTGTTTTTGGCAGAGATTGTTGAGCAGACTAATTTGTATGCCGAACAGTTTTTGAGGGACAACAGTGCCAGTCTTAAGCCACACTCTAGAGCTACCCGGTGGACTCCCACAAATGTTGAAGAGATGAAGAAGTTCTTGGGTTTAACTTTTTTGATGGGCTTGCTAAGGAAGCCATCAATGTCTTCATATTGGTCTAGCAGTCCCTTGATGGCAACGTCTATTTTTCCGGCAGTCATGAGTCGTGACAGGTATTTGCTTCTGCTTCGGATGATGCACTTTGTTGATAATGGTTTAGCGTTGCCACGAGATCACCCTGACTGTGACCGTCTTTTTAAGATTAGGCCTGTCCTTGATCACTTTGTTGATCGATTTTCTGAGATTTATGCCCCTGGTAGAGAAATTGCAGTGGATGAGTCTTTGGTGTTGTTCAAGGGCCGCTTGGTTTTTAGGCAATACATTCCTAGTAAGAGGGCACGCTATGGAATAAAGCTGTATATGGTGTGTGACAGTAGGACTGGATATGTCTCTAATTTCAGGGTGTACACCGGTAAGGAATCCAGGATTAACCCCCCTGGTTGTCCGACAACTTTTGGAATGACTGAGAAAATTGTTTGGGAACTTGGTAGAGGATTTTTTAACAAAGGCCACCATTTATATGTAGATAACTTCTACACTGGTGTGCGGTTGTTCAGGGAATTGGCCAAAGTGGACACTGTTGCTTGTGGCACAATCCGCTCTAACCGTAAAGGTTTCCCGAAAGAACTTGTTTGTCAAAAGCTTGTGCGGGGACAGTGCAGTGCGTTGCGTTGCCAGGAGCTTCTTGCTGTGAAGTTTACAGACAGGAGAGATGTCTACATGCTGACTACCATCCATGATGAAAGCACTGCACCTGTGACTGTTTGGGGTCAGGTCGCTGAAGCGCGCAAACCTGTGTGCATTTTAGACTATAATAGGCACATGGGTGGTGTTGACAGAGTAGATCAGAGGTTGGAACCTTACACTGCTCTTCGTAAGGCTTACATTTGGTACAAGAAGTTGGCTATCCATCTTTTCCACTTGGTAATGTTTAATGCTTTTGTTGTGTTCCAGGATTCTTGCCCTGAGTCAAAGATAACTTTTGCTAAGTTTCAGGAGTCTGTAATAGGCAGCCTTGTTGTAGTGGAACAGGCAAGTGTTCCTAGAGTTGGAGTGGTGGAGGATGTTGCTAGATTGAAAGAACGCCACTTTCCAGATCACATTCCTCCCACACCCGCAAAAGATTTTCCCAGTAGGAGATGTAGAGTCTGTTGGCGAAGAGGTTCGCGGAAGGAGAGTCGTATGTACTGCCCCGACTGTCCCTCTCATCCTGCACTGTGTCTCCCTGCTTGTTTCAGAGCGTACCACACGCAAAAAAAATTTTGGGAGCATTCATGAGTGGTAAAGTGAACTGCCTGGTCTGTATTCTTTGGAAAATTTGATTCTGTTTCAAGGTTGGTGTTAGTGCAATGTATTTAGTTGCTGATTTTCTGTTAGAAGATTTGTATCTATTTGCAATTTGTTTGTGTTTTTATTTTTATCTAAAAAAATCCTAAATGTGATGGCGGTGTGTGTAGGCTTGCGCTTGGCTGTTGGTGTGTGTGGACTGGCACTTGGTTGGTGGTGTGCGTGGAATGGTGCTTGGTTGGCGGTGTGCGTGGACTGGCGGTGTGCATGGACTGGCGGTGTGCGTGGACTGGTGCGTGGCTGGTGGTGTGCGTGGACTGGAGCTTGGCTGGCGGTGTGCGTGGAATGGTGCTTGGCTGGCGGTGTGCGTGGACTGGTACTTGGCTGGCGGTGTGCGTGGACTGGTGGTGTGTGCGGACTGGTGTTTGGCTGGTGGTGTCCGTGGACTGGAGCTTGGCTGGTGGTGTGCGTGGACTGGAGCTTGGCTGGCGGTGTGCGTGGAATGGTGCTTGGCTGGCGGTGTGCGTGGACTGGTACTTGGCTGGCGGTGTTTGTGGACTGGTGGTGTGTGCGGACTGGCGCTTGGCTGGTGGTGTCCGTGGACTGGAGCTTGGCTGGCGGTGTAGGTGGATTGGCGATTGGCTGCCGGTGGGCCTGGACTGGCGATTGGCTGGCGGTGTGCCTGGACTGGCGATTGGCTGGCGGTGTGCCTGGACTGGCGCTTGGCTAGCGGTGTGCGTGGACTGGCGTTTGGCTAGCGGTGTGTGTGGACTGGTGCTCGGCTGGCTGTGTGTGAGTAGTGACTTTCTGCTGGTCACTACACACACTGCTAGCTGAGTGCCACTCCACGCAATCCATCAGCCTGTGTAGTTGCTGTGTCTTGATTGTGGACGTGTGAAAGTGATGGGCCCTTGAATGGCGCTGTGTGCTGGTGTGAGTTTTGTTATGTGATGGGCCCGCGGCTAGCGGTGTGAATGGTTTTGTATGTCTCACACGCATGAAAGGTGTATGAATGACCTGTAAAGAGGTTGGTGCCTTGTCGTGGCTTTACAGCTCACGAGCTGTGAGTCAATGGTTCAGTTTCTCGCCTTTTCAATTATTGCCAGTGCATTTCATTTCTGTGAAATCACTTGCTAATACAATTGTATCTACTGAACCATCACTCACCCTCGTGCCAAATCCAACCAGTATGTGTGTGTGCTTGCGGATTAGATGGCTGTGCAGTAATATTTGTCTTTCTGAAGCAGGGTGTACCTTGTCCCTTTTTGGTGAATTATGAAATGTGTTGCTTTTGTGCCTGGTGGTGCGAATGGTCTTGTTTGTATCACGTATGAAAGGTGTGTGAATGGCCTGTAAAGTGGTTGGTGCCTTGACGTGGCTTTACAGCTCACGAGCTGCGAGTCATTGGTTTGGTTTTTTGTGAATTTAATTATTGACAGTGCATTTCATTTTTGTGAAATCTCTTGTTAATAAAATTTAATACACTGAACCATGACTCGCCCTCGTGCCAAATCCAACCAGTATGTGTGTGTGCTTGAGGAATAGATGGTTGTGCAGGAATCTTTGTCTTTAGTTTCTCTGCCAAGGTACACTTTCCATGCAAGAATAACCCACCAACTGTAGATATTGCCGAAAACCCATGGGAGTTCAGGGTGATGTCTCTCTTGTGAATTGAAAAATATTTTTTATCCCCATTGTCCTGTAAACCTCAAACTGTCTGCCACATTTTCTTTGCAATATTATTCAAAAATTCTCACGCTGTAGTAACAATAGGTAATCGGGTTTTGCAAGGGGGGTTACTTTGGTTTTTGGCCCGGTGCTCGGCGGCCATCTAGGGAAACCTACCAAACCCATGCATTTCTGAAAACTAGACACCCGGCCGCTTCCAGGGAGGTATGGCTTGCGTGGATCCCCCAACGTTTCCTTACCCAGAATCCCCTGCAAACCTCAATTTTTGCTGAAAAAATCACTTTTTTCACACATTTTGGGGTGGGAAAGTTGTGGCATCACCGGGCTCACACTAATTTACCACCACCCAGCGTTCCCCCAGGTCTCCCGGTAAAAATGGTGCCTCACTTGTGTGGGAGGCCCAAGTACCCGCGGCAGGCAACGGCCCAAAACGTAGTGAGGCGACATCAAAATGGCCTATCGCAAAACCACCTGGTTTTGCAAGGGGGGTCACTTTGGTGTTTGACCCGGTGTTCGGCGGCCATCTAGGGAAACCTACCAAACCCATGCATTTCTGAAAACTAGACACCCGGCCGCTTCCAGGGAGATATGGCTTGCGTGGATCCCCCAACGTTTCCCTACCCAGAATCCCCTGCAAACCTCAATTTTTGCTGAAAAAAATCACTTTTTTCACACATTTTGGGGTGGGAAAGTTGTGGCATCACCGGCTCACACAAATTTACCACCACCCAGCGTTCCCCCAGGTCTCCCGGTAAAAATGGTGCCTCACTTGTGTGGGAGGCCCAAGTACCCGCGGCACGCAAGGGCCCAAAACGTAGTGAGGCGACATCAAAATGGCCTATCACAAAACCACCTGGTTTTGCAAGGGGGGTCACTTTGGTTTTTGACCCGGTGCTCGGCGGCCATCTAGGGAAACGTACCAAACCCACGCATTTCTGAAAACTAGACACCCGGCCGCTTCCAGGGAGGTATGGCTTGCGTGGATCCCCCAACGTTTCCTTACCCAGAATCCCCTGCAAACCTCAATTTTTGCTGAAAAAATCACTTTTTTCACACATTTTGGGGTGGGAAAGTTGTGGCATCACCGGGCTCACACAAATTTACCACCACCCAGCGTTCCCTCAGGTCTCCCGGTAAAAATGGTGCCTCACTTGTGTGGGAGGCCCAAGTACCCGCAGCAGGCAAGGGCCCAAAACGTAGTGAGGTGACATCAAAATGGCCTATCGCAAAACCACCTGGTTTTGCAAGGGGGGTCACTTTGGTTTTTGACCCGGTGCTCGGTGGCCATCTAGGGAAACCTACCAAACCCACACATTTCTGAAAACTAGACACCCAGCCGCTTCCAGGGAGGTATGGCTTGCGTGGATCCCCCAACGTTTCCTTACCCAGAATCCCCTGCAAACCTCAATTTTTTCTGAAAAGATCACTTTTTTCACACATTTTGGGGTGGGAAAGTTGTGGCATCACTGGGCTCTCACTAATTTACCACCACCCAGCGTTCCCCCAGGTCTCCCGGTAAAAATGGTGCCTCACTTGTGTGGGAGGCCCAAGTACCCGCGGCAGGCAAGGGCCCAAAACGTAGTGAGGCGACATCAACATTGCCTATCCCAAATGTCCCATCACTACGTTTTGGGCCCTTGCCTGCCGCGGGTACTTGGGCCTCCCACACAAGTGAGGCACCATTTTTACCGGGAGACCTGGGGGAACGCTGGGTGGTGGTAAATTAGTGTGAGCCCAGTGATGCCACAACTTTACCACCCCAAAATGTGTGAAAAAAGTGATTTTTTCATCAAAAATTGAGGTTTGCAGGGGATTCTGGGTAAGGAAACGTTGGGGGATCCACGCAAGCCATACCTCCCTGGAAGCAGCCGGGTGTCTAGTTTTCAGAAATGCATGCGTTTGGTAGGTTTCCCTAGATGGCCGCCGAGCACCGGGTCAAAAACCAAAGTGACCCCCCTTGCAAAACCAGGCGGTTTTGCGATAGGCCATTTTGATGTCGCCTCACTACGTTTTGGGCCCTTGCCTGCCGCGGGTACTTGGGCCTCCCACACAAGTGAGGCACCATTTTTACCGGGAGACCTGGGGGAACGCTGGGTGGTGGTAAATTAGTGTGAGCCCGGTGATGCCACAACTTTCCCACCCCAAAATGTGTGAAAAAAGTGTTTTTTTCAGCAAAAATTGAGGTTTGCTGGGGATTCTGGGTAAGGAAACGTTGGGGGATCCACGCAAGCCATACCTCCCTGGAAGCGGCCGGGTGTCTAGTTTTCAGAAATGCGTGGGTTTGGTAGGTGTCCCTAGATGGCCGCCGAGCACCGGGTCAAAAACCAAAGTGACCCCCCTTGCAAAACCAGGTGGTTTTGCGATAGGCCATTTTGATGTCGCCTCACTACGTTTTGGGCCCTTGCCTGCCGCGGGTACTTGGGCCTCCCACACAAGTGAGGAACCATTTTTACCGGGAGACCTTGGGGAACGCTGGGTGGTGGTAAATTAGTGTGAGCCCAGTGATGCCACAACTTTCCCACCCCAAAATGTGTGAAAAAAGTGATTTTTTCATCAAAAATTGAGGTTTGCAGGGGATTCTGGGTAAGGAAACGTTGGGGGATCCACGCAAGCCATACCTCCCTGGAAGCAGCCGGGTGTCTAGTTTTCAGAAATGCATGGGTTTGGTAGGTTTCCCTAGATGGCCGCCGAGCACCGGGTCAAAAACCAAAGTGACCCCCCTTGCAAAACCAGGTGGTTTTGCGATAGGCCATTTTGATGTCGCCTCACTACGTTTTGGGCCCTTGCCTGCCGCGGGTACTTGGGCCTCCCACACAAGTGAGGCACCATTTTTACCGGGAGACCTGGGGGAACGCTGGGTGGTGGTAAATTAGTGAGAGCCCGGTGATGCCACAACTTTCCCACCCCAAAATGTGTGAAAAAAGTGATTTTTTCAGCAAAAATTGAGGTTTGCAGGGGATTCTGGGTAAGGAAACATTGGGGGATCCACGCAAGCCCTACCTCCCTGGAAGCGGCCCGGTGTCTAGTTTTCAGAAATGCATGGGTTTGGTAGGTTTCCCTAGATGGCCGTCGAGCACCGGGTCAAAAACCAAAGTGACCCCCCTTGCAAAACCAGGTGGTTTTGCGATCGGCCATTTTGATGTCGCCTCACTACGTTTTGGGCCCTTGCCTGCCGCGGGTACTTGGGCCTCCCACACAAGTGAGGCACCATTTTTACCGGGAGACCTGGGGGAACGCTGGGTGGTGGTAAATTAGTGTGAGCCCGGTGATGCCACAACTTTCCCACCCCAAAATGTGTGAAAAAAGTGATTTTTTCATCAAAAATTGAGGTTTGCAGGGGATTCTGGGTAAGGAAACGTTGGGGGATCCACGCAAGCCATACCTCCCTGGAAGCGGCCGGGTGCCTAGTTTTCAGAAATGCGTGGGTTTGGTAGGTTTCCCTAGATGGCCGCCGAGCACCCGGTCAAAAACCAAAGTGACCCCCCTTGCAAAACCAGGTGGTTTTGCGATAGGCCATTTTGATGTCGCCTCACTACGTTTTGGGCCCTTGCCTGCCGCGGGTACTTGGGCCTCCCACACAAGTGAGGCACCATTTTTACCGGGAGATCTGGGGGAACGCTGGGTGGTGGTAAATTAGTGTGAGCCCGGTGATGCCACAACTTTCCCACCCCAAAATGTGTGAAAAAAGTGATTTTTTCAGCAAAAATTGAGGTTTGCAGGGGATTCTGGGTAAGGAAATGTTGGGGGATCCACGCAAGCCTTACCTCCCTGGAAGCCGCCGGGTTTCTAGTTTTCAGAAATGTGTGGGTTTGGTAGGTTTCCCTAGGTGCCGGCAGGGCTAGGGTTTAAAATCTACAGCTAGTCACTTTGCCAAAAAAAGGGTCATTTTTCACTGCAAAACCACGTTGCGTTTTGCGCCGTTTCCTGTCGCGGGCACAAGGCCGACCTGCACAAGTGAGGTACCATTTTTCTCGTAGGACTTTGGGGAACGCGGGGTGGGTGGAAATTTGTGGATCCACACAGATTCCAGAACTTTCCATCACAGAAATGTGGGGAAAATGTGTTTTTTTTGTCAATTTTTTACGTTTGCAAGGGATTCTGGGTAACAGACCATGGTGGGAGGCAGTCAAGTCACCCCATCCTGGACTCCCCTGGGTGTCTAGTTTTCAAAAATGTATAGGTTTGCTAGGTTTCCCTAGGTGCCGGCAGGGCTAGGGTTCAAAATCTACAGCTAGTCACTTTGCCAAAAAAAGGGTAATTTTTCACTGCAAAACCACGTTGCGTTTTGCGCCGTTTCCTGTCGCGGGCACTAGGCCGACCCGCACAAGTGAGGTACCATTTTTCTCGTAGGACTTTGGGGAAGGCGAGGTGGGTGGAAATTTGTGGATCCACGCAGATTCCAGAACTTTCCATCACAGAAATGTGGGGAAAATGTGTTTTTTTTGTCAATTTTTTACGTTTGCAAGGGATTCTGGGTAACAGACCATGGTGGGAGGCAGTCAAGTCACCCCATCCTGGATTCCCCTAGGTGTCTAGTTTTCAAAAATGTATAGGTTTGCTAGGTTTCCCTAGGTGCCGGCAGGGCTAGGGTTCAAAATCTACAGCTAGTCACTTTGCCAAAAAAAGGGTCATTTTTCACTGCAAAACCACGTTGCGTTTTGCGCCGTTTCCTGTCGCGGGCACTAGGCCGACCCGCACAAGTGAGGTACCATTTTTCTCGTAGGACTTTGGGGAACGCGGGGTGGGTGAAAATTTGTGGATCCACGCAGATTCCAGAACTTTCCATCACAGAAATGTGGGGAAAATGTGGTTTTTTTGTCAATTTTTTATGTTTGCAAGGGATTCTGGGTAACAGACCATGGTGGGAGGCAGTCAAGTCACCCCATCCTGGATTCCCCTGGGTGTCTAGTTTAAAAAAATGTATAGGTTTGCTAGGTTTCCCTAGGTGCCGGCAGGGCTATGGTTCAAAATCTACAGCTAGTCACTTTGCCAAAAAAAGGGTCATTTTTCACTGCAAAACCACGTTACGTTTTGCGCCGTTTCCTGTCGCGGGCACTAGGCCGACCCGCACAAGTGAGGTACCATTTTTCGCGTAGGACTTTGGGGAACGCGGGGTGGGTGGAAATTTGTGGATCCACGCAGTTTCCAGAACTTTCCATCACAGAAATGTGGGGAAATTGTGTTTTTTTTGTCAATTTTTTACATTTGCAAGGGATTCTGGGTAACAGACCATGGTGGGAGGCAGTCAAGTCACCCCATCCTGGATTCCCCTGGGTGTCTAGTTTTTAAAAATGTATAGGTTTGCTAGGTTTCCCTAGGTGCCGGCAGGGCTAGGGTTCAAAATCTACAGCTAGTCACTTTGCCAAAAAAAGGGTCATTTTTCACTGCAAAATCACGTTGCGTTTTGCGCCGTTTCCTGTCGCGGGCACTAGGCCGACCCGCACAAGTGAGGTACCATTTTTCTCGTAAGACTTTGGGGAACGCGGGGTGGGTGGAAATTTGTGGATCCACGCAGATTCCAGAACTTTCCATCACAGAAATGTGGGGAAATTGTGTTTTTTTTGTCAATTTTTTACGTTTGCAAGGGATTCTGGGTAACAGACCATGGTGGGAGGCAGTCAAGTCACCCCATCCTGGATTCCCCTGGGTGTCTAGTTTTAAAAAATGTATAGGTTTGCTAGGTTTCCCTAGGTGCCGGCAGGGCTATGGTTCAAAATCTACAGCTAGTCACTTTGCCAAAAAAAGGGTCATTTTTCACTGCAAAACCACGTTGCGTTTTGCGCCGTTTCCTGTCGCGGGCACTAGGCCGACCCGCACAAGTGAGGTACCATTTTTCTCGTAGGACTTTGGGGAACGCGGGGTGGGTGGAAATTTGTGGATCCACGCAGATTCCAGAACTTTCCATCACAGAAATGTGGCGAAAATGGGTTTTTTTTGTCAATTTTTTACGTTTGCAAGGGATTCTGGGTAACAGACCATGGTGGGAGGCAGTCAAGTCACCCCATCCTGGATTCCCCTGGGTGTCTAGTTTTCAAAAATGTATAGGTTTGCTAGGTTTCCCTAGGTGCTGGCAGGGCTAGGGTTCAAAATCTACAGCTAGTCACTTTGCCAAAAAAAGGGTCATTTTTCACTTCAAAACCACGTTGCGTTTTGCGCCGTTTCCTGTCGTGGGCACTATGCCGACCCGCACAAGTGAGGTACCATTTTTCTCGTAGGACTTTGGGGAACGCGGGGTGGGTGGAAATTTGTGGATCCACGCAGATTCCAGAACTTTCCATCACAGAAATGTGGGGAAAATGTGTTTTTTTTGTCAATTTTTTACGTTTGCAAGGGATTCTGGGTAACAGACCATGGTGGGAGGCAGTCAAGTCACCTCATCCTGGATTCCCCTGGGTGTCTAGTTTTTAAAAATGTATAGGTTGCTAGGTTTCCCTAGGTGCCGGCAGGGCTAGGGTTCAAAATCTACAGCTAGTCACTTTGCCAAAAAAAGGGTCATTTTTCACTGCAAAACCACGTTGCGTTTTGCGCCGTTTCCTGTCGCGGGCACTAGGCCGACCCGCACAAGTGAGGTACCATTTTTCTCGTACGACTTTGGGGAACGCGGGGTGGGTGGAAATTTGTGGATCCACGCAGATTCCAGAACTTTCCATCACAGAAATGTGGGGAAAATGTGGTTTTTTTGTCAATTTTTTACGTTTGCAAGGGATTCTGGGTAACAGACCATGGTGGGAGGCAGTCAAGTCACCCCATCCTGGATTCCCCTGGGTGTCTAGTTTTCAAAAATTTATAGGTTTGCTAGGTTTCCCTAGGTGCCGGCAGGGCTAGGGTTCAAAATCTACAGCTAGTCACTTTGCCAAAAAAAGGGTCATTTTTCACTGCAAAACCACGTTGCGTTTTGCGCCATTTACTGTCGCGGGCACTAGGCCGACCCGCACAAGTGAGGTACCATTTTTCTCGTAGGACTTTGGGGAACGCGGGGTGGTTGGAAATTTGTGGATCCACGCAGATTCCAGAACTTTCCATCACAGAAATGTGGGGAAAATGTGGTTTTTTTGTCAATTTTTTATGTTTGCAAGGGATTCTGGGTAACAGACCATGGTGGGAGGCAGTCAAGTCACCCCATCCTGGATTCCCCTGGGTGTCTAGTTTTAAAAAATGTATAGGTTTGCTAGGTTTCCCTAGGTGCCGGCAGGGCTATGGTTCAAAATCTACAGCTAGTCACTTTGCCAAAAAAAGGGTCATTTTTCACTGCAAAACCACGTTACGTTTTGCGCCGTTTCCTGTCGCGGGCACTAGGCCGACCCGCACAAGTGAGGTACCATTTTTCGCGTAGGACTTTGGGGAACGCGGGGTGGGTGGAAATTTGTGGATCCACGCAGTTTCCAGAACTTTCCATCACAGAAATGTGGGGAAATTGTGTTTTTTTTGTCAATTTTTTACATTTGCAAGGGATTCTGGGTAACAGACCATGGTGGGAGGCAGTCAAGTCACCCCATCCTGGATTCCCCTGGGTGTCTAGTTTTCAAAAATGTATAGGTTTGCTAGGTTTCCCTAGGTGCCGGCAGGGCTAGGGTTCAAAATCTACAGCTAGTCACTTTGCCAAAAAAAGGGTCATTTTTCACTGCAAAATCACGTTGCGTTTTGCGCCGTTTCCTGTCGCGGGCACTAGGCCGACCCGCACAAGTGAGGTACCATTTTTCTCGTAAGACTTTGGGGAACGCGGGGTGGGTGGAAATTTGTGGATCCACGCAGATTCCAGAACTTTCCATCACAGAAATGTGGGGAAATTTTGGTTTTTTTGTCAATTTTTTACGTTTGCAAGGGATTCTGGGTAACAGACCATGGTGGGAGGCAGTCAAGTCACCCCATCCTGGATTCCCCTGGGTGTCTAGTTTTAAAAAATGTATAGGTTTGCTAGGTTTCCCTAGGTGCCGGCAGGGCTATGGTTCAAAATCTACAGCTAGTCACTTTGCCAAAAAAAGGGTCATTTTTCACTATAAAACCACGTTGCGTTTTGCGCCGTTTCCTGTCGCGGGCACTAGGCCGACCCGCACAAGTGAGGTACCATTTTTCTCGTAGGACTTTGGGGAACGCGGGGTGGGTGGAAATTTGTGGATCCACGCAGATTCCAGAACTTTCCATCACAGAAATGTGGCGAAAATGGGTTTTTTTTGTCAATTTTTTACGTTTGCAAGGGATTCTGGGTAACAGACCATGGTGGGAGGCAGTCAAGTCACCCCATCCTGGATTCCCCTGGGTGTCTAGTTTTCAAAAATGTATAGGTTTGCTAGGTTTCCCTAGGTGCTGGCAGGGCTAGGGTTCAAAATCTACAGCTAGTCACTTTGCCAAAAAAAGGGTCATTTTTCACTTCAAAACCACGTTGCGTTTTGCGCCGTTTCCTGTCGTGGGCACTATGCCGACCCGCACAAGTGAGGTACCATTTTTCTCGTAGGACTTTGGGGAACGCGGGGTGGGTGGAAATTTGTGGATCCACGCAGATTCCAGAACTTTCCATCACAGAAATGTGGGGAAAATGTGTTTTTTTTGTCAATTTTTTACGTTTGCAAGGGATTCTGGGTAACAGACCATGGTGGGAGGCAGTCAAGTCACCTCATCCTGGATTCCCCTGGGTGTCTAGTTTTTAAAAATGTATAGGTTTGCTAGGTTTCCCTAGGTGCCGGCAGGGCTAGGGTTCAAAATCTACAGCTAGTCACTTTGCCAAAAAAAGGGTCATTTTTCACTGCAAAACCACGTTGCGTTTTGCGCCGTTTCCTGTCGCGGGCACTAGGCCGACCCGCACAAGTGAGGTACCATTTTTCTCGTACGACTTTGGGGAACGCGGGGTGGGTGGAAATTTGTGGATCCACGCAGATTCCAGAACTTTCCATCACAGAAATGTGGGGAAAATGTGTTTTTTTTGTCAATTTTTTACGTTTGCAAGGGATTCTGGGTAACAGACCATAGTGGGAGGCAGTCAAGTCACCCCATCCTGTATTCCCCTGGGTGCCTAGTGTTAAAAAATGTATAGGTTTGCTAGGTTTCCCTAGGTGCTGGCAGGGCTAGGGTTCAAAATCTACAGCTAGTCACTTTGCCAAAAAAAGGGTCATTTTTCACTGCAAAACCACGTTGCGTTTTGCGCCGTTTCCTGTCGTGGGCACTATACCGACCCGCACAAGTGAGGTACCATTTTTCTCGTAGGACTCGTGGGAACGCGGGGTGGGTGGAAATTTGTGGATCCACGCAGATTCCAGAACTTTCCATCACAGAAATGTGGGGAAAATGTGTTTTTTTTGTCAATTTTTTACGTTTGCAAGGGATTCTGGGTAACAGACCATGGTGGGAGGCAGTCAAGTCACCTCATCCTGGATTACCCTGGGTGTCTAGTTTTCAAAAATTTATAGGTTTGCTAGGTTTCCCTAGGTGCCGGCAGGGCTAGGGTTCAAAATCTACAGCTAGTCACTTTGCCAAAAAAAGGGTCATTTTTCACTGCAAAACCACGTTGCGTTTTGCGCCATTTACTGTCGCGGGCACTAGGCCGACCCGCACAAGTGAGGTACCATTTTTCTCGTAGGACTTTGGGGAACGCGGGGTGGTTGGAAATTTGTGGATCCACGCAGATTCCAGAACTTTCCATCACAGAAATGTGGGGAAAATGTGTTTTTTTTGTCAATTTTTTACGTTTGCAAGGGATTCTGGGTAACAGACCATGGTGGGAGGCAGTCAAGTCACCCCATCCTGGATTCCCCTGGGTGTCTAGTTTTCAAAAATGTATAGGTTTGCTAGGTTTCCCTAGGTGCCGGCAGGGCTAGGGTTCAAAATCTACAGCTAGTCACTTTGCCAAAAAAAGGGTCATTTTTCACTGCAAAACCACGTTGCGTTTTGCGCCGTTTCCTGTCGTGTGCACTATGCCGACCCGCACAAGTGAGGTACCATTTTTCTCGTAGAACTTTGGGGAACGCGGGGTGGGTGGAAATTTGTGGATCCACGCAGATTCCAGAACTTTCCATCACAGAAATGTGGGGAAAATGTGTTTGTTTTGTCAATTTTTGACGTTTGCAAGGGATTCTGGGTAACAGCCCTTGGTTGGAGGCAGTCAAGTCACCCCATCCTGGATTCCCCTGGGTGTCTAGTTTTCAAAAATGTATAGGTTTGCTAGGTTTCCCTAGGTGCCGGCAGGGCTAGGGTTCAAAATCTACAGCTAGTCACTTTGCCAAAAAAAGGGTCATTTTTCACTGCAAAACCACGTTGCGTTTTGCGCCGTTTACTGTCGCGGGCACTAGGCCGACCCGCACAAGTGAGGTACCATTTTTCTCGTAGGACTTTGGGGAACGCGGGGTGGGTGGAAAGTTCTGGATCCACGCAGATTCCAGAACTTTCCATCACAGAAATGTGGGGAAAATGTGTTTTTTTTGTCAATTTTTTACGTTTGCAAGGGATTCTGGGTAACAGACCATGGTGGGAGGCAGTCAAGTCACCCCATCCTGGATTCCCCTGGGTGTCTAGTTTTCAAAAATGTATAGGTTTGCTAGGTTTCCCTAGGTGCCGGCAGGGCTAGGGTTCAAAATCTACAGCTAGTCACTTTGCCAAAAAAAGGGTCATTTTTCACTGCAAAACCACGTTGCGTTTTGCGCCGTTTCCTGTCGCGGGCACTATGCCGACCCGCACAAGTGAGGTACCATTTTTCTCGTAGGACTTTGGGGAACGCGGAGGGGGTGGAAATTTGTGGATCCACGCAGATTCCAGAACTTTCCATCACAGAAATGTGGGGAAAATGTGTTTTTTTTGTCAATTATTTACGTTTGCAAGGGATTCTGGGTAACAGACCATGGTGGGAGGCAGTCAAGTCACCCCATCCTGGATTCCCCTGGGTGTCTAGTTTTCAAAAATGTATAGGTTTGCTAGGTTTCCCTAGGTGCCGGCAGGGCTAGGGTTCAAAAACTACAGCTAGACTCTTCGCAAATAAAGTGTAAATTTTCAGTGTGAAAATGTGGTGCGTTCACCTTAGGTTTTGAGCCACTTCCTGTCGTGGGCACTATGCCTACCCACACAAGTGAGGTACTATTTTTATCGGGAGACTTAGGGTAGTTCAGATTTGTAAAGCAACTGTTATTACCTATTGATTTTTGATGCATTTCTCCCTTCCAAATGAAAGACATTGTGTAAAAAAAAAGTCATTTTGAAAAAGGACCAATAATTGTCATGCAAATATGAGTATTCCCAATTTCGAAAATGTGCAAATATGCACTGTTTCTAAACTCTGTAATTTGTTCCCATTTCAGAAATACACAGGTGTCTTTCATACCGATTTTTCCATGTATACATTTTCCCACAATAATTGCTATATACCCGGAACAAAAAAAAAAAACATTACAAAATGCTGCTCAGTTTTCTACTCTGGGTTCGTTGGGCTCTTGGTGAACCTACAAGTCCTATATGTCCCCACAACCAGGAAGGTCCACCGGATGTAATGGTACATTGCTTTCAAAGAGATGTCATAATTCGAAGAAGTTACAGGTGAAAACGTTGACTCAAAAGGCTGCTTTTTTCAACAAATTTTTAATTTTTCCTATATTTACCTGTAAGTTTCTATAAAGAAACCTTGATGGATCTACACAAATGACCCCTTGCTGAATTCAGAATTTTGTCTACTTTTCAAAAATGTATAGCTTTCCAGGATCCATTATTGTTTTTGTACCCATTTCTACCATTAACTGGAAGGAGGTTAAAAGCACAAAAAATAGCAAAAATAGGGTATGTCCCAGAAAAATGCCAAAACTGTGTAAAAAATGTTGGTTTTCTAACAAAATTCTGTCATTCCCTAAAATCTGGAGAAATGGTGATTTCAGCCCCACAAACCCTTTTTTGATACCATTTGCAGAGAAAAACCCAGAAGCTTTCATTTGCAGCCCGTTTTTCCCATTTTTCACAAAAAAAACAAAATGTTGCTGTATTTTGACTAATTTCTGGGAACCCTCTAGGAGAATCCACAAACCCTGGGTACCTTTAGAATCCCCAAGATGTTGGAAGAAAAGGACGCAAATTTGGCATGGATACCTAATGTGGTCAAAATGTTACAGGGGCCTAAGCGCGCACTACCCCAAATAGCCCAAAAAAGGCTTAGCACAGGAGGGGAAAAGGCCTAGCAGCGAAGGGGTTAAGGAAGCAGTAGTCATTCCACTTAAAAAAACACAGGGTCTAGATCCCAAAAAGCTGGAAAATTATAGACCTATATCACTACTCCAGTTTCCAGCAAAATTACTGGAAACTCATGTAGCAACCTGTCTTAGTTCCTTTCTAGAAGCGTCCAAGTTTCTGGACACTCACCAGGCAGGCTTTCGCCCTGCGCATTCCACCGAATCTGGGATCCTATCTGTCTTGGACGATCTTAAAGGACAGGCTGACATTGATCACACTCAGGCCCTGATCATCCTCGACCTGTCTGCGGACTTTGACACCGTGAATCACAAAAAAATTGTGGACCGTATCGCCGCAGCGGGTCTTGGGGGCTCGGCACTGGACTGGTTTGGGTCCTTTTTAGAGGACCGCAAACAATCGGTGTGGCTCTCGCCCTACAAATCCAACACTGTTGAAATGAGCTGTGATGTCCCACAGGGTTCTTCCCTTTTGCCGATCCTTTTGAATGTTTACATACGTCCCCTAATCTCGAGTCTTCGGCAGATGGGGTAAAGATCTGTAACTATGCTGACGACATGCAGCTGATTTTCACTCTGGAGAGTTCCACCGATTGCAAAGATTTTGTTAGGAACCCTATAATGTATGTAAAAACCTGGATGAATAAGGACCAACTAAAACTCAACTCTGGAAAAACTGAGATAATCATTCCGAGCAATAAACTTACTCATTGGACACTCCCCTACTGGCCACCTGAGTTAGGTGCGGCCCCAATCCCCAAACCAGTGATAAATAGTTTGGGTCTTCACATCGACTCTGACCTCTCTATGAATGCCCAAATTGGCACAGTTACTTCTGCCTGCTTTGTCCAACTCCATAAACTGCGTAAGATCAGACGTTTCTTTAGTAAAGAGGCCAGTATTCAACTTGTGATTGGCCTTATCCTATCAAAAATTGATTATGGAAATGCCCTCTATCTTGGAATTCCATTATATCTGAGACACCGTCTTCAGTTGATTCAGAATCAAGCAGCTAGAATCATCAATCTTAAGGACAGAAGATGTCACATCATCCTGCTACTAAAAGATCTCCACTGGTTTCCAGTGGAGCAGCGTGTGATGTTTAAAATTGACTGTATTCTCTTTAAAGCCATTCAAGGAACTGGCCCAAGTTTCATTTTCTTGTGCATTAGTATGCACCTACCTCAGCGTAATCTGAGATCGAAGAATCTTAATCTTTTGACGGTGCCTAGAATCAGATGGAAATATATTGGAGGGACCCTGTTTTCCTATCTAGGCCCGAAGCTTTGGAACTCACTGCCTACTTCTATTAGGCTTGAGGCTGACTACATGCGGTTCAGGAAACTACTAAAAACCTGGCTGTTCACCCTGGCCTACAATTAGCTGATCCTTTACCTGTTTTTCTCTGTTCTTTTTCTGCTCAGACTCCTCAGCACCAAAAGACCTGTAGGTGAATGTGCGCTTACATAAATTCCCATGTAACATAACATAACAATTAAAATCAAACATCAGTAGCACTGGGAATTTGTTCCGATCTTGAGTTTGAATTTTAGAGGACTCCATTGTGCAAAATTCAATAAGGACTCGTAATTCACATGCCTTTGGCTGTTTTTTTGAAATATTACATGCTGTTGTTTTGAAATACTACATGTGGTTTTATATACTTTGTTAACCAAAATCTCACACATATATGTATTTATGTAATGCACTGTATTGGTTTGGCATCATTTGTTCATTATCAATTTTATGTAGAGATTGTTTGGTAGTAGGTGAGGCATAAATTCTGCGTGGGTGGGTAATCATAGCATGCTGGGCGATGTAATGTAGATGTGGAGTTTTTAGTTAAGCATGTCGCCCGGAGTCTGTTGTTTGTTTTTGTTATGCATGAGGGTTGGGGCACCTGAAGGCAATTAGCTGCAGAGGTGAAGAAAGCAGGTATTTTTAATACAACTGGAAGCGGGGCGGTTTCTCTCGAGGCTGATGGAAGAACTATATGGCAGACAGGAATCCTAACATACTTTGACCGCCCAAATGAGTTTAGATCTGTTGTATGGATCCACTTTGAGATAGGAGTGCAGCGAAGCAATAGATGCGGAAAGCTAATTTATGTTCCTAGTGAGACTGGGCTGTCCTCCCCGAACGAAGGAGTTTACTAGTAAACATGGGGTTTCAGTTGTTTTCGCATGCAATGGGCAGTGGGCACTGCAGAGGTTTTGTTTTTCTACATAAATATGGGGGCCTTATGAACATTGTGGGAATTGTTTGTAATGAGGTTCATGGTCCTAGTTAGACTGGGCTGTCTTCCCTGAATGAAGGGGTTTACTTATAAACATGGGGTTTCAGTAGTTTTTTCATGGACTGGGTATAGGGCACTGTGGAGGTTTTGTTTTGCAACTAATATAAGGGGGTTTTATAATTATTGTGGGGATAGGTGGTAATTAGGATTATTTTAAACCAAGGGGTTAATAGGCCATAGTATTTTGATTAGCAAAGCATGTCACAGTTTGCATGTACTGAGCCATCATTATAATGCATAAGGCTTCGCGTTTACAGAGTGTGTGGTAGTATGAGTTTTGTCTGACTGGTTACAGGTCATTTCAATTATACTGATGGTTTTTTATGAAGTTTTGCATTCTATATACCCCTGATGAATGGAATTATCCCGAAATGCATTGGGTATTTTATAACAAGCATCAGGACACATGAACTCACTTGTGCTAATGTCTAATACCTGAGGGGATCATTTTTGAAAAAATGAAGTGTAAAACGACAAGATGAAAAATGTTGACAAAAATGAGATTAAAGTGGAATAAACTGACTAAAGATTTTGGACTCTGTTGATTCATGTACGCACATGGCAGTGCAGCTGGTCTGGTGACCTTATCGAGGCTCCATTTTCTCACTTTTAGAAAGTTGGCATTTTCTTACTTTAGGCATTTTGTGCCTGCTGGCAGTCTCTGAATACACGTCTGGAGCGGGTGACAGCTGGGCTTTGTGCATTCCCTCTAGACAGCCACACACAAATGGAACTTAGGGGTGACTTGGTGGTCCATCCACATCCCGAAGGGCCATCCTGGGCAGGATGGGAGGGAGGAGCTGGACACAGCCTCACATGTACACTTGAATAGGCTGTTTCCTGTCCCTACACAAATGGCTGCATGCACCCGTGTAGTGAGTCTGGAGCCACGGCAGGAAGGGAGGACGTCTGTTCACTTCAAAAACCTTTCTTTGAAGTCTCCCTAGTACAAAGGCACAACTAGGTAGATGTAATGGACCTCTGGCACCACCAACTCAGTAAACATCTGGACCTGTGAAGACTCCACCAGGAAGACGGTCTGCTGTGCTGTTGAAGGACTGCCACTCTGCTGGGCTGCTGTTTTGCTGGACTCCTGCCATGCTGTGCTGACCTCCTGTCTGCTGCTCCCCTGCCTGTGTGAGAAGGACTGGACCTGCATCACTTGAACCCAGAGTGACTCCAAGGGATCGCTGGCTTTCCTCCTGATTGAAGTCTCAGGGACATAAAAGACTTCCAAATACCTGCATCTGCACCAGGACTCTGCCATCTGTGAGTTTTCCCTGCCAATGGGTGCCACCCTAGTCTTGGACCCTTGGCAGTGAAGCCTTAGGTGATTCTTCAGCCGACCCACACATCTGCATTGGAAACAGTGCATCTCCATTGTTACGTGGATCAAAACCGGTGCATCTTCACCTTTGCGTGGAGCAGACCTGGCGCATCACCTTCGGAACCAGCGCATCACCCTCAGAATCGAATCATCTTCTGCTACAGGAGCAGAACCAATGCATCACTTTCAGAACCAGCACATCGTCCTCAGAACCAACACATTGGTGTCTTTGCATGGGGAAAATCAACCCACCTCTCTCTACTGTGAGATTGACTCCGACGTATCGCTTCAGCTGCACCATGCGTCTTGGCTAAGTGACCAGGATCAAGGTACTGTTCTTCAGTGGGCCTAAGTGAGTCCCTGTGTCCGGCCCATGTTTCATCATGGTCGGCCTGAACTTTTCACTTTGCCCTGGTCCAGCACGACCAGATATCCCAAAAAACACTTTTAGTTGTAAGCGCTATTTTACAATTTGTTCTTTTAAAAATTCATATCTCAAGTTCTAGTTATTGGCTTTTTGTCATTTTGGTCTTGTTTTATTTATTAAATTGAGTTCTATTTTACTAACCTGGTGTGCAATGTTTTTGTGTGGTGTTTTCACTGAGTTACTGTTTGAAGTGTTGCATAAATACTTTACACTTTGCCTCTTAAATTAAGCCTGACTGCTCTGTGCCAAGCTACCAGAAAGTGAGCACAAGTTAAATTAGGGTGTGTTTGTGACTTACCCTGACTAGGACTGTGTTTCCTGCTTGGACAGGGTCCATACCTATGCCAACCAGAAACCCAATTGTAACAAGGCTGTCTTGCCTTTGGAGATCATATTCAGCCTCTTCAGAAATGAACTAACCTCATGGAATTTAAAAGATAAACCCTTGTGGACCAATGAATCACTGCCAAGCAATTGGCAGCTTCTGTTGACATGGACTAATCAGGCTCCACCTCATTGAACAGAAATGTGCCCTAACTTGCCATATATAGTAATTCCAGTAATTCATGTTAACTCAGGTTAACACCCCCTTATGGTATGCACCTTTGGTGGCAATTCTAGGAATAGTGGGGAGGATCCCTGGCATGATGGTCCCCACACCTAATATAGTCATGATTCGAAATACTTTGCATGGGCCAGATAATATTTTCCTGTGATGGTGGTACATACATATGCATGTCACTCCACATCTGCCCATGTATGGCTGATAGTTGTATTTAGTTAAAAATAAAAAAATAAACAGTATTTAAGGACAAAATAGTTTTTATTTTTTTATTAAAATTGCATCTTTCTTTTTTCGGAGGGGGACAGACTTTGTGGGAGTTGAGTTGGGGTATCCAAAATTAAAAGCTTGCATTGGATAAAAAAGTGTGCATATTTCCAGAAACTGACAAGCTAATTTTTTTAGCACAAAACAACTGCAATTCATGTTGAGTTAAATAGGCTTAAAGCTGATGTTTTCTCAGTACTTCCTGTAAAGGCTTATTTTTATGACTGTTGGAGGCATTCCATCTTCTGTATTGACTAATCATTTTTACAGCATTATGACGACTGATGTTTCAGGCCTGACTCTTGTGATGATGACTGCTGTATGAAAATGTAATATCAATCTAGCTAGGCAGTCTATGGTTTAAGGAAGTGAGTTCTGTACAGCTTAAACAAATGATCCTCCTTGCCCCTCCCAAGTACACTGTGAGTCATCAGACATGAAGACTGACACCTTACTTGGAAGCAGCAAGATGGGACAATGGAAAGAAATGGATCTTAGAAGGGAAGTAAGATAGTATATGCATATTAAAAACTAGTTGACCCAGTAACATTGCATATTAATTTTTTGGTAAGTGCCTCCACTAATGCATGTACGTTTTAGTCAGTTTTAGTGACATTCTGAGAAATTCCGTTTAACCTCTCAGTTTTACAGTTGACGAGGTGTGGATAAAAACTTGCGAGGGTCAGGCTTCCTTGGCACACAAGTGCAATAGCTGACCATGGTGTTTCTTGATGCCTGCGGAATTTTCTTTTAAGAGCAGGCGATGGTCTCAGGGATCACTGCCTGCCCTTAAAAAATGAAATGAAAATGTTTCATTTTTTTAATGCATCCCATTTTCCTTTAAGAAAAAGGGGCTGCAATTTAAAAAAAAAAAGCTGCTTTATTTAAAAGCAGTCCCAGTCTGAGCATACCCTGCCAACTTATGGCGAACAAAGTGGTACAAAAGGGGGTGGTGAAAGTGGTACAAAAGGCACAGGGTCAGACTGATTTGCATATGGCCATGTCTGAACTGGGGTGGCAGAGTGGGCTAAAGAATGGTGATGGATCAAACCCAGATCTGTTGACTGGGTGTGAGTGTTTGATTTGTTCTGATGCTCCGTCCATCACCACCCCCTTTTGTACCGCTTTGTTTGCCATAAGTTGGCAGGGTATGCTCAGACGTGAGTCCCTTGTTCACTTTGCCACTGGATTCAAGTGGCTGAAGACGGCTGAAATGTCAGAAACCGATCCTAGGAAGCTTGTTTCCGGTCCAGGGAAGGCATGGCTTGGCAGTTCGGACTGGACTGTTCCCATGAGGCACAGGGTCAGACTGATTTGCATATGGCCATGTCTGAACTGGAGTGGCAGAGTGGGCTAAAGAACGGTGATGGATCAAACCCAGATCTGTTGATTGGGTGTGAGTGTTTGATTTGTTCTGATGCTCCGTCCATCACCACCCGCTTTTGTACCGCTTTGTTCGCCAAAAGTTGGCAGGGTCTGCTCAGACGTGAGTCCCTTGCTCACTTTGCCACTGGATTCAAGCAAGGCTGGCTGAAGAAGGCTGAAATGCCAGCAACCAGTCCTAGGAAGCTTGTTTCCGGTCCAGGGAAGGCATTGCTTGGCAGTTCGGGCTGGACTGTTAACCATGAGGCACAGGGTCAGACTGATTTGCATATGGCCATGTCTGAACTGGGGTGGCAGAGTGGGCTAAAGAACGGTGATGGATCAAACCCAGATCTGTTGACTGGGTGTGAGTGTTTGATTTGTTCTGATGCTCCGTCCATCACCACCCCCTTTTGTACCGCTTTGTTCGCCATAAGTTGGCAGGGTATGCTCAGACGTGAGTCCCTTGCTCACTTTTCCACTGGATTCAAGCAAGCCTGGCTGAAGATGGCTGAAATGCCAGAAACCGGTCCTAGGAAGCTTGTTTCCGGTCCAGGGAAGGCATGGCTTGGCTGTTCGGGCTGGACTGTTCCCATGAAGCACAGGGTCAGACTGATTTGCATATGGCCATGTCTGAACTGGGGTGGCAGAGTGGGCTAAAGAACGGTGATGCATCAAACCCAGATCTGTTGACTTGGTGTGAGTGTTTGATTTGTTATGATGCTCCGTCCATCACCGCCCCCTTTTGTACCGCGCAGCTCCGACGGCGGCACTCTTTTCCATGGATGCGAGGCGCTTTTCTTGATGCGGTGCAATGCGACACCTACAGCGGCGTCATCCAAGATGCGACGGCAGTGGCTGCGACAGCGACATGCTTCTTCCTCGATGCAAGACTCTTCTCGTGATGCCGTGCAATGCGTCATCTACGATGGCTGCGATGGCGACACGCTTCTTCGGTGTTGTGGGGCGCTTCTCGTGATGCGGTGCATTGCGACAGCTACAGCGGTGACACCCTCGTTCAGTGATGCGACGGCAGCGGCTGCGACGGCGACACGCTTCTTCTCCATGAGTCGCACTTCCAGCTCCTTGCGACACGCAGTCCCTCAGAAGGGCCAAAACATCAGCAGGCACTTCCAAAGAACTCTGCGGAGCTGGGGGGTTGAAGTCTGTTGTCCCTGAGACTTCAGCAGGAGGCAAACTCTTTTCCAAGCCCTTGGAGATCCTTAGAAGTTGAGCAAAAGTACACACAAAGTTCCTTTCTACTCTCCTTGGCAGTAGGCAACCACTGCAGGCCAATCCCCCAGGTTCAGGGATAGTCTCTCCTCAGTTTCTTCTTGGTTCCTCTCCTTAGCAGAGGTTTCTTCTTGTCTCCCAAAGTGATCTAAAATCTTGGGATCAGGGTCCCAATACGTATACCCCAAAATCCTTTGTCCTCTGAGGGCAGAGGCCTTTGCCTTGTTCAAACCAGTTCTGGTAAGTCCTGGAGCACTTTGTTTACCTGACTCCTTCTTTCCTTTCAGAGTGCAGGGCAGAGACATCAGACGCACCACAGGAGGTGGAGCCAGCATTGTGGAGGGAAGGCACAGCCCTATTCAGGTGTCAGGTGCAACTCCTCCCTCCCATCTAGATGCAGATCTCTCTATTCACCACTGGGCTACCTCACACTGTCTCCTGGAATTCCCCAGCCCTGTCTCTCAAACTCCAGACAAGGAATACACAGCCTAGCAGAGGCAGGTTTGAATGGTTAGACAAGAAAATACCTACTTTCTAAAAGGGGTATGTTCAAACACAGAAAGTTAAAACCAACTTCACTAAAAGATGTATTTTATCATTCTGAGTTCAGGCATACTAAATTCAAATTTCTACCATGTTCCCTGAGTCTGTTAAGATTATAAGAGGTATTAAGCAAACTGCCCATTCTGGCCTATGGAGAACAGGTAGCCTTGCAATAGTGAAAAACGAAAATGGCTGTAATTCACTATTAGAACATGCCACACACACCAGGGCATGTCCTACCATATCCTTACAATGCACCCTGCCCTTGGTCCTACCATAGGGGTGTCTGATATGAAGAAAAGGGAAGGTTTAGAGACTGGCAAGTGGGTGTACTTGCCCAGTCAGCATGGCAGTACCAGACTGCACGCAGGCTCTGCAATGGCAGACCTTAGACACACTTTTACAGGCTGCTTCTGTGGATGGCACAACCAGTGCTGCAAGCCCACCGGCAGCATTTGGATTTACAAGCTCTGGGCACTCCTGATGCACTGTACTAGGGTCTCACAGGTAACCCAAACCAACCAATCATGGAATCACACATTCATACATCAATTTACAATAGGGAGCACTTGCACTGTGGCACTGGACAGCAGTGGCACAGTGCCCTGAACATCTAACACCAGCAAAAACACATGAGGCAACAGCAAAAATGGAAGGGAGACCCACGCCAAAGTGCCAGGTCTAACAGTGAGCGTAGGACAAGGCCCAATGTATTTGTAAATTCTTGTTTCTGGTTGTTTTTGTCATGTTATTTTGGGGAGATGGCAGGCATATATTTTGTTCCCTAAGCGTTTGGCCTCACAATTCGCGAAAATGCATAAATAATTGCTTGTGTGAGCTACTTCATCTGTATGGAAGAGCATCTTAATTTACATGCTTCAGAAGGTGTTATTGACCCGTATGGCTCAGTGGTAATGTGAGACAAGGAGGTGACCCCTAGAGGCAGAGTAGGGTTCAGAGACAGTAGCAAAGGTCCTCGGCAGATAAAAATGAAGCAGTATCGTCTCTTTAAGATGACAGGATCAGCAGAACAGTATAAGTAATAGAGATCTTGTCAGGACTCCAACCTCCACAACTGTGGTTTGAAGTGTGGTGGAGCACATCAAGGTTTAGGCCCCATTGCCCCTCATGGTACCTACCCAATAGCTCCTTATCTATAGACGATCCAAGAAAAGAAGTCCCTAAACTGCTACAGGGATAAATATAGAACACACAATTGCATACGAAAAAAACAGTTATGAAGAGCTGAGAACATCAGACATGCACATCCTTGATGTGGCAAATGTTATGAACAGCTTCTGTCTACTCAAGATCCCCTTCAGTCTCACTAGTGACAACCTCTCATTCAACAGTTAATCATGCACATCAACCATTTTATATAGTTTGTTGGTGGCTAGCTCAATAACTACCTTTCAATCATCTCATAAATAACAACACACATATACTCACTGAAGTCAGTTGTATCCATAGTGTCCCAAATTGGCAGATAGCATGTTAGCAGGATCTACAGCACTGAAACAAATGAACAAATAAAAACAAATTAAATGAGCAATGAGTTAACTGTACAAGCGTGAGCATCCCTTTTTCCATATTGGTTGTCGGTGACAAAGGAGGCAATTCGAAATTAACTTCGTTCTTTTGTCATTTTGTAGAATGTTATGATGACTCTTCTTTTGAAAACATCTCATTATCGATGGGTAACTATCCCACGTTTCACAGTTATTCTGTTCTCCAAAGCATGAGTTTGTTTCAGTAAAAAATACTCCATAGCCCGAACACAAAAGGAGTCTCTCCCTACTTGTTAAGTTCATTGCTTCCCTACCAAGGACCATCATGCCTTGCACTGCATTTCTGTGCAGGGAAGTTCCTTCACGGCACCCCCGCTCTACAGACAAAGCTTGATGTTTGTCTCTGTGACCTGGTGGCCCTCAAGTGAACCTCTAGCTATGTCAAGGGTTTCTGACAGAAGAGCCAGCTGAGGCTTCACCATGACAAACCAGCAGTTGTTCCCAACTCTAAACAAGGTTGTGGAACTGCGAGTTAGGTAGAGTGGGACCTCGGAGCGGTCTGGTCTATTGCTCGCTCAGGCACAGGGAGTCTATGCCATTTCTCTAGCTGGCTGTAGAATACAGCTTGGTTGGATAAAACTCAAGTGTGCATGTCAGTTTGTCTGGCCTACGACAGCCTGCCAAACCGACCTACGCACTTACAGTGCCCCCCCACCACTCCTCCTCCCTGGCATGGCCCGGCCTGTCCCGTCCTAGACTCATCGGCTTTGTGGCTCAGACAGCAGTGATTAATAAAATCATAATATTGTTTTATTATCATTTTCTTTATCATCTGCTGTCTCTGAGCAGTGGAGCGACACTTCTCCGCCTTTACGGAGGAGCAGTCCTAGGGCTAGCAAGGGAGCAGCTATCATTAGTGCAGGAGTTGCAATGGCACCGAGACCCCATGGGCTTGAGAGCCCAACGGCGACCCTATTATAGATGTCTCTCACTAACCAGCTGAGGTCATTATTCTTATTTGCACTGAAGCTCATGACACTCTTGCTTTGCTACACTAGTGAGGGGTTGGGATAGACATGGAGTGCTAGAGAAAGTGGAATAGAATGCACATTCAGGCAGGAGTACAGCAAAGCTCCATTTGGTGTCTCAAGGGATGACACTGGGTAGCCAGATTCACGGGATAGAAAGAAAAGAAGAGCAGCAATGCAAATCTGATAAGGCAAGGTGAAAGAGCAGAGCTAAGGGAAAAAGGAACAAATCTCATCAGGTGAAGGGTGCGTGGGTCAGTTGGCGAGGAATAGTCAGAGAACACTGTGGATTCAGGAGAAGCTGAGTAAGTATGTAGAGGCATGGAAGTGTGAGCAAGGGACAGAGTGAGGCTGGGGTGTGAAGTCAGGAGAGAGACAAAGGGGAGCAGGCACACACATAGATGATGATTTTGGAGACATATGTGTAATAAAGTCGAGACACTGAATAGAATAGAATAGAAAATTACTTTATTCGGCTTTTGTCAGTATAAAAATCATAAAAGCAGTTACATAAAAAGAAAAGCAGGTACATCTCATGTTATACATTTATATCCACTATTAGTTTAAAAACGTTAAAAGACATAAAAATACATTGTAACGTACTGTTATCATACTCTTGGGTACCTCTGTGATATTACAAATAATTAGTTTTGGAAAGACAAGTTTATCTATTCAAGTTCAGTTTTTAGAGAATCAGGACCCAGAATCTATGGCCATGTAATTTTTTATAGGTTCAATCGGTGTCGAAAAATACATTTTAAAAACTTAGCAATAAACCTTGCTATCCATTCCTCTCCCAATTGCTGTAGGGCCAATAATGCCGGGTGGCACCTTCTAATGCCCAGAAGTTTTAAAGACGGTATTAGCCATGTTTTTCTATGGTCCCTATAGAATTCACAAAAAAAGACTGTATGAATTGTTGCCTGTCTGGAGATATTATCACAGGGACAGCAAGGTAAAACCTTATCCCAGTTGTCGCTAGTTGGAAAAGCTACCAAACGGTGGAACATATTCAACCTAAATCTAACCAGAAGAAATCTCTCAAAGGTGGTAAAATCATAGGTTAGATATGCCAAATGTAGTTTGCACGGCCATACTTTGTTGTACAGTTAATTTTGAGATTTCGTTAGCAGTCCGTAATTCTTCAAGGTGGCTAAGGGACACCATTTTCAATGTTTTTCTAGACACCGATCGAATCGAGATTGGAACCAGATAATACTTTTCCATGCCTAGATCAGTCAGGAGAGATTTTATGTGGGTTAACCATCCGATCTTGGTTACAAAATCCAGCTCCATACAGTCTCGGATAATTTGCTGTGTAAATATGTTCTTATCCGAGGACCAAATGTGGTGCCAGAGCAAAAGAGGTTGAATTGCGGCTAGATCTGATATATAAGGAATCCCCAATTCCAAGTGACATGAGAAAGTTGATGCACTCCTAGGGAGGGATAGGAGGTATCCCATAAAAACGTTCTCTATCACTTGCAAGGAGTTTGTTTTTACGTGCCCCCACACTCCAGCCCCATATAGTGCTACAGATTGACATTTAGCTATGTATATTTTTAGAAGTTCTACAGGGGGTCTTTTTCCCAATTTTGTAGCAAAATTGACAAGTGCCCTTGTAGTTCTTACAAGCGGAAGCTTTCTAGATTCAATAGCTGCGTTCCAATGTAATTTATGATCGATAATAATTCCCAAGTATGGGTATTGAGCTTTAATGGCGAGTTTCTCCTGATTCAGGTAAATTTCCTTTATCCTTTTTTTACCGGGGCCAGAAATCATAAAGAAGGTTTTTTTAATATTTATTCGTAGATCTAGGTTACCCATGAAATCGGAATATCTATTCAATGCCCTTTGTAGCTCGATCGGAGTTCTGGCCAATATCACTGCGTCGTCTGCGTAGAGTAGAGCTGGAATCTGGCGATCTTTTACGCATGGGAGGTCCTGACTCCCCTCCAACATTGCTCTCTCCAAGCCATTAGTATAGAGCGTAAAGAGAAAGGGGGCCAGGACACAACCCTGTCTAACTGCTCTCTCCACCTTGAACGACACAGTTAATTCTCCATTTACCCCAAACCTTACCCTAGCTGAGGCATTGGAATACAGTTCACGTAGGAAATTTAGAAGCGAAACATCAACACCCATATCCTGTAGGATGGACCATAGTTTCGTGTGGCTGACAAAGTCGAAGGCCGCAGACAGGTCCACATATACCATGTAGACACTGCCTCCCTTTGCAGATACATATTTTCCCAACAACAATGTCAGGTTTAACGCCTGATCAACTGTCCCTCGGCCCTCCCGGAACCCAAACTGGATATCCGATAGGATCTCTCTTTCCTCAGCCCAGCCCTGAAGGCGTTCTAGGATAATCCTCCCCACCATTTTACCCACGGAATCCAATGATTGGTCGATAACATGTTACATCTTGACAATCCCCTTTCTTAAAGATGGGGACCATAATTGTTTGGGACCACAAATCTATTAGTCCCACCCCGCATGCCGCATTAAGTACCCTTGTCAAAATTGGGTCCCAAAGTCCTAAATTTGATTTAAATAGGTCGATTGGAACCCCATCGGGACCCGGAGCCTTTCCATTTTTACTAGCTTTTAATGCTGATAATACCTTGTCCATGGTTATATGAATATTTAGGGGATAATATGTTCCTAGAGGATCTTGGATATCCCCTTCACCAGAAACGTTTGCAAAAATCTTTGAAAAATGCTCTACCCAAGCCCCGCGTCAATTGCCACCTCAATTGTAGGAGAGTCTTTGGAATTCAGAAAAAAGGCGGATTTAACTACAGTCCAAAAAGCAGAGCTGTTTTTATTTTTACTACTTTTCTGGAGTTGCTCCCATAGATCCAGTTTAAGTTCAGCCTTCCTATCTTTTAAGGCTGAGTTATATTCTCTCCTCAAAGTTGTTATTTCCTGCGTCACCCTGTCTATTTTTTGCAATGCTTTTTTTAATTTGGAATGTGTTGCCGTACATCTATGATTAAACCATCCTAGTTTTTTCGACTTTTTTTTTTTTATTTGACAAGCAAGACATTGTTAATTGCTTTCAAAATTTCCCCAAAATGGCCCAGGAGTTCAAGATCCGTAGTGTGGAGATCGAAACATTTTACAATTGCATGAGGGACCTCTATCATTATTCTACGTAACATTTCTACCGGATCCACTTTTTCCCATTTCAAGGAATATCCATTAAGTTTATCCAGGTAGAGAGAATTTTGCCTTAATGCGCTTGATAAGGTTTGGATTCGATATTCATATAGGGGAGTAAATGTTATGGTCAGGGCGCAGTGGTGACTTATTACGGTGATATGCGTATTGAATTCCTTTACCCGATTACCCGCCATATTCGATATTAGAATAAAGTCAATAATGGAATGACTATCTCTACCTATAAATGTCGCATCCGGCCAGTGAGTTTCAGGATTCCTGATTTTGGCAATTACAAGATCCATATCAATTAATATTTCATTTAGCGTGGCGCCTGCGCCAGAATGCGAAAAATGAAAGATTGGTTCCTCTTGTTCGTCTATTAGCCCACAGAGAATACCATTATTTATTTTGCACGGATGCAGGTTAAAATCCCCTCCCCAGATGATGGTAGCACCCATAGAGGATGCCTTTGTCAATGTTGTTAGCTTGAGGCAGATCTGTCGCAGAACCACCAACAGTTCGGGCTCCTTTAAGTTGTTATAAAAGTTAACCAAAAGTACCAACTCCCCTTTACCAAAACGAATACTCAATATTTGGAAATAGACCTCAAGTATAACTGTAGTTATTTGAAGATTTCCTAATAATTTTGTAATATAAATGGTTAAGCCGCCCTTTGCTCAACCAAAAGCAGTAGGGACCGCAGGTGAAAAGTAGGTTTTATAACCTTCCAAGTGTATTACATTAGTAGTACATGTCCCTTGGAGACAGATTATATTTGATTGATGGAAGAGTGTTGGGCCAGTACCATTTACTACTTTAGGGCGTAGGCCTGCTATATTCCAGAAGAGTAGGGTTATTGGTGGTCCTAGTATAGGAGAATTTTTTCCTGTCTGGGTTTTGAGCTGGTTTGTTGGTGGAACTACCGTGGGTCCAGGCATAATAGGATTTTTGCCTATAATGCTTGGTGATGTAACTCCTAATGATCCTAAGATTTTATGGGGCAGTTCGGAACAAGCTATTGGATCTTTCATGCATGTTAATACTGGCCGCGGATTGCCGTCAGGCTCAGCTGTAGGAAATTTAGCGTTAGGGAGACCTGTTTCGATTATTAACAATGGTTGTTTTCTATCCTGGGTTTTCCCACAGGCCTGGTTAGAACGTCAATCCACACCTTCCAGTCCGGAGAGTGCGGAGTAACGGTTTGAGGTAGAAACATTAAAGCCAGGTAATTCTCTAATACGCCCAGATCGAAGACAGGCTCTAGGGGGGTTTGACAACATGGAGTGAGGATAGAAATATGTTAAATCCCGAGTAGAAATTGCATCTCCTCCATTCTCACTAAACCAATCACCCATGTGTCTAACCACTCTTCTGTCTCTAAAATTAATGATAATAAGATCACCTCTTATATCCTTAGGTCTGTGTCCCAACCACCATAGTCTCCTGACATGGAGAATTTCACCATCAATATGCGCCGGCAAAGGCCTATTGCAGCTTAGCCAATAGATCACTTTGTTCTTAAGTTCCTGATGTCCCTCAATCTTTCCGTCTTTTAATTCCGGACCCCCGTCAATACCACCACGTAAGGGGCCGCTTCCGGGGGGAGATCTATGATTTGCTGGTTACCCCTTATCCTATCATTAGTTAGGGGAGGACTAGATACAGGTTTGTATGAATTCTCCTGTTCAGTGGGAGTACTATTTTTACCAGCCTCTCGCTCTTCTCTCGAAGTAGTACAGGGCATATTATGATGCTGGGGAATCGTTGGGACGGCTTCTTTCGCTACTAAGGAGTGTTGGTTTAGTAATTTCTCACCTAGTCGTTCTTGAGGCGGTATGCCGTCCATCGATTTTGGGTTTCTGGTTTGAGTAAAGGCCCTAATCGTATCTGTATTGGTAATAATAGTATGTTCCATAGTCCCCAGTTGAGCTGACAATCTTTTGACTCTCTCTAGGAGGGGCAATATCAGATATTTCACTAATAATTCCATCAAACCTATTAATTCGGTCATAGATTTAGGTGGAATAGAGAGACCATCTAATGTGGTCTTCCCTGGCTTATATTTAGAAGTAACTGAGGGGGAATAGTTTATTTTTGATATTTAGCGGTCCGCCCATTCTGGGTAATCCCCTTTCGCTTCCTTTTATTATTTTTCTGTGAGGAGTCCACCCGTATTTTGTATGGTTTTAGACCACGGGGCTCATCTGAGAATATAATTGATGGTTGCTCAACAGAGATAGCTTCAGGTGATAAATTTAAATATGGATCAATTGTATTCCGTTGGGTTAAAGAAATTTGATCCTGCAGCTGTACGGGAATACTGATATCACCTATTAGATCTATTTCATTCCTTTTGTTAGGGGATGGAGTGATTGCCCTCTGAATGTTACCCAAAGAAGAGCGTTTCTTATAGAGAAGTTCAGAGGAAAGGCGCCGTTCTGTGATGGCTATCTCATGCTCAAGGGCTGATGCGGCTCTAGTTATAAATTGATCCAGCGTCCCCCTTACTGAACCACCCACCATTGATTTCCTGCCTTTACTTACACGGGAAGTCATGTTCCTAGATACAGGGATAATAATCCTAACACAGTAGCTAACATAGAAATATTACAGTGAGAACAAATACCAACAGTACATAGGCAAAATATCCTATCTATATCAAAATGATCGGTGGATAAAAAGTTAGAGGGGTTGCCCAGCCCAGCCGCGGCCAGCCCTGGACGGCCACAGACGGCCCGCCCTTTGCCCGGGCTTCGCACGGCACGCACCCGCGCGCGTCCCGCGATGCGGGAGCCGTGCAGTTATTTATGCGCCTCCGGCCGCAACAGGGATCACTCGGGCAGCAAGGCAATGTGGGAGGCGTAGTCCTCTCTCTTCCGTGGGTGATGGCGGCACTGGCGGCAATTCCACAGCGGTTCCCGTGATGCGGGAGCCGCGCTGTTATTTATGCGCCTCCGGCCGCAACAGGGATCACTCGGGCAGCAAGGCAATGTGGGAGGCGTTGTCCTCTCCCTTCCGCGGGTGATGGCGGCACTGGCGGCAATTCCACAGCGGTTCCCACGATGCGGGAGCCGCGCTGTTATTTATGCACCTCCGGCCGCAACAGGGATCACTCGGACAGCAAGGCAATGTGAGAGGCGTAATCCTCTCCCTTCCGTGGGTGATGGCGGCACTGGTGGCAATTCCACAGCGGTTCCCGCGATGCGGGAGCCGCGCAGTTATTTATGCGTCTCCAGCCTCCGGCCGCAACAGGGATCACTCAGGCAGCAAGGCAATGTGGGAGGCGTAGTCCTCTCCCTTCCGTGGGTGATGGCGGCACTGGTGGCAATTCCACAGCGGTTCCCGCGATGCGGGAGCCGCGCAGTTTTTTATGCGCCTCCGGCCTCCGGCCGCAACAGGGATCACTCGGGCAGCAAGGCAATGTGGGAGGCGTAGTCCTCTCCCTTCCGTGGGTGATGGCGGCACTGGCGGCAGTTCCACAGCTGTTCCCGCGATGCGGGAGCCGCGCTGTTATTTATGCGCCTCTGGCCGCAACAGGGATCACTCGGGCAGCAAGGCAATGTGGGAGGCGTAGTCCTCTCCCTTCCGTGGGTGATGGCAGCACTGGCGGCAATTCCACAGCGGTTCCCGCGATGCGGGAGCCGCGCAGTTATTTATGCGCCTCCGGCCTCCGGCCAGAACAGGGATCACTCGGGCAGCAAGGCAATGTGGGAGGCGTAGTCCTCTCCCTTCCATGGGTGATGGCCGCACTGGCGGCAATTCCACAGCGGTTCCCGCGATGCGGGACCGCGCTGTTATTTATGCACTTCCGGCCTACGGCTGCAACAGGGATCACTCGGGCAGCAAGGCAATGTGGGAGGCATAGTCCTCTCCCTTCCGTGGGTGATGGCGGCACTGGCGGCAATTCCACAGCGAGACACTGGTTTAAGTGATAAAGTAAGAGAGGTTTTATTAATCAAACCCATCCATCGTAGACCTGAGCCAACTGACTCAAATAGAACCCCACACGCTCCACGCTCCGTACTGAAACATGGAACCAAGCCACATCACACTTCTTCCTCTTTACAATTTGAAATATAATTAAAGAACAAATAACATACATTTCCAAGTACATATAAAGTATAAATTTGTAAAGTTCCCAAACTTTTCCTCCCAAATAACACAACAAATTAACTCCTTACAAAATCTTTGAGATAAACTGGAATCTTGCAGGATCTGACGCTTTTGCGTATGGGTTCCAAAAATTCCTTTTCCGAAGAAGATCCACTTGAACTTTCTCCTCTACCTGCATCACCACATCTTGACGTAACACGAACTACACGGCTATGATTCCAGATGCGACCATCATTTGTTTTCACAGCACATTTGAGCAACTTCACCACAGTCTTTTCATCCGTGAACTTAGACCAGTTTAAACAGCCCACTGGCGCTTTAATTTCAACCCTGTCTCCCACTTTAAATTCACCTGTTTTAGCCGATTTATGAGAGTCATCATAAATTTTCCTTTTCCTTTGCAAAGGAAATTCTTTAATTCTCTACTGACCAATTTCATTATTCTTAAGTCCTTTATCCATAATCATCCAGCAAGGACAGATGATGGTATTGGCGGATCTTCCTTTGAATAACTCAAAAGGGATCTTCCCTGTTGAGGAGTGAGGTGTGAACCTGTAAGCTGTAATCCTATTTTGCAACTCACCCCTCCAATTCAAACTGTTGACCCTTGCAAGGTCTATACTTTCTTTCAAGGTTTTGTTTAAACTTTCTCTGGCATCGTTGCACTCGGGATGATAAAGAGAGATCTTCTTATGTTTAATTCCACACTTTGCTAAATATTCCTCCGTTTCACAAGAACAAACTGCGGACCATTGTCTGAAAACAAAGAACCGGAAAGCTTTCTCGCTTGAAAACTGCATCTAGAAACTTAATTGCAGACTGAGTAGTGATTTCACGCACTGAACTCACTTCAATCCAACGTATAGATCTAGTAAAACTATCAAATACAGAGTTTGATGTTCACCATGAAGAGGTCCAACAATATCAATGGCTATTTCATCCCAAGAACACATAGGTAATCTCCTACAAACCATGGGAGATTATCTGGGCTTAAGAATCTTATCGCTCAAAGAACAGGGGATACAATCACGCACTACTCGTTCCACCATGAGATCCAGACCAGGCCACCAAAAATCTTGACGAATACGTTCTTTTGTTTTACAAATTCCCATGTGTCCTTCATGAGCCATTTTTACAATGTTGTCTCTCAGAAACACTGGAGGAACCAACCTTGTCCCTCTGGTAAGAATGTCATTATTAATGGCTAACTCATCACACACCAACGACCAAGGTTTCTCAAGCCTGTTCCCTTTATCTTGTGAAATCATATCCATCACCCTCAACATTTCATTGTCCTTCTTTATCTCATCCTTCCATTCATGTTCTTTAATGACACCTAAAGTGATTTCACACACTTTCACAAGAAACTCGTCCACCAGATCATCTTCTCCGTTTTCATCTTCACATTCCACACTGTCTACCAAACAAGAGAGAAAATCTGCTGAAACATTAGTTGCTCCTGGAATATACTCCATAACAAAATCAAATTCCTGAAGTGAAATAACCCATCTCCTGATCCTAGAAGAAATTGCGTCCAAACCCTTATTCTCAAAAATATCTTTAAGAGGTTTGTGATCAAACCTGACAATACATTTTGTATGATGATTCTAAAAAGAGGGACACAGGGGCAAGTTTAAAGAGGTCCAATGCACATGCCCCAACAAAGGCTATGAACAAGGAGGGTACGAAGTTCCTCTAAGTTCCAAGGAAAAAAGGAGCGAGGAGGTACTACAGGAGAGGTTAGATCATGTGTAGCCCCACACTGAAGAAAGAGGGAGGGAAATTCTCCTTTTCGGAACTAGGGCTCTCACACACCTAGCAAGCTAGGTGTCATGCTTCATCATATCAGCCTGCCCCTCGTCAGGTCGGCGCTGCAATACCTGACGGGCACCCAATCCGGGGCTCTTTAGTGGGGATCTTTTGTTCCTGCCGGTGGGTGCAGTGGGGGTGAGGGGCCTAGTGTGTGTAGATGTGGGAGAGTGTGAATTAAAACAGGTCAGTTAGTCCTAGCAGCCATTTATTCAGAAGGTTAACTGCCTGATTAAAATTGTGGAGAGTGGCAGTGAACTAGATGTATCTATCTGTCTGTGCCCTGTTCTCGGATGATCGACATGTTTCGTGCCTTCAGTGACAGGAGGATCTGTGCACTTCTTCACGATCAAAGTGAATGCTATCTACACAGCGTGGTAAAGTGAAATCTACATACCACGTTCTCAGGTCAATAACCTGCAATACAAACAAAAAAGGGGGGGGAGAGTTTAAATAGGAATGCAACCAATGCACTTGCAGCGTATCTCGTTGTACTTATTTTAAAGTGCCGAAATGGCACGTGTGCTGGGTGAACTTGTAGTCACACTGTACTGTCACCGCCATGTGTTAGGTGAAAATAAAATTAAATGTAAGGGTCAGTACTCTCATGCTCAGAAGGTATATTATTAAAAAGAAGACTCGAGATAGGCTCGTGATAGAGCGTAAAATCCACACAAACAGCCAAGACAAATACATAGCTCACCTCTACTGTTGTCTAGTAATTACTTGCAACAGTTTCCGGCGGTCGAAATGGACACCGATTTGGGTCATGTAAATAAAAGGCAACTTAGTCTAGCAGAAGGACTCAATAGTGCGGAGCTTGTAACATGAGAAAATTGCTGGACCCTTCAGTGAGTAATGGGCGTAGAGTAAGTGTTAGGAGGTAATGTCCTTACCCCTATGGGTCATCCATAGTTCTTTGTCAACCAGATACACCTGGGCATAACTACTGTACAGTACAGACGCCGGCGGGGATATTGATACAAGAACCAGTGCCCACCAATGAGTCATACCAACAGCAGAGTGGGCCGGTATAACACAAGAGAAAACGACAGGGGTTGATCGCCACAAGGGGGGAACTTTCTTGAGTTACAAGCTCTGCACTATTGAGTCCTTCCCCTCACCCCCACTACACCCACCGGCAGGAACAAAAGATCCCCACTAAAGAGCCCCGGATTGGGTGGCCGTCAGGTATTGCAGCGCCGACCTGACGAGGGGCAGGCTGATATGATGAAGCATGACACCTAGCTTGCTAGGTGTGTGAGAGCCCCAGTTCCCGAAAAGGGGAATTCACCTCCCTCTTTCTTCAGTGTGGGGCTACACATGATCTACCCCTCCTGTAGTATCTCTTCGCTCTTTTTTTCCTTGGAACTTAGAGGAACTTCGTACCCTCCTTGTACAATAAATTTTGTACCCCACACAAATTTCTTAAATGTATTCAATGCCCAGAAAATGGCAAGCGCCTCTTTCTCAATGACTGAGTAGTTAACCTCAGCACCTCTTAGACATCTTGAGGCACATGCGACCAAACACTCTTGAGTATCCCTCTTCTGGATCAGCAAGGCTCTAGCCCTTTCTTACTTGCATCTGTTACAATATATGTCAAATCACCTGGTTTTAAAGCCTGTAAATCTGGGGCACTTTTGAGATCCAACTTGACCTTCGCAAATTCTCCTTTGCACACCTCATCCCACACAAACTCAGTTTTTTTGCACAGCAAACTTCTTAGATGGCTAGTTTTATCCGCAAAATTTCTTATAAACTTGCTGTAAAATTCAGCCATACCCAGAAATGATGTCAGCTCTTCCTTCGAACACGGTTCCTTAAGATTTGCAATGGTATCTACCAATTCTTTTTTCAGTTTGACACCACTCCCAGATATATGGTGACCAAGAAAATCTACTTCTGTCACTCCAAATCTACATTTGTCAACACGTAGAGTCAAATCAGCTTTTATTAGTCTTTCTAACACCTTCTCTACTCTCCAATCATGTTCCTCAATGCTCTTACCATAAATCAAAAGATGGTCCTGATAACACCTAACACCCTTAATTCCTCTGACCACATCACTCATAATCCTCTGAAATACGGAGGCCGCTGAAACTGATCCGAAAGGCATCCTTAAAAACTTAAATGCTCCCATAGGGGTAATTAAAGCAGTAAGCTCCTGTGAACTCTTATCTAGGGGAACCTGGTGATATGCTGAAGCTAAGTCTAGAGTACTGAATAACAAGGACCATCCAATGTTGACACCATCTCATCTATATTTGGTAGTGGAACTTTGTCTACCACAACTTCTTTATTGAGCACACGTAAATCCACACATAGATGAATCTCATTGTTACTCTTTCTAGCCACGACTATGGGAGCCAACCACTCTGTCGCGTCCACTGGCTCAATCACACCAGTATCAGGTAATCTGTCAATTTCTTTTTGTACAGACTCTTGTACACTCAGTGGAATCCTCCTCACTTTTGCTGCAACAGCCTTTGCACCTAGCTTCAGTTTAATCCTGTGACTGTAGTCCTTCAAACGTCCCAAATCACTCTTAAATAATTCACCAAACTTCTTCACATACTTGTTCCCAACATTCTCTATAGACTGTACCTGTTCAGGGGGATTACCATTGGGATGTAAAATAATGCCAAGGAGTGCTTGGTGTGTCCAACTCAGTAAGTTATCACCCTTCGCTGCCACATATATCTTAGCATCAGTAAATCTCTCATTGCACTCCACTCAAGTCTGAAAGTATCCCAGCATTCTTATAGGAGTTCCCCCATATCCTGTTGGTCTTTCATCAGTTTTCAGTAATTTCACTTTGCTTTTGAAATTTCTCTCAAAGACCTCTTTAGATATAAACTTAAGATGAGAGTAAGAGTCAAACTTCATTTTTATCTTTACATATCCTATTTTGACCCATTCTGAAGGAAGTTCCAAACCACACACCACATTCACCTGAAAACTTACTTCTTTCACTTAATTTCCGCCATCTCTTTTGTTACGAAAACGACAGTTCTTTGAAATGTGTCCCCTTTTTCCACAATAGTTACAAACTACACTGAGAGCAGGGCAAAAGCTGGCATTAGCTTTGTGACCAACCTTTCCGCAGCGATAAGAAGTTCCTTGAAATAACATAACATTTCTTTTTGCTTCTCCCCCACTCTTGTTTCTTTTCTCTTCCTCCCCACTCTTCTTATTATCTGTGTCAGACTTATGTACATATGCAAAAACAACAATTGATGGACAGAATGCAGAACAATGTCATACATTCACCCCAGTACAGAGATCTGGGCCTAAATCCATCGTTTTTTTGCTCACCATGCCGTTCCAGTTTAAACCCAGCCACATGCAAATCAGTCTTGACCCTGTGCCTCATGGGAACAGTCCAGCCCGAACTGCCAAGCCAGGTCCTCCCTGGACTGGAAACAAGCATCCTAGGACCGGTTTCTGGCATTTCAGCCGTCTTCAGCCAGGCTTGCTTGATTTCCAGTGGCATGGAGAGCAAGGGACCCACGTCTGGGCATACCCTTTCCACACGGGGTGACAAATGGAAAAACAACAATTGATGGACAGAATGCAGAACAATGTCATACATTCACCCCAGTACAGAGATCTGGGCCTAAATCCATCGTTTTTTTGCTCACCATGCCGTTCCAGTTTGAACCCAGCCACATGCAAATCAGTCTTGACCCTGTGCCTCATGGGAACAGTCCAGCCCGAACTGCCAAGCCAGGTCCTCCCTGGACTGGAAACAAGCATCCTAGGACCGGTTTCTGGCATTTCAGCCGTCTTCAGCCAGGCTTGCTTGATTTCCAGTGGCATGGAGAGCAAGGGACCCACGTCTGGGCATACCCTTTCCACTCGGGGTGACAAATGCAAAAACAACAATTGATGGACAGAATGCAGAACAATGTCATACATTCACCCCAGTACAGAGATCTGGGCCTAAATCCCTCGTTTTTTTGCTCACCATGCCGTTCCAGTTTGAACCCAGCCACATGCAAATCAGTCTTGACCCTGTGCCTCATGGGAACAGTCCAGCCCGAACTGCCAAGCCAGGTCCTCCCTGGACTGGAAACAAGCATCCTAGGACCGGTTTCTGGCATTTCAGCCGTCTTCAGCCAGGCTTGCTTGATTTCCAGTGGCATGGAGAGCAAGGGACCCACGTCTGGGCATACCCTTTCCACACGGGGTGACAAATGGAAAAACAACAATTGATGGACAGAATGCAGAACAATGTCATACATTCACCCCAGTACAGAGATCTGGGCCTAAATCCATCGTTTTTTTGCTCACCATGCCGTTCCAGTTTGAACCCAGCCACATGCAAATCAGTCTTGACCCTGTGCCTCATGGGAACAGTCCAGCCCGAACTGCCAAGCCAGGTCCTCCCTGGACTGGAAACAAGCATCCTAGGACCGGTTTCTGGCATTTCAGCCGTCTTCAGCCAGGCTTGCTTGATTTCCAGTGGCATGGAGAGCAAGGGACCCACGTCTGGGCATACCCTTTCCACTCGGGGTGACAAATGCAAAAACAACAATTGATGGACAGAATGCAGAACAATGTCATACATTCACCCCAGTACAGAGATCTGGGCCTAAATCCCTCGTTTTTTTGCTCACCATGCCGTTCCAGTTTGAACCCAGCCACATGCAAATCAGTCTTGACCCTGTGCCTCATGGGAACAGTCCAGCCCGAACTGCCAAGCCAGGTCCTCCCTGGACTGGAAACAAGCATCCTAGGACCGGTTTCTGGCATTTCAGCCGTCTTCAGCCAGGCTTGCTTGATTTCCAGTGGCATGGAGAGCAAGGGACCCACGTCTGGGCATACCCTTTCCACTCGGGGTGACAAATGCAAAAACAACAATTGATGGACAGAATGCAGAACAATGTCATACATTCACCCCAGTACAGAGATCTGGGCCTAAATCCATCGTTTTTTTGCTCACATGCCGTTCCAGTTTGAACCCAGCCACATGCAAATCAGTCTTGACCCTGTGCCTCATGGGAACAGTCCAGCCCGAACTGCCAAGCCAGGTCCTCCCTGGACTGGAAACAAGCATCCTAGGACCGGTTTCTGGCATTTCAGCCGTCTTCAGCCAGGCTTGCTTGATTTCCAGTGGCATGGAGAGCAAGGGACCCACATCTGGGCATACCCTTTCCACTCGGGGTGACAAATGCAAAAACAACAATTGATGGACAGAATGCAGAACAATGTCATACATTCACCCCAGTACAGAGATCTGGGCCTAAATCCATCGTTTTTTTGCTCACCATGCCGTTCCAGTTTGAACCCAGCCACATGCAAATCAGTCTTGACCCTGTGCCTCATGGGAACAGTCCAGCCCGAACTGCCAAGCCTGGTCCTCCCTGGACTGGAAACAAGCATCCTAGGACCGGTTTCTGGCATTTCAGCCGTCTTCAGCCAGGCTTGCTTGATTTCCAGTGGCATGGAGAGCAAGGGACCCACGTCTGGGTATACCCTTTCCACTCGGGGTGACAAATGCAAAAACAACAATTGATGGACAGAATGCAGAACAATGTCATACATTCACCCCAGTACAGAGATCTGGGCCTAAATCCATCGTTTTTTTTGCTCACCATGCCGTTCCAGTTTGAACCCAGCCACATGCAAATCAGTCTTGACCCTGTGCCTCATGGGAACAGTCCAGCCCGAACTGCCAAGCCAGGTCCTCCCTGGACTGGAAACAAGCATCCTAGGACCGGTTTCTGGCATTTCAGCCGTCTTCAGCCAGGCTTGCTTGATTTCCAGTGGCATGGAGAGCAAGGGACCCACGTCTGGGCATACCCTTTCCACTCGGGGTGACAAATGCAAAAACAACAATTGATGGACAGAATGCAGAACAATGTCATACATTCACTCCAGTACAGAGATCTGGGCCTAAATCCATCGTTTTTTTGCTCACCATGCCGTTCCAGTTTGAACACACCACATGCAAATCAGTCTTGACCCTGTGCCTCATGGGAACAGTCCAGCCCGAACTGCCAAGCCAGGTCCTCCCTGGACTGGAAACAAGCATCCTAGGACCGGTTTCTGGCATTTCAGCCGTCTTCAGCCAGGCTTGCTTGATTTCCAGTGGCATGGAGAGCAAGGGACCCACGTCTGGGCATACCCTTTCCACTCGGGGTGACAAATGCAAAAACAACAATTGATGGACAGAATGCAGAACAATGTCATACATTCACCCCAGTACAGAGATCTGGGCCTAAATCCATCGTTTTCTGATTTGCATATGGCCATGTCTGAACTGGGGTGGCGTAATGGGCAAAAGAACGATGGATTTAACCCAGATCTCTTGACTGGGGGAGAATGTCTGCATTGTCAGCATTTCGTCCATCATTTGTTTGTTGTAACGCTTTTCGCCCTGAGTGGGATGGGTATGCCCAGACGTGGGTCCCGTGCTCACTACGCCACTGGAGTCAAGCTATCCTGGCTGATGACGGCTGATAGCCAGAAACCGGTCCTAGGATGCTTGATTCCGGTCCAGGGAAGACATGGCTTGGCAGTTCGGGCTGGACTGTTCCCATGAGGCACAGGGTCAAGACTGATTTGCATATGGCCATGTCTGAACTGGGGTGGCGTAATGGGCAAAAGAACGATGGATTTAACCCAGATCTCTTGACTGGGGGAGAATGTCTGCATTGTCAGCATTCCGTCCATCATTTGTTTGTTGTAACGCTTTTCACCCTAAGTGGGATGGGTATGCCCAGACGTGGGTCCCGTGCTCACTACGCCACTGGAGTCAAGCTATCCTGGCTGATGACGGCTGATAGCCAGAAACCGGTCCTAGGATGCTTGATTCCGGTCCATTGAAGACATGGCTTGGCAGTTCGGGCTGGACTGTTCCCATGAGGCACAGGGTCAAGACTGATTTGCATATGGCCATGTCTGAACTGGGGTGGCGTTATGGGCAAAAGAACGATGGATTTAACCCAGATCTCTTGACTGGGGGAGAATGTCTGCATTGTCAGCATTCCGTCCATCATTTGTTTGTTGTAACGCTTTTCGCCCTAAGTGGGATGGGTATGCCCAGACGTGGGTCCCGTGCTCACTACGCCACTGGAGTCAAGCTATCCTGGCTGATGACGGCTGATAGCCAGAAACCGGTCCTAGGATGCTTGATTCCGGTCCAGGGAAGACATGGCTTGGCAGTTCGGGCTGGACTGTTCCCATGAGGCACAGGGTCAAGACTGATTTGCATATGGCCATGTCTGAACTGGGGTGGCGTAATGGGCAAAAGAACGATGGATTTAACCCAGATCTCTTGACTGGGGGAGAATGTCTGCATTGTCAGCATTCCGTCCATCATTTGTTTGTTGTAACGCTTTTCGCCCTAAGTGGGATGGGTATGCCCAGACGTGGGTCCCGTGCTCACTACGCCACTGGAGTCAAGCTATCCTGGCTGATGACGGCTGATAGCCAGAAACCAGTCCTAGGATGCTTGATTCCGGTCCAGGGAAGACATGGCTTGGCAGTTCGGGCTGGACTGTTCCCATGAGGCACAGGGTCAAGACTGATTTGCATATGGCCATGTCTGAACTGGGGTGGCGTAATGGGCAAAAGAACGATGGATTAAACCCAGATCTCTTGACTGGGGGAGAATGTCTGCATTGTCAGCATTCCGTCCATCATTTGTTTGTTGTAACGCTTTTCGCCCTAAGTGGGATGGGTATGCCCAGACGTGGGTCCCGTGCTCACTACGCCACTGGAGTCAAGCTATCCTGGCTGATGACGGCTGATAGCCAGAAACCGGTCCTAGGATGCTTGATTCCGGTCCAGGGATGACATGGCTTGGCAGTTCGGGCTGGACTGTTCCCATGAGGCACAGGGTCAAGACTGATTTGCAGATGGCCATGTCTGAACTGGGGTGGCGTAATGGGCAAAAGAACGATGGATTGAACCCAGATCTCTTGACTGGGGGAGAATGTCTGCATTGTCAGCATTCCGTCCATCATTTGTTTGTTGTAACGCTTTTCGCCCTAAGTGGGATGGGTATGCCCAGACGTGGGTCCCGTGCTCACTACGCCACTGGAGTCAAGCTATCCTGGCTGATGACGGCTGATAGCCAGAAACCGGTCCTAGGATGCTTGATTCCGGTCCAGGGATGACATGGCTTGGCAGTTCGGGCTGGACTGTTTCCATGAGGCACAGGGTCAAGACTGATTTGCATATGGCCATGTCTGAACTGGGGTGGCGTAATGGGCAAAAGAACGATGGATTAAACCCAGATCTCTTGACTGGGGGAGAATGTCTGCATTGTCAGCATTCCGTCCATCATTTGTTTGTTGTAACGCTTTTCGCCCTAAGTGGGATGGGTATGCCCAGACGTGGGTCCCGTGCTCACTACGCCACTGGAGTCAAGCTATCCTGGCTGATGACGGCTGATAGCCAGAAACCGGTCCTAGGATGCTTGATTCCGGTCCAGGGAAGACATGGCTTGGCAGTTCGGGCTGGACTGTTCCCATGAGGCACAGGGTCAAGACTGATTTGCATATGGCCATGTCTGAACTGGGGTGGCGTAATGGGCAAAAGAACGATGGATTTAACCCAGATCTCTTGACTGGGGGAGAATGTCTGCATTGTCAGCATTCCGTCCATCATTTGTTTGTTGTAACGTCAGACTTATGTACAGCATGACACACAACCTCTTCTACTTTCTCTGGACTAATAGTAGATTTCCCAACCTTGCTCAATTCACTCACGCATTTTAACAAGTGTTCAACTCGTTTCGCAATTACCATAACTTCATTTAAAGGAGGTTCATCTTTTTACCAGAGCTCCTCTCTTATTTTGTCACTACCACATTTCAATACAAACTGGTTATGTATTCTCTCTTCCACTAGTTCCCCAAATTTGCAACTTGACGCTAATTTCCTGAGAGCAGTCACAAGCTTCTCAACTGTTTCTTCCTTCCCTTGCTCTCTTAAACCAAAATAATAACGCTCCATAATGGTACTAACTTTTGGCAGAAAATGCAGGTCTAATTGCTTAGTACATACTTCATATTCATTTAACCCACTTTGACTTGCAGGACTTAATGGGGGCATATTCTCTAACACCTCTTGCCCCTCACCACCTAAACAATGGAGTAATAATGTCTGTTTCCTCTCTGCACTCAAATTTGTTCCACAAACGCTTGCATAGTTTTCAAATATTTTCTTCAACTTCTGCCACTTCACCGGTGGCTCCCCACGATTTGTCATGAAAAAAGGGGGTGCAGTTACATTTTGCATTTTTTCTAAAATCTTATTTCAATTTTTTTTTTTTTTTTTTTTTTAGAATTTTATGCAAGTCACACCTCACTTAATTTCAATATATGCTTACAATACACTCTTTTTTTAATGCGATGTTAAACCTGTAGATGATAGGGATCAACTAGTCACACATTCATGAAAATAAACTTTTAGGTGTGCTTGTCACTATGGTGGCAAGCTTACTACTGACAATCCTCTTAACATTTCAACCCAGAGAAGATCCTGTTAATTTTCCACCTATTCCACGAAGAAAACAATATTTCCTTTAAAATTTTCTTTAAAAATGGCCTCCGCCGTCACCATGAAAATATTTCAGTTTATTTTTTAAGGAGATTGGTCTTGCTTTCTTTTCCCTTTATTTCCTGACTTTAAGATGGCCGCCGCCGTCACCACGCGCACATTCCAGTTGGTTTTTGCCGGAGATAGGACTTGCTTTACTGATGCCGCCCAAACGTAGCACTTCGTCTTTTTTTTACATCTGGTTGAGCACAGTACTCACAACTTCAAGGATCACGTCAGCAGAGATGAAACGCAGACGCGCTCTGCGTTCCAGCAGCCACTGCCTCTCCACCGCTTGCCTCTCGGTTGCTCCTCTTTCTCCCGATCTTCCTTTACTCTGCACTGGACAATGCCTGCAGTGATCCGCCTCACAAAGTAAGCAGATTTCACTTCTCTGTGCCGTCGCTACTCTTAATTTCACTTTTCTCCTTCTCTGCAACAAGCAAGGTTCTTCCTTCCTGTCTCCCAATGTTGGGGTCGATAACTCGTTAGTCTCCCCACGATCGTCGCCAGTATAATAAAGTTCAGACACTGGTTTAAGTGATAAAGTAAGGGAGGTTTTATTAATCAACTCCAACCATTGTAGACCTGAGCCAACTGCCTCAAATAGAACCCCCCATGCTCCATGCTGGAACATGGAACCAAGCTACATCACAATATGTATGTTGCAAGAGTGAAGGGAGAGGTTGTGCTAGAGGACCTAGAGCTTTAAGAGAAGAAAGTTTAGGAGTCAGAGATGGTGGTCAGGCTGTGGAGTTGTGGAAAACGAAGGGGCTAGGGTGCATTGGAATCACTGTGGAAGTGGTGAAGTTTTTTTAACCATGCTTCACACTGCTCACTTGTCACTGTGTCTGTTATGCTGCAGCATGAGGGTTCACAGTGAGAACTGTTTACCACCTGAAAATAAAAAAGATTTCTGTACAAAGGGCATGCTTGCACACCTCAATACACTGCTGTTTGCTCTAATTTATAAGACTCAAAGCCATAGGTATTTTTATTGCCATTGCATTTATACAGCACACTTCTACAAGCTGTGGGTCCTGATAGTTGTGTTGCCTTGCCCAGAAAAAGCATGCAGAATGAATGGATGAGGAGAGTATTGGATGGGGTGCCCTATATAAAATGGTTGGAGTGTGAGAGAACCAGCAATTTGCTTTGGTCAAGTGGCCCTAACACAACATAGGCAAGGAGATCGAATGGTAGTAAGTATTGTGAGAAGCAGTGTTGGGGGGGGGTCTCCAGTATCTTGGGAACAGTGGACATGCCCTTGGGATTGCCTGGGGCTCGGACTTCCCGGACCCCTGGTCTCTCTCAGCAGAAGTGAAGAAGGGGTTGACGCGGGCGCACTGACAGGGGGGGGGGGTGGGGGTAGAGTGGGTGGAGGGTTGGGGGTCTGGGGGGGAAGCGTGGGAAGAACGGATTTCTCCTGATATGTACACTGCGGATTGGGTCCTTTTATTTTTCCCTGTAATTGGCTTAATTGCGCTGATTGAAAACTTTAATTAAAAATATATAAAAAAAAAAAAAAGAGGAGCAGTGTTGGAAGTGGCCCTTTTTGCAGGGTTATCCCCAAGCTTTTTGCTTTTTCCTCCTATTTTTCCTTGACCCGTTTGTGTTTGTTTTAGGACTCTGGGCACTTTGCCACTGCAATGTATGTGAAAGGTAGGACATGCCCTGGTTTATTTGGCATGCCCTAATAGTGAATTACAGCCAATTTCGTTTTTCACTATTGCAAGGGTACCAGTTCCCCATAGGATGGAATGGGAGGTTTGTTTATAACTTCTTATAAACATAACTGGCCCAGGCAATTCGGTGAGAAAATAAAATTTAGTATGCCTGAACTCAGAATCTAAAGATGCACCTTTCAGTGAAGGTGATTTTTCCATTCTGCGTTTGAAAATACCACTAGAAAGTGGGTGTTTTCTTTCTCAGTCATCCCATGTGCCTCTGCTTGAATGTGGATTGCCTGTCTGGGTTTTGGATGACAGAAGGCTGGAGGGGCTGGAGGGGCTCCAGATAGTCTAGGTATGTCAGGAAAGGGCTAAATAGACCTTGGTTGCAATGGGGGAAGGGGGAGGGGATTTCCTTGCACCTCAAAGGGCCTGGTCTGCCTCTGACAATGCCGTCTCCACCTCCTGCCAGGAAATCACACCAGAGAAGGCAGAACTGGTTCTGGCCGGGCGCAGGCCCTCTCTGCCTAAGAGATCAAAGGATTTTTGGACATAAATACTGGGTCCCAGACCCCTGAACTTTGGAACTCATCTGGAACAAGAAGACTGCCAAGAAGAAGAGCCGGAGAAGCTGCGAAAAGGAACGACTGCTTTGCTGGGTGCTTTGCTGGGCTGACCTGCAGTGGCTCCTACTGTAGTGGCCAGTGAAAGGCCTGGACTGGACTTTCTGCAACCCAATTTGTTTATCTCTCCAAGTGCATGAGGTAGAGTTTGCTCCTTGTTCACGAAGTCTCAGGAACAACAAAGACTTCAAGCTCTTCTGCCCGCAGCACTGGGGACTGTGTGTTTTGTGCTGCAAACAGAGGAAAAGCAGCTCAATGACATCTACGACGCCGCTGCCAACTCCGTGTGCTGAAAACACCACAGAGGGCCCTGCTGCAACACCACACCACAACCTTGGTCTCTCTGACGACGCCTGTGGATGCCGCCACCGAGCCGCTGCTTGCACCGCGACGTGTGAGCACCGCACTCCGCACCGCCTCGCGCCGAAGCTTTGGCACCGCAGAGAGCACTTGCACAATGCCGCACCGCGACCTTGGTCTCACCGATACTGCCTGTTGACGCCACCAACGAGCCGCTGCTCACACCATGACCTGTGGGCATCACACTCCGCACCGCCTCGCTTCACGCCGAAGCTTTGGCACTGCACAGAGTACCGCCGCAACATGACCTTGATCTCACCAACGACACCTGGTGATGCCGCCAATGAGCCGCTGCTCGCACTGCGACCTGCGGGCACCACACTCTGCACCACCTTGCTTCACGCCACAGCTTCGGCACTGCAGAGGGCACGGCTGCAACACCACACTGTGACCTTGGCCTCACTGACTATGCCTGTTGATGCGCCACCGAGTCGCTGCTTGCACCGCGACTTGTGGGCGCCGCACCACCTTGCTTTAAGAGGATGCCTTGCCCTCCCTGACGCCGCCGCTCCTAGCCAAAATTGATGCCGCTGCTTGCACCGTGGTTCGAGGGCACCGCTCGCAAGTTACACAACGCATTGCCCTCATCCTGCACCGCAGCCTTGGCCTACCGACGCCGGTGCCATCGACTCCATTTTGTCAGCCGACCACAGCGCTTCAGCAACGCCGATGCCGCTGCTTGCACCGTGACCTGCTAGCACCATGGCGAGCACCGCCTTCATCTCACACCGCGACCCTGGTCTCACCGACGATGCCATCTGACGCTGTCACCGAGCTGCTGCTCACACCCCGACCTGGGGGCACCGCACGCAGCACCGCTGCACTTCGCACCACAGCACCCAATGCCTGCCAGTGCTCCTGATTCCATCAGAGAGGAGCTCGACCTGCAACACGAGTGACTTCAAGGGTCTCAATGCCCTGCATTTCTCAGAGGTACTGTTTGCGGGTCTTCCCAACACTATAGCTGGCCCGCGACCCTGCGACCAGCCAGAACTGTTGGATTTGTTGTTCACAACGCCGTGATAGCCCCAGACGGAGCTATCGACATCAAGGAACTATTTTTTAACGCATATTTTGATAAGTGCAGATTTTGAAGTATAGTATTGTGGATGTTTATCGTATTTGGTCTTGTCTTAAGTGTATAAAAATTGGATATTTTCCTAAACTGCTGTGGTGTCCTTTTGTTGTGCGTACACTGTTTTACTGTTGGTTATGTGCAAATGCTTTACACACTGCCTCTAAGATAAGCCTGGCCGCTTGTGCCAAGCTACCAAGAGGGTGAGCAGGGGTTATTTTAGAAGTGTAACTCCCTTATCCTGACTAGAGTGGTGGTGGTTTCTGCCTCGCTTTGGCGCAAGTCTCAACTAGCCAGAAATCCCATTTCTAACAAGCAATTAAGCAGTAGGAATGTAGGGTCACGACAATTGTGTACAAGACCACCAACACAACACTGTGAGAATAATTGGGTGGCCTTTAAGTGCATGGTAAAGGCCATGTGTTAGGGCCAGAGATGTGATTCAGTCATTGTACTGCGAGAGAGACATGGAGCTTGGATACTAGGTGGTACGAAATATGCCATGATCTCTATCATAGATGGAGGGCATCTAGCATTCCTGTGTGGTACTGGCAGCACTCAGTGATATTATTATGCATGTGCATTGCTTAGATGGTCAAACAAAAGGCGGTAGACCATTGATAATCCTCGTGAGGTCAGACGTGTGTTCCAGAGCTTGCAGTGTGGGTGGTGAAGTCACACCACCAAGTCCTTGTTAGTTGAAGCTAGAATTTCAATTCGGAACTAGATCTTAATAAGAAATATTAGAATTAATTAAAGCAACACTCTTAAACCAATAGGCTCTTTCTGATATTTGTAGAGATTTAAGCCAATTTTTGAGTTTCATATGGAAAAATGTGCAGAGGAGGAATTATTTTGATTCTTTTGTACCTATTGAGCTAAAGTTGGGCTTAGAAGTGCTTAGTAAGACATCATACCTGTGATTACTATGCATTACAAACTTTTGCAGTGAAAGATTGAGGATGGAACCCTGTCAACACACATGTGAGTTTAGGAAGTTGTAGCAATAATGTTGCAATAGATGAATCGTAGGTTCGTTTCTGGAGTGCAGGTGTATCGTGTGGATATTTTCTCGTGTGGATATTGTCGACAACCATTGTAAATAATTTTAACTACATAGAATTAGCTCTTCTACATAATTTGAGATTGGGAGTCAGTGATTGGATTTAGAAATAACAGTAAAATGCCTTAATTGTTTCGTTTTTTTAGTTGCAAATTAGCATTACAGAAGGCCCAACAAAGTCCCTCCAGTAATTTGTGATGGACCAGGCATATTTTACACCATTGTAAGAAGCAATTCCCTGGTTTGCATGCCCGACATCCCCATCAGTCGAAACCCATAATCCAAATATGGCACATGTACCTGTCAACACAGTGGTGGATGCATCTTCCAGCCCCAGATCTCACGTAAATACATTTAGACAGAAGGGTGTTCTATGGAAGGGCCGGCTCTTTTATTGTACCGTCCAAAATGGCTGAGACCTATATGTTTGCAGTTATCTATATGAACAGCCTCAGAAGCTTTGTAGTCACTTTTTGACCCCCCCAATAAAATATTTTATTACAGAACTTTTAACTTTTTAAAGTATTTTGTAAATTTGCATTGATTTTATTATATATTTAGTATTCCTGTTTCAACATTGTAAGGTTCATAATTTTTATGAATCTGAGGGGCATATTTACAAGCCCCTATTGCCACAGGAATGTCACTTTTTCTGACATTCCTGTGGTGTTAGGGGCTTCACCTTATTCACAAGGCGGCGTTAAGCCACTTAATGAGGCTTAACGCCGCCTTGTGAATATGGCTCCCTTTCCCGCTACACTTAGGGAGTTATTATGATGTCTGACACGAATGGGCATGGGACCGACCGACAAACTACAATGCGACCGAACACAGTTCGGGCGCATAGTTCCTTTTCTCAATGGGAGCTCGTATTACGGCTTTAAACTGGTCGTAACACAAGCTCCCACTGAAGGAAGGGAGTTGCAGTTCATCCCTGCACCCCATGGCAGGCACCCCAAGGTGCCTTCCACAAACTGCAGGGATCAACAGGGGAGCAACATTGGTGCCGCCTTGGTCTCCAACCAGAGGCCGTGCACCAAAGGGGGCTCTTCTGGGGGCCCCCAAACACGCTTCCAGACATGGTTTCCATGTCGGACAGACCGGCATAGAAATCATTTCGGAAACCGTGATCGTAATCTCAAGGGCAAAAAGACCTACCCTTTAGATTACTTGCCGGCTTCCAACTGGCGGACGGGCTCTCAGAGCCTGTCGGAAACCAGCCAGAATGACCGGCAGGTTTACTTTTGGACTGCCTCTAACATAATGAGGCGGTCGGAAAGTAAACCAACCGCCAATTACAATGCAACCCTAAAGGCTCCGGCCGCCTTTATGGGCCGGATCGTAATTGGCCCCTTTGCGTGAAAGGAGTATGAAATGGGTGTTGCGGTAGGTGTTCCATCGCAACATCCATTGATTTGGATGCTGTCTCATATTTACAAGGGTGGCGTAAATATTGGACAGCGCCATAAGACCAGGGAAAACCTGGGGGCATATTTACAACTAAGGTGGTGGAGAGCGGCATTAAGACAAGAAGGTTAACGCCGTGCTTTGTCACTTTAGAAACGCAGGGCTGCCCCGTATTTACAACAATATGGTGCAGCGCTGCTTTTCTCCCTGACACTTGCGCTAAATTTAGCTGCCTAGCTCCAACGCAGGCACCCTTGCACCATAGTGCAAGGGCGTCTGCGTTGTGGGAAATTATTGTTTATGAACAGTAAGGTGTCCCTTTCTGCATGTAAATAATCATACATGGTATTTTGCTGTTTCTATGTGTGCTGCACAATGCAGCACACATGGTGTAAGGCGCCTACAGTTACCGCCAGCGCTAAGGGAAAGGTAGGGGTGCACCGTATTCTTTTAAATACTGTGCATCCCTCTGTTTGGAAACTGTCTGAGAGCGGTGTTAGCCTTCTTGACTTAATGCTGCACTTCAACAGTTTCCTAGTAAATATGCCTCTGAATGTTTTAGAGAATCTGTACTTGGTATGTTCTAAATGTTAGATTATTCATGTTTTTTATGTGGATAAAAGAAACTTGAAAGGTCCGCAAATATTTGTGTTTGAGAATCACCTGCCTCGAGACAAAACAAGGTGGCAATGAAAACTCACAGGGGAAGATTCTCTCCAAATTCAACCCTACACCTGCATTGGAGGCAGTAGTGGTCGCTGGTATTGTTAAGTGGTGGGGCATGGACGGGTAATAAAACTAAATAAAAAATAGTTATAAATATTGAAATTACACTTACCTACTCCTATGGCCCTGCCTTTCTCCCGATCGTCGCCTACCGGATGGACGTCCAGGAACTGCTGCACACTACGCAGGCTCCCAGCTCCCAATCCCAGCACTGCTCACATGCTGGGAATGCCTTGGTTCGGCGCTCAGACATAGACTGGGAGACTGTATTTGTTTCTCTACCCAGCTGTACAACACAGCTAGGTGGAGAAAGGCTAAGTGCGCATGACGGTTTGGCCAGCCCCAGAGGGCCGGTCAAACTGTCATGCCCACTTGGCAGTGTCCACCACTTCTCCCTGGTGCTGCAGCTGCAGTGTCAGGATCAATGGCCCGCCCCTCCCTCAGCTCGCTGCCTGTAGGACAACAAATAAAATGATAATAATAAAAAGGTTTTATTATCATTTTATTGTTGTAGGTTGCCTCTGCTGGCTTTCAGCGGGGGGCGATGCCCCTCTGCCATAACGGAGGAGCCGCCCCTGAACAAAATATAAAAGTTCCCACCCCCAAATAAGTAAATAAATATAGCTGACTTGGGGTTTAATTCTAATTGGAACTGAAACACCAATCCTTCTCAAATGAATTTAGCAATTCAATCTTTGTAATGTAATCTTGATTAAAACGAAGGCATCTAAAATGGGGAACCGATCATGAAAGTGATTATTACAGAAGACTGAACCCTGCTCAGTGAATGAATCTAGAATCTTCAAGAACAAGTTAAAAAAGAATGTAGTCGCCAAACCCTTGATAAGTAAATCTCCTTTCCTTCACACTAAGCTCACCTGCCTTACCCTCCCTATCATTACCTGGATATGCTGCTCCTTCCTGCAGAATGAACAAACAAAAGCATGTGACTACCTGGAGGGCCTCACTTGTTTTCATTGTGTTGTGTGTTCTTTTCGCCTATGCTTCCTGTTGTTTTATGCTCCCTCTCTATAAAAAGTGTATCTGTTCCCACTGTTTAAATCAGACTCGGGGCATATTATCAAGAAACTGCGTTAAAATTATCGCCGCTTTAGCGACAGAAAACTGCCGCTAAAGCGGCTATAATGGGCTTGATAATATGCCCTTGAGAATTCCCATAGAAGCCCGTGTTCTGGTGTCAACATGGGCTTATATTGGAATTCTCTGCGGCATATTATCAAGCCCATTATCGTCGCCTTAGCGGCAGTTTTCTGCTGCTAAAGTGGCGATAATTTTAACGCCGTGCTTGATAATATGCCCCTTGGTCTTTACAGTGGCACCATCTATGTTTAATATTAGGTTACATAAGCAGTATATAAATACAATTACAAAACAATACGCTTGATTTATTTTTATTATTTATTTTATGTATTCATCCACAATCAAGTTACATGACACCAGCATATGAAGCATAATTCACAGCGGTATCTACATGTCCACTATAAAGAAAATCCCAGCACAAGGGGCCAGCAATCATAATGAAATACATATAGCAAACTGTAATATACGTGACCATTAGTTACCCATATGAAGGCAGTTAACCCTTTGACACAATTGTGTTATTCTGAACCACTGTGCTATGTTTTGCCACTTGCCTTGATTTTTTCTATAACCCCCTTCTGGCAAAGTGCTCTGATGCCTTGCATGATGGGAAGAGTATGTGGTCTGATGGCTAGACTGCCGATCTTGGAGCTGGGAAAGCAAGGTTCAAGCCTCGGGTCGACTCCACATTCTGGGCAAATCACTTAGGGGTAGATTTACAAGCCTCCTCTGCCACCAGTACGTCACTTTTTGTGAGGTACTGGAGGCACATTTCATTTCTCCATATTTACAAGGAGAGGAAAAGCCACCCTGCGTGACTTTTCCTCTCCTTTTAAATATGGCCCCTTCACACGCAGCACTCGTGGAAGTGGCGTTCCATGGGTGTTGCTGTGGGTGTTCCCACGCAACACCCATAGAAGGAGACACATTTCCAGATTTATGAGTAATTGTAAATCTGGACATGCGTGTCAATGCTACGCCTCCCTGTAGTGATTGTTTTTGTGCAGGAAGGTGCCCCTTCCTGCATAAAAACAATCTCCCCATGACGCAGGCATCCTTGCACCATGGTGCAAGGGTGCCTGCGCCAGCGCATGGCTGCAGTTTATGCGCCAGCGCAGGGAAGAGCAAAGGACTGCGACATATTATTGTAAATATGTTGCATTCCTGTGCTTCGGAAGTGCCGCAGCGTGGTGCAGCCAAAAGGCTTGCGTTGCCGCACTGCGGCACTTCCTTGTAGATCTGCTCCTTCCTGTGCTTCCCAAAAAATGAATGTGTCCTTGTGTAAGGAACTGGTGCTCATGTAAAGAGCTCCAATACCTTCGGGTCGAGTTCGCGTTATATCAATCTGCACACAAAAACATTCGCTCTATTGGCAGAGTTCAAAATACATGAAACAGGAGGTCGAGTATTCTGTGCTGCAGCCGCCAGGCTACGCTACCCAGCTATGGCATGGGGCCGGTTCATCATCACAGGACTCGATGACTTGCACCACGCCGGCCTGTTGCGTATCACAGCTCCAGTCATCAAAACTCAAAATGGCGCAACGCTAGCACGAGCTTGTGCCATACAAGGGCATTTCATGCGATCCTATTCATAGCTAGAATCATTTCCTCCTATAAGCTGGCAGGAGTGATGATTCACGTTGAGACCCGCTATAAATCGACGCGTAATGCCGAAATATACACATTACTCAACATATCCACACCTAGCTTGAGAATGCTTCGCTTGCGGCACTTCCAAGCGCGCCTCATGCCTAAATATAGGAGTCTGATAAGGTTCCTGCCCCACCTTCTTCCTTACCAGCATCCCTCGAGGTGGTTATTTCGGAGCACAGTTCACTGAAGTGGTTGCAGCAATGAAGCAGTGAATCGCGCACCTGCCTCACCCTATCTTTGTTCTTGTCCTTGATTCATCGGGTTGCGGCTGACAAAGCATGACACATTCAGAGGTTATATTTTCAATCTGTAGCCAAACTGCCCATTATTGCAGGGTTCTCCTACTGTAAATAACACGTATCTGTGGGACATCATCAAAGTCTGACCGCTCCCTCATCAAAAAAATATTAATCTTCAGGTTTGTAACGTATTTGGGATGTTTGAGGAAGTTTGGAGTTGCACCCTGTAGCAGTGCTTGTATGTCACGCATCAACCCAGAACAACCGCAAACAATTTTCTGACTCTGCCAAGCTTCCAGTATATTAAAACCAGAAAAGAGGGAAATCTGTTGGATAAATGTAAGCCTCGGCGTATGAGAATGGAAAAAGAGATAAAAGTGAGAACATAAAGGCGGAAAGAATGGAATGCTTGACAGAACCCATTCCTCAATATGCTTCAGAAAAATATTGTAATGGGAAAGAGAAAGAGGCAGGTGTGCCTCATAGGACTAGAGTTTCTGTGATGACACCCGATGAGGTGAGCCAAAAAAAAAGATGCAGGCACACATCATCCACTGACGGATCAATCCTAAGGGAAAGTAGCGCGGAGCTAATTAAGGCAGAAAGGTGTGTTCATTTATTTAATTTCTGTGTTTCACTGCCTTCTTATCTCTGTTTCACTTCCTCTCTCTCGTTCTCGCCTTCTCTCGCCCTTTATCACTGTTTCTCTCACCGCCCCCGAGTCTTACCTTTCTTTCTTTCTCACTTCTCTCCAAGTGAGGTATAGAATGGTATGGCAAGCCCATGAAAACTGCCATCTTCAGAACTGATTGCATGGCATCAGTGCTCAGCCGTAGTCATTGAAGAGGATCAAATAAGGCAGCTATTTCGTGCCAGGGTCAAACTCCTGCTGTTAGCCCACTGGGCTAATGGTTGATTGTTCTTGTGCGGTTGAGTACAATATGTTTAGTGTACAGGCTTTTTTATTTTGCAGCATTATTTAGTGCAAACCGACCCGAAGGTATTGGAGCGCTTTACATGAGCATGAGTTACGACGTTACACAAGGGCACATTCATTTTTTTGGTAGAGACGGGGAGATTAAGTGATTTGCTCAGAATCACAGGATGTGGAGTCGACCCCAGGCTCGAACCTTGGATTCCCAGCTCCAAGGTCGGCAGTCTAGCCGTGAGACCACATCCTCTCCCCAACATAGGACATTCATTCATTCATTCAACAAAGGACGTATTCAAATCAGTTTTGATCTCGCTCCAACGGGGACAGTCCAGCCCGAACTGCCAGGCCTGGTCCTCCCTGAACTATAACACAAGCAACTTAGGATCGGACCAAGCTATACCTGGCTGATGAGACCTAACTAGGGCAAACCCGGCCCTGAATTGCATGTTTTTTTGTTGAAGGAGGGTCAAGATTGCTTTGCAGATGGCTGGGTCCAAAGTGAGGTGGCATGGTGTGCAAAATAAAGATGAACTGGAAAGATGCCTAGAGTAATTACCAGTGTCTGAGATTAATTCAAGCATTCCATCCATCACTTTTATGCACACTTTAGTGTGTTGCCCAAAGTGGGACAGGTAATGCTGCAACATGGGTCCCTTGCACATTGTGTCACATGAACCAAGCTATACCTGGGTGATGAGCCCAAACTAGGTTGAAACTGGCCCTGGGTTGCTTGTGTGAAAGTTCAGGGAGGGCTTGGATTGGTAGTTTGGGTTGGACTGCTCCCATTGGAGCAGAGTCAAGACTGATTTGCATCAGGCTTGTTCCAAACTGCGATGACATGGGGTGCAAAATAATTATGGGCTTGGATGTGGCCCAAACTAATTAACAGTGACTAAGATTGATTCAAGCTTTCTATCCATAACTTTTTTGTATACTTTAGTGTGTCACCCTAAGTGGGATGAGTATGTACAGACTTGGGCCCGTGCACACTGTGTCACTGGAGCCAAGCTATACCTAGCTGATGAGCCCTAACTAGGGCAAAACCAGTCCTGGGTGCTTGTGTTCCAGTTCAGGGAGGACCTTGCCCGGCAGTTTGGGCTAGACTGTTTCCATTGGAGCAGGGTCACAACTGATTTGCATATGGCTGGATCCAAACCAAGATCGCATGGTGTGCATAGTAACAATCAGATGGTATGTGGCCCAATGTAATTACCAGTGGTTAAGACTAATTCAAGCATTCCATCCATCGCTTTTTGTATAGTTTAGTGAGCTCGTTTTGTTTGCATTAGGACTCTGTCCACTTTCTCCCTGCTATCCAGTGGCAAAATGCCTGTGCTCCCTCTGTTAAACATGGTAAAATTGTCACACACCCAAATGGAACATTTAATTTGCGTATAACTTCTGTGTAAATGATACTATATGTACCAGGGCCTGTAAATTAAATGCTACTAGTGGGATACAGCATTCATTGTGCCACCCACTAAAGTAGCCTTTTAAAGCATGTCTCGGGCATACCAGTGCAGCCTGTATTGCAGTTTTAAAGCACCATTTTAAACTGGCAAGGTAAAACTTTTTGCAAGGCCCAAATCTTCCTTTTTATTGCTTGTTAGACCTGGCATCCTTGGCGTGGTTTCCCTTGACTTTTTTGCCTTCTGACCTCCTGTTTTGCTGACTTCACCTTTGTTGGATTTAGGATTCTGGGCACTTTACCACTGCTAACCAGTGCTAAAGTGCATGTGCTCTTTCCCTAAAACATGGTAACATTGGCTTAACCACAATCAGCATATTTAATGTACTTATAAGTTCTTTGTAAGCTATATACTACATGTGCCCAGGGCCTGTAAATCAAATGCTATTAGTGGGCCTGCAGCACTGATTGTGCCACCCACTTAAGTAGCCCTTTAAACATGGCTCAGGTCTGCCACCACACTGCCCGTGTGTGCAGCTTTAAAATGCCATGTCGATTTGGCAAGTTAACCATAATGCCAGGCCCAAGTCTTTATTTTAAATACATGTAAGTTATCCTTTTGTTAGGCCCTGGCCAGTCCAAATGGCAGGGTAAAGTGCATTTAAAAAGTTGGACATGTAGTTTTAAGTTTTCCATTCCTAGGTAGTGAAAAACTCTTAAATGTATTTTTCATTACTGCAAGGGCCATCTGTTCCATAGGTTAACATTGGGATGACCTTATTGCATTTTATAAGGGTAATTTCCAATTGGAAAAAGTTAGACATTTCAATTATGATGTCTCTGGACTCACAATTTAAAATAACAACTTATGTAAAGTTGAATTTTAAGTTGCAAATCTGAAAATGGCACTTTTATAAAGTTGACATTTTTCTGCTTGTCTCTGAATAAACATCATGGGTGGGACACAGTCTGGGCTTTGTGCATTCCCCCAGACAGCCACACACAAAAGGAGCTTAGATGTGACTGATGGGCAATCAACATCCTGATGGGCCATCCTGGGCAGGATGGGAGGGAGGATCAGACATGTACACCTGAATCGGCTAGGCCTCTCTCTATACAAAGGGCTGCATATCACCCTTTAGTGAGTGTGGAGCCAGGGCAGGAAGGGCAGCAGCTCTGTGCACTTCACAGACTTCTCTTTGACGTCTCCCCAACATCAAATCACAACTGGGTATAAGTAGTTCTTGACCCGAGGACATTCTGCCAGGAAGAAGAAGGAATGCAATCAAGCTCCCGGCCGTCAGTCCCCGCTTTGAGGCTCACGGTGATTGGAGCTGAGATTTTAAACTCGAGGGGAAACCCTGATAAGTTTCCTACCTGAAAAGATAAAATAACCGCAAAAAACAAACAATGAAATTGCTATATCTTCGATGTAAGGCATTTGGAGCATTACATCCTGGAATCTATAGAACCCAAAGTCCACTTACTAGAGAAAGTAGTGTGTTCCAGCCTGACCTCCCATCTGCACAGCCTGCAACGGTAATAACTGTTTGGACACCATGATGTTTTGTAGGCAACATGTTGCGGTCACCTGATCCGCCTCCCTACGTTATTCTGATAACTCTGTGAAACTAGGTCACAAAGATAAGCGTCATCTTGGAATGGTAAAAGGCAAGTAAAAACTTGTCCCAGTACAAGTGTCGCTTCCTTTATTCCGTTGGAAGTATGCAATTTATACATAAAATATTTCCAAGGTCGTTATAGTGGAATTACTAGAGGCACCAAAATCTAATATGTCAGGCAAATTTTTTATTTTATAAATTATGGTCCGCATACCCGGTCTGCTTATAATATAAAAAAAAGTCCAATAGTTAACATGTAAGTGTCACCGTCCTAGTGCGTTCGAGATGGACCCTTATGTCACTCACAATATGGTACGTTGGACCCGTGTCCCAAAGCCGAATCCCGTGTGTCTAGTATCATCCTAAATCATAACCAATCCATTTCCCTACTGCAGGTCGCGATCACCTGATTCACCTGTGTGCTTAACGTTATCTCAGTATAGAAATCAATCTATCATTAGTGTTTGTAATACCAAGTCCAATGCTACAACAAACCATCCTAATTGGACTAAGACTTGCTCCACTGTTACCACACCCAAATCCAGTATGTATGGTCTCAACAAAAAGTGTGGTCAATCACTTACTACACTATCGGTCGTGATCGTAAACCTTATCTGGGTACAGAGGTTTTATTAAATTTTTACAAAAAGAACGTGACGAGGGGGCAGAAAGAATATACACAAACCAGGAAAAAAGGGTAATGAGATCCACATCACACACTCAAAAGAACTAGATGCTGGAGAGGATGGTACATTTAATAACACCTCTGTACCCATAGGACCCAGGGCTAAGACCTTAAGTGATGATGTAACAATTGTCAACCTATCACAACATGTGTTATCTCCTGAAGAATAGAATGTACTTAAAAAAGGCTTACTCAAATCCATATAGACCTATTTAAGTTTGAACACAGGCTGAAATTGAAGAAATATTTTGATGCCAATCAAAAGCCATTTCCAATGCCAATCTTCACTGTCAACGAAAGTGATAGAACAATTCAGGATATTCAGGCACTGCAATTGTTGTTATCACTAGATGAGAGGACAGGGACAGCACCAAGTGTGGATGAAATATTAAAAGACCTAAATATTGATACGAATCTCAATTTGGACAGTGGTCTGAGAATGAAATCTACTTTTACACCTGTATTGCCGCCTGATAATATGATTGACTGCTTTTACAAAGCTGTAACAAAAGATCTATATGTGTTAGAGGATACATTTCACCGAAAACATACTAAATGGAAAGACAACATGAGTAAAGAAGAACGAATAGCGTTACAGAAATTTACTGACTATACTGACAAAGCCATCAAAGAGGTGGATAAAGGTGGTAATATTGTCTTGTTAGACATGGACTATTACATAGAGGAGATTGACAATCAGTTAAAAGACACTAGCGCATACACCAGAATCTGACACAATCCTTTAACAGATGTAACCGCACTTATTGAAAGAACATTGAGATACTGGTTAAACTCCTGTCTCCTCACTGAGCATGAATTTAAATATCTTTTTAATCCAACACCGCGAGCTCCATGTATGTATACTTTACCAAAGATACATAAAAATCAAACCACACCTCCTGGAAGACCGATTATTTCCAGGATGGGGTCACCCACTGAGCATATCTCGGAATACATCAACATTTTCTTACAGCTTACTGTCCAAAACATACCGGCTTTTATTCTGGATACAAAAGACATATTAAATAAACTGGAGGATTTGTGTTGGTCTGACGATTTTACATTAGTCTCCTTAGTTGTGAATGCTTTATACACCAGCCTTCCTCTAAATAAAGGTATGGAAGCTCTAACGTATTTTCTATCTAAACGTGATGCTACCCTATATGAACACACACAAATGGTCTTAGAGCTCACCCACCTTACATTAGAAAACAATATTTCGTACACAATGGCACATGGTTCAGACAGTCATTTGGAGTAGCCATGGGATCAAAATCTTCAGCTTCCTTTGCTAACATCTATATGGGGTTCTTTGAATATCAACACATTTGGAACAATGGTCCACCAAACATGACAGGCTCCATTATCTATTGGGGACGTTTTATAGATGATATCCTTATGATTTGGGGAGGTGACTATGAGACCTTAATGAAATTTATTTCACACCTCGATAACAATGATTACAATCTGGGATTTACACACAAGATCAGTAAGTGTGAGATCGAGTTTTTTAGATGTTACCCTTTATATAGAAAATGGCAAAATTGAATCAAGATTGTACCGCAAACCAACTCCTTGTATTCATGCGGACAGTGCTCATCCCAACATGCAGAATAGGGCAATCCCATTTGGAGAAATGACATGCCTAAGAAGAAAGTGCAGTAGTGACGCAGTTTTCTAAAAAGAATTAGACTCCCTCAAGGCGCGTTTTACTACTAGAGGGTATGATAAAATCACCTTGGAAAAAGCACATAGTCGGATAAACAAAACTAGCCGTACTAAGCTTTTGAAATCTAACAACAAGAGAGGGAATAGGAACAAACAGAGAATCAATATTGCATTCATCACACAATACAACACTCACAGTCAGGATATATACACAACCCTATACAAACACTGGTACCTTCTGAAACTTGATCATAGCCTAGACAGTACATAAGAAAGAAACCTCAGATTACATACTGTAGGGGAAGAATGCTCAGAAACCTTCTGTGTCCATACTACATACCACAGAACAAAGCCAAACCAGCACAAACATGGTTGCCAACCAAACCCCTGGGTTTCTACAGGTGTCCTACCTGTAATGCATGCCAATATGCTCTCAATTAGACAACAAGTTTCAGCTACAATACGAGTCAGGTACACAAACGTCAACATTTTATTAATTGTAATATCCAAATATGTAATGTATTGTATTATCTGTGAGTGTGATCAAATCTACATAGGCAGCACAATCAGACTTTTAAAAGAAAGAATACAGGAGCACATCAGGGCAATACATAATGGCAATACTAACTATCCGCTGGTGGTGCATTATAACAATGTACATTCGACATCTGAAGTCTTTAAACTTAGCTTTCATGGAATTACGGTAGTGGAGGACAATCCACGGGGGAGATAGAACATTAGCACTGAGAAAATGGGAAACGAAGTGGCTCATAAAACTGAGGTCAGTGGATTTAGGATTGAATATTGATAGGGAACTCCATGTCTTTCTAAGGGACTGAATATGTAAACACTGCTAGTGGGTATTGTTTTTATAATAAACTGCATAACAATGTATTTACTCTACTGAGTTCCGATAACATATCCTTGTACTATACTCTGTGATATGAACAATCTTATATGATGATTAAGTATGTCACATCTCCCTCTTTGGATCTTGACTCACACCTTCTGCTCTGGTGTTTCTCTGCACTATGGGAATACAGGTATGAAAACAGTGGAGCATATGTTTTTTCTTTAGACAAGAAGGATCGTCTCCAGGATCACATTAACTGGGAAGATAATCTTGTTGTTATGAAGATGATGGTTGCACACAGATGAGGTTCACGATCACGACCAATAGTGTAGTAAGTGATCGACCACACTTTTTGTTGAGACCATACATACTGGATTTGGGTGTGGTAACTGTGGAGCAAGTCTTAGTACAATTAGGACAGTTTGTTGTAGCATTGGACTTGGTATTACAAACACTAATGATAGATTGATTTCTATACTGAGATAACGTTAAGCACACAGGTGAATCAGGTGATCGCGACCTGTAGTCCGGAAATGAATTGGTTATGATTTATGATGATACTAGACACACGGGATACGGCTCTGGGACACGGGTCCAACGTACCATATTGTGACTGACATAAGGGTCCATCTCGAATGCACTAGGACGGTGACACTTACATGTTAACTATTGGACTTTTTAAATATTATAGGCAGACCGGGTATGCGGACCGTAATTTTCAAAATAAAGAATTTGTCTGATATATTAGATTTTGGTGCCTCTAGTAATTCGACTATAATGACCTTGGAAATATCTTATGTATAAATTGCATACTTCCAACGGAATAAATGAAGCAACACTTGTACTAGGACAAGATTTTACTTGCCTTTTACCCTTCCAATATGGCGCTGATCTTTGTGACCTAGTTTCACAGAGTTATCAGAATAACGTAGGGAGGCAGAACAGGTGACCGCAACACGTTGCCTACAAATCATCATGGCGTCCAAACAGTTATTACCGGTGCAGGCTGTGCAGATGGGAGGTCAGCCTGGAACACGCTACTTTCTCAAGTAAGTGGACTTGGGTTCTCTAGATTCCAGGATGTAATGGTCGAAATGCCTTACATCGAAGATATAGCAATTACATTGTTTGTTTTTTGCGATTATTTTATCTTTTCAGGGAGGAAACGTATCAGGGTTTCCCCTCGAGTTTAAAATCTCAGCTCCAATCACCGTGAGCCTCAACGCGGTGACTGACGGCCTGGCGCTTGATCAACAACAAATTTCTAGATACACTGTTTGTATTTCAGGTAAATTTCAATAGATGGATTTTAGTGGGGGATTACTGGGAGGACTAATGATGTTGTTAATTAACATAAGTTTCTTTAAACTTTTTCCGTAGGGAGAATGCTGACTAGGGACTGTTTCTTATATTTGGGCTGCGTCCCTTTGCCGTTGCCTCAAACAAAAGGCGAACCAATATCTATTGATCACTGGGAGCATACCTGTTATTATTGTGACATCCGGTATCGGTAAATAGTTAATTATTATCTCTCCTAGACACTAAGTTGGCACAGGTGTTATGATGAGAATTGGTTTATATTATGGATCACTTTTTATGATGCAGATGTAAATCCTTGGAGCAGTCTACTGTGAAAAGGGATTGATAGGAGGGTTGCCAGTGGATTTGAAACCTGAATGAATTCGAGGACATTGCCCTGTACACACATACAAGTAAAGTGGTAAATCATACATTCTTGCTTTGTACTTTTATAAACAGAACAGGTAGCGTCAGTTTTTTATTTGTTATATATATTTACATAGGGACGGAAATTGATTTACTTTTTAAATGGGCTTGAATATATGTAACCCATATGTTTTATATATGCGGTCAATTCTGAGAACTTTCCAGTGTATTACATAGAGGAGGAGATTTATTATATTTCCTGCCCAGTCCATATAGACAGGTGTTAGACTATGTGGTGTAACCTATACAAATTCTTTTTAATAGTTTTACTGCAATATAAAGGGAAAGTCTAATCTTCTGGTGGGCCTTATCGGATGCTGCCCAGCCATCTTAGAGATGAATGGGAAACAGAGAGATTCATATGAACTGTACAGAGGGCGAGATTTATTTATGCTCTCTGTCCAACGTACCTATACAGTTGAATCTGGGTGGTGTGTGTGCTCCTGATTATATTTCTTGTTGAGAACGAGTCATCCTGCTAATATTCATCCTTTTTGTTTACAATAGATTCTATTAGGAGACTCTACTCGTGGCATCTCCTTACATTGTGGTTACGCGATAGCTTGTGATAGAAACGTCTGGACTGCGAACGTGTGAATTGGTGGGTTTTTAAAACACAATCTTTGCCTATAGCTACCCTTTACAACTTTCTCTTATAGTCCAACTTACCACTGGACAGGCACTTGGTGAAGGTTAAGTGAACACACATTCTTAGAGAAATCCAGCTCTGATCTATACACTTTGGTGGGGGCGAATATGTGCTTTATTACTATCATTGACTATAATTTTTCTGCTGGTACAAACTAGACAATCACTGAACACCATCTCTCCTCTTCTCTGACTCTTGAGCACTTAAAACGCTTAGAGATCTTCTTTCTTTCTACTCTATTTTTTATGGCCCCAAATATGGCCACAATACTATGTTACGACTTAGTTATAATTCTCAGCAGCAATCTTGTATAGTTTTTGTAAAATAAGAAGCATCATGTTTGGTTTTTACTTTTCCAGCCTTGAAAAAGTCTATGTTTAGATGAAACACGTGTTGGCAAATTCTATGCTGGGAACACTGAATCCAACTAGCAACAAAACTATGAATCATTTGTGATCAATTGTACTTGTTGAAAGGATAACATTGGTCTACTGAAAACTACATTTGTAGAAGTAATTACATTGCAAAACTTGTGTTTGTTACACTTGTCCATTACATTCTGGATATGCATATTGTTATTTGAGAGTGCTGAACCAAACTCCTTTCTCTAATTCTTATGTATACACAGTAGTTAGTACTGTGTAATTAGCACCTTAGGTAGTGGGTGCTTGGAGCTATTAGAACCTCCAAGTTTGACCCTAAACAACTAAAAGCCTGTGACAACTTACTTAAATCAAGATGAGTGCGTTTTAAACAAGACTTGAACCATTCCGAATTACATGCAGTACCAGAAAACTATGTTTTTAGATAGAAAATACGTTAGAGCTTCCATACCTTTATTTAGAGGAAGGCTGGTGTATAAAGCATTCACAACTAAGGAGACTAATGTAAAATCGTCAGACCAACACAAATCCTCCAGTTTATTTAATATGTCTTTTGTATCCAGAATAAAAGCCGGTATGTTTTGGACAGTAAGCTGTAAGAAAATGTCGATGTATTCCGAGATATGCTCAGTGGGTGACCCCATCCTGGAAATAATCGGTCTTCCAGGAGGTGTGGTTTGATTTTTATGTATCTTTGGTAAAGTATACATACATGGAGCTCGCGGTGTTGGATTAAAAAGATATTTAAATTCATGCTCAGTGAGGAGACAGGAGTTTAACCAGTATCTCAATGTTCTTTCAATAAGTGCGGTTACATCTGTTAAAGGATTGTGTCAGATTCTGGTGTATGCGCTAGTGTCTTTTAACTGATTGTCAATCTCCTCTATGTAATAGTCCATGTCTAACAAGACAATATTACCACCTTTATCCACCTCTTTGATGGCTTTGTCAGTATAGTCAGTAAATTTCTGTAACGCTATTCGTTCTTCTTTACTCATGTTGTCTTTCCATTTAGTATGTTTTCGGTGAAATGTATCCTCTAACACATATAGATCTTTTGTTACAGCTTTGTAAAAGCAGTCAATCATATTATCAGGCGGCAATACAGGTGTAAAAGTAGATTTCATTCTCAGACCACTGTCCAAATTGAGATTCGTATCAATATTTAGGTCTTTTAATATTTCATCCACACTTGGTGCTGTCCCTGTCCTCTCATCTAGTGATAACAACAATTGCAGTGCCTGAATATCCTGAATTGTTCTATCACTTTCGTTGACAGTGAAGATTGGCATTGGAAATGGCTTTTGATTGGCATCAAAATATTTCTTCAATTTCAGCCTGTGTACAAACTTAAATAGGTCTATATGGATTTGAGTAAGCCTTTTTTAAGTACATTCTATTCTTCAGGAGATAACACATGTTGTGATAGGTTGACAATTGTTACATCATCACTTAAGGTCTTAGCCCTGGGTCCTATGGGTACAGAGGTGTTATTAAATGTACCATCCTCTCCAGCATCTAGTTCTTTTGAGTGTGTGATGTGGATCTCATTACCCTTTTTTCCTGGTTTGTGTATATTCTTTCTGCCCCCTCGTCACGTTCTTTTTGTAAAAATTTAATAAAACCTCTGTACCCAGATAAGGTTTACGATCACGACCGATAGTGTAGTAAGTGATTGACCACACTTTTTGTTGAGACCATACATACTGGATTTGGGTGTGGTAACAGTGGAGCAAGTCTTAGTCCAATTAGGATGGTTTGTTGTAGCATTGGACTTGGTATTACAAACACTAATGATAGATTGATTTCTATACTGAGATAACGTTAAGCACACAGGTGAATCAGGTGATCGCGACCTGCAGTCCGGAAATGAATTGGTTATGATTTATGATGATACTAGACACACGGGATTCGGCTTTGGGACACGGGTCCAACTGAGGAAATAGGGATTTTTATGATCAATTGTGTCCCCTATCTTAGACCCCAACGGCTCCATGTACGTGCTACAAGTACATGTATGTTCCCTCCACTTCCAGCTATGAAGACGCAAATACATGTGCGTCCAACGTTAACATGTCCTCTTTCAGATCCACCATGAATGGGTCGAATATTCCGTTCCTAAGTATGCTTGGCCACCGTCTTTATATGGTGCACCTTTCACGTTTTCCAGCTCTGGCGAGTAGGCCCTGAATTCTGCCATCGAGCCTTTTCCTGCCTTCTGCCTCTGAATGCTCCAGCCTGGACCTGCATCTGTATCCATGACCTTTGTCTTACTCCCTGCGCGGCTAACGGTGCCTGGCTCGGCCTGTTGCCTGCCAAGACTGTATTTCGCCTTCAAGTTATCTGCTCCGCTCCTCGACCAATACATTCCTGTCTAGTAGTTTAGGTAAACATCCTTCCAGCTGCAGAGCAAAGGGCCCGGCCTCACTGTCTCCGTGCAAGTAATTCATAGCTCCTGTTACCATGGTAGGCCCATGCCCCCTCGCATCTCATGTAGACACGTAGACGCTTATACACGCACTAGCAGTCAGTATAGAATAGCCTCTGCCCAAGAGACCCTTCCTTCCAGATAATACAGTTCCTTAAACACAAGATATTAGATACGATTTGGGATTAGGTTGTTCTGACATCCCAGACTTCTGTCTCCTCATGTAGGGCTAAATGTCAAGTCCCCTTCACCCTCCAGTTACACGTCAATCACACGTCATGCAGCTGCGCGCGCATCTCTGCCATATATTTCTGCTGACATTGCAGGATTCTCTTATGGATCCACCCACCTGTGACATCTTCATAATGACGTTTCTAGTACACGCCCTTATGCACGCCTATTGTAACGCCTTTTCCATTACGTATGTGTATTCTTATCTCTCCTATCAGCTGTTACGCCTCTTACATCTGCCTTTACTGTAATGCATTGACTATATATATGACAACCTGTCAATAAAGTATTGTCTATCCCTTCCCGAACCTTCGTGGTGACGGAACCCGATTGCCTGGTTCGAACCAATTCCTTTGTAAGGAATAAAACCCCTTTTAAAACCTCAAATACCACGGATTCTGCCTCTTATTTTTACTGAGTTATTCTTATTGAACTTTACCGCATAAATTAAGTCTAGGTAATTTAAATTTACCACATAATGTACCATATTGTGACTGACATAAGGGTCCATCTCGAATGCACTAGGACGGTGACACTTACATGTTAACTATTGGACTTTTTAAATATTATAAGCAGACCGGGTATGCGGACTGTAATTTTCAAAATAAAGAATTTGTCTGATATATTAGATTTTGGTGCCTCTAGTAATTCGACTATAATGACCTTGGAAATATCTGATGTATAAATTGCATACTTCCAACGGAATAAATGAAGCAACACTTGTACTAGGACAAGATTTTACTTGCCTTTTACCCTTCCAATATGGCGCTGATCTTTGTGACCTAGTTTCACAGAGTTATCAGAATAACGTAGGGAGGCAGAACAGGTGACCGCAACACGTTGCCTAAAAATCATCATGGCGTCCAAACAGTTATTACCGGTGCAGGCTGTGCAGATGGGAGGTCAGCCTGGAACACGCTACTTTCTCAAGTAAGTGGACTTGGGTTCTCTAGATTCCAGGATGTAATGGTCGAAATGCCTTACATCGAAGATATAGCAATTACATTGTTTGTTTTTTGCGATTATTTTATCTTTTCAGGGAGGAAACGTATCAGGGTTTCCCCTCGAGATTAAAATCTCAGCTCCAATCACCGATAGCCTCAACGCGGTGACTGACGGCCTGGCGCTTGATCAACAACAAATTTCTAGATACACTGTTTGTATTTCAGGTAAATTTCAATAGATGGATTTTAGTGGGGGATTACTGGGAGGACTAATGATGTTGTTAATAAACATAAGTTTCTTTAAACTTTTTCCGTAGGGAGAATGCTGACTAGGGACTGTTTCTTATATTTGGGCTGCGTCCCTTTGCCGTTGCCTCAAACAAAAGGCGAACCAATATCTATTGATCACTGGGAGCATACCTGTTATTATTGTGACATCCGGTATCGGTAAATAGTTAATTATTATCTCTCCTAGACACTAAGTTGGCACAGGTGTTATGATGAGAATTGGTTTATATTATGGATCACTTTTTATGATGCAGATGTAAATCCTTGGAGCAGTCTACTGTGAAAAGGGATTGATAGGAGGGTTGCCAGTGGATTTGAAACCTGAATGAATTCGAGGACATTGCCCTGTACACACATACAAGTAAAGTGGTAAATCATACATTCTTGCTTTGTACTTTTATAAACAGAACAGGTAGCGTCAGTTTTTTATTTGTTATATATATTTACATAGGGACGGAAATTGATTTACTTTTTAAATGGGCTTGAATATATGTAACCCATATGTTTTATATATGCGGTCAATTCTGAGAACTTTCCAGTGTATTACATGGAGGAGGAGATTTATTATATTTTCTGCCCAGTCCATATAGACAGGTGTTAGACTATGTGGTGTAACCTATACAAATTCTTTTTAATAGTTTTACTGCAATATAAAGGGAAAGTCTAATCTTCTGGTGGGCCTTATCGGATGCTGCCCAGCCATCTTAGAGATGAATGGGAAACAGAGAGATTCATATGAACTGTACAGAGGGCGAGATTTATTTATGCTCTCTGTCCAACGTACCTATACAGTTGAATCTGGGTGGTGTGTGTGCTCCTGATTATATTTCTTGTTGAGAACGAGTCATCCTGCTAATATTCATCCTTTTTGTTTACAATAGATTCTATTAGGAGACTCTACTCGTGGCATCTCCTTACATTTTGGTTACGCGATAGCTTGTGATAGAAACGTCTGGACTGCGAACGTGTGAATTGGTGGGTTTTTAAAACACAATCTTTGCCTATAGCTACCCTTTACAACTTTCTCTTATAGTCCAACCTACCACTGGACAGGCACTTGGTGAAGGTTAAGTGAACACACATTCTTAGAGAAATCCAGCTCTGATCTATACACTTTGGTGGGGGCGAATATGTGCTTTAATACTATCATTGACTATAATTTTTCTGCTGGTACAAACTAGACAATCACTGAACACCATCTCTCCTCTTCTCTGACTCTTGAGCACTTAAAACGCTTAGAGATCTTCTTTCTTTCTACTCTATTTTTTATGGCCCAAAATATGGCCACAATACTATGTTACGACTTAGTTATAATTCTCAGCAGCAATCTTGTATAGTTTTTGTAAAATAAGAAGCATCATGTTTGGTTTTTACTTTTCCAGCCTTGAAAAAGTCTATGTTTAGACGAAACACGTGTTGGCAAATTCTATGCTGGGAACACTGAATCCAACTAGCAACAAAACTATGAATCATTTGTGATCAATTGTACTTGTTGAAAGGATAACATTGGTCTACTGAAAACTACATTTGTAGAAGTAATTACATTGCAAAACTTGTGTTTGTTACACTTGTCCATTACATTCTGGATATGCATATTGTTATTTGAGAGTGCTGAACCAAACTCCTTTCTCTAATTCTTATGTATACACAGTAGTTAGTACTGTGTAATTAGCACCTTAGGTAGTGGGTGCTTGGAGCTATTAGAACCTCCAAGTTTGACCCTAAACAACTAAAAGCCTGTGACAACTTACTTAAATCAAGATGAGTGCGTTTTAAACAAGACTTAAACCATTCCGAATTACATGCAGTACCAGAAAACTATGTTAGTCCAGGAAGTACATGCACCTTTGATATGCTGTTGAATTTATGCTTTGCCAGATGCATAATCTATGCTGTGGAAGGAACACCCGATATAATAATATATATCGTGAGAGATTGTGCCCACTGAGTAACACATGAAATATGTGTGGGTTGGAGGACAATCATTATTGACTGTCACTGTTTCTTTCTTTCTTTCTTTCTCTCTTTCTCTCAATCTTTCTCTCATTCTTTCTTCCATGTAGCACACCACACCACCAGGATGCCAGAGGGCTTCACAGAGTCAAAGACGTTTCAGTTTTACAGTAAAAGCAAATGGGATCAAAGGCTGCGTAAATGAAGATAGAATGTAAAAATAAGGTACAACAATCGATAGGGAATGTCAAGCAGGGTGGACACATTCCAATAAGCAAGTGATAACTGCAAGTTAAAGTGGACCAAGAAAGTGGAGTTCTGTGTTTCATAAAGGGAAGCATCGCTGGAAAAGAAGGGCTTTCAGCTCTTTCCCGAAGGAGTTGTGTACGATCTTTTACTGAACTAATTTGGGCTGGAATTCCAGATCTGAGCAGCACTTCCAGTGCAGGAGTGGTCTAATTATTTAGCTTTTTATTTGGGTATGCCTGGGTGAAGGACATTGTGTACAACACAAATGCTTCCTTCAAAATTGTTAGTCACTGCTCGGTGACATGTACAGGGGTGGTGTGGTCGTAGCATAGACAAGTTGCAGCATGGGTGGCTGCTTTCAGTGGGACAATGTGTGCCTTTGGCATCCCAGAGGGTAGGGAGGTCATTGAGTCAGGCTTGGAGAGCAGTACCAAGGTTGTACTACCAATTTGTAGTCTACTTCCAGGATGAAGGGCTTAATCACTTTCAGGAGTCCCAGCTTACGATGCGCTTTTTATCTGAGCACAGATGTGTGCTTGCATGTTTCTTATCTTTAGTGATGTTAAGGGATATTGTGCAGTTAATGAGTGAGGATTTTCTCTCTAGGATATTTGGTGCATCAAGCCAAGATTGGGCAGGAGTAGAAGTATGAAGGCGTGTGTTAGATGGGGGTCTCTAGTTGACAGTGGCTTGCAACCTGTCCAAGTAGGGACCCTTATTCTCACCAGCATTAGGGAAATACACAGCTAAGATAACCTCTGCACAGCCCCTTGGTAGCTTGGCACAAGCAGTCAGGCTTATCTCAGAGGCAATGTGTAAAGCATTTCTACATAAATACACAGGCAAGATGGCGGCCATTCCTTTGGCCGAGTGAGACGGTTTCCAGCGTTCTCTCCCCCCATCAGGAGCTGCCAATTTCGATGTTTCTAAACCGCGAAGTCCCTGCCTGACGGATGTTGCTCTGGCGGCTTCGGTGCTTACGCTGTGATCTTCACCCTCAGATCTTGGTGCACCACTTTCATGGAGCGAGCTTTCTTACGAACTGTTTTGTGCGGTCCTCTCAACCTGGTCCGTCTCCTAGGATGCCCCCGAAAAGCCACGCGCGGGTCCCTGCACGGGCCACTGCGAGGTCCGCAGCAGGGGCACAGGCGCCAGTCTTGGCTCATCACTCACCCCCACTGGAGAAGTGTGGCTCAATGATTAGAGCGGCAGACCCTGATGCAGAGGTCTAGCCTGGGACCAGGTTTCAATTCCCCGCCTCGGCGGGTCTTGGGCTAAAAAATTCCACGGACCTGATAATTCTCGCCTCGGTGCCTATTCCAATCATGGAGTCCCACTCTGCAACTCTGGGCAATAGCTTGCTTAATCTCCACAATGGCCCCCACAACGCTAAGGATGCCTGGCCTCCACCTTGGGGATGCCCAGGAGTGGACACCTCACAGGGAAAGCCAGGATGGGTTCCACAGCGGTATTCGTACAAGCGCCTTGAGACCCTTGTGGGTGAGTAGTGCGCTATACAAGTATCAAATTTACATTTACATTTACATTTACAGTCTCAGCGCCGACTGTAGATGCCCCCAGAAAGACTCAGGCGGCCACTAACTCAGCCAGCAGAATCTCCAAGCCTCCGGCCCCGGTTCCTGCAATGTTTAAGCTACGGGTGAGTTTGGCCAGCGGGGGGAACCCGAGCTCTGCTGTCACGGGATCTTCAGTTTCTCCTCCTGTTCCCCCTACAGCCGGCTCTCCTGCCGCGGATGCGGTTGGTGCTTCTTTCTCTTCTGCTGTGACAGGTGGCTCCGTCGAGGGGGGGACATCTTCGGCCATGGCTCTTCTCAGCGAAACGGAGCAACCGGCTGGTACTTTGGCGGCTTCCTGCTCAGAGGCCGTCCTGGGTTCAGCTTTGGACTTACCACGGCAGGGGGTGCTGGGAGATGTAGTTCTATCAGCCCTTGTATCTAGTTCACAAATGGCAGGTTCCCCTGCTCTCCACACTGTTTTGTCGCAGCCTCCTGTTTCCTCTGCAGCAGCTGATCACGATATAGATGGTGATAAATGTTTTTCACTTTCCGAGCATACAGGTTCCTCGTGTGAGGATATCGGACTGGACAAAGACTGGACAGAGGATGAGGGCAGCGATATTGGCGACTGGCGAGCCAACGATGCCTTGAATTCTATTGCCGCTTTTACTGGTCCCCCTACAGTTCGCAAGGCTTCTTTAGACCCTGGTTTAAACACTGGTTCATTGTCATGGGACTACTCCTTCTCTGCACAGTCAGTCCCCCAAGACATCTCTCAAGAACCTGCGCTCCACCCTCTGGAATCCAAATCCGGCTCCCCTCCCGGTGAAATTTCACTAGCTATAATTTACCAAACAATAATGAGACGTGACAGGAGAGTGCCCGCGCGCAAGGGGCATGCCACAGGGTCCAAAACTCTCTGCGCAGAGTAATCAAGAACTGTACGGATATTGCTTCTAGGGTCACTGAAGCAGAAACTCAGATTTCTACGCTTGAAGATGATTTAGTGACTCACAAATCCTCCATCGATGCAATTCAGTCGCAGAGGGTCGACATTCAAGGGAAACTGGTTGACATGGAAAATCGGGCACGGAGAAACAATCTAAGAATTTTGGGGGTTCCCGAGGGTATGGAAGTGTCAGACATCCGTCAGTTTGTCATCGACCTATTTACGGAAGCATTTCCAGAGGTGAAGGAATGGGACTGGCGGCTGGAGATCCAGCGTGCCCACCGCTTTCCCTTTAAGCAAAAGCATCGTCTTGGTCAGACTGACAATAGACCTCGCGCTATTTTAATATGTTTGCATAATTTCTTAGCTAGAGAAAGGCTTTATGATCTGGCCAGGCCGGATAGGCAGAGGTCTGGGAAGGGCTGTCAGTTTTTTGTAAGACCGGACTTTTGTCCAGCCACAGTAGAGCGGAGGTGGCAGCTCCGCCAGCTGATCTCTCCTTTGCAGACTAATGGGGCACAAGTTTTCTTGCTTTCTCCTTCTAAACATTAAATTATTTTTCAAGGCCAGACCAGATTTTTTGAGTCTGAAATTCAAGCCAAAGCATATTTGGTTACTTTATAAGGATTGTATAATACAATTATTTAGATCCTGAACCTCACAATGTTATATATTTTTTCTCTCTCTTTAGCTATTAGATGGAAGTTTCTTTATTTTTGGCGGCAACTCCTGGCCGCTGCTTATACCGGCTTCTTCATCACCGGGATATTGATCCCTGCCTTGGTTGGGGGGTGGTTTGGGTATGGGCAGTGGGGTGGCTCAGTAGGGGTAGGGGGCTGGGTTTGCGCATTCAAAAAATAAGCTTGACATTTATTTATTTAATCATGGCAATCTTGGTTTAAATCAGCGAACTAATAAAATTGCGATGTTTTTCTTTAAAATTCCTAATGACAATGGATAAAATCTCTATAGCTTCATGGAATGTTTGCGGCTTGAATAACGGGAAGAAGCGAGCTTTATTTGCACGAGTTATTCATGCTCTTCGTTTAGAGGTACTTTGTTTGCAGGAAACTCACGTCCCTTGGAACAATAGAGATTGTCTAAAAATTCCTGGGTTTGATTTGATAGTGTGTTCTCATCAGACTTCTATGATTAGGGGGGTGGCTATCTTATTGAATCGTGCGATAGGCTCATGTTTAAGAAGTAGCCAAGATGCTGGGGGGCGGTGGGCAATTGCGCAGATTTTGTTTAACGGCTCAACCCTGACAGTCTGTACAGTGTATAATTCAAATCTGGACGACCCTGTACTTCTAGACTTCTTAAATGTCGAACTGGCCTTGTGGCCCCAGCCTATCTGCCTTTGTGGGGACTTTAATATTAATTTGTCAGCTCATTTCAATTTAATTGGAGGGCAGACCTATGTGGGTCAAAAGCCTAGAGTCTATAGAGCCTTGCAAGCTCTCGTTCAAGAACACTTTATGACCGATTTATGGTTTCATTTTTGTAAAGATAAAGATGGTTCTTGAATATCAATAGAGGCTCGGCCCCCCAGTAACATAGTTTTAGACTCATTTAAGGCTGCTATCCGTGGGGAGACCAAAGGCTTCTCGTTTTTTTTATCAGAAGCAAATACAGGATCAAATTAAGGTTCGTATTGATGAATTACGTAGTGCTGAAATCTTACTTATTAGTACGATTAGGGAGGGTGGGGATATAATTCCAATCCAGTCGCAGGTTGCACGAATTAAAGCCTCTTTGCTTGAGTTCTTTGGTCAAGATCTTGCAGCTAAATACCTGCAGTACCGCTCGACAATGTTCGAATATGGTGAGAAATCTGGGCGGGTCCTCGCCAAGCGGCTTCAGCAGCGTGGTTTAGCTAATCGCATTACTAGGAATCAGGATCCTTTGGGGGTTTTGTCAATTTTCTCTGAATTCTATCGCTCTTTATATACCGAGGAAATCATTTCCCATACTATAGATCTTGAATTTGCTGCTTTTACTGAGGGACTCAATACAGCTAAAATCTCAGATTACCAAAATACGGTTCTCGCCGCACCCATTCTATGGGTTGAAGTGGAATCAGCATTAAATTCACTGGCTAGGGGTAAGGCAGCAGGTCCTGATTCTATTCCGCTGGAATTCTACAGCACATTCCGTTCAGAAATTCAGGAGGATCTTTTAAGGACTCTTAGAGAAGCCCAGCTTGGTATTATTCCAGATTCTTGGCGTTTTACATCTATCATTTTGTTTAAAAAAAAGGTAAACCCGAGTTGGATCCTGCCTCGTTTCGCCCGATTTCTTTGATAAATACGGACAGTAAAAAAAATTTCCGAAGATCTTGCCGGCTAGAGTTGCTTCAGTCATATCCCCATTAGTCTCTATTCGGCAACACGGATTTATCCCCGGAAGGGACACGGCGGACCATGTCCGCCGTGTTATTGCTCTTCTGGATTGGGCACAAGCCACTCACTCCCCCTTCGGAGCAATCCTGTTGGACGCCGAAAAGGCGTTCAACAGGGTTGCCTGGGGTTTTCTGTGGAGGGTTCTTCAGTGGAAGGGGTTCTCCCCTAAATTTGTGCAAGCCTTACAATCACTTTATTTTGCCCCTCAAGCAACTTTGTCAATTTCAGGGACACTCTCAAGGCCGTTTGCGATAAATAGGGGCACAAGACAGGGTTGCCCCTGTTCGCCCCTGTTATTTGCTCTTTATATTGACCCTTTTTAAAACAAATTAGAGCTCTCTAGTAATTTTGTGCCTGTCAAGATCAATGCGGTCGATTTTAAAGCGCTGGCATACGCCGATTACATCATAGCTCTAACCAGTAATGTGTCATCTTCGTTTTTGGCCATTAAGACCCTCGTGTATTCTTTTGGTCGACTCTCAGGGTACAAACTCAATGTGCAGAAAACCCAGATTATCCAATCATCAGCTATGGCACCCACGGAACTACCGGTCGTGCAAACCACAATGTATCTGGGGGTTAAAATTTCAGCTGCAGTAGAACAGATACCTGATATGAATATCTTACCTATTATAGATACTGCCAACTCTACTTTACGTAGGCTAGACAATTTACATCTTTCCTTATTTGGTAGGAGGAATGTATTAAAGATGTTGATCTTGTCGAAATTTCTGTATATTTTTGGGACCATCCCTCTTGAATTTTCTCGGTCTAGTCTCAGCAGTGCAGAAAGATGCTGTAATAGGTTTTTGTGGAGTTATCGCATGCCCCGTACGGCTGCCAAATGGATGGTCCTCCCATTGGACAGAGGTGGGTGGTCAGTCCCTAGTCTTTTGTTGTATAATTGGGCCGCCTTACTTCAACACTTGAATACTACAATGCAAGGGTTTTATGTACAGGAAGAAAATGGCGCACACATTAATCTACGCAATATTACTACAAAAGACAGTGAGGTATGGTGCTAACAGGGAGGGGGAAGCCCTCAACCCCTCAATCCGTATGGGAAAACCCACACTTGCAACATGAAACAACAGTCCCGTGCACTCATACAAATATCGGTTCCACAGAGTCTGTGTGTCATTGGTATGACATGAAAATGTTGATGCTTCACAGTTTTTGTATATCCTTTAATAGGTCATCAGACGTGAACACAAAAAGCCAGCCGACACGTGTTTCGTCAGAGAGAAGGTCAAACTCTGACTCTTCAGGGCTAAAAGACCGGAAGTGATCCCAAAATTCACGAAATATGTGATGCTCATGTGCCCCCACAAAACACGGATAATCGTTCAATCAGTCTTGTTTAAATCAAAGACTTCATATCAAGCTATGGTCAACAGTCCTCCAGAGACAGGATAATAATCCCTGCGAGTTGTGTCCATATAGACTATGTAGTTCATAAATCCTTCGACAGTATCCAAATCTATTTTCAGCAATCGCGCAGTTCTTAATATCACTGGAGGACACGTGTGTGTGTCTACCTCAACCTTAAGTCTCTCCAAACACGGGTGCGTGTCCTGTAGCTTCTCACTCCGACTGGTGGTGGGCCACCAGTGATATTAAGAACTGCGTGATTGCTGAAAATAGATTCGGTCTTTTAGCCCTGAAGAGTCAGAGTGTGACCTTCTCTCTGACGAAACACGTGTCGGCTGGCTTTTTGTGTTCACGTCTGATGACCTATTAAAGGATATACAAAAACTGTGAAGCATCAACATTTTCATGTCATACCAATGACACACAGACTCTGTGGAACCGATATTTGTATGAGTGCACGGGACTGTTGTTTCATGTTACTTCAACACTTGGCTTCCCCACTTTTTGGCTCACGAGATTTACTTCTTCCCTTATCATGTAGTCCCTCTATTTTTTAGATTGGTTTAGGACAAGAGGCTAAGGGGTCTCTTCTTATGGTTCTCGAACCCAGTTACTATAAAAAGACTAGGTTCAAGGTTATTGCAGCTATGCATTCAGTCTGGAGGAAGGTCTGTCGGAAATGGTTAATACCTAAAATACATTTTTACACACCTATGGCTGCCGCCAGGCTCCTACCCTCAATTTTTCAAGATTCGGTCACAATTAGTTGGGGGCCCCACGGTATTTTTACATTGGGGGACCTACTCTATGAGGGCAAGATGGCCTCTTTTGGATTTCTAAAAGCTAAGTACGACTTGGTCTCACAGGATTTTTTTAAGTACTTGCAGTTACGCAGCTATATAGACCACCTTCTCAATAATACCCCTACCATACTTATTAAAAACACCCTTATGGAACTAATTTTAAGGAAGGCTCGAATAGGCGCCCTTTACCAAAATCTACTAAAAGGCCTTCCTGATGATATTTCATCCCAGAAGGCAAAATTAGAAGCTAAATTTGGTAAAACAGATATAGATATTATCCATGCATTGGATCTTTCTAATGCTGTACTGATTTCTGGGAGCTTACGTTCTCAAAGTTATATGGCTTTGTTCGACTTGTATTTTACCCCAGCCAAAATTTCAAAATGGGGAGGCAGTGGTGCCCAGGGTTGCTCAAGATGTGGTCTGTCGGCAGCCAATGATGTTCACATGTTTTTTTCCTGTGTAAAACTATATCCATTTCTCCAAGATGTCCAACTGTTTATTAATAATTCCCTTAATATTCAGGTAACACTTTCTCCCGAACTAGTAATAACAGGGTGTGAGACTGACCTATGCTCCGATAGACCATTTTCTGAATCTGCTCTTCTCTGTATTGCAATGTCTTTAATTCGTTTGTGCATAACTTCTGACTGAATTAACCTGCTACCTCCAACCTTTTTGAATTGGAGAGCAAGAATTCTTGCTCTCCATAACCTGGAATCAGCTGTATTTCTTAAAAGTGGCAGGAGGAGGCGTGAGAGGGGTTTAAGGATATGGGCGCCTTTCTTGGAATGGTATAACAATTAAACCCTTTTTTTTTTTTCTTCTCTTTCTTTTTTGTTTTTCTTTGTGTTAGCCGCAGTATTTGTATTTGCATAGCATATCTCTTCTTTGAACTGATTACCATGATTGTTTAACCATTTATTTTGCCATGGTCATATCAAGCTGAAATTAAAAAATTTAAAAAAACAAAAATAATAAATACACAGTTACACGGGGAAACACTACAAAAGGACACCACACCAGTTTAGAAAAATAACCAATACTTATCTGAATAAAACAAAAGACTAAAACAACAACATTCCAACATAAACAAATCAAGAAATCACTTTTAAAATGTTCAAAATTAGTTAACTTCACAGGAAACTATGGATGCATCACTTTTATCACAAAGTACTTGGGATGCGTCAAAATCAAAGACAAAGGCAGGCGCAGGGGAGCCAAGATGCTGGAAAAGCAAAGCAATACATCTGTTCTTTACCCCCAGGGGAGGTTATGTATTGGTTCCTGACTACCAGGGGGAGGTGATGTGTCAGTTTATTACTGCAGTGCAGGGGAGGTAATGCTTCGATTCCTTGCTGTCAGGGGTGGTGATGTGTCAGTGGGAGGGGAGGTGATACGTGAATTTCCAGACACATAGCTTCAGTTCCGTACCACTGGGAAATGTCAATGAAGAAATTGGTGTACAGGTGCGATGTGTCGAAAATCCGTATGGGCTGGGTCGACAAAGCAGCGGCGAAACAGGCACTGTGTCGATCCGAGGAGCCAGGGGGAATAGTCAGTTGGTCCGTGACAAGTACAGGCGGGCCGATGAGGGTGGAGTCAGAGTATTTTTGTTACCAGCATCCAGGCTGGAATGGAGGCACATAGAGGATCCAGACGCTCCTGGAGGGCCTCCATTTCAATATGCTATACCTCCACCAATCGTTTTTTAAGACGTTATGACCGGACGCCTTCCAGCCCGGACGCTGATAAGAAAAATACCCTGACTCCACCCTCATCGGCCCGCCCGTATTTGTCACAGACCAACTGTTCCCCCTGCCTCCACGGGGTCCGATTTAGCATTCAAACACCTTGGACCAATTTGGTCTCCAAGCGGACCTTTTAGGCGTTTTGTTCGCCTCTCCTAGCACACCAATTTGCGTGCCATCCTTGATACCCTCGTCGGACATAGTTGTCCCGACCTTAGGCAGCACTTTCAAATCTGTATCCTGGTCCTGCTGATGACCTGAAGTGACACCAGGTCAAAACACCGTCGACAACCTAGTGCAATTGCTTGGCGCATACTTTGTCGTTCATCAAATACCCGCCCTTCTGTAAAATCTTTGTATAAATCTAAACCACCCAAAAAGTTTCTTCTGTACATATTGACATCACTGCTTTCTTGCTGGTTTCTCTTGTCACTTTGCGCTGTTCGCTTCTCTCACTAGCACATTTGTGCACAAGTTTGTGTAGGTTACATGTACATTCAATTTAATATAGTGCTTTCTTCCTACTTTGTCAGAATATAGACTGCTCTTTGCAATGATTGCAATAAAGATTACAGCCTTCCTGGTTCCTTCCTTTTTCAATTGTTGTGCATGTTTTCATATAACTGTCTTTATGTATTACCTGTTGAGACGCTGTTACTTGTATACACTTATGTAAGTGTAGCACCCTGCATTAATCCAGACAACCCTTATGATGATTTTAGCAGTCTCAGACAATCTTAGAACGCTCTCTGAGTGGTAGCTGTGACGAACAGCCTTCAGGCTTAGTCCAGAAGGAGTGTAAAGCAGCTTGTTTTACCATTACTAATCATATAGTGTAGGTTAAGTGAAGAAGAACCACACAGTTCAGTTGTAAAAAATATGTAGTTATTATAAACACTCATTAACACATTGCAATATCTTCAACCCGGAGATATAATCACAATACATACAATACTTTAGTAATAGAACACGTAAGTAGCACAAATACACAGTGGTCTCCAGGGGGAGACCAAACCATATGCTATGAAAGTGGATTGCGAACCACGACATAAGTGGAGACTGGACCCAGAAGACGTAGATGAGCAGGGGACCCAAGGAACCACCCATGGTAAGTTACCAGGGACACCAGCAGGCCGTGTGCAGAGTGGGAACACAACCAGATTCTCAATACAGGTCACTAGATACATTGTAGTTGCCGTTTCTTAAAAAGGACCCTTCCCAGAGGACCTTGAAGAAACCCAGTGGAAGATGCAAGGTTGGAGAGTCACCCCAGCTGTGGATACCCCGGGAACCCGGATACCTACACCAGGGAAGCTGGGTGCATAGGTGCAAAGTAACGTCGGAACCCCCCGTAGGCCACAATGGAGGACTTCAGTAAAGATGCCGCTGGCTAAGAAGGTGAAAGAGTCCGGTGGAACCCAAATGTAGATTCAAGATGGGAGGCACCTACAAGCAGAGGGGACAGAGAGTCTATGCCACACAGGAGTGACCAGGAGGCACGGAACATGAATGTCCACCGATGTCGGAAATGCAGTAGAAATGACGGTGCCCTTGGAGCTGCAGCTGTGTGGACAGGGGAAGCTGTGGAAGACAAGGAGCTGTTCACGAGCTGTTCCATGTTGGATTTTAAGAACCAGGGAGTCAGTGTTTATCGGGAGCACCAACAAGCCTTGGCAACGGCAACAAACGTAGTATGCAAAAAAGGTACAGTGTTGGGACCAGCATGGTCCAAGTGACTCACCACGAGCAGGTATGTCAGAGCAGACCCCAAGCAAGCAGAGGAGCCTACTGGAGCCAAAGAAGACCCTCAAGAGGACCCATGAGCCTAAGGCACAGGAGTCGCAAGAGGACTTCAAGCAGCTCACCAACGGACGAAGGCCCACGGTGCAGAGGATGCGGTGCAGACAAAGATCTTGTTTGCAAGAAATACTTGAAGCTGGAGCGTCTTGGAGCCTGAAGAGAATCAACAAGCCTTGGCAGCGGTAAGTCAAAGCGGTGCACAGGAGTACTGCCCCAGCAGTTCTGACGGGGATACTGGCTTCAAACTTGCTGTGAAGACAGTGCAGACCTCGAGGAATTTGCAGAACCACCTTCTGTGTTACTGAACCTGTCAGAGTCTGTAGAAGCTCAGGAAAAGCAGACCAGGCAGCTTTGTTACGGTGCCTGCAGGTGCAGGAAAGTTAGTCCTTCACTTCCAGGGAGATTCCTTTGTGTGTCTTGGATGTCCACAGGCCTGTAGAAGAACCTGTATGGAGCACAGGCATAGATGATGCAGAAGACTGGCAGGATGACGAGACCAGGAGCAGCAGGAGTCTTCCCAGTTGCAGTCTTGGTTCCCAAAGTGAAGTCCAGCGAAGTCCAAAGTGCCCAAACGGTTGAAGATAAAGTGGTTTCGGATCTGAATCTTGTCCCACGACAAATCTAAGGAACCACCCACGGGTAAGCCCTTAAGTACCCTAAGAAAAGGGTTGGAACGATTCAGGGTTCCTCTCACAGGAGGGGCTGGACAGTGGGGAGGGTACACCCATGTACTTTGTCCAGTTTCATGCCAGGGCAGGAGCCAATGGCTCCCTGAACTGGTTCCAACTGAACTATGCAAGGAGGGCACCAATTGTGCCCTTCAAAGCAGTCTGGTGGCACTGACAAGCAACCACACACTGTCCCAATACACTATGGGGCATAATTACAGCAGAATGGAGAAGCGTGGCATTAAGCAAACATTGCTAATGCCACGTTTCTCCATTCTGAAAATGCAGGAATGTGCCGTATTCAGAAGAATGCGGCGCACCCCTGCCTTTCCTCTAGTGCTGGATCAGAGTTCAGCTGCCTATCGCCAACTCAGGCACCCTTGCACCACAGTGCAAGGGTTGGGGGAAGATTCTCTAAGTGCAGGAAGGTCCCACTTCCTGCAAATAGACAATCTTTAAAGCAGTTTTTTTAAATGATTGTTTATGTGCAGGAAGGGGGACATTCCTGCACATAAACAATCATAGTCAATTTGTTGTTTCTATGTGTGCTGCCCAAGGCAGCATACATAGAAACAGCAAAAACGAGGAGAAATAACGCATTTCTTCTCCTTTCACATGTTTAAGACCAGACTTTCCCTGGTCTTAATTTTGGAGCTGCCTCCTATTTACCCTGCCCTTGTAAATAGGGCATCAAAATCAATGGGTGTTGCGATGGAACGCCTATCACATTACCCATTGCCCTCCCCTTTCATGCTAAAAAGAGGATGAAAGGGTGCCTTGTAAATAAGCCAAGGCCCCTATCGTCATCACAACGTCACTGAAAGTGACATTGTGGTGGTGATAGTGGCTTGTAAATATGCCCCAAAGTTTTGTCTGGGAGGTGCTCACACCTCCCTGTGACAGGAAACCTATTGTCTTGCCTTCCCCTGCTCGAGTTTGGCTCAGCAGCAGGAGGGCAGATTCGTGTCTCTGATCAGCAGCAGCCATAGGTTGCTCTCCAGGTCTAGAAACCAGTACTGGGAGCACTGAGGGCCTGCCTGAGGAGCTTTACAGTGCATGAAATCATACCTTCAATGATTCCAACATGTTTGATACAAAACACAACAGGGTTTGTTACAGCCATTTTAGAGTTAACCATTGCATAATGACGCATGGCCACCAGGGGTGTAGGGGTGTCCTACTCATGCAGGGCCACCCTCACACTTATAATCGGGCACCCTGCCTTCAGGATTGAAAGGCCTGCCTTAGGGGCGACTTATAGGTTTTAAGTGCAATGACGTCAGATATAAGGAAACCTATATCTGTCGTAAGTGGTGCTTGCATCAGCTTACACAGGCTGCAATGGAAGGCCTGTAGTCACAATTTGAGTGGTCTCCCATGGGTGGCATAATACATGCTTCAGCCTATGGGGGACCCCTGTGTACCTATGCCCTGGGTACCTTGTTACCATATACTAGGGACTTATAAGTGTACATCAGTAGCCAATCTGGGGTGTATCAAAGTGCTCACCATGTTCTTTTTAGGGAAGAAGCACAGACACTAGGGTCCTGATTAGGAGGACCCCAGTCAAACTGTTCAGAAAAACAGCAGCAAAAAGTGGGAGTGACCGTGAAAGCGACTCCTACTTTCCTACAGCAGTGCTCGATGCAATTACTTTTTGTTGTTAAAACACCTTACTGGAGGTGGTAATTTGTGACTACCTTATTTCTTCATAAATGTTATGTTGTGTTTTTAGTGTTGTGATGTTTTTGTGTGGTTAGCTTTAAGTGCAGCATTAGTAAAGTCTGTTTTTGTGTTGTACTGTAGTTGTGTGCTGAGCAGCTTACTGTGTATACTACTGTGCTCTGTACATATTTGGAGTTCTAAACAAATGCTGATACTTTTCCAGGTAAAAGCATATTCCGGTCACAAACCATCATTTGCCACTGTCTATGCTGACAAAATACTGCTGCAGCAGTTCCTCAACGATTTAAGATGCAAGTTAGCACAACACTGTTGCAGGACCCAACCTTAAATTAACTCTTGCAGTATTCACTTTAAGTGACCCAGCCCCTACTCTTTATGTAGCCTGACCTCTTTTGCGCTATGAAGCTCTTTTTAAAACCCAAGGGCCTCATTTATGAGGCCCTATGAGGCCCTACCAGCACTATTGCACTTTTCTGACGTTCCGGTGTGCAGTGTGCCACTGGCATATTTATGAGGCCATGCAAAGCCACATTATGTGGCTTTTCATGGCCTTATAAATATGTGCCCCTTTCACGCAGAAAACTGCGTTAAAGGGGTGTGTATTGGGAGTTCTCAGCAACTTCCATGGCTTTTTCACACTGCCCCAGATTTCCGAGAAATCGTAAGCCTGAGGCAGCTCCAAAAACTTACACCTCCCCAGGGGAGGCGTAAGAGTGGCAGAACAAGGTGAAATGTCTTTATTTCTCCTAGTATTTCCCCTTTCTATGTGTACTGCTTTCATTGAAAGAGGAAAAAGCCTCTTGTGATTATTTTTGTGCAGGAAGGTAACCCTTCCTGCACAAAAATATTCATCTCCGCAATGCACCATTGTGCAAAGGTGCCTTTGTTGCACCGCAGCCCATTGTGCGCTGGCACAAGGGGAAGGACAGGAATGCGCTGTATCTAATAGATATGGTGCATTCCTGTCCTTTTCTTTTGCCATAGGGCAGCGCAGCAGCAAGACCTGCTGTGCTGTCCTACGACAAAAACCCATAAATGAGGCCCCAAGTTTCCTAGAGTTGCAGTTCGCACAACAAATTAAATTTTTCGCATTCACGTACTTGTTCCTTGTAAATAGCCTTTGTTAAAAGTATATGTCTTTTAAAAATTGTTGAACATTGTGACAGCCTTGCTGCTAGTCCCAGGCAATGAGATGCTTAATATCCCACCCCAACCCTACAGCCAGACCTGACAACCTGGGTATTATTTGTGTACTCTGATACACAGTGGAAAGGGCCACAGAAAGTAAGTAGGCAATTTGAGCAATGGCAGTGCCTGTGTAGATGGACACACAACAACATTCATCATCTACAGCAAAACTGCCTTCCTGTCCAGGACAGGGGGCAAAAGGGCCAGATGTACGACCATTCCATTTTGCGAGTCGCAAATTGTGACGTTTTGTGACTTGCAATTTGCAACTCGCAAAATGGAATGTACAACAGTGTCTCAGACACTGTTTGCAATTCCCAATGCGGTAGCAAACCACCTGGCTCATTTATATTCATGAGGCCGGTCGGAATTTGCGACCGAATTGGGAATGGCCAGCACTCGCAGGGATGGTGCCCTGCTGGGGTCAGCAGACCATCATGTCTGTGACTGCTTTTTAAATAAAGCAGTTTTAAAAAAAAAATGCAGCCTGTTTTCCTTAAAGGTGAATAGGATGCATTTTGAAAAGGAAAAATGAACGTTTCTGTTTTATTTTTTAAGAGTAGGCAGTGGTCCGTGGGACCACTGCCTGCTCTTAAAAAATATTTTTGCTGCCAATCACAAAGGGGAAGGGGTTCCCTGGGGACCCCTTGCTGTTTGCAATTGGCTTACCACCTACTTGAAGTAAGTAGTAAACTGCAAGTGTTATGCAACCGCAACAATCATTAATAGAAGTACGACTCGCAATTAGGAAGGGACGCCCTTGGCACGCCCCTTCGCAATAGTGAGTCACAAACCCTATTTTGCGAGTCGGTAATAGGTTATCAACTCGCATAATAGGGTTTGTACATTGCACAGACCAATTTAGCGGCCTCTAACAGGCTGATTTCCAGTTTGTGACTGCTAAAAAAGGTCGTACATCTGGCCCGAAGTGCATCTTACTGTTGACCAGTTAATATGACTTCACTGGGTGGCTGTGTGGAGAGTACTAAAGCCATGAGACACGCAGAGGCACCGTCCCACGGTCTAACATCTACTTCACCCATCCCTTATCCCCAATTCTTGTATCTTTTCTTCACCACATGCGTTGTACATATTACAATTCATCTTTTTGTGACAATATGCCTGGTAACTGGTGAATGCACATTCTTTAGCAGACGTGATGGTTTACGGTAAATGAAAACATGCAATACTGCTAAAATTCAGAAATCATACAGTACGCACCATTTTTCAGTAAAACACTCATAACGTGTCACCACTGAAGAATGCAAAAACATTGTCATCTCAACAGTCACGCTCTATGTGCACTTATTTCTAAAGACATTGTGACCGGTGATGGTAGAACATTAACATAGTGTGCTGTGAAAAAATATGATTTAGAATGGTTTTCTTAGGATAAGGTTGGGCGGGACAATTTTAAATGCACACACGGTGAGTGGCCCGATTAAAATGCATCTTAGTTTTCAATGAAAATGCTAATAAAGTATTCTTAACTATATTTCCGGCTCTGTATACCACTGGTGCAACACAGTGCATGAACGAGATTCGTCACTGATCAACTAAGGTTGTATTGTAGCACTTCCAGTCTTTTGTCATCATTCATGCCCTTATTTATCAACTCTGCCAACTGTATTCGGCAATTAGGTTTTACCCACAAAAATGTATTCTTCATAATGTGTCACCGGAATGATGTTGAAAATAATCCTTTGACTGATTTGTGATTACAAAACACAGTAATAGGAAATGTCTTGTCTCCATTGGTGATTGGAGTATCATTACTCAAGCTGCAAAAAAAAAACGAAAACTGACGTGTCATTCCCAGAGACAAATGCAATTTGGAGAAGCAGTGCCTTATTCCTGTTGCACAGTCTTGTGTAGTTCACTTAAGACCATTTATAAAACTTCAAAAGCCCTTTGAAATGCAACTTACAAATAGGTATTTATCCTCCAGTGACCTTCAAAGGTCTATCAATAGTGATAAGTTTTTATTGTGTTAACAGAAATGTTTGCATTTGTTTATATGTTATCCATTTTCATGTGAATATCAGGCTGAAAGCATTTAGGGACCAAATGTGCGACTGTTACATTTTGAGAGTCGCAAATTGCAATGTTTTGCAACTCGCAATTTGTACTCGCAAAATGAAATGTACAACAGTGTCTGAGACACTGTTTGCGATTCCCAAATGAGTCGCAAGGGACCTGCCTCATTAATATTCATGAGGCAGGTCGCAATTTGCGACCTATTGGGAATGGCCAGCACTCACAGGGATGGTGGCCTCCTGGGGACAGCAGACCACCATATCTGTGACTGCTTTTAAAATAAAGCAGTTTAAAAAAAAAAAGGAAAATGGGATGCATTGAAAAAAGAAAAATGAAATAATTCTGTTTCATTTTTTAAGAGTAGGTAGTGGTCCATGCGACCACTGCCAGGTCTTAAAAATATATTTTCACTGCTCAACATAAAGGGGAAGAAGGCGCAAAACAATTGTACATACCAGTGAGACTCTCTATTAGGAAGGGATGCCCTTGGCGCACCCATTCCTAGTGACTCGAACACCCTATTTTGCGAGACGATAATAGGGAATTACTCACAAAATAGTGTTTGTAAATGCCACAGACCTATTTAGCAGTCGCAAACGGGCCGATTTCACATTTGTTACCGCTAAAAACTATCATAATGTCAGGGTGTATCATGGTAAAACAACTTTAAATGGAGACCTCAAATGCAATGCATATATGTTGTTTGAATCTCGATTTGTGTTGGATCGGAACCCCAAGTAATGCAAAGCAGCACAATGCGCTGCCTTGTGTTACTTTGTGTCATTGTAGTGTTCCATGGGTAGTTCATGGATGCTCTCCTGCAGCCACCCGTGAATTTTGACACAAACCTCTATGTTCAAAGAATTGTAAACAGGAATTTGAGCCAAAATCCTGCACCTCCTCAAGGCAGGCATAAGAAGGAGAAATATTTCAATTTCTCCTTGTTTTTCCCACTATACATATGTGCTTCATGGTACAGCACACATACAAAGTGTAAAACACCTTAAAGCATGTTGTCTGTACTAGAAGGGACGTTTTCCAAAACAAGCTTATGCTTCTCACATTGCAGACACCCTTTCACAATAACTCAAGGGTGTCTGCATTCGCTGATACCAGCCACAAATGTGCCAGCGCTGATATATGGAAGAACAGTGCCACATCTTAGTAGGGATAGTACTGTTCAGCTTTCTCCCTTTCACACAACACAACAATGTAACTTTACTGCTGTGGTGCATTGCATTAGTCTTATGTAAACCTGGGCCCTAGGACCTAATAATGATGCAGCAGTGAGTGGTATGTTTTTAACCAAGTGTGGTATTAACTTGCCATTCTGAGTGCAGTAAAAACATGTCTGGTCATTCACCCGCAAAATTAGAAATGCTATGGGTTTTCTCTCACATAAATTCATCCAAGTTTTGCCTACCAAAAGTTTCACAGAGATGAAGGTAAAAAAGTGAAGTATTTATGCACAATGCGTAATCCCGATTCATACACAAGCAAAAGACGTGGAATGAGGAACCGCATACAAAATCTTTGGGCAAAACTTTGAACCACTGCTGAAAGTAGACACACCCCTCTCAAAGAAAAATGACACAACAAAGAAGGAAAATCAGGGGCTGTTAGTGGTGTGGGAAGTGGTAGAGCTGGAAATGTGGGAGGAGGAGCGTGTGGTGAAAGTAAGTAGTGGTAGGGGCTTGGGGAACAGAAAGAGCCGGAAACAGTACACAATGTAAAAGAAGATAGCAGAGAAAAGGTTAAAAATAGCGTAAAATCAAAAACAATGGCTAGAAACATAAGGCAGAGAGAAGGGCACAAAATGAGAAGATGGCAAAGCAATTACAAGGACAGTGAGAAGGGCACAAAAACAGAAGAGATTGCAATAAAATGGAAAAAGACGATGGTAGAATAAACCAAAAACAAACAGTGGTACAGACACAGTGAAATGGCAAAAGCAGACACACCTAATAGAGAGACAGAGATTGGCCAATAGGAAGGAGAGAGGCAGAGCCTCAAGGTGCAGAAGCCAGGCCTGAAAGGGCATTGCCTGGATGGGTCTGAAAGGGAGTGCATGTATAGAGGCCCAAGCACAAGTAAGTTAGGATAGTCACCTGCTTAATCCTCAAGTCAACCCTCCTTGTATTAAATAATTTGATTGTGGCACCAAAAATGACTCAATAATTTCTCCAAATATTATGTCAATGTTATAGGTTACGAACAATCTAAATCATTGCACTCAGACTTGATGCCCCACCTAGAATTGTAAGACTGATGTTTATTTTCCATTTTCATTTTATGAGAAAAAAATATAGGCCAGCAAGTCAAACATTCCAAATGAGAGTGGAGGGGTGCATCTTGAAGGAAAGGGACTGCTTTTTCATTTAAACTCTTCTATTTAATATTAAAATTATAAGTGATGAGGGCCAGAAAATCGAAGTCACTGTCCAGGGTAGTGATGTCCATATCTTTGACACAAAAGGCATTTATTTGTCTCTCACATTCCATATTAAAAGTTCAAATATTTCAATCAGGCAATTGTATGCAATGTTAAAATAGATTATTATAGTGAAGTATTGACACTGATAGGCCTCCCAGCTCTGCCAGGTTTGGATTGACTTCATTACTAGGTCTATGGGATATCTATGGTATGATGTCCAGACTAACCATCAGACAGTAGTGTGGGTGTGGTTCATATTTCATATATACATTTGTTTGTGATGTATACAGGTGTCTAGCTGAAGATCTTTACTATTTCTGGAATGTAACGTCTGATGGAATGGTACAATCATTGCCCACTTGCAATGTACACCAGACAAACGTTATTGGTTTTCAGTGATACTTGCGAAATTGCGTACAAAGCATCACTCATGCAGCCTGTTAGACTTGGCCCTTTTTTGGCTAAAGTTCCTTAAACTTTTTTCTTTCCCCTTAGACCTTTTTTCTGATATGGTGTTGCCAACGTAGAAGCATAGGGCACTTTGCCACTGCTGATCAGTGTCAAAGTGCAAGTGCTCCCTGTGTAAAGTGTAATGGTAATTGGTTGTCCATGATTGGTATGTTTGCCTTACTAGTAAAGTCCCCAGTTAAGTGCACTATGTGTGCCAGGGCTAGTAATGCAAATGCTACTAGTGGGCCTGCAGCACTAATTGTGACACCCACACAAGTAACCCTAAAGAGAGAACTCAGGCTTGCCACTGCAGTACCTGCACGCAGTTTGTTAAACTGCCCTGTTGTCCTGACAAGTGCACCCACTTGCCAGGCCTTACTCTTTCTATGCACATCAGACACCCCTATGGTAGGTCCAGGGTGCTCCCCTGGGCAGGGTGCAGTGTATGTGAAAGATAGGACATGTACTTAGGTGTGTACCATGCCCTAACAGTGTAATACTCTCCATTTCGTTTTTCACTGTTGAAAGGTCATCTTGCCCATAGGACAGAATGGCGAGGCTGTGTAATATGTTTCCAGGCTATCTTCCCAAAGGCTTCAGATGGAGAGGTGAAGTTTAGTATGCCTGAACTCACAATTCAATAACACATCTTTTTGTGACTGTGGTTTTTGCATTGTGTCTTTAGAAACCACTCTTTTAGAAGTGGCAGTTTTTTTGTGCTCTAACATTTCTGTGTGTCTCTGCCTGGTTGTGGATTGACTGTCTGGATCTGAAAGTGATAGGATCTGGGGAATGTCTTGACCGAGGGGAGGAGGTGAGACAGCGACAGGCTGACCTGCATCTGGAGTGTAGGGGGGAAGAGTAGCCCCTGTGGGTGAAGAGGCCTGTGCTGCAGTCATAAAACAATGGCTCCATCCCCTGCTGAGGGATTAAGGATCCAGACCCCCACAATCAAAGGAAGAAGGTGTCACTGGCATGGAGACACCCAGAACTGGTTTGGACATGGGTCAGTGCCCCCTGAACACAAAGACTTCAAAGACATTTAGGGGTATAACTATGAGAGCTGGAACCCCTGGACTTGGGAATGGAACTGTTCAAGACTGTAAAGGATTGAAACTACTTTGTGGTCAAGAGGAACCTTTGCCAAGGAAGAAACAGCTGAATAGACTGAAGGAAAAGACTGACCCTTGCTGTGTGTTTTGGGGCTGGCTTGCAGTTTGCTGCTTTAACCAAGGAGAGGCTAAAAGGACTTTGATGTGTGCTGTGTCTCCCTGCTTGAAAGGACTTTCCTTTGCTGTGTCCTGAAGTAACTTAACCCCAAGGGCCCGAGGAGAGCTGGCTCCCTGTTGTGGAAACTCAGGAACACAAAAGTTTCCAGAAGTGTCTCAGCGACCCTGTGTGCGTGTGCTTTTTGCAGCCTGAGCCCTTCATGAGGATTGTTCTGTGACCGTGTGCACCCGGAGTCCAAGTGAGTCTCAGCGACGCTGTGTGCATGTGCTTCGTGCAGCCTGAGACTTTCGTGAGGATTGCCCTGTGACCGTGCACACCCGAAGTGCAAGTGTGTCTCAGCGACGTTGTGTGTGTGTGCTTTTTGCAGCCTGAGACATTCGTAAGAATTTCCCTATGATCATGGGCACCAGGAGTCCAAGTGAGTCTCAGCGATGCTGTGTGCGTGTGCTTCGTGCAGCCTGAGCCCTTCATTAGGATTGTCCTGTGACCGTGTGCACCCAGAGTCCAAGTGAGTCTCAGCGACACTGTGTGCGTGTGCTTCGTTCAGCCTGAGACCTTTGTGAGGATTGCCCTGTGACCGTGCACACCCGAAGTTCAGGTGTGTCTCAGCGACGCTGTGTGCGTGTGCTTTTTGAAGCCTGAGACCTTTGTAAGAATTGCCCTATGATCATGGGTACCAGAAGTTCAAGTGTGTCTCAGCGACGCTGTGTGCGTGTGCTTTTTGCAGCCTGAGACCTTCGTAAGAATTGCCCTGTGATCGTGGGCATCAGGAGTACAAGTGAGTCTCAGCTACGCTGTGTGTGTGTGCTTCGTGCATCCTGAGACCTTCGTGAGGATTTTCCTGTGATCGTGTGCACCAGGAGTCCAAGTGAGTCTCAGCGATACTGTGTGCGTGTGCTTTGTGCAGCCTGAGACCTTTGTGAGGATTGCCCTGTGATTGTGTGCACCCGGAACTCAAGTGCGTCTCAGAGACGCTGCGTGCGTGTGCTTCATGCAGCCTGAGACCTTCGGGAGGATTGCCCTGTGACCGCGCACACCCGAAGCTCAAAGGAGTCTCAGCGACTTTGTGTGCGTGTGCCCTGTTGCAGCCTGAGATCTTCGTGATCGCCATCGGCCCGGAATCAGCAAAGTCGCATCGAAGGCCCAAATCCTGAGAGGAGGAGAGGAGAGCGAGGTCGCCCCCCCCAGATAACGCGTGTCGCCGCCTGGGGCAGGGTGCGAGCTCGGAGTGAGACGCTCTCGGCCGCTCCCATTCTTGCAGCGCGAGCCTCTGTTCCAGCTGGTATCACAGCCCGTACTTGCCAAGGAGTGGCAGTATTGGGGCTGGAGTGTGGAGCTGCACTGTGGTTTACACCATGCCCGTGTTGGGGGCATATGTTGGCGGAGGCTGACAGCGAGTTAGTACGAGTGGCAGAGAGACCGCCTGAAGCACCGTGATCGGTGCTGAAGTGCCTTGCGCATTGCATTGATTCTGCATTACGAACTGCCTGATTGTTGCCTTGCGCATTGCATTGTGTTTGCATAACGAACTGCCTGATTGTTGCATTACGCATTGCATTAGTTTGCATAATGAACTGCCTGATTGTTGCATTACACATTGCATTACTTTGCATAATGAACTACCTGATTGTTGCATTACGCATTGCAATATTTCTGCATAACGAACTGCCTGATTGTTGCATTACGCCTTGCATTAGTTTGTATAGAGAACTGCCTGATTGTTGCAGTATGCATTGCATTATTTTGGCATTATGAACTGCTGGATTGTTGCATAACAAACTGCATTATTTTTACATTGCAAAGTGCCTGTTACTTGCATTACGAACTGCATAGCATTGCATTAGGACTGCATTGGATCATCTAGAATCGCTCATTGATACTGCCAGAACCTACAAGGGCTGGCTGGCCTAATAACCGGCCAGGAGGAATATTACAAATACGCATATGTTGGATTTTTATCGTATAGCTTTTTATATAAACATATACTTGTTTTTCTATGAAACTCATGTGGAGTCCTTTTGTGGTGTCATCATTGGGTCACTGAGAGCGTGGTTTCAAATACTTTACATATTTGCCTTGAAGATAAGCCTGGCTGCTCGTGCCAAGCTATCGAGGGGGTGAGCAGGGGCTATGTGAGAAGGTGTCCTTCCTTTCCCTGACGTGGAAGCGGGGGTCCCTACTTGGCCTAAGGTACCTACCTCAGCCAACTAGGGAATCCCGGTTCTAACACAGCCCACACCAGCATCCTGAACCTCCGGATATGTCTTTGGGCAATCTAGGGAGGTCTAATCCCACAGTTTGGGGGCCATGTTATTACACTATAGATTGTTCACCTCCTCTCTGCTGTTGCTCACATTGTTGACAAGGGCTGATACATACACTAGCAAGGTCATTAATGAAATATCGCAAATTGAAGCAATGCCCAAAAAATAACTTGAAAGTACTGTGCCAGTTAATATGGTATACTATAGGACTGTCAACGCAGGACTGTGAAGGTAACATTCTCATGGTACTCTGCATTATTGTAGCCCTGAGATTGGAGTGAATTTGCAAATCATAAAAACAATCAAAGTATTGTGCATTACAAAATTGTGATGTGTCTTGAGATGGCTAAGGTATTTTAATGGTGTCAGTTCAACCACATAACGGACAAATGTTTAAAATGGAAATCTCTATAACAATATCTATATTGACCGTCCTGTGCGAAATATAATTTTGTGAATTTCACATTAAACTTATTCCATGCTATTCCAGAAATTACACCATCATGCCACATCAAGTAATTGTTCCTCTGTTCATAGCAAATATAGAGCAAGAGAGCATGGGAATCACATGACCAACCAGAACACAAACGACTGTTGATTGTGAAAATTGTGATCGTAAAACTTTGGGAAAGCATGGCAAAATTGGGAAGATTTGCCCATTTTTTTTAACACAAAATGCAATATTGAATCAATAATTGATTCAAGGATGTATAACTTGCTGAAATATAGAGCAACATGAAAGATTTGCATTTCATGTAATTATGCATTTTTTTGCATAACTTTTCCAAATGTTCGCATGATTATACAAAAGCAATTTAGCATCCTCCGAAAATCTCATGGTAGCACTAACACCTGAGGTCCCTCCGTTTAGTTATTTCAAAGAAACAGAGTTTAGTTGACATGTGCATTTTAAAATAAACGCTATTAAACAAGCCCTACAGGATATCAAAACTGCCCCTATATGTTTAGCTGATCTCACTGTCACCCCCAACATACTGCCAAACACTGCAGTGATGATCAGTTTATTGGGGAGCAGTTATGGTTTGCTCAGCTACCCATAAATGGGCAATGTCAGTGCTTTTTAGGTTTTGTTTCATAATAATTATGCCATTTTAGCTGTGCTGTCTATTTAAGGACTACCTGTTGTTTTTAAACACCCATGTTAATGTCTTAGGAGCAAAAGAAACCTTAACATACCCTTAATACAGTGTTTTTAAGTTTTCATTGTTTTGATTTTTTTTATAATACACTATTTCCAACTCCTGTATTTTTATATTCTACTATTCACATACTACAGTGTAGCCATCACCCACCCACCCCACCTAACTTTCAGCCACATGCAACAGGGTTTTCCTGTAGATGTGACCTTCTCCACGTCAATTTCTTTGTGCAGCCTACCCTGCTGTGCACTGTAAAGGTTGTGCACAGTGTAAGTGAGCTGCAGGGCCTACCTAGCCTTTGAACAGGCTCTGCACTCAATCAACCATTCGGGTAACCCCCCTGTGCCAAACATTCTGCCATTCGCGGCTGGGTTTGAATGCATAGCCTGGACTGCAGCTAGGTCCCAGACCCATGCTCTTCTGTGGTCATGGCCAGTGACCATGCATAGTATAGGTTGTCCAGACCCTGCACTAAACCTATAGTTTGCACCCTGTGGTTAGGCTCTTCACCCAACTTTCTATGCAACCAACCTTGCCCTGCAAGGCCCTTATTTGTCAAGGTTCATGGAAGGAGCCATAGACAGTAACAGGAGACAAGTGCTGCAAAAGCTATCAGGTCTATTTTGTAATTGAAAATGCAAGCCAGGCATTTCAGCTTTACTAGTGCTTGTTCAAATGGCATGCTTAATCCCACTAACCGCTGTTATTATAATCTGCACATACCAAAGATGTAAGATTTAAATAAACAGAAAACATTAAAATCCCCTAAGCCAATTGTGACATTCCCAAGCCTTCTGAATTTGAAACATCTGCTTTTGTCACTTTTCTGCTCAAGCCTGAGGGCTACTAATGGAAGTCCCTTCAATCAGACATGCCTCTTGCTGTGGCAGGCTGACACACTCTAGGTATTTGCTAGAGGTCCCTGTAGTGCTAACGCTGGTTTCTGATGATAACAATCATTATCAAGGCTCTAATGGCATTTCTGTGCGTTCCTAAAGAAGCCATCATAACATTCTTAGGAGGCACCAAGCACTTCCATGTGGAAACATGCAACAATCAGACGCTGATTTTTAATGCAAAGTTAAACCAACGGTCACATGTTATTTACTCTTCAGCACAAAAGATGTGCTGGACAGAAGCGCTTCTCTGAGTGCAAAACTTGTTTATTCTGCTATTACTAGGGCAGATGGACACTAACACCCATTGGTTTTGACGCAAAGCCCACACTAATTGGTTGGGCCTTGCTTCAAGAATTAACCACTGCTCACACCAAGTGTGAACAACCGGAAAATGTGTTCTTATCTTTAGAAAACGCATTGAAATTAAATGAAACAGACATATAGAACACACAAGTTTCCTGAGGGTGTCAAGGCGCTAGTAACAGTTATTCTTGGTAGGGGGGACAAGAGGCAACAAGTGCATCCCCCTGCCTATCCGTTAAAGAGAAAAAAGGTACGTTTTCAGGACCTTGCGACAAGGAGCGTGAGATTGGAGACTGGAAACAGAGCGAGGGAGCAAATACCACAACTTGGATGCGGCCATTGCAAATATTCTGCAGCCCTTCTTAGATTGTCTGGGCATAGGTAAGTTATGCTTCCTGTACAAATATTATGCTAGACAGCACACATTCACCTCTGCACCATGGGGAGAAGCTGTGCTTCTTGCAAGGCAGCCTTGTTGGAGCACCAGCGCAGAGGATGGCAACAGCAGCAGGCCAATCTTGGTAGATATGGCTCTTCGCTATGTTATCCAACTTGTCCCACGCAGCTCAGCAGATCTGTTGCTGTGCTGCTTTGAATGGAACATTACTAAATCTAGGCCTCTGTATCGTATCCACAACAGCAAGTTCTTTTCTCTTTACCGAACTGTCTGGCAGGTGGACAGCAGCCCTGGGACAAGTACAGCTGGACTAGGCCTGGATGTCAGTATGGGAGTGTGGAAGGATAGATGGGAGGGAAGAGGGCGGGAAGGGTAGCGCCGCATGCTGCAGGCACCACCAGTCAAGGACAGGACCGGGGAGATGTAAGCAAGGAAGCCAGGGAGCGGGAGCAAGCACATCCCATGAAAGAGAGAGACAAGAGCCAGAAAAGGAGAAAAGCAGAGAGAGAAATTCAGATCATGCAGTATATAAAGAAGAGAGACGGCAGGAAGAAATGCAGGGAGGGGGAAAGAAGAAGGCCATAGTGGAGAGAAAGCGGGGAATGAAGAAAATAGCAGAAAGCAGAACAGAGTGAGCGAGAAAGTGAGGACTGAAAGTGAGTTCACCAAAAGGGTAGTCCGCAAAAGTGGGTATGACTACCCTCGTCTCATCACCAAGCAAAGGGAAAGGACAGAAAACCGTTGGCTTGATGGAAGCACTGACATCTTCCCAAAAAATCTATATAACACTAACATCTGACTAGACACAGAAAGCTGTTTTTAGCAAGACATAAACGTTTTAGAAGTGATATTTTGTAAGGAAAAAAAGTTCTTGGGGTAGGTGGCGATAATAGAAGTGCCTTTCTCACAGGTGATGACTCGCATCCCATGGTAAGGACTGTGAGGCGGAAGATGGGATGAGATGATAATGACACTTGTATAACAGAAGCACTTTTATTTGTTGTAATAGCAACTCATAATTGTAAAAGCTGAAACCCCACAAAGCCCTGCAGCATATGTAGCCAGCTTGGGCCGTTTCCGAGCTCTGAACTAACAGCCTTTGTAGTAGCAATATATTTTAGTATCTCACAGCCATCCCAATGAGAGAGAGAAACATGGGCTCCTGCGTTTCCTTACATGATATGTTAAAAAGAAAAGTTAAAGGATTTTTTGCTTAAAGCCAATTACACGGAGCAAATGCAAATGCCATGTGTTAATATTTCCTGTGCCATATGAAAATGTCCACATACTTGCAAGTTTGTTACAATGTTATTCCATGGGGCCATTGCTGCTAAATCTGGAAGATACATAAAACGGACTTGAGAAATCCCCGTCTTTATTTCATAATTAAGATTTGCTATTTAATATCCTTTGGGATTTAACTCATCGTATGTTTCCCTCATATATTGGCTAATTTCCAATCTCTTGAGTGCTTCCAAATTACGACTGAAAGAAGTTATTCTCATCTTATTTTTATATCTGATTTCATATGGCTCACACCTACTGACTCACTGCACATCAATGGCCAGAAAGTATGTGATCATCAAGTTCTGGATTAATTTATATTCCAAACCTTTTTCTCAGGGCACTGTAGGTTAGTTCCATTCCAGTGAATTCTTGATAGTTTTGAAGGACTGTAGATGTTTTGACCAAATGCTTAGTAAATGCTTGGTCAGGGAAGTAAAAATGCAGTTAGGTCACCTTCAATAAAACTTTAACATAAAAGGTAAATTTTTTTCACATTAAAGAGCCGTTGTTGGCAGTTCCATAAAAATATACCCCAGTTATGATTTAACATATTTAGAGATACTGCAATGTCATACAGTAGGAATGGTTTCTTGTATTGCTTAGCACAGTTGGATCACTGGCATAATATCGATGCATAAGATATTGAAACACAAAAATATCGGAAATTAAATATCGACAACAAAAATATCGCATTTCTATACTTAACGAGTAAAACCACAAATAAACAAAAACACAAATATTGTTCTTAAAAATACAAATTTTAACGTATATCGAAAACAGAACTATCAGAAACAAAAATATCATCACCTTTAAATAAACATATAATACATAAAAAATATTGAATTACACAATATCGACTACAATATTATCGCTAAAATAATTAAATAATCACTAATAAATATTAAAATATCATGTTATGCATAAAATAATGATTGGAAATAAACCTATAACATTTTATGCGCATTCTTAACTTAATATAAATATATTACTGAAGGAAAATGGACTATTATGAAGTATGGTTGGGTAGCCTTACCATGCCATATTATCACAATGCCTCAAAGATGATCCTTAGATTCACAACAACAAATCCTTAGCTCAGTCCTGGTAGTATCGCAAAGAGCAGACAGACTTTACTGGAGGATCATGTGTTAAGCATTTTAAAGTACCATTATGGTTGATAAGTTATTAAGGTGAGTCCATAGAAATCCAACACCAATTTATAAAGGTAGAGCTTATTTTTATATATTATTAGAGACCAAGACAAACATTTTAGCACATACATAACCAGAGTTATGGATTTTCAAAGCAATAGAAAATAAGTGAATTAATAGCTGTCATTTAACATTACAGTTAACTGTAAAAAACTACTAGTGGCAATCATCACTCAGGGGTCGATTTGCGTTCCACCCTCACAGGGTAGTTCCAGGACCAGGCCACAACAGTCAGTTCAATTTTACCTGGCCAGTGCCTGAGTGCAGTGGTTGTCCTGGCTGCCAGTGGTCCTAAATGGGACCCACAGTAAAGCTGCTTTCCAACAGAGACGGTGCTGCCAGGAAGAGGAAGCTAAATCACAAGAGTCGGGTTCCTGCCGATATTGGACTCGGGTGTTGTGGAATGCCCTCTTAATGTAGCGTCGAGTAAAGGGGCCGGCCACCAGACCAGTGACCAACAAGCCTTGTTAGCGGTAAAAGTAACTTAAAGAAACTTTGATGTCTTGGGGTCCAGAGGAGTGTTCTAGAGGCTTGAAACTTTGGTTAAAACCAGACTACAGCTCTCAGAATGCACTAGACCATTTAACTTGAGATGATCCCTCAGAGGGCCTGATGGCCAGCAATTCTTTGGATATTGGGTCGTTTTACCTACACTTTGCAGGAGACTGGTTCCAACGGTTCAGGGGAGACTGAGCGTCCTTCCGGATTCCACAAGGGTCCCTCTCTTTGGGAGTGTTGAGTTTTATCAATTATAAGGGTCGTTCACTCAGTTCCAAATCTGTTGCCTCAGGGTCACAATATCCCTCTTTGTGCTGGTGGGCAAAGTCCTGTTGTCAGTGACACAGGTGTTCTCTTGGTCCTTCTTTGAAGTAAGTTGTTCAGAACTGAGTTTCTGGTGTCGGGGGGTCCCTTAAATCCATACTGGATTATGGGGAATTAGGAGTGTGTGTGGTAGTAGACAATGGGCAGCTAGTCCCTTACAGCATATCAGCCCCATATGTGACCACATCCTGTACTGTAGGCCATATTATCTACCAGGAGCCGTCAATTTCTGCCCTCCTAAAGATGGCAGAAATCATCTTTAGGTGTACAGCTTAGGCTGCTCACCCTGGAGGTGTGACTGGCCTTCCTGGAGGTCTACACCTCCTGCACACCTAATTTCCAGCTGTGCCTGGGTCCAAACGCACCTGGGGCAAGGGAAGGCTGTGTCTTCCTCAAATAGACTGCCCCGATTCATATCAGAGAAGGTGAAGCCTTTGAAGCTTCACGCTCTGATGTGCCAGAATACATGCTCTCATTGTAAAGAGCTGAGGTGCAGTTCATCTCTGCACCGGGTGGCAGGCACCTGCAAGGATCAACGGTGGGCCCCATAGGTGCCCTCTAGGCCGCCAACCAGAGGCCTTGAGGGTTGCACCCATGAGGGCCCCCAAAGTCAGATTCCCACAGCCTTTCTGTGTCAGAAAGGCTGTGGGAATCTGCCATCGTCTTCCATTGGACGGAATGAGCCACCCAAGGGATTACTGGAGGCTTTCCAAATGGCAAATGGGCTATTCGAGCCCGTCGGAGGCCATTCAAAAATCCGGTTCAGATTCCTTTTCGACCGACCCCATCAAAATGGATTGGTCAAAAAGGAATCCGAGCAGCCAATTATGATGCCGTAGTACCGGCTCCGACCAAGGGACAGAGCCGTTTCCTACGGCATCATAATTGGGCCCAAAGTCAGCAAAGTATGTCCTGTCTCAGACAGGAAAGCAGTTACTAAATCACGTGGACTGCGCCTAGTGCCAAGAAAGTACATCAACAGAAAATATAAACTGAAAATGTACCAAATATTATTCTAATGCATGCTATGGGAGGGCAACTGCAAGAGATCATCTTGTAATTCATGTTAAAGACTACATCAAACCCCAAATGTGATAGAAATAGAAGTAAGGGAGATATTACAAGGCATAAGAAAGTCAAACACTAGTTCCCAGGAACCCACTACTGAAATCTTTAAAGATATATTGCCTAAAGTACACGAACACATCACCAGCCAACTACCCAAACTTAAACCATTTAATTTCACAAACTAAAAAAACCACCAGCATTACTCCACCTGCCCTAGAAGACATCAAGACATACAAATACCTGGGCATTTAACAATAACACATAATGAAGAACATTTTATTTTACATGACAAACTAAATAATGAGAAAATAATCCTAATATTTTCTGCTTCAAAAAACTTACTAAAAGCCTAGCCAGTGTCAAGTGTGGATGATGGACGAGTCCTACAAAATGTGTCCCAAACCATTGACTCAGATATACACCATACATGGCAAATATCAAGATACAGATATACCTTTTATATATGCCCTACCACCAAATAAACAATGCAACACTTCAACAACATCTCAAGCCACATTAAATGCAAAACAAATAACTACAAACCCCAAAAAATAATCATAGACTTGGGGAAAGCCATGATTCAAACCATTTCAAAAAAAGTACCCCACACAGCCAGACAAGGCTGTTATTATCATTTCAATCAAAGCATAGTTAGACACTTCCAAAAATCTGCACTGAGTGTAGACTAGTCTACAAACTGCCAATTTGCATTTGAAATAAAAAAAATGACAGCACCAGCCTATGTCCCTGTCACAGAGGTAACCGACCACTTCAATTTACTAATAGAAACCCCTTGCTACCAACAAACTGAAGTAAACTAAGCCCCCTTATTGATTACTGAGAAGACACTTGGGTTGACAGACTGCATTGGTCCAGACACAGACGCCAACCCAAATTCCAAATACCATGGTGGAATGTCTCTGACAGCAACTTGGCACACGAATCCAAAACAAGCAACACAGTGGAAGGATGGCAAAATGCCTTCCAAACCACACCAGGCAGAACCCAACCTACACTCTATAAATGTATAGAAGCATTGCAAAAAGAGCAAAGCTACCAGCAACTACGAATGGACCAATCTGTTAGCCAAATTGCCCCTAAACGTAGCAAACAAACCAATAGAATGTATGACATACTACAATATAAAGTCAAAATCTACATTAATAACAAAGCAGTAGATTACTTAGATGTATTAGCCAAAATATATTATTAAATAAATAATAACCTACAAAATCATAATGAAATATGACAAAATGTAAACCAGGATAACAAAACATTATTTTTTATAAAGAATAAAAACTATATGTTATGATATCAGTAAAAAAAATTAAATGTAATTTTGAAAATAATGGAGAATGAGATAGTAAAACATTATTTAAATATTTAAAAAAATGTAAATGTCACCAACCAAGAAACTACAGACACACTCAATACATCACATAAATTAATTAAAACACATAAAGCACACAATTGAAAATAACGATCACATAAGATTTACGCAAACAAATATAATATCATATTTCCCATCCAAAATAAATGAAGTAAGTAAAATGTACTGCTCTGTAGCTGCAGATCGTCCTCTGTATTCACGTAGAAAAAAATACCAATCCACCAAAAATTGAAAAAATATTGCCCAAAACGCCCCCCAAAAATGCATAAATAAAACGAATCCAATAAAAATCCCCTGAAGCAATCTAAAGTTTAATGGAACCATAAAATAACACAAAAAGTATTTAAAAAAATAAACATGCCAGGAAATCAAAAAAAGGAAATCAAAGTAAAAAGCACTGGTTTATTATAAACCAAAATACATTTTCTTAAGGAAAAAAAGGAAATTCCCAATGCTCATACGACCCATACGGAGAAAAAACTTGTAAAATAAAGTACAAATAAAGGCTGTTACTTACCTTTATAGAATATTTTTATTTTAAAGTTGATATATATATACATATTCATATATGTATATGAATATTTGTTTTTTTGCAACAAAGGACGCGGCACTCAAGACTTGACTAATTTAGAAATTTAATCTTGTATCAACAGCTCAGTCCGACGCGTTTCAGCCTCTACTTGGCTTTTTTCACGGTAAGTGAGACATCATTCATTTCCACCATTTATCCCATTTTTTTGCCTGAATATGGCATTCTGGGAATTGTAGTGTTCAATTTTATTTGCAAAACAATTTAGCAGCTAATCTTGCCCATTTGCACTACTTTCATAAACCATATATCATTGACATTCTACGTTCAGGAATATATTTCACGTAATTTTAACTTTCTACTGATTTTATGGTATAGTACCAATTAATTACGCTTTTCTTTGTCCGTTACGTGTTTTTCTTGAACCAGAAAGCGCAAAACGTCCTCAAATAAAGCAAAACATAGATTGAGTCTCCATTCACTGCATGTGCAGGTTAATCATCGAGCTTATGTTTAACTACATAAAACATGTTATGGGTATAGTACCCCTATCGATGTTATTTATATCACTGTTTAAGCAATTGAAATCTTATGCGAAGCGACACTACAAATCAATATATGGATGTAAATTTCCTTAATCCAAATGTACAAAAAGTTCTTCATCGAAATTCAGGTTTTAAAAAATGCAATGTTTGCAAAGTCTGCAAGATTGGAGTAAACAAAAACAACATCAATGATCCAAATGGATCAATCATCCAAATTGAACAAAGAATTCTATGCACATCAACCCATGTGGTATATGTGATTGAATGTAAATGCGGCATGCAATACGTTGGAAGTACAGTGTGCATGTTAAAAAAGCGGATATTGGAACATATAAGAGCTGTCAAAAATAAGGATATGGCATATGCAACAGCCAAACATATGGCATCCTGCCAAAACAGCAACTGGAAAGCCATGAGCTACTATGGGATACGGATGATACTTCCGGATGAACGAGGAGGAAATAGAATGAAAAAATTGCGGCAAATAGAATCCCGGCTAATCATACGATTAAAAACAAAAAACCCGAGAGGGATGAATTTTGATGAAGAACTTTTTGTACATTTGGATTAAGGAAATTTACATCCATATATTGATTTGTAGTGTCGCTTCGCATAAGATTTCAATTGCTTAAACAGTGATATATATAACATCGATAGGGGTACTATACCCATAACATGTTTTATGTAGTTAAACATAAGCTCGATGATTAACCTGCACATGCAGTGAATGGAGACTCAATCTATGTTTTGCTTTATTTGAGGACGTTTTGCACTTTCTGGTTCAAGAAAAACACTTAACGGACAAAGAAAAGTGCAATTAATTGGTACTATACCATAAAATCAGTAGAAAGTTAAAATTACGTGAAATATATTCCTGAACGTAGAATGTCAATGATATATGGTTTATGAAAGTAGTGGCAAATGGGCAAGATTAGCTGATAAATTGTTTTGCAAATATAATTGAACACTACAATTCCCAGAATGCCATATTCAGGCAAAAAAATGGGATAAATTGTGGAAATGAATGATGTCTCACTTACCGTGAAAAAAGCCAAGTAGAGGCTGAAACGCGTCGGGCTGAGCTGTTGATACAAGATTAAATTTCTAAATTAGTCAAGTCTTGAGTGCCGCGTCCTTTGTTGCAAAATTGAAAAGTAATTGGGCCAGGATCCGGCCCCTACGCAGAGCACCCGTTCTTTGGAGCGCATGGAAGGTTAAGGATCACATTGCATGTATATGAATATATATATCGATAGATATAGGTTTAAGATTATGTAAAACTATTGCAACAAATACAAATGTAAACTATAAATAAAATAAGAAAAAGGTATTACATGTCTTTATTCTATAAAAACATTTAATTCATATTAATACCTACAAACATACAACAAACTATGTTTTATTATATTTCTAAACACCAATAATATTAAAAAGAAAACAAAAAATATTTCCTCTACATAAGAAATACATTTAAAATAAAGATATCTGAATAAAATTGTAAATGAAATAATGACACTCCAACATAACCCACGTTTAAAAAAAGCATTAGACACTGAAAGGATGACATTTACTATTCCTGCTCCAGTCTAACCGTAGTGGGGAAATGTGTTGGACATTAAAGGGGTGACATTTACTATTCCCATTCAGCATAACCATATTGATGGAACGCGTTTGACATTAAAAGGGTGACTTTTTTGATTAACTGTAGTCTAACCTATTTTGGGGTGGGAAGGTGCTGCACAGTAAAGGGTAGACATTTATTATTCTCACTCCAGTCTAACCATATTAGGAAAGTTATTGTGTTGGATACTAAAGGGGTGCTTTCACTATTACCACTCCAATGTAACCATATTTAGGGAAGGTGTTGGAAACTAAAGGGGTGACATTCACTAGTCCCACTCTAACCTAACCACATTGGGGAAGGTGCTGGACCCTAAAGAGGTAACATTAACTATTCCCACTCCAATCTGAGGATATTAGCCGAAGATGTTAGACTCTCAAATTTACTATATTCATTTTAATAAATAATACATATTTTATATATACAGAATCAATACCCCATACTCAAACACAATTTCTTAACTATAAAATTCACTAATCTTAAATCTTAAAACCCACTATCCAAAACAACAGACCTATATATACATACTTAATAATCAAAATCGTAAAAACATTTTATTAAAATGACTGATTACATTTTTTTTAATAGTAGCATTCCTAAACTTTATACCATAAAAAAATCAAATGCTAATCCGTCATCAGAATATGGCGGGTGGACCACCACCACGACTACAGCGGACCAATGGACCACCATAGTTGCATTAAGGCCCTCAGTCATCAGTGTGCTTAGGGTCTAGCCATTGGTCGGTAAGTGAAAATATTTTACAAATATAGAGTACTATAGTAAATTTCAATTTTGAACATACTTAAATCTTCACAAAAAAGTCTACGGAGTACCGCAGTAATTCCTAATTCCTCATTTTTTTCCTGACATTTTGTTATGTTGCACTACTGTGCAACATAACAAAATGTCAGGAAAAAAATTAGCAGCTCTCCCTAAACAGTTGCAAAAAATATTTAGAAAATTATAAATACATTTCTCTAACTGCTTTCACTTTCATAAAGTGGCAATCAGTAGGGAACAGCAATAAAACCTATCGCTTACCTATCTATATGGCCCCACCCCAGAAAGCAGCAAAAGTGTGCTAAAAACGACATAACTATCTTTTACGTTTTGTACACACAGTCCTTAGCCAATCAGATACTGTCTTCTTATCACCATGTACTGCAAAACACCGTAAAGTTAGCCCAGTATACTGACACACAATATATTACTCAGTACTTCAACACCTATAACATTAACAGTATTTACACCTACTAGTACCAATTTGCGTTTACAATGCACAATCTATATGCCTGGCATGTTATATATACATCACTTCACCCATATTCACACTATACCTGTTTCAAGAAGTACCTCACTACACTCTATGCCACTCCACTCTATGCCACTCTGTACGCCATTCCACGGTACTCTAACTCTGTACCCCACTTCACAGTATGGTATCACACTCTAAGGCTCTCCACTCTATCTCACTGCACTATAAGCTAATCTACTGTACTGCCATCCACTGTACGTGTCAGGTTTTCTGGAACACCACGATGAACTCCTCAGAATATGGGTGATGCAAAAAGATGTCCACTTCTCGACATCCCCAACTCAAATAAGAAATCACAGAGTATTAGGACAATCAAGCGAGGGAAAGGGTGTAGGGAAGGAGCAGTGGGGAATAGCAGACTTGTAGAAGAGAGAGAAGACCATGAGAAACAAATAGTATCAACCCTACACTCATATGACCTCGCTACAACTGATCCATACCTGAATCATACAGTTGTTTACTCGCACCACAACTCTGACCATGACAGATACTCACAATCCTATTGGCATAATCCTATAATAGAAAAAGACAGTATTACATGGGCTCTTTTTCTATCCTCAGCAACCAATATCTCTGACTGAACAACCACATTCAAACTACTACTTTGCTAAATAAAAAAAAAATCCAAGAATAGGAGCAAATCCAAAACACAAAAGAAAAAACGTCGATCAGGTAAACCATTGGCTCTCCTCTTTTCGTTCATAAGCCTGGTTTAGTGAAAAATATATAAAATCTCCATAGAATTCCAAAAGTCTTGTAGTCCAAAGAATAAACCAAAAGGATCCAAAATTATAGTAACATACTAGTCAGTTAGAGAATATCCATATCCCTAACAGATCACTGACTAGTTAGATAGAATGGAAACAGCACAGTCTCTCTGCAGAAATACTGAAAATAGTACTGTTCAGCCAGTTCAAGGGTAATTTGACCGGCTGCTTAATAATGGTCACTCAGGAACGGTAATCCGTCTTACCGCCACTGAATACCTGAGCGACAACAGAGGTAGCGGCCTTACCCAAGGACACCTCTATCCTCTTAATCATGGGATGCCAAACAGGAAACAACCCAGATACCGTGAGGACAACGGCACCCCGGCGGAGCTGCCCGAAATCCAGGATTGCTCTGTAGAGGAAAAGGCGGGTTGACAGCCTATCAACCGCGCATTACTTCAAGATTGTTCTACTTCCTAGGGGAACGGAAATTGAGCAATTGTTCTCCTTCTTAGGAGAACGGGAATAGAGCAGTTGTTCTCCTTCCTAGGAGAACGGAAATTAAGCACTGAACCCAGGGAATTCCAAAACGGTGATCTTCAAGGCACCAGCCGAGCGGGTTTCCAACACTAAACGAAGAATTACGCACACCGGCATGCATGCGAGGACGGATTAAGTACCTTCCACATCGACATTACTTCTGGAAGATGTAGTCCTGCCCGTGTTAATACCACAGGAAGGCGCAAACAGGGGCTCAAACAGTACGCCCTTCCACTGTACATTATTCCACTGTCCTCCCCTCCACTCTACCACACTCCACTTTATAACTTTACATTCTAAAGCACTCCACTGTATGCTATCACACTCTATGCCACTCCATTCTACGAAAATGCAGTGCATTCCACTTAACTGTATGCAGTTCCACTATACTCCAATCCACTTTATGCTACTGTACTTTATACTATTCCACTGTACAACACTCTATTCTTTGCCACTCCACTCTATGCCATTTCACCATATGGCCCCCCACCATATACCCCTCCACTATATACTGCTCCACTCTGTGCTATTCCACTCTACACTGCTCTACTGTACAACACTACACTGTAGGCTACTCGACTGAACCGTACGCTATTCCACTGTACACCACTCCATTGTACGCTACTGTACTTTACACTATTTCACTGTACAACACTCTGTTCTATGCCATTCCACTCTACACCATTTCACCATATGACACTTCAGTGTACGTCCCTCCACTGTATGCAACTACATTCAATGTTATTCCACTGTATAACCCTCCATGGTACACGATTCCCCTGTACGGCACTCCACTATACACCACTACTGTCTACACTATTCTACTGAGCGTCACTCCACTCTATGCCACTCCATTTTACACCACTCAACTGTATGTCACTCCACTGTGTGACCCTGCACTGTATGCTAATCCACTCTACGTTATTCCACTGTACGCAACTACACTCTACGCCCCAACACTCTATGGTATACCACTCTATTACACTCAATTCTACCACATTCCACTCTACACTACTTCACTGTATGCAATTCCACTCTACACCACTACATGGTACTTCACTTAACTGTATGCCACTCCACTGTACGCAACTACACTCTACGCCACAACACTCTACGGTATACCACTCTATTACACTCAATTCTACCACATTCACTCTACACATCTTCACTGTTTGCAATTCCACTCTATACCACTACATGGTACTTCACTTAACTGTATGCCACTTCACTGAATGCCAACCAATTCTACCCAACTCTACTGTTCACTATTCCAAACTACGCAACTCTGCCACACTCCACTCTATGCCACTCCACTCTACACCACTCCACTGTACTCCACTCAAGTGTATGCCACTTCTCTCCAAGCCATTCTACTTTCCGCAATTCCACTCTATGCAGTTGCACTTTATGCCACCCCAATCTACACTACTCCACTGTAAGCCATTCCACTCTACCCCACTCAACTCTATGATATTCCACATTACACAACTTTTATATATGCCTCTGCACTGCATGCTATCCCACTGTATCCCACTCCACTCTCCGCTACTTTACTGTACGCTGTTCCCCTGTGTTCCAGCCACTCTACTGTATTCTACTACACTCTATGCCACTCCACTGTACAACACTCCACTCTAGACCACTCCACCGTTTACCCCTCCAGTGTAAGTCACTCCACCGTACACCACTCCAATCTACTTCAATCCACCGTAGACTAATACACTGTATGCCAATCAACTCTACGCTATTCCACTGTATTCAAATCCACTCTACACCATTCTACTATTTGCTATTCCACTTCACGTCACTCAAGTATGTGCCACTCCACTCTACTCTACTTCATTCAATGGCATTCCACTGTATGTCATCTCACTCTATGCCACGCTGCTATAAGCTATTCCACTTTATGACAGTCCACTCTACTCCTCTCCATTCTATGCTAATCCACTGTATGCCACTCCACTATATGCTACTCCTCTGTTTTACACTCTTCTGTATGTGAATGCACTCTACCACACTCCATTGCATGCCACTCCAGTCTAGGTCACTCCACTATATGCTACTCTACTCTATGCCACTTTTTGCCACTCTATGCTATTCCCCTCTGTGCCACTCCACTCTGGCTACTCTAGTCTATGTCACTCCACTGTATGCCATGCCACTCCACTCTATGCTATCCCACTGTTCATCACTCCACTCTACCCCACTCTACTGTAGGCCCCTCCATTGTACACCACTCCACTATATCTCACTCTACTGTAAGCTATTCCACAGTACGCAACTACACTCTACGCTCCTCCAAATATGCTATTGTACTATACCCGATCCACTCTACACTACTCCACTGTATGCTTCTCTACCCTACTCCACCCTGTGCTGTTCTCCTGTAAGACACTCCACTGTACAAAACTCCATTTCACACTATTCCACTGTATGCCATACCACTGTATGCCACTCCACTCTATGATTTTCAACTGTATGCCACTCCAAAGGGCTCTATTTCACTGTAAGCCCCTCCACTGCACTCCACTGTACACTACTCAACTCTACATAAATCTATTCCACTATATGCAACTCCACTCTATACTGCTCCACTCTATCCTATATCACTCAACATCCACTGTACTACTGTATGCCACACAAGTGTATGCCACCACACTGTAGGCCACTGCCCTCTACGCTACTCTACACTATTTTGCTTTAAGGCACTGTACTGTACACCATTCCGATCTATGCTATTCCACTGTTTGTCACTCTATTCCTTAACATTCTGATGTACCCTATTCCAGTGTCTGACACTCCACTGTACACTACTCCACTGTACCCAACTCCACTGTATGCTGTTCCACTCTACCCCACTCCATTGAACGCTAGTGCAGTCTAGGACACTCCACTGCATGCCATTCCACTGTAAGCTACTCTATAATTTGCTATTCCACTGTATGCAACTCCACTCTAAGCACTTCACTCTAGGCTTTCCTACTATATACCACTCCACTCTACGCCACTCCAGTGTATGCCACTCCACTGCTTGCTATTTTATTGGATGCCACTCCTCTCTATGCCAGTCCACTCTATAGTATTTCACTCTCTGCCACTCCACTGTACACCACTCAACTCAATTGCACTCTGTGCTACTAGACTCTACAACACTCTATGTTACTCCACTTTAGCACACTTGAGTCCACTATACCTCACTTCACTGTACAATGCTGTATTCCACTCTATGCTACTCCACTTTACTGCACAAAATGACAGTTTCCCACACTCTATGATGTGGCATACCATTCCACTGTACAACATGCCACTCCACTCAACGGTACTCCATTCTACTATATAATACACCACACCACTCCACAGTACCCATTACTCCATTATACGCAACACCACAGTATTCCACTCCAGAACACTAAATTATGACACTGCATTGTAGGACACTGCACTTAACAAAACTCAATTAAATGACACTCAAAACTATGATTGGAAACACATTTTTATAAAAAATAAAACTTTTCAATTTAATAAAAAAAACAAAGGTCAAAGCTAAGTTATAGTTAGGAAAATGTATGTATCATTTAAATACAAGCCAAATTAAACTATATAAACTTTAGACATTCTAAACTTATAACAAAAACACAACATAACATGTCTATTTGTAAAGCGCACGTTCCCATGTAGGTATGTTGGCGCTGAATAATAGATGCTTCTTGTTAGCCAACTCAATGGTACTCATTTTATCAACAGAGGAAAGGCTGAGTGAACCTGCTTGGACTTGAGCCGGTGACCATGAGGTCGAACACAGGCCCCAGCAATGGAGGCATTAGTCCACTGGGCCACCAGACCCGGCTTATAGCTATAACTTAGAATGATGTGGCATACCAGTCCACTGTACAACATGCCACTCCACTCTACGGTACTCCATTCTACTATATAATACACCACACCACTCCACAGTACCCATTACTCCATTATACGCAACACCACAGTATTCCACTCCAGAACACTAAATTATGACACTGCATTGTAGGACACTGCACTTAACAAAACTCAATTAAATGACACTCAAAACTATGATTGGAAACACATTTTTATAAAAAATAAAACTTTTCAATTTAATAAACAAACAAAGGTCAAAGCTAAGTTATAGTTAGGAAAATGTATGTATCATTTAAATACAAGCCAAATTAAACTATACAAACTTTAGACATTCTAAACTTATAACAAAAACACAACATAACATGTCTATTTGTAAAGCGCACGTTCACATGTAGGTATGTTGGCGCTGAATAATAGATGCTTCTTGTTAGCCAACTCAATGGTACTCATTTTATCAACAGAGGAAAGGCTGAGTGAACCTGCTTGGACTTGAGCCGGTGACCATGAGGTTGAACACAGGCCCCAGCAGTGGAGGCATTAGTCCACTGGGCCACCAGACCCGGCTTATAGCTATAACTTACAATTATAATTTACACATTGAACAGTTATAACTTACATTTATAATTTATGCACCATCATCAATTTATTATGCGTTGCACACATTCATACACAGTCTTCTTGCATCACTGGCCACACTACAATAACTACTACTCAACACTCTACTATGCACTGTGTTTTCTGAAATGATGTAATTTGAGATGCAATAAGTGCTATTATACTGCTATTATTTCACATGCTATAAGTCATATAATATCAAAGAGTATAACATGTTAGTGGTGACCCTAAAAGAGGCAGACACGCCACTAAATATTTTGTTCATGTTTTCATGAGCTGCAAGGAGTGCAGCAGGCCCCAGCAACTAATACAAAAAACAGCAGATCACCAGTTATAGTTATCTCAAGTAACTATAGGTATATATACTACATACAACTATAACAATTTCCCTAAGGTACCCAAAAACTTGCGTCCTTGCCGTCCACTGCTAAATACTACAAATATGACATCACTCATGACATATAGCCTTATTACGAGTACAGCGGTCCTGCGACTGCCGTACTCATGGTGGCCGTCATCCCTGTGGGTGAACACTGTATTACTATGGTGGCGGTTGACCGCCACAAGACCACTGCCAGGATCCATGATCATGCGGCAGTGGGGAAAGCAGGTGGAAATCGCTGTGGTGCTGATATCTGCACCATTGAGCAGATTCCGACATGCCTTTCCACCAAGAATTTAGTGGCGGGGATCCTGCCATGAAATTCTTGTCAGAAAGATGCCCCCAACAGGGCCCCCAGGCAAAACTGCCCACGGACTTGCACGCACTATGTGGCATGCATGGCCTGATGCATGTCACACCAGGCACAGAAGTGCTGGTGGCGCTGTCACAGCAGCGGTATGCCGTTTAAGATCTCCTATGAGACAAACATACCCGCCGCACTATCCCCCTGGATTCAAATTCGGAATTCGGCAGTCAGGTTCACCTTGGGTTTGATGGTCTTCCCAGGACCGCCACAGTTGCGGTCCTACATGAAGACCACCAAACCCATAATCAGGGCCTTAATCTATCATAGATATCATGACTGCAACATCTGAAATTACATAATTGATAACAAGATTTGCATGGCGGGGCACGAGTTATAGTTACCTTGGGACATAAATTAAAGTTATAACTATAGTAAATAAGGCACTTTTAAAGAAAGAAGGCATTGGAAATGCTCAAAATATGGTTTCAAAGCTTGCTTTGGTAGGCCACCATCAAAGAAGATATTTTTGAAAGGGAACGGGAAAACCATCACCCTAAAAACATGACTAAAAACCCTAGAACAAGGAGAGGCAGCTAGGGAGACATGAAGAGCGCTCAGAACATATGAAGAAATAGAAGTTCTCCAATAACGTATGCTATCCAAGATTTTTTACTGTATGACAATGAACATAATGACAAAAGATCCATTGTTCATGCATATAACAATGACTTACTAATCCTAACAAAATGTAACACTAGATGTCAGAGAGGACATTTAAATTTAGCCTCGTACCATGTACACAAATATACATTACACATTGCCAATATCAAATGTCCGTATAATATATGCACTACTGCTAAACATGCAACGTGCCACCTACAACAAAATCTCAACACTATTAAAATTAATAATAAGTGCAATCCCCCAAAAATCATTATTGATTTTGGACACATTTTAATTTCTACAATTCTAAAAGTGTTCCCACAAACAGAAATGCAAGTGCTCTATAACACCTCCAAGATCAACACAAAGGGGTCTGCTACGATGGCGGGTGGACTTTCCGTAACGGAATGCGGAACAGTCTGCCAGGGGTGCGACAGTCCCGCACCTGCAATTAGGATGCCACCGTGGCATCCCCTATTCCCAGAATTGTGGCGGGCGGTGCCCACAGCTCCACCCGCCACAATGCTGGGAATGCACGTTGTGCATTGGCATGCACAAGGTGACAGGCACCGCGCGGTACCTGCCGCCTTGTCCATGCCAATGCAGGCACCCCCCAACCTCCTGGGGGCCCGCAACAGGCCCACAATAGCAAAGACCGCATGCCTGTCCATGGCGGCAACGCCGCGATGGAAAGGCTGATCTCCGCCGTAATCATAATATGGATGGCACACGATATTAACCATGTTTTCTGCCCGGTCGACAAGTCGACCGGTGGAAAAGCAGCGGACAGTCTTTCCTTCTGCCGCGGACCCCCAGCCATCCTAATATTGCAGGGGGTCTTTGAGGTGTAGATGGGGGGCGGATTGCCCCGGCCCTGCCAGCGGTGACTACCGCCGGCCCTGCGTGGGCGATCCGCCCACCATCCGAATGGGCCCCAAAGTATAGAATACACCAGAAACGTGGAAATGGCCTATTAAGTAAAAATATTTATAGCATTAGCCTAGGTTGCTATCACAGTAATAACAAAACACTAAGGGCCTAATTACAATATTAGCAGATGGGATACTCAGTCACAAGCATGACGGATATCCCATCCACTGTATTACAAGTTCTATATGAGTCTATTTTAGACTTGCAATACCGTTATCCTGTCTAGAGTGGTGTAGTCTGCCTGGCTGAGGTGCATACCCTATGCAACCAGAAAATCTATTTCTAACAGCACTTAACATAGTAGACATTTAAAAAGTAAGCAGTAGTGCCTGCCATTATGCTAAAGAAACATATATACTACAGATCTTTAAATTAAACATTGCTAGAATTCTAACGATTTCAAAGCAAAATTAATGCTCGGACTAACTTGGTGAAAATCAAGATTGTGATCTATTCTCACAATGGAGATACCTCTCTCAATTAGTTCTAAAGAAAGTGAACAAAAACAAAGCCAAATGGAAGTCCAGTGCAAATGCACAAGTCCTGGAGACTGGTGTGCTGCAACACACTTGTCTCCAAAAACAGTGCCAGTGGAACCTGCACAGGAAGGGGCATCTAGTTGGCAGTTCAGGCACCTCAATTATGTCACTTGTGTGGGTGGGTTTAGATTTGTGAGGGGTTTTTGTTTTTTTCTCAGGGGAATGTCTGGTTTTAGGGGTGGAGGCAATAGTTTTGTCAGGGGTGGATGGGTGTAGAAAGGTGGAATCTGACAACATGGTTGTCCCCGCTTTTTTTCCTGGTGTTTTGCTGGTTTTCGACTTAGTTTGGCTGGGATCCAGCTATTCAGGACCCCAGCCTATCTTCTTTCCCCTTTAAATTGATTACCAGTACTTTAGGTACACTCCAGATTGGATTCTGGGGTACCCTTATAAGTCCCTAGTATATGGTATACTATGTACCCAGGGCATAGGTACCCCAGAGGCCTACCAGGGGCTGCAGCATCTATTATGCCACCCCTGGAAAGCCTTCCAAAATGACACCACAGGACTGCTACTGCAGCCTGGGTAAGGTGGTGCATGCATCTCTTACGGAGATATAGGTTCACAATATCTCTCCCTATCACTGCACATAAAAAACTATCAGTCACCCCTATGGCAGGCCTTACTTATTCTGAAGTCAGGGTGCTGGGTTTTATCTGAGAGGGTGCCCATGCATGAGCAGAGCCCCTCTGCAGCCTTCGGAACCTTTATTCCAGGGTTGTTTGTGACGCAGTCAAACCATATACTCTTAAGTGCATTATAACCAAACGGTAAATGCTAACTTTGGGATGGCTGCGCAGAAACATGTCATGTTTGGTGTCAAACACCTTGGAATCATACCCCCACTCCAGTCTAGAGGGAGAGACATGACAGCACCGGTATACCCGGTACCAGCTAACAGAGCCCTGGCATCACAAAATGGATGCTGCCAATCACAGACACGAGTCTGCCCTACTGCTGCTGGACAAAACTCTGGCAGGGGATGCCTGGACAATAGGTTTTCTGTCACAGGGAGGTGTCACCACCTCCCAGACAGGCTTTAGTGTATTGGGGTTGGGTGGGTGCACTCCTAGAGTGCTTTGAAGTCTGCACTGGGGCCAATTTGGTGTCCCTGTGCATAGTCCAGCTCAAACCGGTTGCAGGGGCTACCAGCCCCTGCTCTGGTGCGAAACTGGACAAAGGAAATGCATGTAGCCACCCCTCTTTTCTGACCCTCCCATAGGTGGGTCCCCAGAGTTTGTCCCACCCCTTCCTTGGGTATAAGATAGGGACCCCTGGCTACAGGACTTTAGATTACACCTGGACGAAACTCTGATACTGAATCCTGGAACTTTGATGATCTACTTTGAACTAGATGACTGAAGAATCTCCCTTGGAGTAAAGGAGTTACTCCCTTGCAAGGCATGCACCAAAGACACATCTGACCGGTTTGCATCTCCGAAGCTCCCGCCGGACTTTTGCAACACAGGAGGTGGGTTTCCGTGGTCTTAGAGGTCGATCAGTGCCCACTGCAAGTCTGAGGCCCGTATCCCTCGTGGCGACCGTGCAATCCGAACCCCTGGACACCTCGTCACTTTGCAGAAGCATCAGCTTTCCAACGACTCCTGCAGCTGAACTTTGGGTTACCTGTAGCTCTGAACCCGAGCAGCATTTGCACAGAAGATTGCCCGCCTACACTCCACGAGTGTTCCTTGAGCTGGCCCTTTGTGTTTTCTCTTGAGGTCCCTTCGCGATCCCTCTTCCGTCGACTGGTGGGACCTTGTGAAGGCAACTTTAACTTTAATTGAGCTTACCTGGTTGCTCCAGACGTGCCCTGACTCTCCATTGCTTGGGAAGACCCCAGAACCTTGCTGGTGCGCATAGAAGTGTCTTTTCTCTTCCTGCATGGGTTGCTGTTTACCAAGGCTTGTTGGGTCCAATCCGGGCACCGACACCGCAGCACTCGAAATCCTTTGTGGGACAGCTCGAATCCAGCTGCTGGTTGTCGTCAATGCCTCGTGGTCCTCGTGGTTGCAGAGTCAAGCTTCACCTCTACGCACCTGAAACACCCGACATCAGTGGGCATTCGTCTATCATGCCCCTGGTCACTGGCAAGTGACCCATACTCTGTCCCCTCTGCTTTCAGGTTCTTCTGATCTTTGATCCAGGCTTGGATCACACCGGACACTTTTGTCCTTCCCGGCAGCAGCACTTTGCAGCAGATCGCCATTGAAATCAACGACGATTCCCGACACCATTTGACACCCTGGGTGAGGTAACTCGAGTACTCCGGTGCTGGCCCTAGAACCCCCTAAGTCTAAAGGGGTTTGCTCAAAGTCCTCTCCTAAGTGTCCCCAACTTCTAAAATTCCAACCGCGATGTTCCCATAGAATAGTACAGTGCTCGCACCTGTGTTCTCACACTGCACGCCTCCCCCGTGGGTTTCCTGTGTCACTACTTTGGGAGGATCACAAATAGAGAGATTGGAAGGTGCACTCGTTTCGGAGTCAAAAAATGAAGTAAATCTCTTATTCCTCACGTCTTTTGAAATGTTATTTTTATGTATGCATATATTGTTGCTCATTCTTTGTCCCATAAGATGTTTGTATTATCCTACCCTTTGGGTGTGATTTTTCTTACACCAGAGTTTGTCTGTCTAGTTTTGCCGATTGGTTTATTTGTGGTTTTGCTTTTTGTTCGGTCATCTATGAATATTATATATGTATGTTAGTATCATTATGTTTGTTTTATTCGTTCAATATTATGTGTTATTTATGTAGTCTTTTATCTATAATGTTACAGTCCTGATGAAGTTCCCACTGGCAAAGAATTGGGAACGAAACGCGTTGGCTGTGTGCCAGTTTTGGACAACTTGTTGAATAAAAGGACTTTTGTATGGAATAAGAGATTTACTTCATTTTTTGACTCCGAAACGAGTGCACCTTCCAATCTCACTATTTGTTGACCTTGCTATAACACCCTTGGACGGCGGGTGTTGGAAGAGTCTGCACCATCTTATGAATCACAACTACACATGGACTGGAAGTGCTTGACCTTGGTTTGCCGTTTGCTTCTTTTTGTTTACTTTGGGAGGTTCCTTGGGGTCCCAGCGACTCTACGTGTTCTAGGCACTGTGTCTAGTCAAGTCGTGGTTCTTATACCACTTTATTAACATATGGTTTGGTCCGCCCCTAGGGCCCATTATATATTGTGCTATTTACTGTCGTTTTAGAACTGTATTATTGTGTATCTTGAACTCTAATCTCATAAAGGGATTAGTAGTGAGTGTTTAGAAATAAATACATATATTTTATATATACCTTGGGTGGTTCTCCTTTCATTTAGTAATTCAAGAGGTTATAATCTGGTAAACCAAGCTGCTTTACACTCCTTCAAGACTTAGCCTGAAGGCTGCTCTCCATAGCTACCACTAGGATAGCTTTCAATAAAGGTTTTCTTTAAACCTATCACCAATAAGGGTTGTTTGGACTGATGCAAGGTGCCCACTATAACTAGTGGACAGCATATGCCAGGCCAACTTCTCACATTGGTGTGCAGCTGTTGGATTCAAGCTTGCTATTGCTTTTCCAGATGATCTCTTGGAGTGACTAACTGAAAACCACTATAGGTACATAGGTAAATATAAATCAAGTCTAGAATAAAGTAAGTTCTACTGAACTTGGAGTTGGGTTAGCAAAGGAACCAGCACATCCCTTTTCCCCAACTCAAGAGAGTCTAGTAGCTCCCACTAGGTTAGGTAGGTGCAACACGCCACTACACTAGTATGTCTTCAAGACCTGAAGTCAGTGGCTCCTTGTCATCCAAGTATGACCATCTCACATTTGTGGAGTTGAGAAACATGTGTACAGTTAGGAAGTTGAAGACAGGGAGGAGTGCAAACACTCAACACCTCATGGGGGCTTTACTGTTGGATGATCTCAGAAAGACCCCAGGGTCTGATGATGTAGGCAGGTTGGGTGGGGGAGCAGAAGAGGAAAGGCCAAGAGGTGACAACATCTATGACCAGGACTCTGAAGCTGACCAGGGGGATCAAGATGATTCTAACCTGGAAAATCCAATCCATTCTGAAGGAGAGGGAGAAGGCCTTAGTGGCCCTCTCTATACCCCACCTGGAAGGGTTGGTGGTGTGCCAAGAAGATCAAGCTCTCCTTCTCTGGAGTCTAATCATTCTGGTGCATCTGGAGAGACCTCTGTCTCTCATAGGACCATTTTCCCCCAGAAGAGGGAGTCCTCTTATGAGAGAAAATGCAGACTGATCCAGTTTGAGGAAGCTAAGCTTAGGATAAAGAGGGAACAGTTAGCATTGGACAGGGAATCCCTGGAGCTCCAGAGAGCTTCACATAGATGGGGGCTAGAGCCCCATGGTGGCAGCAACAGTGTCCCTAGAGATAGAGATCATACTCATGACCATAGGAACCTGAACAAGGTTGTCCCTCCCTACCAGAGTGGGGATAACATCCACAAATGGATAACTGCACTGGAAAGGGCATGTAAAGTACAGGGGGTCCCTCAGGAGCAGTGCACAGCAATCTTGTGGCTCTCCTTTGCAGACAAAGGTAGAGATAAGCTCCTCACTGTTATTGAAGAGGATGCAGACAATTAGCAAGTCTTGAAGAGTGCACTGATAGATGGGTTTGGCATAACCACTGAACAGTACAGGTTGAAGTTCAGAGATACCCAAAAGGCTCAGACTCAAGAGTGGGTTGACTTTGTAGATTGTGCTACTAAGGCTCTGGAAGGTTGGATAAATGCCAGCAAGGTGCATGACCTTTTAGGATTGTACAATTTGATTATGAGGGAGCAGATCCTTAATAATTGTCAAAAACAGCTTTTACACCAGTACCTGGTGGACTCTGATCTCACCTCTCCCCAAGAATTGGGAAAGAAGGCAGACAAATGGGTCAGAACCAGAGTAAAGCCAAAAACACAGGGTGGTGACCAGAAGAAAGATTCTTCCAAGACCCAAGAGAAAGGTGGGGATAAGTCTAAAGATAAGTCCACTACAGGGCCCCAAAAGTCCTCCTCTGGGGGTGGGCCCCAAACCCCTTCCTCGACTGAAAAGAAACCCTTTTGCCATGTGTGCAAAACACCTGGCCACTGGAAAAATGATCCCAGTTTCCCTACGGTTGTCAATAAAGAAAATGTTCCTCCTACCAATAATACCACTCCTCCTTGTACCACCAGTAGTAAGCCCCCAGGTGGTGGTAGCGCACCCAAAAAGTTAGGTGCATTCTCATGGGGAAGAGAGGTGGGACCTAATTTAGAGAGGTCCCCCTCACAGGCATCCTCAGTCTGTGATGGTGGCATGGGATTTGCCACCTTTACTATTAGTCCCAATAGTTTGGGCAAGTACAGACAGGAGCCCTTAATCAATGGTCAAAAAGCTTTGGCATTCAGGGACACAGGGGCTAATGTCACCATGGTGACATGGACACTAGCCCCCCTCAACAGCTTTTACCTGAGTTCAAGTACCAGGTGACCAACATAGATGGTATCAGGACAGATCATTCCATTGCCATAATCAATCTCAGCTGGGGAGTGGTCACTGCCCCAAAGAGAGTGGCAGTGTCCCCAAACTTGCCTGTAGATTGCCTGTTGGGGAATTATCTGGAAATGTCAGCCTGGGCTGAAGTTGAATACCAGGCCCATTTAAGAGTGTTAGGCCTCCCTGAGAGAGTTGGTGGGGCTGTGATGGCCACAGCCGCGCCCCAGGGACATTTTGGAGTGATGGAGCCTGAAAGAATGGCCCACTCTCCTCCACAAAAGAGCACAAGGGATGAAGAAAAGTCTTCTGCCCCCAGACTTAGGTAAGGGCTAGCCTCCTCAGGGAACCGATCCTACCCCTAGTGAAGGAACTGCCCCAGAGCTGGTCAGGCCTGTCCTGCAACACCCCTGATGGCAAGGGACCCTTCCAAGGTGGTACCCAGTCTGGAGCAGGTAACCTGCCCCTCTCTACCCTACCTCAATCAGCCCAGGACTGCAGAGTTCAGGGAGGTCAGTGGACCCCACAGGGCCCCTTGTCCAGAGGAACGCCCCATCAGCAGATTAGGGGCACCCAGTCTAGTTGCCCTAGCCAGGTGAACATTCCTCAACACACTGAGGGATCCCCCTTACCTTTGGGTAGGGACCTCCCCCAGATGGACTCTGCTTGGCAAAGGCAAACCTGGGACCAAAAGGTTCCAAACCTACCGTGTCCCCCCAGTGTTCCAACCAAAAGGACCCAACCCCAAGCTATAAACAGCCAAAGGTTGACCCTTAGGGCAGATACAACTCAGTCATGGAAAGAAAGGCCTCCATGGTGGCCAGTGATCTGAGGAAGCTGAGACCAACTTTATTAGAGCCTCACTTCTATACTTAGACACCCCACCAGCCTTTTAGTTTGCCAAAACACACCACAGGTAGTAATTCCCCATGGTGGAGATCATCCCCTACCCTTGGGGTTAGGGATTGCTTAGTGGACCATAAGACAGGGGGTAACCATGCTAGTGCAGGTTCTTCCTTATATGGCCACTTAGTCAATAAAGACTAAACTGGCCAAGGTTAGCCTTATCTCCTTTCGTTTGGGGGGGTTATGTAGGAAGGTGTAATCTAACTGCATGGTTGCACCCACTTTTTTCTTGGTGTTTTGCTGGTTTTCGACTTAGTTTGGCTGGGCTCCTGCTATTCAGGACCCCAGCCTATCTGCTTTCCCCTTTTAATTGATTACCAGTACTTTAGGTACACTCCAGATTGGATTTTGGGGTACCCTTATAAGTCCCTAGTATATGGTATACTATGTACCCAGGGCATAGGTACCCCAGAGGCCTACCAGGGACTGCAGCATGTATTATGACACCCCTGGGAAGCCTTCCAAAATGACACCACAGGACTGCTACTGCAGCCTGGGTAAGGTGGTGTTTGCACCCCTTACTGAGATATAGGTTCACTATATCTCTCCCTATCACTGCACATATAAACCTATCAGTCACCCCTAAGGCAGGCCTTACTAATCCTGAAGGCAGGGTGCTTGGTTTTATGTGAGAGGGTGCCCATGCATGAGCAGAGCCCCTCTGCAGCCTTCTGAACATTTATTCAAGGGTTGTTTGTGATGCAGTCAAACCATATACTCTTAAGTGCATTATAACCAAATGGTAAATGCTAACTTAGGGATGGCTGCACGGAAACATGTCGCGTTTGGTGTCAAACACCTTGGAATCATACCCCTACACCAGTAACTGGTGTGGGAGTATGATCCCACCCTTCTAGAGGGAGAGACATGACAGCACCGGTATACCCGGTACCAGCTAACAGAGCCTTGGCATCACAAAATGGATGCTGCCAGCCACAGACACGAGTCTGCCCTCCTCCTGCTGGACGAAACTCCAGCAGGGGAGGCCTGGACAACAGGTTTTCTGTCACAGGGAGGTGTCACCACCTCCCAGACAGGCTTTAGTGTATTGGGGCTGGGTGGTGCACTCCAAGAGTGCTTTGAAGTCTGCTCTGGGGGCACATTTGGTGTCCCTGTGCATAATCCAGCTCAAACCGGTTGCAGGGGCTACCAGCCCCTGCTCTGGCGCGAAACTGGACAAAGGAAATGGGTGTAGCCACCCCTCTTTCCTGACCTTCCCATAGGTGGGTCCCCAGAGTTTGTCCCACCCCTTTCTTGGGTATAAGATAGGAACCCTTGGCTACAGGACTTTAGATTACACGTGGACGAAACTCTGATAGTGAATCCTGGAACTTCAATGATCTACATTGAACTAGATGACTGAAGAATCTCCCTTGGAGTAAAGGAGTTACTCCCCTGAAAGGCAGGCACAAAAGACGCATCTGACCTGTTTGAATCTCTGAAGCTCCCGCCAGACTCCGAAGAATTTTGCAACACAGGAGGTGGGTTTCTGTGGTCTTAGAGATCAATCAGTGCCCACAGCAAGTCTGAGGCCTGTATTCCTCGTGGCGACCGTGTAACCCGAACCCCTGGACACCACGTCACTTTGCAGAGGCATCAGCTTTCCAACAACTCCTTCAGCTGAGCTTTGGATTACTTGTAGCCCTGACCCCGAGCAGTATTCGCTCTGAAGATTGCCCGACAACACTCAACGAGTGTACCGTGAGCTGGCCATTTGTGTTTTCTCTCGAGGTCCCTTCGCGATCCCTGGTCCGTCGACTGGTGGGTCCTTGTGAAGGCAACTTTAACTTTCATTGGGCTTACCTGTTTGCTCCAGACGTGCCCTGAGTCTCCGTTGCTTGGGGAGTCCCCAGGACCTTGCTGGTCCACACCGAAGCATCTTTTCATTTCCTGCATGCGTTGCTGTTGCCAAGGCTTTTTGGGTCCAATCCGGGCACCGACACCGCAGTACTCGACATCCTTTGTGGGACAGCTTGAATCCAGCTCCTGGTTTTCGTCGACACCTCCTGGTCCACGTGGCTGCACAGTCAAGCGTTACCTCTTCGCACCTGAAACACCCCACATCGGTGGACATTCGTCTATCGTGCCCCTGGTCACTGGCAAGTGACCCATACTCTGTCCCCTCTGCTTTCAGGTTCTTCTGACCTTTGATCCAGGCTTGGATCACACCGGACATCGCCATTGAACGACGACGATTCCCGACACCATTTGACACCTATGCACCCGGCTTCCCTGGGTGAGGTAACTCGAGTACTCCGGTACTCCAGTACTCCCGTGTGTGCTGGCCCTAGAACCCCCTAAGTCTAATGGGGTTTGCTCAAAGTCCTTTCCTAAGTGTCCTAACTTCTAAAATTCCAACTGTGACTTCCCCATAGCATAGTACGGGGCTCGAGCCTGTGTTCTCACACTGCACACGTCACCTGTGGGTCTCCTATGTCACTACCTTGGGTGGCTCCTTGGGGTTCCAGCGACTCTACGTGCTCTAGGTACTGTGTCTAGTCAAGTCGTGGTTCGTATGCCACCTTCTTAATATATGGTTTGGTCCGCCCCTAGGGCCCGATGTATATTGTGCTATTTATTGTCGTTTTGGAACTGTATTATTGTGTGTCTTGAACTCTAATCTCAGAAAGGGATTAGTAGTGAGTGTTTAGAAATAAATACATATATTTTATATATACCTTGGGTGGTTCTCCTTTCATTTAGTAATTCAAGAGGTTATAATCTGGTAAACCAAACTGCTTTACACTCCTTCAAGATTTAGCCTGGAGGCTGCTCTACATAGTTACCACTAGGATAGCTTTCAATAAAGGTTGTCTTTAAACCTATCATCAATAAGGGTTGTTTGGACTGGTGCCCACTCTAACTAGTGGACAGCATATGCCAGGCCAACCTCTCACAATGGGGATGTGGAAGTGGTGGGTTGGGGTGTGCAAGGGGTACTTTTGGGTTTGGTAGGGAATGTTGGGCTGTAATAGGGGTAAGGGGAAGGAGAAATAACAAGCTCTCAAGGGGAAAATGTGTAGGATGTTTGGGTGGGAGTAGGGGTTGGGAGGTAGACGGAGTGGAAGTGTCAGGTGTGGGTGTGGGTGTTATTGGTGCACGTCTGTGTGTCTGATGTATCTTGTGCACATTTGGGGAGGTGTTTTGTAGGTGTCTGTTGTGTGGGTGAGTGTGGGTGTTTGAGTTTTTAGGGGGTGCATAATGTGTATGTACCAGGTATGCTGGGTGTTGTAGATGTGTCTGTGGGTGAGGGTGTGGTGTCTGGAGGTATGCTGGGTGTTGTGGATGTGTCTGTGGGTGTGGGTGTGGCATCTGGGGGAGGTAAGAGTTTTGTGGATGTGTCTGTGTGTGCGGGTGTGGTGTCTGGGGTTGCGCTGGGGGTGATGGTGGTGTGAGGGTGACTGTCAGTTGAGTGGTTGCGTGCTTAACTGCTTATGTGCTTTGTGGTATTTTTGTTCGCGTGTGCTACTTGGAGTTGTTGAAGTGGGTGCATGAAAATTTGTCAGTGTGCTTTGGGCAGACATGGCAATAGGGATTTTGGACAGGAACTAGGCAGGAGGTGAGGCATAAGTTTGGGATGAAAGCTGCCATGAGTGAGGCGGCCAGAGCCTGAAAAGATATCTCTATGCCAAACATAGCACTGTGGATGGCTTCCAGGTAGGCCACCATCTGTTGCAGATGGCTGTCTTGCCTCTGAATGGCATTCAGTAGTGCTGTTTGCCCTACAGAGTTGTGTGTCATGAGGTCAATAGCCTTCTCATTCAGGGCAGCAGGGGGACAGGCCCAGGGCCAGAGGTGCCTGAAGCGAAGGAGATGGCTACCCTCTTAGGGGAGTGCGCCCGGACAACTGGTCGGGAAGCAACAGGGAGGGTGGAGATGGAAGGGGGATGATGGACAAGAATGGTGTTGGTACTGTTCCTGTTTGTTCTGCCACCACGAGGGAGTGTCCAGTGGTGGTTGACTCTTTAGATGGCAATGTTGCATTTGTTTCCTCCGTGGCACTCACCTCACCCTCTGGGTCACTAGCTCCCTCGATGTCTGTAGTGTCATGACTGGAGCCAATGTGGCCAACTGCTTCCCTGATGATGTTGGCCCTGTTTCCTTCGCTTACCTGGGATGATAACATTTAAAATAGGTTTATTGCATCTGTGTGAACACACTGGACCAACACCTTTTACCATTAAATGTTACTAAAGTGCACAAATGACTCCAGCTGCAAGGCCCACTATTGTGGCTTCAACATTAGTATGAGTACATGCATGCATGCTCCATGACCTGTAAATATTGCTCACAGTGATGTCATAACCACAAGCAGCTTCAATTGCATGTGTGAATTGTCTAAACTCCATCCTCATGTATCTAGTGGGATACTTGATCACCTTGTATACTTTTCCTTGTAAAATACAATAGTGACCTGATGTCATCAAATAGGATGGAAATGACTAAATCATTTTAACACATTTTGTACAAGGCCCTGCAATGAGCAAATGGTCATATACCTAAATCCACATCATGATGATATGATGGTCAAGAAATGCAGCTATGTTGAGTCAATATGTCCAGTGGCAGGAATAAGGTGACATGCAAATGCTCATTTCACACTGCTGACACTTTCTAATTGCAACTTCCTCATTTGTCCACTGTCAGAATAGTTTAATCAAAGCTGTACTTAAGTGGCTTTGCTATGTATCACATGTACCATAGAAAAGTAGACTGGACAGAGTCTGGCCTACAGTTTTGGGAGAATCGTCTACAAATATCCACAGAATAAGCATTCACCTAGGCCCAGGGACATTGCCATTCCAGCTGCGTACCGGTAAGAACACCATTCCTACATCGCATACCTAAAGGCCAATAGATCATTGAAGGTTGTAGAGTCTCAGGAAAGCTCCATTACATGAAGAGGTGGTTTCAATTTTGTCCTAATGAGAAGGCCCATCACAGTACCTTTTTGTATCACAAACAAAACATGCCATGTAATACTGAGTGTCGACACACATTTGATTCCAACATTTCTGCATGTCACCAGCCAGTGCATACACTCTGCCAGATCAACAAGTGCAGTTCACATAACTAAATACTTCCACATCTATGCCATGGAAACTCCAATAGTGACATGTTACCGTAAGTCCACATGTCATGTCCTTCATTGCGTCATTATTTGGACCTGATCAATGAAATTAAGTAATGGCTTAGACCAGTGGTTCCCAAACTTTTGACTCCTGAGGACCCCCATTGAGTCACCACTGGAAGCCGGGGACCCCCAAGCAATTTGTAGGATTTAAATTTCAAACATTAAAACAGTAATTCGAAAACAATAAACAAACGTGTGCAAAACAAATACTCAAATTACTAAGGATATTAGGGGCATATTTACAAGTCCCTATCGCCATGGGAATGTCACTTTTTGCGATGTTCCTGTGGCAATAGGGGCTTTGCCTTATTTACAAGGCAGCCTTAAGCCACTTATTGTGGCTTAATGCTGCCTTGTAAATAGGGCCCCCTTTCACGCAAAGCTTAGCGTGAAAAAGTGGGCAGTGGGAGTTGCAGTGGGCGTTTCACTCCATCACCCATTGATTTTGACGCTGCCCTCTATTTACAAGGTCAGCTTAAATAGGAGACAGCACCAAAATTAAGACCATGAAAAACCTGGTCTTAACTTGGCTAAATGAGGAGAAATGCCTTATTTCTCCTCGTTTTTGCTTTTTCCAATGGAAAAAGCAAAACACTTTTGATTGTTTATGTTCAGGATGGTGACCCTTCCTGCACATAAACAATCTTTAATAAAAATGACGTTTTGTAATTTCCATGTGTGCTGCATTAGGCAGCACACATAGAAGTGACAAAAAGGCATTACAAAATTGTTCATGTGCAGGAAGTGGGAACATAGCAGCATCAGGATAATGATAGACTGGGAATAAACATATGTTGCTAACTTTTACCATGCAGTTTGCAAGCAGCTCTTTGACAGTTTATAGGACACTGTGCTAGATTACGATTGTCCCATATGAATTGCACAGTGACAAAAGAATCTCTGTGACAAAAGCAGTAGCCCACTGACCTATGCACAATAAATACTGTTTTTTTAAAAGGCATTGTATACGTTCTTTGCTGTAGGCATATTAACCCTCTGTGTCACATTAGATAAGTCAAAGCTGCCACTAGACAAAACTCTTATCTCTCTCCAGCAGGTACATTAATCACTGGCATTTTCTGCATTTTACAAGGAATTTTGCAGTGCTTTTAAAACTGCTGCCTGCGGACCCCCTGGGAATGTGCCACGGACCCCTGGGGTCCTCGGACCCCAGTTTGGGAAACACTGGCTTAGACTATGTGTCACCTACCCATCAATGTGTACACAGTCCTGCCTGTAGTAACACATGTACTTCATACTAAGCCTGGGGGCATATTCTGCTCTGCCAGAGGAGTTTTACCAACTCCGCGCTCCGTTGGGAATGCAGAGTTGAGGCAAAACTCCGACTCTGTGGCGGAGCGTAGTTAGCCCCTTAGCCCCTGCCCACAGAAATAGACAAAAACCCACATACCTGCTCTCTGGCATCTGCGGGACGCCCTTCTCCTCTTCATGCTGTCTTCTCCTTGTCGCCGTCCTCGCTGCAACCCCCTACGTTTTATGCCTTGCGAGGACTGCACATGCGCAGTCCTCGCAAGACGTAAAATGTAGGGGTTTGCGACCGACAACGAGGAGGAGGACAGCGGCTAGGAGTAGACACCACAGCGAGAAGGAGGGCAGCCTGCACACGCCAGAGAGCTGGTAAGTAGGTTTTTTGTTTTTAATTTCAGGTGGGAATGGGGCGGAGAGGAGTTCCACTCAGTTTTAAAAAAAACAAATTATTTTTATTAAACATAGAACATATGCTTTAGACACAAAACAATACAGTGCATACGCTGGATAATTTGGCATAAACATCAGTACATTGGGTCTCACAATTCAAAGCCCCCTGCAGCCCGCCTTCACAATCAACAAAGTCTGGAGTACTAGCTTCTTCATCAGTTCCTTTTTCCTAAAATGGGCTATTACTCATGCCTCTGCACTCTAACTCCTATATTTCGTCCAAGAACCCCGTATCTTTTCCCATTTACATGGGCAGCCTCTGCTCTGTTATATTGACTGTTTTGCTCGTTGGCACCAGTCAAAGTCCTTTTTCCAAGAATCCAGTGTTGGGGCCTCCCTCCGCACCCCATGTTCGGGCGATATTTCTTTTGGCCACTACTCCTGCCAAGGCAGGCCAAATTTTGGCCAATTTCAGCCAGACTGTCTCACCCGTCACTCCCAGGATATACCATCTTGCCTCTACAGGGACCTGTGTTCCCACCACTGTTGCCACCACCTGGGCCAAGCTATTCCAGTACTTTTGAATCCTGGGGCAGGACCACAGAATATGGAAGAATTTTCCCCTCTCGCCGCACCCTCTCACACGCTCCTCTGACTCACAGTGACCTATATGATACTGTACTGTCCTCGGGATGTAGGACCTATGCAGTATCCGAAGCCGAATCAACTGGAACCGTGCCCTTATGGCTATTTCTCTGGGGCTCTGCACAGCTTCGGCCCAGTCATCGTCCTGCAAAAGGCCCACATTCAGTTCCCATGCCGCCCTCAAGGAACCCATACAATCTGGGGAGTTGTTTACTAGTTTCCAGTATGTGAGAGCTATAGCTCCATCTATCATTGGATCAAGTAAAAGTCTGACTTTCAGTGGAGTGTATTCCGGTAGTGATTCCCCTTCCATCATGTGACAGTGGAGTGTATGTCGCAGTTGTAGGTACCTAAAGTATTCCCCCGCCCCCATTTGGAATTCCATATGTAGACTACTAAAATCAATCATTGTCCTTCCTTTCCAGATGCCTTTCAAAAGTTCTATACCTATGAGCCCCCATTTGTTAAAAACATTTAGGCGTCTCACCTAGGAAATCTCTCTTCCACAATTAGGTTTGCTTCGTAAGCTTGGCTTCCCAACCTACCAATTTAGTTGTTTTCCTCCACGCAGTAACTACTGTCTGTGTATGTGTCTGAAGTGTTGTGTTGCTTTTCTTTCCTGTGAAGCTCAGCCAAATAGCTGCTCTTTCCCATTGTTATCCTATCGACCCGGTATGCCAGCTCCTCGATCGGCGAGAAAACCCACCCTTTGATAATGATAAGTTGTGCAGGCCAGTAATATTTCCTAATGTCCGGGACTGCCAGCCCCCCTCATACTTTCCCTGCTGAAGCTTCTTCAATGCAATTCTGGGGCTGCCACCTCCCAAAAGCAACATGTGCTGCTCTGACTCAACCGCTCGGAAGAAAGCTTCTGATATGGTATATTCTGTATTCACAGAGTTTTTTTCAACTTCGTGGAACTCCTCGGAGAGCCACTCCACGTACTTCGCCCAGGGTTAGTGTATACCTATCACAAATAACTATTTACAAATTCAGATTGACCAACACACACATTTGTGATGGAATCAGACATCAACCGATGTAGACACTTAGATCAGGTATGAAACTGTAGTGTTGATGATACTACAACAGGGAAAGGTACACATGCTAACATATAGACACTAGTGCTGATGGCACCAGTGATGTTTGCACACTCATGTTACAGTTGTATAACAAGTTACAAAAGGGAAGTATTGTCCATTCACTGCATATAAAGTGCACTGTATGCCATGTCACATATAATAGGACTACCATCACATGAGACACAGTAATGAGGGAGCATCACTTCTGACACAATGATGCCTGTTTGGTACAACTGTCATTCAGAACATCAAAGAACACACATTGGTTAATTACTTTACTCAGCCATGTGTCTACTCAAGACAGTAAATGGGTAGTGCACTGGACTCTACTGCATTCCTGGTCATAAAGACAATAGGCAAAGCACAACATCATGCACCTACTACCAGACCTACACATTCAACAACTCTTTTAGTGCGTTGGACATGAGTCACCCTTGATGTTGATGGGGAAATGGCTGCCTTGCAAAAGATTGCAATGAAACATGTAGATTTCTGGTCAGGACAAATCCCCTTGTAGCTGCTGCTGGGCCCTCAACTGCCCATCCAGGTCAAGATAGGCCACCACCAGTATGTGGGCCATCGGGGGGGGTGAGGGTGCGGCATGTGCCTCGCCTGTGTTGGGAGGACTTCCCTAGCTAGACCTCTGTAATCTTCCGGGTCCAGTGCCTCAATTCCTCCCACATCTTTTGGCAATGGACGCTACACCACTAGACCCGCAGGCTCCGTACCTTCCTGGAGATGCCCTTTCATATGTCCCGCTTCTGATGACTGATGATGACCGATATGGATAAAAGAGAGAAAAAACTAGAATGTAAATGAAACTTTTAGTATATCAGTTGTGATGTCATACATTGAGAATACATCTAGCACACGCATTACTCAAAAGTCAATACACAACTTGTGTAGTTTTCACATGCTGAGCACTAGTAATACATGGATATACACACATTTGTATCAATATTCTGACTATCCTCATACCGGGTCTAGTCCCACACTGACTAAGAAAGTCCAATAACATCATGAAGGCCAGGCCCAGGTTACATGTACTGTGATGTGAGGTACTATGACACCAGAGAAAACAATGTGGCCTATTAAAGGCTGACCAAATTTGCAGTTTTGTACTGACAAGTTTACAACCAGGCCCATCGATTTGATGGCTATGGTCCATAGTGCCTGGTACCCTAGTATAGACTACATCCTATGACTGAGGTCACTATGAAAGGGCTGCCATTAGTGTCAGTGAGAGCTTATTCTCTGGGGATGTGTGTACATGTGTACTCATAGATGGGTTATCATACTACGGGTGATGGAGTATGTGTGGCATGTACTAGCATCACAGGACACACCTTTTGACATATGTGTCCCTGTGAAAGAGATGATATCAATATACCATTGTATGTCCTGTTGGATTGTTGAATAAAAAACATCTGGTGATTCACCTATACAATACCTGTTATGAAGTAATCACTTATCTGCCCTGTTAATGTGTCACATGTGAGTTAAGGAGAATGGGCCTGTCATTAGGTTGTCACACAATAGGGAAATGTAGGTGTAATGAAGGAAACTCGTATTCAAAGTAAATCGTTTGAAGATTTAATGTAGTAAACAGCACCACACGAAAGCACGTCCACCAGCCACAGGAACAGGTTAATAACTACCCACCTGGAACTCTCCCCGGCACGGACCCAGACTCTAGAACATCCATAGAGTCTAACCAGGGTCCGTGCCCAAACAAGTTTACTTATGAAATACAATGCGCTCGCACTACGCGCCAAGGTAAACACAACACATCTTCCCTTCTTTAAACAATAAAACAACAAAAACCAAAAAAACACAAAAAATAAATGAATAGGTAAATACATTACGGATGCAACTTCCTTTGGATGAGAGTTACAAAATCTGACAACCACATAGGTTTTTTACGCAAACGTTTGGTCTCATGACCGTTCGCATCATCTTGACATGCACCAGAACTGACCGGAACACAGGGTAACACTACTTCATCAATATTACTTTGACATACATCCTGGTTGCAATCAAGACTGTTATTGTTGCAATTCTCAACTTCAGAAACCTCCTCAGAGATGTCTTCCAGAACTTGACTTCTCGTAGAAGAAGAGTGAACCTCCTTATATAATTTTCTGTCACCTTTAAGCACAGCAATTTTGTTCAAATTCCACACCTTACCATTAGAAAGTCTAACAGCATTCTTCAAAACTTCACTAACTTCAAAAGGACCCATAAATTGGCTATCCCCTTTGGAAGCTTTCCATGGTTTCCTAACTTTCACTAACATTCCTACTTTTATGTTTGATAGTGGATTAGCTCTTCCCTTAAGGTTAAAGTTGTGCTTATTTACCAAATGTGATTTTTCTAACCTCTTTGCCACCTTATCAAGATCAATGCGGCATTCAGTGGATGAAATAAGCCAGGCAGGATTGACCTTAGTTCTAGGTAGTCTACCTCTCATGATTTCAAATGGAGTACATTGGGTCATAGTATTAGGAGTAATCCTGTACTTCCACATTGTCTTCATTACTTGATACTCCCATTTGCAGTCACTCACACCAACCATTTGAATAGCAGCTTTAAGTACTCTATTAAACCTTTCTATTATGCCATTACCACTAGGATTGTAGAGTGAAGTAGTGCAATGGCTGACTCCAGTTTTACTGAAATATTCTTTTGCCTTATTGGATAAAAACTGTACACCATTATCAGTGATCACACGTATGGGTAAACCCTCTGCCGTGAACACTTCATCTAGGAACAGTAGAACAGTATCCGTGTTAACTTTCTCGACTACCTTTATCACAGGCCATTTAGAAAATAAATCAATTGTAGCCACAATGTATTTGTTTAAAGGACCAATGGGACCCATAATGTCCATTGCGATGGATTCCCAGGGGCCATCAGGAATAGGGTGTCCTTGCATAACAGGTTTCAAGGTCTTCAAGGACTTATCAGCATTAGCACATTGAATGCAATCTCTAACAATACGTTCCACACATATATCTAGGCCAGGGCACCAGAATGTACTCTTGACAGACTGTTTTGTCCTAATAATGCCGTTATGGGCTTCATGGCCATGTTTAACAATTTATTTCCCTCAATCCTAAGGGAGGAACAGCTTTATCACCTCTCCATATAGTAGAATCGGAACTAGATAATTCTTCTTTCACCTCCCAAAAATGTCTTAACTCGGGAGAAAGGTTTTTCTTAGCTGGCCATCCCTCAATAAGGTACTTTTGAACCCCCTGTAAAACCTTATCTTTGAGAAATTCCATGTTCCACACCTCAATCTTAATGGGTGGTACTCCCTCATCGTGAACTAAAGCAATGTGAAAATCATCCCAAGTATTGTGAATACACTCCTTCAAGGGTAAGGGAAGTCTGGATAAAAAGTCTGCTGTAACATTATCTCGACCTGGAACATAAATCATCTTATATATGAAATCTTGTAACCTCATAGACATACGTGCAATCCTAGCAGAAGCTTTAATCAATCCCTCAGTAGTAAGTAAACGCACAAGGGGTTTATGGTCGGATCTAACTTCGCATTCTTTTCCCCAGACAAACACTCTAAAGTGCTCTAGAGCCCACACTACAGCTAAAGTTTCTCTTTCAATGGTTGAGTATTTCTCTTCTGACGGGGTTAAAGCTCTAGAAGCATATGCAATGATAGATTCATTACCCTTCACTCTTTTCTGGGACAAGACAGCGCCTAAACCCTTTGCGCTAGCATCAGTTGTGACAATGCAAGGAAGTTGGGGATCAAAATTATTCAATGCAGTGGCACTGCTAATGGCAGATTTGACATCTGTAAACTCTTTCTCACACTCAGAGTCCCACACGAATTTACACTTGTTCTTCAAAAGCTGTCTGATATTAAATACTCTGCCAGAGAAATTTCGTATAAATTTGGAGTAAAATTCCGTCAACCCTAGGAAAGATCGGATATCGTCTTTAGACTTAGGAGACGGAGCAAGTTGGATGGCTTCCACAAGATCAGGCTTAGGTTTGACACCATCGGCACATAAAGTGTGCCCCAAATAATTAACAGAATTAACTCCAAACTTACACTTACTGTGTTTCACTGTAAGGCCATTCACCGATAATTTGCTAAGAACAACCTCGAGGACTTGATCGTGAGAAGGTTTGTTGTCACTAAATACAAGAATATCGTCCTGAAAACAAATACAATTTTTGCAATCACCAAAAATATCATACATTACCTGCTGAAAAACTGCCGCAGCTGAGGCAAGACCGAATGGCATTCTCTTAAACTGAAAACAGCCAAACAGCGTGACAAAAGCAGTGTACTTCCTGCTATTTACATCCAAAACAATTTGGTAGTAAGCAGAGGATAAATCGATACATGAAAACAATTTCGCTCCGGGTACTAGGGATAACATTTCAGAGATGCGGGGAAGGGGAAATTGGTCAATGACAATGTTAATATTCAAATGGCGCAGGTCAATACATAATCTAATGTTGCCATTGGAACGTCTGGCCACCACATTGGGAGAAATCCATTCAGAAGATTCTACTCTCTCAATAATATCACTCTTAACTAACTTTTCAATTTCTTTTTTAACTTCATCTCTAACTGTGATGGGAATGTTCCTAGCTTTGAAAATCTTTGGGCACGCATTCTCTTTTAAAATAATTTTATGCTTAAAATTAATCAATTCCCCAATGCTGTCCTTGAAAACATTGGGAAACTTGTTCAGTATAGAATTACCACACTGATCAGATTCTCCAATGACCATGACTGGATTAGGGCTGTTAGGGTTGAGGATGATACCAAGTTTCCCTTGCTCAAACCACCCTAGGACAGAAGGCCCCTGTTTGGAAATGTATAGCTTGGCAGTGCATTCACGGTCCTTGAATTTAAATACCAATACCCTGAATCCAAGAATATCAATTCTTTCACCTGAATACCCTTGCGGACTAATGTCTCCAGGATACAACACAGGACCTAGTTTATCTATAAACTTGGATTTCCACACATTCTCATTAACTATGGAATAAGGAGACCCTGAGTCCGCATAAATTTGTAGTTGTACCCCTCCAATAGTCATTTCGCAGATAGGTTTTTTTTTATCACACTATTGTCAATATTCAGGATAATAGGAAGACCCTCCGTGATGTTCAACATGTAAGATTTTTCAAACTCTTCTTTGTTGTCGAAGTCATTGTCACTAGATTCTCCATCTTCCACGCACCGTACTTTTTTGCTTTTGTTTTTTCTACAAGCTTTAGCAATGTGGCTAACTACACCACAGACAGAACACCTTTGTTTAATCGCTGGGCATCCCTTAAAATTCGCCAAATGCGAGCTGCTATCACACCTGTAACATCTAAATTTGCTTGAGTCTGTAGGATTTTCTTTAACGAGTTTATTTTTTTTGTAAACTGGTTTGGTTTTAGTGTTATCAATCTTGGAAACGGTGTTGCTTACTTTGCTATTTTCCTCAACTTTAACATTCACTTGTTTTGCGCTTCTGCTGGACATTTCTGCTTTTCTAACAATCGCAAGGATGTCCTCCAATTTTGAATCACCATTGACCCAAAGCCTATCCTGGATAGAAGTGTCTTTGATGTGCATGACAACCTGATCCCTTATGAAATCCTCTTGTAGATTTCCAAATTGACAATCCAGAGAAAGAGTTCTTAACGCGGAAACGTAATTGTCCACAGGTTCATCAGAATTCTGTTTCCTCTGGAAGAATTTATATCTCAGTATGCCAATGCATACTTTTGGTGAAAAAGAACGGTCAAAATCATTGACGGCTGCGATAAAAATATTTTGATCAGAGCCGCCTGTAGGTCTAGACATTTGGTTGTAGGCTTTGAGACCTTCTGGACCCACTGAGTGTAGGAAAATACCTTTCTTTTCTGCCGGAGACATTTTTCCTTTTACATCTAATGTCTCTATATAATTAAGAAAATAGGCTTTCCATTCCGCCCATTCCATACAAGGATTACCACCCGCTGGCCAAAAGCACTGGGGGGGAGCTAAATTGTAATTTTGGGCGTTAGCCATTATCGTTTCTAAGAAGCAAGAAACGAGGAAAAAAATACTATTCAGACTGTGAGGAAATTTAACTAGCCAGTAACACAATAGACTTAAATGTCTATAAAACCAGCTTAAACAGACATTGAACTTAACGAGTTAAAATAATTCTCACAATCTCCACCACATTGTGTAATTTAAAAAAAAAACGAGGATTAGCTCTGTAAATAAGCAGTACCCTCGAATTAGAAACACTCGTGAATCTGAAATCCCGATCTCCTGTTGCTAAGCGATGAAACGCTAACTCCGATGAAATTGACGAAGAATAACAAAAAAAAAATGGCGGCACGCTGCTTGCGTGCGTGAAGACCATCAAGAGGAAAGTGCAGAGCGTTGCTGGTGCTTCCTGGAGAAGTCAAGCGTGCGTACGTCACAGTGAAGAACAGCCAGCCGTAGCAACAACGGAATGCTGAGCACTCGGTAAGTATGAAGAAATGGTGAATTTCGTGTTAAATTCGCTTGAAATGTCCCTGGGCAAGATAGGCGCTTCCTGAAAAGGGGTCCAAAGTCGTATTCTTGCGCTGGTGATGAAGCTTACGTTTAAACTCGAAGAGGAGCTTCTCACCATGCACGCGAGTTCGTTCTTCTTTCCTTATTCTTTTTAAATAGTGGTGCTGCTAGAAGTTCGCTCGTCGCCAAGTTTGTAATGAAGGAAACTCGTGTTCAAATAAATCGTTTGAAGATTTAATGTAGTAAACAGCACCACACGAAAGCACGTCCACCAGCCACAGGAACAGGTTAATAACTGCCCACCTGGAACTCTCCCCGGCACGGACCCAGACTCTAGAACATCCATAGAGTCTAACCAGGGTCCGTGCCCAAACAAGTTTACTTATGAAATACAATGCGCTCGCGCTACGCGCCAAGGTAAACACAACAGTAGGTCAATGAAAAGAAGATATCAGGTCAAGGGGAACCCACATTCACCACTCTAAATGTAGTCCATGTGGTAGCAATCTGGGGGAGTATTGTTTGTGATAACTCCATTTGGGAGCATCCAATGACCTACAGGTCAACAGGGATGTAACTCTGTACATCATTTGTATTGCCACAGAGACTCAATCCCAGCCTAGCACATTGTTCAGACTGTGCACAGCTTATTGACAGGCCTTGATCTCTGCAGGCTGAGCTGAGCATGCTGATGGGACATGGCCAGCACAGTTATAACATTTCCAAATGAAAAAGGTCAGCTTGGGACAGTCCAATAAGTGACCTCAAGGCAGTTTGGCACTCTGAAGGGGTCTGTGAGCTATTGCTAGCTCCCAGACAACTGAAAGAAGAACCCTGATTTTGGGTGAGTGATATTTGGAACTGTACACATAGCTAACAGCATCCTCATCTGCTACTCACAGAGTAAATACACAGCTCATGCTGTAAAGGCTATACAATTGTCTTCACATTTAGCCTTATCAGAGTTATTTCAACATCACAGGTACCATGAAATTCATGAACGCATAGATGGGAACACATACCCCAAGTAATATCTAGGGCTTTACACACACTGCACATCCCAATGGTGATGTTGCAATCACAATGTTTAGTACTCAACAACCTCTAACATGAGTGTCTCATGTAGGGAACAACAAATTATACAACACTTAATAGAACTAACTCTGGAACTTAGGGGCACATTGTAGCCTGTGGAAATGGCAAAGAGGGAGTTACAAAGAGTAATATATGTATGTCAGAGAGTTACCTGTTTCTGTGGTGAACGATAGAGCTGGCTATACAGGGAAAGGAACTCCGGAGTCAGCAGCTCTAGCTCCTTTGCAGAGAAGGTACCGGCCGTCTCACCTGCTTGGCCTGGCATGGTTGCTCCTAGAGGTGGAAAAATGCACCTAAAGAGGAGAAGGTGTTTATAAGAGCAGTGCCACTAGGCAAGTGAGTTATTTTTCAAACCGCAGCGTACATGTACGTTGTCATCCGTGAAAATGGACACAGCCATTGGCCCTCTACTGTCACAATCACCAATGTTAGCCTATGGCTGTGTCTGTCGTGAATTAAAATGCCCACCGCGCGGTCAACTTCCGCCGACGGAGGCAGGCTCAGAATGTCCAATATGCAAGGTCGGGCATCCACCAATTTAGCTGTTAGAAGTATAGTATTGGTGACTGTTAAGTGTGTCACCTCCACTCCATATGAGGGGTTACATGTTTAAATATGGACAACTTCATTGGCATGTCATTTTCATGACACAAATCATCAGTGAAATGCGTTACTCTGCATAAATGCTATGCTTGTGCTGTGCACTGTACAATGCCATTGAAGGTATTTTGATCTAAAACATCCTTAATGAATTATTAAGGTGCTAATAATACATTTTCTGATGTATAATATGCACATTTATGTTACAGACACATTTGAAGGCCACAATAGGGGATTATTGGAGGATGTTGGACATTAGCCAAATATTATATGAATAATGTGTAATGCTGTCTGAACCATTTATGTTTTGTCACATTACGTTTTGCTACTCTTCACATGTTGCTGTGGACACTGTGACAAATGTTCGAATTTGTTTTCACTCCACACATAGGTGCCCTGGGAGAGGTAAGCGATGAAAGCCTCCAGTGTACCTCTCATTTCCAGGCCTATAGACCATGGAAGAAAGCGATATCATCAAGGCGTTTCGTTTGAATAGGCAAACAGTAAAGGATTTATGTTATCAGTTGGAGCCTGATCTCCTTCCTCAAAACACTAATCCCACATGTATCCCACCAATTGTGAAACATGGCGGTATTGCATTTTCTAGCCACAGTTTCATTTCAATACGCTGTGGCTATATCTCGTGGTATGTCACAACCAATGTTTAGTGGTGTACTACAGGACGTGCTTTAAGCAATGATGAGACACATTGACAGCTACATCCAGTTTCCCAGACATGAAGGTTGACTACTATGGATTTGGTCACCTCCCACATGTGGTTGGAGGCATTGATGGCACCCATATTGCCTTAGTGCCACCGCAAGCCAGGAAACAAGTTTACCATAACAGGAAGCACTTGCATTCTATCAACATGCAAGTTGTCTGCTTATCGGATTTGTGTATCTCCAACATCTGTGTCCAGTTCTCAGGATCTGTTGATGATTCTTTCATACTGTGAAACAGTACCATACCCCAGCTGATGTCACTCTACTACCGGAGAGGACCTGGCCTGCTGGTCAGCATGATCTGTCCTAACTTTGTGTGGGTAATCATAAAGTGTGTAACTTCTTGTTGCACCTATGTCTGTCTTCCATCCTGGAGCTTAGCATATCCCAACAGTCCATGGTTGTTGGCACGGCTGGGGAATCCAACAACACCAGGGGACGTCTGCTTCAATGAGGCCTTTGGAAGAACACTGTGGCCAGAGGAGTAGACTTTTGGGTCCGTGAAGGCCAGATTATGATGTCTGGAGAAGACTGGGGGAGCACTCTTCCACTCACCCGGAAAGGTATGTCAAATCATCGTGGCCTGCTGCTTGCTCCACAACATCACCCTGCGATGGAATAGCACTTATATCGCAGAGAATAGAGATCATGCAGAACCACCAGATGAGGATCTTGAAATGCCAAATGATGATGATAGTGGTGAAGAGGAAGGAGCTGGTGTTTTAAGATCTCATTGACAACTTCTTTTCATGAGTGTAAGCATTTTGTGAAATGTCATGACTTTGACTGTTACAACAACTCTTGTTGTGATGATGTGAGGATTATGTTGAGGTAAAATATTAGGAAGGTCAAGCTCTGGAAAATCCAGCTGAAAGGTGTGTGTTGAGAAAGGTTTTGACACATAGACATTGTGTTTGTGTTGCTTTGTTTAGCTTCAAACTTTTTGTCATGGACTGTGTTCTTCAGATGTTGAGTATGGGAATTGTCTCATATGTATGGTTTGATAGCTAATATCTTTGCTTTGGTCTGTTTTAGGTACTCGCACCATGGCATCTCATTTGGACATTGCAGAGTTGTGACATTCGTGAGTATATGATGCTGTTTGGAAGTACGAAGGGGACATGAGTTGTTCCTGGGAATGACTGTCACAGACCTTGGTTGTACAAATCCTGTACCAAGACAGCTTGCACAGTAATAGGATGGAAGTTATGAGGAATCCATTGGACTTGTTCCATGTCTTGTGGTGGTCCTAATGCATATGTGTGCCCAGCATGTGCTCCAACTAAAGGTTCTTGTTGGGCCAAATCACGCTACTCTCCCTTCATATTGGCAAAACCCTCGTTTTGAATAAAGTGTATGTAGCTGTTGATGTGTCTACTCATTGTAGGGCAAAATGCACACCACTGACCTTTGGTTGTGACATTCCAACAGATACGGAACAATGGTTTGAAGTACTGCCACGTGATCGTCTATTGGTGTTGTTGATGCAGGATTGATGTGGGATTTCTTTTGTGAGCTAGGCGATATGGCTCCAGCTGATGACATTGGCCATTGTTATTTTGGCTTTTCAATAGGAAACTGTCTGTTGTATCCCCTCCTTCCATATTGTCTGCATCTGAAAAATGTGATCACTGGAACAGAATGTTTGAGTCATGTGTAATTTGCTATGATTGATTCTGACATAATGCCAGCCTATTGTTGGACCAGTGGAATAAATATAGTATATGAGAATACACTTGTATGTATGTGGTGGTGAGACATGGTTATGATCCTGAGCTAAACATTGTGTACATGCAACATATCCAAGCTTACACAACTTGATATTTTTGGCATTGTAAAGTTCAGATGGAAGTACATAAATACATTGCTAGGTGTGAGATATGCTACGGTAGGCAGTGAGTTTCTGAAAAAAACAAAAGTGAAGAAGTCAGCTATGGTGAATTTAACCACAGTTGTAGATGCCAAATAGTTTGAAGTCGAATGTCCAAATACTACTCCCATCAGAAAAGTAAATGTGTCCGGAAATAGTCCACAGAGTGAATGTGTTGCACACACTGGTGGAAATTAGTTATGAGGTTCTTGCTGGCGGTGGTGGAGGTCTTCCCATCTACACCTCCTGGATATTTGTGTGGATGTCCCCACTTGGCAGTGCGGGGGATCCACAGCTGTGGGGACAGGGGTGTCTGCATGGGTATCTTCCTCTGGCAGGGCCTCCCTTCCTGTGGCTACAGCAGATGCAGATGGGCCCAATGTTGTTGGACTTGAGGAAGAGTTAGATGGTGGTGGAAAAGCCATGCACATGTATGTGTGAATGTCCTGTAGAACACTATGAGGGATCCCATATTGGTGTTATGGGCCTGCATCTCATGGTGCATGTCCCTCTGCAGCTGTTTGATATCCTGGATTACGGTAGTACCTGGCCCTTCAAACCTTGGGAATCCTGATAGGCTCCCAAGACTTGATCGATGGTGGCCTGGGTGTGAGTGGCACCAGTACCCCTCCCATTACCACTACCACCTTTGTCACAGGGTTCCCACTCCCACTGGGTACTGGCTCCTCTCTAGATGTGCTGGGTGATTGTCTCCTCAGGATCCAGGATTGGGGGCACATGCTGGATGTAGCTGTGCTAGGTACACAGGTTGGGGGGACTGAGGTTGGCTGAGGGGTTGGCACCTGGGGTGGGAGATGTTGGTGTGGGCACAGTGAGAATAACTGTTGCCATCTGCCCAGGCTGACCAGATGGACCAGCACTGTCGCCCCGTCCAGAACTCTCGGATTGTTGTCATCACTGCGGCCTTGATCCTGGGGTGGAGTGGGAGTCTAATCGGTTGCCAAGCTTTGACCAGATGCACTGCCAGATTGATCTGTTGTGAAATAGAGAACATTGTTAGTGGGGGAAGTGTGGCATCTACATCCGAATGTTTCGTGACACAGTAAGTAGAAACCTAGGAAAAACAAAATAGTCACAGATTAGTATTGTGATCTATTTCCATGGTATAGATATTGTTAACAAGATATTTAGAGACATTAAATAAATGTACTTGAATTAAGCAGCTCATTAGAAGTTTGAGATGTTGCAGTTTGGATTAAGGAATCAACATGACATCTCCCCAACATTTAAGGGAACACAACGGAAAACAAAAGAGTTGATCATACATCTTGATTGTATATTTTGCATTGAGCAGTGCTGAGTGAATGGGTCCCCTGCCAGTTGCAATCAGTTGAGTTACCTTCATGCCTTACAAATATTTGAGCTACACACTTGGTATGGTGTAACTCATGACATAAATAATTTCAGTTGAGGACACCAGGACAACATGTAGTTTTGTAAGCAGACATGTCTCTGTGTACAATATACAATATTGTATGTAGATTGCTCAGTCCATAAGAATTGGACATCAGTTGTAATATGTCAGACAAGTGAGAATGGGCAAAATCATAATTTCATCTTGTTTTGAGTATCAGAGACAGGGTCTCATAGTAGTTGGGGTAATTCCAATCTCTACTTGCCAGCACTTGCAAAATGGTTAACTCCATGAGAAATTAACATCAGTTGTAACATGTGAGACAAGTGAGAATAGGCAAAATCCTAATTTCATGTTGTTTTAAGCTACAGAAACAGGGCCTCGACATGCAAAATGGTTAGTGTTACATACCTGTTGCCAAAATGCAGTTGGGATGGACCATACATTTATATATTAGCACAAATCATGGATCCTGCAATGATATTTTGTATAGTAATAGGCTTACAGTCCCGATTTAAACATGTGGCATGTAATGGAGATTGATACATGTGAACTCATATGCAACAATCCACACTAACACAGGCAAACCAACATCTCTGATACTTTGAGGATTGCATGTTAGGAAACTAGGTACACAACACAATGACAAAAGCTGAGTTGAGAGAAAGAAGGACATTAAGGTATTGTGACAGTTAGTGAGGTGTAACATACCAGCCTCTACTCCCCAAGGTGTTCCTGTCAAGCCCTTAGACTGTAAGGGGGCCAACACCTTCTCCTCCCAGGGAAACAGATGGTCTGGGAGAACCAACGCCAGTCTGCTGAGCCGTCAGGTTTTGCTTGACGGCCAGGGAACACACCTTCCCCCTCAGGTCATTACACCTCTTCCAAATTTCCTCCTGTGTGCTCAGGGTGGTACCTACAGCATTTACTCTGTCAAATATTCTGGACCACAATTCCCTTTTATTACTTAGAGCCTTACGTTGGACTTGAGCTCCAAACAATTGTGGCTCTACTCTAATGATTTCATCTACCATGACAACTCACCCTTTAAAAAAACTTGGATTTGTTTGGCGTAACATGTGCAACAAAGTGTGTGGAGAGTGATAAAATGGATGGGTGAAAAAGAGCTCACCAACAATTGGGCACTGGCTTGCTGTTTTGCAGTGGAGTGGCAAAGAATCATGGCCTGAAATAGGGTGTTTTCTTCTTTTTTATTTTTTTTATTTATTTTATTTTATTGAAAGTTTTTCTGGTGTCATAAATTAAACTGTACAATACATAGAATTATCGGTCTTATATAGACCAAAATACACAGTTCTCCAATCAATCAATACAGGTAACCAATAATAGAGTATATGCACATTCTGCTACAACCAAACAAAGTAAGAAATTAGTAATACATAATCAAAGGAAACCACTGCCGAGATCATCTGTTTGATCTTCTCCAACTATCAAGAGGGGCCCATATATTCCTACCCATATCCCTTACTTTTTTTCCTTTTAAATCATATAAGCAGGACTCAAAATTATGTATCGCGAGGAGCCTTGCAATCCACATTTGAAAGGTGGGTGGAGAGGGATCTTTCCAACCTGTTGAGATAAGAATGCGCAGCACAGCGACCGAAACAAAGACCAATGCTTCTGCAGTATTGCTCAGTTCAGCTTTCCTATCTACACCTACCACCACCTGTGTAGCGGATAGAACAATTCTACATTTTAACAATCCCGCCAAAAAATCTGAAATTTCCCTAAGTATCAAGGATAACTTGTCGCACTGAAAAAACATATGTATTAAATCTGCAGGGCCAGTCTGACAACTGGGACACTTATCATTCTCCACCAATCCCCACAAAAACAATTTAGCTGGAGTAAAATACAAATTAAACAATGTTTTAAAATGCTGGGCCCTTAAATTAGATGAGCGTATTATTTTCGTATTTAATATGAGAGCTCAATCAAGATCCACATCCGGGTCATCTAATTTGGTTGTCAATGTGTGTTTTCTCCAAGTCATCCTGTATACCTGCCATGAGGTGATTATAAATATGTTTAATTTTATTTCCCCCATTCCCTAGATAGTCCAATAAAGGAAAGCGTGTTATTGCCATGATTCTCGGTCTAATAGCCCTTAACGATTGGACTAACTGACTATACAGGAGCCAGTGAGTTGGTGGGACCCCGTATTTGAGCTGAATTACATCAAACCCAATAGCTGCTCCTCCTTCCCACAAGTCCCCAATGGTCCTGATTCCTTGTTCTTTCCAAAATTGACAATGCATAACCATGCCCAGATATGGGAACAGATTAGAGTTCCATAAAGACAGATATGCGTTAAACTTGGGGATCTCTAGCAACTTTTGAATAGCTTTCCACGTCCCCCATACCCCGCTCATAATCTGGAGCCTGACCTTTTTATAATATCTACGGTCGACCTCCCTCAGAAGTAGCCCTACAGCCTTCTTCACCAATAGAAGCTCGAATATAGTTGGGGGGTCCTGACTATCTCCTTGGATCCCAGTTAAATTATCATTTTGTTGAAATAAGATTGACATTTGAGCTAAATGGGCTGAGAAATGGTATAATCGTAGGTTTGGAAGGGCCATTCCGCCTCTATCATGCGGGAGTGACATAAGCATCATAGAACGTCTTGTTTTCCCAAATTGCCAAATAAACCTATTAAAGATTACTTCCAGGTTCTTCAATAGTTTTTCCTCCAACCGGAGGGGGATGGCACGAAACAAATAAAGAACCTTGGGAAAAATTGCCATTTTGAGAACATTCACCCTCCCAACCAAAGAGAGATGTAGAGCGTCGAGTCTTTTTAGCTCAGCTTCAATCAAGCCTATGAGAGGGCAGTCATTTTCTATATTGATCTTGTCTACTGCTGCGTTAATCCTTACCCCAAGATAAACTGCTGAATCGACATATCTATCATCTGTCTTAATGATGTTCTTAGTACCGATGATCTGAGTCTTCCCCTCATTTAACAGGTACCCAGATCTGCTACCAAATTCTTTTGCCAACTCTACGAGTGCCGACATCGCCTGCTGTGGATGGGTCGTGAGAATCGCCAAATCATCGGCATAGGCCAACAACTTATTGCTATACCCATTAACTATCACTGGGTTGATCATTGGACAGTTCATAATTCTGTGGATCAAGGGATCTATATATAACGCAAAAAGTATCGGAGAACAGGGACAGCCCTGGCGTGTACCTCTCCTAATCATAATCTTCTCGGATCTCTCTCCCATTACCGACACCCTGGCTACCGGATCTTTATACATGGCTCTAATAGCTTTGATAGCTTTCGGACCAAATCCCCTATCTGCGAGAATACCCCAGAGATAATCCCAGGCTACACGGTCGAACGCTTTCTCTGCGTCGAGGAGGATCATGGCCATCCCGCCCCCCCTGGCAGCATGAGCATCGAACAAGGCAATAGCTCTACGTATGTGGTCTGTAGTGCCCCGCCCAGGCACAAACCCATGCTGCCAAGGGGAAACAAGACCGCCAATAACCCCCCCCAACCTTTTAGCCCACATTTTGGAATAAAGTTTAGTGTCCGCATTGATAAGAGATATAGGCCTATAAGAGCCTGGGTTCTCTTTAGGTTTACCCTTTTTATGAAAAATGATTATATTTGTCTCTTTCCATGAGTCAGGGATATCACCTGTACATAAAATACCGTTAAAAAGATCCAATAGAATAGGAACGATCTCAGCTTCGATACTTTTCTAGACTTCTAGGGGAATTCCGTCGGGGCCTGCAGCCTTCCCGGCAGCGAGCTCATGCAAGGCATCCTTAATTTAGCTTACAGTAATATCTCTATCTAGTTTTTCTCTAAGTAGCCCATCGAGTGTTCGTCCACCATTGTCGAACTCCCACCTTTGATGATCTTGCTGATCGATATGATGATTCTCATAATCATACAATTTCTGATAACAAGACTCTTAAGATATCTTGTGACTTTGAATAGTTCTTACCGTCCTCTTGAATATTTGTAATAATGTTTCTCGATCTATCCTGTCTAATACGTAGGGCAAGAATTCTACCAGCTTGCTCACCTGTCTCATATCGCTTGGCCTTAGAGGCCTGATACTCACCTACCTCCTTCTGTGTAACTAATTTCTGTATATTAGCTTTAATAATATCTAAACTTTTTAGACTCTCCGAACCATCTATTCCATTGCCAATATCCCTAACATGGAGCTCCTCTGCCTTAACTAAATCCAGGATAAGGCTATCTAGCGCAAACTTGTCTGCTTTCTTTAAATTCACTGAACAGCTGATGTATTCCCCTCTAAAAGCAGCCTTGAAAGTTTCCCAAACAACATTCCTTGAAGTACTATAACGATTGACCTCAAAGAACTCTTTTGTCCATTTTAATATATGTTCTATAAATCTATGATCAGATAATAATCTTCTTTCGAAGGTCCAATTAGTGCGGGTTCGCCCCGCCAAATCCATGCTACAAGATAGGATTAAAGGATTATGATCGGATATTGTTCTGGGGAGTTTCTTGATACAGACCTTGTACAATTCTGACGATGAAATAAAAAAATAATCTAATCTAGAATACTTTTGAAACGGATTAGAAAAGTACGTATATCCCGGGTTCTGTGGTTCCTTAGAACCCCAAACATCCTCCAACCCACGGGACCTAATGAGAGAGGAGAGAGCCCGAAAAACCCTTGGCTTCCGCCCAGAATACTTCTGTGGATTATGCCTATCAATGGAAATATTTAAATCGCCACATACTAACATTGGGGTTGGCCAATCCGCTAGTTCTTCCTCTAGAAAATCAAATATATCCGGGTCATCGCAGTTTGAACCATATATTGACCAAGTTGTATATCCGAAATTCATTTCTGCGATAGCCCACCTACCCATTCTGTCACATTTAACCCTCTCCGCCCCCCCAAAAGGGTTCTACCCAAGATTGCGACCCCCCTTATAGTGGAGGTCTGTGTGGTACAAGCTATCAGATCAAACCCTTTTATACAAAGTAGATTACGGCTGGCCCAAGGCAAATGAGTCTCTTGTATACAAATTATATCTAATCTATTATATATAGCAAAATGAGACAGCTTTTGACGCTTTTTCCAATTGTTCAGCCCGTTAGCATTGATAGTACAAATGTTAATGTTCACCATTCTCAGAGTTCCAAACCTTCTTTATCACATAGCTCCCATCTGAAATCATCATAAATTTGTGCGGTGGAAAAAACCAAAAACAAGAACCCCACCACATATGACCATCATTACCTCGACATCGATAACTTTCAATTTGGCCTACCTCCCTACAACACCAGATAAACTCTTTTTTAGTTGTTTCCCCCATTCCCACAAACCCCACCCCCACCTCCGTAGCCCCCCCCACACCCCTCCGCACCCCCACACCCTCCCCAAAATCGAGGCGCTCAGAACTAGTCTGAGCATGTGATGCGAGCTTGGTCGTAAGAAAGAGATAGTGAAACCAAATGAACCTAAACAGCCTGCCAAACCAAAAGAGCCTTCAAATTGAGAAAGGAGACTAGGAGAAAACAAGGAAAGAGAAAACAAGAACAAAACAAAACAAAACTTAAGCTTCGCAACAAGGCCTGGCAAATATGAGAATCAAACTATTTCTCCTTGGCTCATACTACCAATTAACCCATTCAGCCCAAGGCCTCAAGGAACTCCTTTGCCTTTATCTCAGAGGAAAAGTAATTAATCTTCCCATCATTGATAACTTTTAACTGAGCTGGATTAATCAAATAAGCCTGCAGATTCTTGTCCTGGAAAGGTTTGATGAGCTGACGCAATCTCCACCTCCTTTCCACCGTAGCATGACAGAAGTCTGGGCGAACAAAGAAGGACACCCCCTCACTAGACCTCCTCGCGTCTGGCCTCGCCTTCTCAGCAACAAGCTGTCTTAAAACAAAGTTGCCAAAAAAAATCAGAATAGCTCTAGGCTTGTCGCCCTCTCTTGCATTTCTGCGTATTTTATACGGAGTGCGATGTACCCTCTGTATTTCACAGGGCCAGTTCCAACTGGATAGCTCAGGAAAGGCTTGACCAAACAATTTAATGACAAAGGCTCTAATATCTAGACCTTCGGCCCCCTCGGGGATCCCCAGGACCCTAAAATTGTTCCGCCTCAATCTGTTCTCCATGTCCTCGAGTTTCCAATGTATATCTAAGAGCTGTGAGCTATGGGCATCGACTTTAGCCACTGCCTCGGTAGCCTGGGACTCTGTGGATACAATCCTTTCTTCCAGATTGGAGACTCTGTCGCCTAATGTTGTGCAAGCCTTAGATAACTTCCTCACGGCCCCTTGCATTTTCCTCATAGCTGCTTGTGATTTCTTACTGTCCTGACGAGTCTCCTCACGGTGGGCTATAATTTCTTGATAAATTACTTCCAATAATGACGCCTGAGACGTCTCTGGGGTAAGATTCCCCTGCAATGGCATGTCCGAAGAATGATCCCATCTAAGCTCCTGATTAATCTGGCTCTTAGAGCTTTTAGAGCCAACAGTGGGCCTCACCGTGGTGATAGGCTGCTCCAATTCTAGATCGCTTCCTGTGCCCCGAGTACTGCCCTCTAACAGGGAACTTTGATCTTCTTCGTCTGACCATTCGGCATCTTCAGATATCGAGAAGAAACATTCGCTCGGGACCTTTTCCCCTGGTCCCTGCCTCTCAACTTCTGGAATGGCCTCACTAGGAAATAGGGTGTTTTCATAGTGTGATTTGTAGGTATATACATTTGGCCAACGTACGTCAGATGTGTTGTATTCATATTCATCTAATGCCCACTGTTATGGTGCTCTGCTGAGAGCGTACCATGGTGGACTATGACTGCTGGGGAACCGCCGCAAGAGTGCCATCAGTTCAACTGTGTTTTTGTAATTGCCTCGATGGCAACCCATGCCCCCAATGGAGATGAAATACACATGTTAGAAATGGGGATCTCTAGCTGGCAAGGGTTTGCACCCCTGCTCACTCTCTTGGTAGGTTGGCTCGAGCAGGCAGGCTTATCTTAGAGGCAGTTTGGAAAGCATTTGCACATAACCAACAGTAAAACAGTGAAAGCACTACAAAAGGACACAGAACCAGTTTAGAAACATATCCAATATTTGTATATATCCAAAACAAGACCAAAAACAATAACAAATCCACCATACAGTTCTCATAAATCTTCAATTAACAAAAATAGACTCGAAATACAGTTCCTTAAAGTCGATAGTTCTGTCTGGGGCTATCACTGCGTAGTGAACAACAAATCCAAACAGTTCTGGCTGACCGCGGCATCACAGGCCAGCTACAGTGTTGGGAAGACCCGCAAAACAGTACCTTTAGAAATGTAGGGTGTCGACGACCTCTCGATGAGCCCCGAAGGGCCGGTGTCTGCAGGTGTCGGTTCCGGAGGCTGGTGCAGGATTTGTCTGGCCCTTGAAGTCACACGCATTGCAGATCAAACTCCTCGTGTTTGAAGTCGGGAGCACCAGCATCAGTGGGCGTCGGGGCTGTGGTGCTAAGTGCAGCAGTGGGGGGTGCAGTGCCCTCAGGTCGTGGTGCAGGCAGCGGCTTGGTGACGGTCACCCAGCAACGCCGGTGAGACCAGAGCTGCGGTGCGAAATGATACGGTGCTCGTCGCTTTGCTAGCAGGTCACGGTGGAAGCAGCGGTGTTGTCATTCCTGAAGCGATGTCATCGGCTGATGAACTGGAGTTGATGGTGCTGGCTTCGGTGGGTCAAGGCTACAGTGCGGGATGAGGACAGTTAGGTGTGTAACTTATGAGAGGTGCCCTCGAACCACAGTGCAAGCAGAGGCGTCGATATTGGAATGGAGCTGCGTCATCGGGGATACCAGGGCGACAGCGTGAAGTGAGGCGATACGGAGTGTGGTGCCCACAGGTCATGGTGCAAGTAGCGGTTTGGTGGCAGCGTAAGGTGGCAGCGTCGGTAAGATCAGGGTTGCAGTGCGGCATGCGGCGATGCCTTCAGGACACGGAGTCAACAGGTTGTGGTGCAGGCAGCGGCTCGGTGATGGTCCCCCAGCAGCGCGGGTGAGACCAGGGCTGAGACTTCTTGAACAGGAAGAAAGCTCTACCTTAAGCCCTTGGAGAAACTCAATAAACAAGTTGCAGAAAGTTCAGTCCAGTCCTTTCACTGCCCAAGACAGAAGCAGCCATTGCAGGCCAACACAGCAAAGCACTCAGCAAAGTGATAGTTCCTCCTCACAGATTCTCCAGCTCTTCTTCTTGGCAGTCTTCCTGGTTCGAAAGAGTTTTAAAGTTCTGGGGTCTGCGCCCCAATATTTATACCCCAAATTCCTTTGTCCTCTCAGGGAGAGAGTGTTTGTGCTTAGTCCAAACCAGTTTGGTCATCTCTGGCCCAGCTTCCCAGCAGGAAAGCAGAGACAACATTGTCCAAGGCAGACAGGGCCTATTCAGGTGCACCACTCACCACTCTAAATGCAGAACAGGTCTATTCGGCCCAGCCCTGACTCATCCAGACTCTCTGGAGCCACTGCACATCCCCAGCTCCTGTCACTCCAAAGCCAGACAGTCAATACGCATCATAGCAGTGGCAAAATGGGCAGCTAAGCAAGAAAATACTTACTTTCTAAAAGTGGTATTTTCAAACACAGAATGTAAAAATCACACTCACTAAAAAATGCCTTTTAACATTCTGAGTTCAGGCATACTAAACTTTATTGTCCTATCTTGTCCCAATAAAGTTATATTCATAAGATGTTATAAATAAACTCCCATTCTATTCTATGGGACAGATAGCCTTTCCATAGTGAAAAATGAAATGCACTGTAATTCACTACCAGGACATGTCACACACACCAGTACATGCCCTACCTTTGACATACACAGCACCCTGCCTACGGGGTACCTAATATGGAAGAAAAAGGAAGATTAAGGCCTGGCAAGTGGGTGCACTTGCCTGGTCGACATGACAGTTCCAAACTGTGTGCTGACTCTGCAGTGGCAAGTCTGAGTTACTTTTACAGGGCTACTCATGTGGGTGACACAATCAGTGCGGCAGGCCCACTATTTTAACTGACAAAATATCTAGTTGCCACAATGTTTTACCCACTCAAAACAAAGGGACCAACATACTTATTTCATTAGCCCTTATGATTTATTTCACTTTTCTTTTTTTGTTATTCTCAAAGTTTTTTGTTCCATTATTACATGTCTCTGTGAAGGGCAACACTGTTTTAAAACAAGGAATTCAAATGTACACATCAAAACACCTTTCTTATTACAACAATACAAAACATCATACAATGACAAAACAACATATTCTTCGCTGTGAAAAAACACAATGTGGATAACCTTTCTTTGACCATTCCTTCATTCAAAACATGTTAACACTTGGCGGAGTATTCCATTCTTGTTGCTATGCATACCATATATTGACAGTGTAATGTAGCATTTGATTTACAGGCCCTGGCACACTCAGTGCAGGGCGTACCAGTAAATCAAAGATGCCAGTCATGGAAACACCAATCCATAACATAATTTAGACAGAGACCATATACACTTTAGCACTGATCAGCAGTGGTAACGTGCCCAGAGTCCTAAAACCAACAAAGATCAGTCAGGAAAAAATAGGAGAAAGAAGCAAAAAGTTTGGGGATAACCCTGAAAAAAGGGCCATTTCGAACAGCGCATCACCAAAATAGCAGTCTGGTGTGGCGCAGGTCGGACACACTCCGTCGACGCGGTCGGCGGTTCAGACTGCATGCATCGTAATATAGCAGGTGGAAGACCTCCGACTCCACAGTCCTCTTGTGACCACTGCCGCAGCAGGGTGACGGTGAGACCGCCAAACTTGTATTCAGGCCCTAAGACCAGAACAATCCCTAAATATATCCAAGCAAACGCGTAAACTGCTAGCAAGCAAAGTGTGCTTATTTTCTTATAATCAAGGACTATTTTACATTGATATTATGTCCACAACGCTACTGTAAAAATAGCTCAACAAAAAACTCAAACTAAAAACTGACTTAAAATAACTAAGGGCCCTATTAGGAAGACAGTGGAACCACCACTGACAGCCCGTCGGTGGCGGTCCCACCACCGTCGGACTCATCATATTCGCCTCCTATATTTCTATGGCAGGTGGATGGGTGGCAGTCAGAAAGACTGACCGTCGCACATCTAACGGTGCTCCTTGAGCCCGCCTGTGTATTTCCTACAATGGTGGTGGTGCTTACCAGGCACAGCTCTAGGAATTACGATATCCCTTTATGCCCTCCTGTTCATGGCGATACACCCGCCATGAACAGGCAAGCGGATAGCGGCTTCGGGGGCCGGTAGTGGGCCCCCTTCTCCCCTGGCCCTCCGATCTTTGCACTGGAGGGGAACCTATGGTGCCCCCACATATCCCTACACCATGTGGCAGGCACCGCATGGTGCTTGCCACGTAGTGCAGGGATATGTACAGAGTGGATTTTACAATGCAAAGAATACATTGTCGCATCATAATCCCTATGGCTGGACCACCGACAGCTAGTCGGTTGGTCCCGTTTCTGATAGGGCACGTCCGTCCGCCATCCTAATCGGGTCCTAGTAATAATATTGCTTTATTTTTATCACTCGGAAAAATTGCAATGCAATTTTAAAATGTGTATTTCAAAATGATTAAAATAAATTATAATAATATTTATTTATCAACCATAATTTAACAAAAAAAACACAATAAACACAACAATATTTGGAACACATGGATCGAAAACACTACATAATGCAGAAAAAAACACATATCATTACAGAATCAAAAATATGTACACACAGATTAAAATAAATAAATCCCACAAAACAAAAAAATAATAGAAAAATGCATTTTGCAATTTTGTCGTGCAAGTCCTCAGTACAATATGTGATGCAAACAAACAGTTGATCCATCACAAATGTTCTCAAAATATTTTCTAAAAATGCAAAGACATAAGGCAAACCTTCCTATCCCAGAAAACCAGTAATAAATCAAATAATGCTGCTGAAAAACAGCAAAAACATCGAAAAATAGAATAAACAGATGGCAAAAAAACCCCAACTACTTTTACTTGTGAGAATAAAATGAAATGCATTCACCATCAAAAAATAGAACGCTTTGATGAAAACACCTGTGAAAAAAACACACAAAACCCACCCTTAAATTAAAAACCCCACACATATGTAGTAACATGCAAATCAGAATTCCTAAACGAAGTTTACAATACAAGGTATTTCATTATAATGAAGATTCATATAAATTAAAATATAATTATACCCACCGCACTCTACTCAAACAAATACTACAATGCCTTACACTAACTTTAATTAAAAAAAAACACTTTAACATACAAATACTAATAGTCAATCACCCACCCCACAAATATTAATCTCAGAAAGTAGTTAAAAATTAGTCTAACCTTTTCCTGAGGCCAGCAACAATGAAAAGCTAACCTGCAGAATCACTGGCATTCAAAAAAGACCAAAACAGACTACAAACAAAAGTAAACACTAACAAATATGTAAAAACTATTGAAATATAAAAAGATTTTCAGACAATAGTAAAAAATTCAATCAACAAATACAATTGAAAATATTTTGTAAAAACAAACTACTTAATATAGTAAATTCATGTAAATACATTTAAAATAAATGTCTTACAAACAACTGTAAATACAGAAAGAAATATAGAAAAATAAATGAAAAATAATGTATTTACAGTATTTTTAATTTATGAACAAGTACTGAACAAATCATATAATGATAGCTTGTGTGAAAAAATAATATGCCTTTAAAATTGGTTGAAAATTACGCATATATCCACATAAATATAATTATTCTTTTTTCATTTATATATGCTTCACAATTGTTTGTTAAAATATTAAACACATTTCTTTCAATACATATTTTTGACATAACCTGTCTTTGTTCAATAAATCAATAAATGTGAAAATATTTGAAATATATTAAAATGTTTAAACTGACTTTCTTTTATTAATAGGTAATATACTTCTATATTTAATTGAAAACTAACCAACTGAACCCATTAAAACATCAGTTTGGAAAGTTATGCTAGTCCCTCTACAAACTTGACCACTTTGGGGAACTGCTGAACTTTGGGGAATTTGATTCACTATTCCCACTTCAAACATACTCACATTGGAAAAGTACTGGACTTTGGTGGGAAATGGAGGTGGTAGATATCCATTGCAAACTTAGCTACTTTTGGGAAAGTGATAGACTGTGATGCTGTGGCGGGTTGGATTTACTATTTCCACTCCTAAATTAGCCACTTTGAGGAAAGTGTTGCACTTTGGAGGTGGGGGTGGTACCATATTTATGATTCCCTACTCAAAAGTAGCCTAGCCCATATTAGATTCTAAGTGAGTTTTATTTACCACTCATATAACAAATATACTCACAAATTGTTTATATTTAGTCAAAAAATCTAAAATAAAAAAATAACAATTATTGAAATTGAGACAGGCATTTTTAAACCAAAAGTATATTAGTAACAATTTAAAGATTAATACCACTTTTTTAGAATAATTCAAAAATGTAATTATAATATAAAAATGTAAAGATAAACGTCATCTAAATATAAAATAAACCATTTAGTTAAAATTATTAAACATATGTATTATACTATTTATAAAATAATGATCATTTACAATAAATAATTGATAAATTATGCATAAATGAAAGGTAAACATTTTGAGCTTAAAACCTAAAATATCCTAAATACTTTTTCAAAAACTACAATTATAAAACATTTTTTAAATTTGAATACAATTAGAAAAATAAGCTAAACAAATTAACTAATAAAACTGAACTCTTTATTCAGTCATAACATTAATAATCATTAAAATAAATTATCAACAACATTTTCAAAACACTTCTCACCCAATTCCCTTAGCCATTTCCCTTACAATCCCCACAAGCCACTATGGAATTGCAAAATAACAGGCATAATACATGTAAAACTATACACAATGGGTCTAAGTCACAAACAACACTTTTTAGAACATTTTATAGAACTACAAAATGTACTAGATATTGTAAGGTTTGCTTTAATTATATGTGCAAAGTTTTCTCCCCGACTGCAAAGTCTCCGCAAGCGTAAGTATAGATTTTAGTAATAAATGTGGAAGGGACACAAGGGAGTGGGTAGGAAAAAAGGTAGGCTTACTACTAAAGGGAATGGGATGAGGGAGGAGTAAGAGGGGGTTAGGGAGGGTCAACGAGAAGTTTAAAGCGGTGACACCACCCACCCAAAATAATAAACTAATTGCATTACTCTGGGGGTTAAGACATGAGACTTACTCTTCTGTGGAAAGGTTGCGCTTGTAGTTTGTGAATACGGAAAGCAGTAAACTCACTACAAAGAATAAGGTCACTCAAAGGTGTAACTTACCTTTGAGAATCATGCCTTAATTATTAAAATAATAATAATAGATATTGCCAAAATTAAACAACAATGTTTAAAAACTCAATATTAACTACAATGATGTTAAAAAAAACTTAAGCAACAATATTCATACCTGCAATAAAATATCCCAAGGTATTTTTAACATCATGATATTATTCCAAAATATTAACGACTTAAAATATTTTTGACACTATTTTAAGGTAGAGCATCTTATATTATGGTCTGGTGAGAATATTCCTATACAGTATTTACAAGGGTACAGTATATTGCCTATCTTCTGATCAGCTGTAATATTTAGCCTCTCCACAATGAAAGAACGCATCCTTTAACATCACAGAAGTCCCCGTTACGAGCTGTCCAGTTAACTGCGAAATGTGGAGTAGCTCCCGTTACAGCACAAGAGTCCTTCTTTTTCATGAAAATGTTTTGCTTCAACATTCAGGCAAATTCATGTTTAAATCACAGAAATAATTATTTGGAAGCAACAGTTATTGCAAAAGCATAGTTTACATGAATCACAAGCATGTTCATTTTCTTTTTAATTTTAATTCCTTGATTCATAAAAAACCTCCAGGTGAAACATAGGTAATAAGGAAGAAATATACAATACAGTCCGGCATGGCTCTTTCTAAATGGAATGAGTTGTTTTGATTGTGTGAGCCAAGGGCAAACTTGAGGCCATAGATATGATTTAGAACATAATGTGCCAAATAGATGAGGCACACTTTCTTTAGTTTTTTTTTGCCTAGTGAAACATTTTGGGCCAGATGTATAACAGTTTTTTTGTAGCTGCAAACGGGTAATCAGCCCGTTTGTGACCGCAAAATAGGCCTGTGCAATGTACAAAACCTATTTTGCGAGTTGGTAACCTATTACCAACTTGCATAATAGGGTTTGCGGCTCTCTATTAGAAAGGGGCGTGCCAAGAGCGCTCCTTCCTAATAGTGAGTTGCACTTCTATGTACGATTGTTTTGTGATCGCTATTGCAGTTGCAAAACACTTGCAGTTTACTACCAAAAAGGTGGTAAGCCATTCGCAAACAGGAAGGGGTCCCCAGAGAACCCCTTCCCCTTTGTGACGGGCAGCAAAAATATTTTTTAAAGAGCAGGCAGTCGTCCCATGGACCTCTACCTGCTCTTAAAAAATGAAACAGAAACATTTCAGCTTTCTTTTTAAATGCAGCCCGTTTTCCTTTTAAGAAAACGGGATGCTTTGTTTGTTTTTTAAACTGCTTTATCACATCCCTGTGAAATGAAATATCAGCATTTGCATAGCACACAGCTACCTCAGGAGAGGTGTCCCAGCGCTGGGGGCTGTGAGGAAGATTAAGCAAGGTATTGCCCATAGTCACAAAGTGCTGGGCTAACCTGCTGCCGGTGCTTGGGATTGAACCATAAGCCCCTGTGTTCCGGAGTCAGCCACCCTGGCCGTTGCACCACGCCACTTCCTGTAAGTGCAGGTTATTCCCAATAGGGTCGTAAATTGTGACCTGCCTCGTCAATATTAATGAGCAGGTCACTAGCGACCCCATTGGTAATCGCAAACATTGTCTGAGACACTGTTGTGCATTCCATTTTGCAAGATGCGAATTGCGAGTTGTGACTCGCAAAATGGAAGGGTCGTACATCTGTCCCTTTATGTTTTACAGAATCATTCTCACTCTGTAAGGAACAAATGACAAGGGTCCAGTTGTGCAAAAAACTGTTCCAAAACTAATGGTCACAACTTGCAACCAGTGAAGGATTTTAAGAACTGGCCTCTGTACTTGTCACATATTGCGGTAAGTAAGAAACCGAGTCCTGAAAGTTGGTTTCCTTTTAGAGTTTATTAACCAATTAAACTGAAAATGTGTTAACTGAAATGTCCCTCTTCTTTTCTTCTCTTCCTGTGGATCAGCTCCTTCTGACGTTTTTCTCCATCCAGGTGACTGAGGGAAAAACAAAGAAAGAATGGCACAGGTCAGAGTCAGGTTCGGATATCTGACAGTAGCATGGAAGGGAGTGTAGGATTGACACAGTTAAATAAAAAGGTGGACGGATTGAGGGAAAGGATAGTACCTTCAACCGTGAAAACAGAAGAGGTATATTATCACAAAAACTCTGTGCGCGTCTCGTACAGGTTTAGTCACGTGTGTTCCCCCCCTGGAAGGACTGAGTCCATTTCACTACACACCTCCCAAGATTCGAGCACTCACCAGGGCACTAGGCGAAATCGTTGGCCTCCTGGCATCTTTGCGGCTGTCTATGTTCCGGGCTTCATGTTCCGCACAGGGCTGGCTTTAGCGCTGGTGGCGCCCAGTGCCACAGTGGTTGTTGGCGCCCCCCAGTGACCAACTCTGCCAAGCATTCCCTCACTACCACCCTTTAACAGTGCCCCTCAAGTCTCCATAACCACTCCATCGCTCAGATGCATTAAATTAGTTGTATAGCGCCACTCATACCAGTGTAGGGTGCCAGACCACTTTACATCACACACACAAAACACAGAGACAATCAATCATAGGTGTGCAAATCAGTGTATAGGAAATGTTACATAAGACAGAGGACTATAAGGTGTAGGAGTCACATGTCATCCACACTGGTAGACAGTATAGTTTAATAGCGCTTGGTCTGGAGAAGCACAAACTCAGAATTTAAAACATAACACCATAGTTGGGGGTTCTTTTTAATAATCAGAATTGATTTATATCCAAATTAATCCTTTTTCCAACATTAGAATATTGAAAGATGGGGGGAAATCATAACACGCTCATCTATACCTTGCAGGTTGCATGCAGTTCTTTGATGACAGTTAATAGCTCACTGTTCTATGCTAGGATGTTAACTTATTAACTGCAAGTAATAAAAGGATCTCTCAGACAAAAGCAATGACCTACTGATCTATTTAAATTATATGCACTAAAGCTTCCACTAGACAAACCTCCGATGTTTCTGTAGAAAGAAAATTAATCACGGAGTTATCTTGACATTTTTATTGACGGCTGAAAACTGCTGGAGGCCAGAGCGGTGGCAGAAGGTGCTTTTAAAACTATTATTAACTTGCAAACAAGACGCCCCCACCTAGAGTCAGCACCCTGTGCGGTCGCACCGCCCTAAAGCCGGCCCTGGCAGACAGTGCTCCGGGTCTTCTCCGGTGTGTGTTCCCACTTGCTTTCTTTCAGCTGGGACTTGAAAGTCTTCTGTTTTCTCTTCCGGCGTTGACCCCACTCTCCTCTCGATCTTGCTCGCCTCGCTTTCTTCCTGTTCCAGCTTTGAACGACCTCTGGGGGTGTGGCTCCTTCCTACATCAGCTTCCAGTGTGTCCAGGAACGGCGAGGAATTCAAGGGGCCGTAATCCTTGTAAACAGGGTCATCTACCAATGTATAGTATTCTTCATTCCTCACTTAGGTGGGCTGGAAACAAGTAAGAGGTTTGGGCAAGTAAAGTAAGGACCTCTCTTTACTAACATCATCTGGGCAAGCACTGTGTGATGCGTGACAGTACTCATAGGTCAGTTCTTAAAATTCCAAATCGTAGTAAGTCGCAATCCAAATGATCTCATGAATATTAATGAAGTAGGTTATAAATTGCGACTCACTATGATTAGATGCCATCAAAGCGATAGTGCCTGCTGGGGTCAGCATTACAACAAACAAATGATGGACGGAATGCTGACAATGCAGACATTCTCCCCCAGTCAAGAGATCTGGGTTAAATCCATCGTTCTTTTGCCCACTACGCCACCCCAGTTTAGACATGGCCATATGCAAATCAGTCTTGACCCTGTGCCTCAAGGGAACAGTCCAGCCCGAACTGCCAAGCCATGTCTTCCCTGGACCGGAATCAAGCATCCTAGGACCGGTTTCTGGCTATCAGCTGTCATCAGCCAGGATAGCTTGACTCCAGTGGCGTAGTGAGCACGGGTCCCACGTCTGGGAATACCCATCCCACTTAGGGCGAAAAGCGTTACAACAAACAAATGATGGACAGAATGCTGACAATGCAGACATTCTCCCCCAGTCAAGAGATCTGGGTTAAATCCATCGTTCTTTTGCCCACTACGCCACCCCAGTTTAGACATGGCCATATGCAAATCAGTCCACCATGCCTGTGAGAACCTTTTTTTAAAAATGCAAACCAATTCCCACAATGGAAAAGGGCTCCACTTAAAAAGAAAAGCTTTTTCTTTTAAAATTAGCAGTGGACCCATAATCCCCAGCAAACCTTTTTTAATTCACAGAGGTGAAGGGGTCCCCTTATCAAATGGGTTACCACCTCCTCTAAGGTCTCAGTATCTTTTCTATGTTTTACAACCAGATTTCGGTTGCAAGACATTGATACATAGCATACCAATTAACCCCTTCAATGCGCATGACTGAGTGGTTCCATCATGAGCGTCAGTTGCGCTGTGCGCATGACGGAACCGCTCCGTCACGGCCCCGCCCGCTCAATAGAACCTTCAGCACGGAACTGTAATCCGCACCACGCTGAAGGGGTTAAGTATTTGGAAGGGATTCCTACAACATGCCTCTTGCAGATTCTGTATCAGTATTTCTTTGTAATCTCATTTTAGGAGTATTAAAATGATTTCAGAATACTTAAATAGGATTAGTATATCTGAAAAATCAATTTATATTCCACAATTGGTACGACAAAGGCAAGCCCGTCTGCACCCCACTTGTGCCCATCACCAGGACCCCTGTCCTCCACTGCCACCTCTCCTGCTAAACTGCTAACCCACCATTACCCTTCACTTCCTAAGAAACCCAGATGCTGCTTGCGCACTGCTGCCTCGCCGCAGCTCACAACACCGAATAGACATTCTCATGCGCCTTCGCAAGTTCACCCTTACCCCCCACACCCAGCTCCCACCACTTTTATACCTACAACAATCAGCTCTCGCTACACTCTTAACCACTCACACATGACACTCACTGGACGGCACTCCTCCCTATCCAACATACTCCTCAAAACTTGCTCTCTCACCAAACACACAACCAAGATTTGGGACCTGCTTCATAACTTCTCCCCCAACATGCTCTTCCCGGAGAGACCTGACTGACCCCATCATAGGCCCCCAACATCGCTTGGGCATCCCCACCCCTGGCTACATGACCACAAGACAGGACCGACCACAAAAACCTGGAGGAATAATCACCATCATCTTCAAAGACAAAGAAACCATTCAGTGCACCATCACCTCGGATACGACCACTAACAACATTGAGAATCTTACCTTCAGCCTCAATTTCACTGACAACTACATCTTCAGGCGCACCCTCGTCTACTGCCCCTGAGGACCATGCACCAATTTCACTAACACCATTGTGGATTCCATCACTCCTCTGATTCTTGACTCAAGCATCTTCATCTTCCTCAGTGGCCTAAACTTCCACTTGGAGGCTACACAACCTTCCTTCTTGTAGTCCTTGGCTGGTGGGAGGATGGACTGTGCATACAAATTAGTTCTGACGATCCACCAAAGGATTTTTGGAGGTGACATTTTGGAATTGTGTTTCAAATTAGCTCAGTTTATGAGGAACCATCGTCGTGGCCTGTTTAACCAATAACTTTGACATATGTAAGGAATAATACAGCTTTGATGTGTTGTGCCAGGTGGCATGTATGGTCCTGAGGACACTAGCTGGAATTAAAGTGTGGGTAGAAACATCGATACTCTTTCAGGGATTGGCCTATATTGATTCACTCTAACACAAAGAGCTGGAATTTCTACTAGACTTTGCACACTCATAAATTAGGGGACACCACTCTTGTATAAGTATGTATCATTTTTTATTGTTTCCATCACTAAAGGGTAACTGTTCCTAGGAAAAAGCTGGCCTATTAGGTCACTGAAAGGACAAGTGCGAGGAACTCTTTCAAGGAGTATTGGTTGGATATATTAAGCTCAGAGGAGGAAATTCCTCCTTGTTGAAGAAGTGCCCTCACACACTCAAGCGGGTGTCAAGCTTCATCATTGGGCGTTGGTCCTCATTGGGGTGGTGCTGCTGTCCCCCACGGGCCTCGTGAGAGGGCTCCTAGTCGGAGATCTTTTGGAGGAATGCCGCAGTGGTAAGTGCGGGTGTACGGGGAGTGGTGTGAGTGAGTTAAAAATATCGCGCTGGTACACCTGAAAAAACTTTATTCTGGTATCTGTGTGATACGGTTAAAACGGGAGCCAAGAGGAATACCCTTGATTTGGTAGTCAGAATTGGAAGTATTTTCCTACTGCGTATCTCAGTGCTAGTGGTGATAAAAAACTGATGGTATCAGGTGGACATGTTTCACGCCCCTAGTAGATCCAATGGCGTTTCTTCAGGACCATCCAAAGTGTGAGAAGTGCAGTGCAGGGGTCTGAGATGCCAACACTCAATACACCCTGTAATGATACTTAGATTCAGGTGTGGTCAGGGCGACTCTGCATCCAAACAGATATGACCACCTTGGTTTCAAAATCCAACCTAAGAAAGGAGAAAAAGGAGAAAGAGAAAGCAACACTTGTCCATAAAAATAATCTTACTCAGTAGTGTTATGAAGATTAGGCCATACACTACATCCGTACTTAATAAGAATTTGTTGGCTTAAAAGCTGGGTTGTCCATCACAGCGTGAGGGTGGTTTTCAATTTAAAAGAAGCATGCTAGTGTACACACAGTACACATGCCGGAAACCGGCTGTGAAGTGATCCAACACACTGCTCATCTGTGCCAAGGATTGTATGATCGGCAGCGAGTGACAGAGATACGCCCACACACATGAGGTGTGGGAGTGCCTATCCGAATGTGGCATGTAAGCCGTGATCATTGGTGAGGTTTCCTAAAAAGACATGCTCGTCGGAGCATAAACAAGTGTCCAAAGTGGTGGATATGTGAAATAAACGTAATAGGCTCATAACACATAAACACTGATACCCCTAACCAAAATGTTGTTTGGGAAAACCTCATCGACGTGGAGGGTGATATAGAGAAGTATACCTGCAAGTAATATAATTGCAATAAACACATTGCCGCGGGTTCTTTTAAGTCACATTGACTTCCGTAAGAAACAAGCTTGTTACCTTCCCTCCGCTGCTCGATCGCCGGTGGGAGAGAGAAACACTGCTTCCACCTTTAACCACACCCGACTGCCAGCGCGTCAAATACAAATAGGGGAGTCAGTCCTGGAGTAAAGTTACCTGTCTGGAGGAAGCCCCAAAGTTTCTTAATGACCTTCCATACTTTATTGGAGGAGGGGGTGAATGTTGTAATACACTTTAGGGTATCTGTGGGTGTTCATACCCTACTCTCCAGAAGGCATCCCTGATGTTGTTTTTGGCCCTCTTGTAAACCTGGTGAATCATCTTCTGTGGGTAGTGGTCATCCACTAAGTTGGATCCCAGGGTGGTTGCCCGCCTTTTGTATTCGGCTACGGTGTTACAGTTCCTGCGTTGACAGAGGAACTGGCCAACTGGGAGGTTATCCCTGAGGGCTTTGGGGTGGTGGCTGTCTTAAAGCAGAAGGCTATTTCTGTCTGTGGGTTTCCTGTAATTATTGGTAAATATTTCACTGTTTTGGATTGAGATTGACAAGTCAAGGAAGGGATGGAGCTACCTGACCGTGCACTAGTGAATTTCAGAAATGGGTCCAGGGTGTTGACTCACTCACAGAATAATGCACATTTGTCATTGTCACCACTCATAAAAACCAGGAAGTCATCGATATAGCAACGCCTCAGTAGTTTGGTGTTCTTAAATGGGTTACTTTAGTGTAGGATTATATTTGCTATCAAATGAAGCCATGTAAATGCAGGCCAGACGAGGAGAAAAGGTGCTTCCCATGCTGGTACCTTGTACCTGATGGTAGACTTGATTCTGGAAAGCACAAAATTTCTCTTTTGAGGGCTATGGATGCACATTCAACAATGAAGGTGATGGGGGTTTTGAATGGCCATGGTTCTGGCTTGTGAAGAATCGTCTCCAAGATTTCAAGGGTGGTGTCCTGGGGGGGGGGTGTTGCTGTAAACTGCTTCCACGTCCACGGTCAACAGGAGATTGATTTTGTCTGGTGTCAGAAAGGACTGTATGAAGTTCAAGACATCACTCGTATCTCTGAGGTAGGTGGGGGTCTGCATCACGATAGGTCTCCGAAAAAAGTCACAGAAGTTGCTCAGTGGTTCGAGGAGAGACTCAATACCAGAAACTACAGGCCTACCCGGTGGGAGGTTCACTCCTTTGTGAATTGTAGGGAGGGTGTAGAAATACGGGATCCTCGGTTGGTCATTATTCAGGAATTCTGCTTCTTGTGTGGTGATCCACCCTTCTGTTTCTGCTTCAGATACCAAACTCCTGCTCTTGATGGTAAGGCGCTCAGTGGGGTCATCCTCAATGGGGCGATAGTAACAGGTGTTTGCCAATTGTCTCCGGCATTCATCGTTATAGGTGGTGACGTCCTGGATCACAATGGCACCCCCTCTGTCGACTGGTATGGTCACAATGGTAGCGTCTTCTGTAATCCCGTTGAGCAGGTCCCTTTCCTGTTTAGACAAGTTGTTGAATGGTCGGTTGTTGGTCAGAGTGGAAACTTCTTTTAGGATAGCCTGTTCAAAGGTGAGAATCATGTGTGGAGTCGTGGCTGTAGAAGGTATAAATTGTGACTTTTTCCGTAATCCTGTGCCCTCTTCTGGAGTGTAGGGCTTGTTCTGAAAATAAGCCTGTAAGCTGACTTTGCGGAAAAATTGATGCAATTCCTGTTGGAGACGGAAGAAGTCTTTTTGCGGTGTCCGGACGAATCCCAAGCCCTTTTCCAAAAGGGCAGTTTCCGATTCATCAAGTGGACGTGAAGATAGGTTCACTACGAGTGTTTTTGACCCATCTTCTTGCTCCTCAGTGTTATCTAGGCGTCTAGCTTCTGCCAGTGCACGTTCTTGTTAGCACCTCTTCTTCTGCCTCTTCCTCTGCCCCTCCCTCTGTTGAAAAAAGGGGTTTCGGACATTTTTGGTACAGTTGGACTTGTTGTGGATGGCCAGGTGGTATGTTCCACATTGATGGTGGTCTCATCCATTGCCCCGGGAACATGTGGGGTTGGTAAGGATGTGTGGGAAAGTTGTGGAAGACAGGAGGAGGTTGGTTACTCTGGTTGCCCCTTGGTCTGGTAGAGTAGTTCCTGCCTTCGTAGCTCAAGTCACTACTCACTGATTTGGATCTTCTTGAGAGGTTGTTGGTACCTTCATCAGAAGACGTGTCGTTTGTCTGAAACAGGTAATCTTCCTTGATGCAAGGGTATATTTTTTCTTGGTCTTTTTTATTGTTCTCATTACTACACCTATGAGCATGGCACCATCTGCACCACTGTAAATTACAAACACCTATCAAGAGAATAAAAGGACATTTAGGGGGAGATTTACAAAAAAGTCGCGCAACACAGTGCAGCCCCCCGCAAGGCTGTGCTGCGTTGCGCACAGGAAGGGAGCAGGAGAGTGCCATATCTTCAAATATATGGCTATCTCCTCCCCTTTCCCTTGTGCCGGCGCTGATTACAGCTGCTCTGCGCCATGCACACACCTTAGCGACGTAGCGCTATGGTGTGTGCATAAGTCCAGCATAGGTTTTGTACAGGAAGGATACCCTTCCTGGACAAAATACTATGCTCGACACAACTGAAAGCTTTTACCACTTTGTATGCGTGCTGCATAGTGCAGCACGCATGCAAAGTCGGAAAAGGAAGGAGAAATGAAAGCATTTTTCCTTCCTTGCGCCTAGTTGAAAAGGGTGCAGCTTTCTCACGCTAAACCCAATCAACGTTTTTTAGTAAATTGAGTTAAGCATGAGAAACCTTGGGTGGTTGCATGGGAATGCCCATGCACCACCTTTGGTACGCCCCCATGGCGCAAAGTAACGCGAAGCAGCACAATGCGCTTCTAGGCATTACATTTACGCTATTTCCAGCGCTAAATAAGTTTACCGCTGGAAAGTCAATTACAAAAAAAAGATTTTGCGTCGTTTTGCGTCACTTTTGTGATGCAAACACAGGGCAAAAGCTTAGTAAACCTCCCCCTTAATGCCTACATTCAGAAAGGCTATGCGTATTTTTGCATTCTGTAAAAAGTATGTAAATTACAGATGTTCATTTGGTGAATAGACCTGTACAGATATATAAAATGAGTCCCATAGAACCGTCGTTTTTGCTCTATGTTGTACCCTGTTTCCGCTATTTGGAATAAAGGGTGTGGGTCTTGTGAATTTGTACCTAAATCATTGCAATTCATGAGGTAGGTCTTACTGAGATCCACTCCAAATTATGATTTTACGAACCAGCCTATTAGTACATAGGTCAGTTTGCAAAATCTGATTTAATTCGCAAAATATCTGTGAACAATTTGCCACCGCTTTTTGCAAATGTTAGAACATCTGGCTCTTTCTCCCCCTTTGCACATAATTGCATTGGATCTGTGTGTGACGAGGGTCTTAGAAACGTTTAGTTTCAAGGTTTTCTATCAGTATGCAAGTGTATCATTATTATTTTTACTTTCCTTCAGAAACCAAATATGAATTTTCAATTTCTCTCAAGACCCCACTTTGTTGGTGCTTAGGTCAGTTGCAACCTGGCCCAATTAAAGCATTGGATTCTGCCATCTCCAGCCATCGGAATGCATCAAACAAAAAGTCTCCTCCCTACAATTAGCATACTCTGACTATCTTGAGCTCTCTCAATTAAATCTCTGCGTATGTTATATTGAGAATAATTTGCTCAAATCGTTTTAATACACCTTTATCAGGTACCGGTGTCTCCTTAACTCACATACTTCTTGAGTGGCTTTCTGGTTTCTGCCATTAAATGCTTGGAAGAACTAAGAAGACCCTGATTACAGGTTTTATGGAAATACCTCATCCTGGTATTTCTGCAAACATGTTATTGGTATTCTGAGTTGCATGAAATTACCACATATCCAAGATGTTTCCAATGCACATTTCACCAGGTAAAACTTGCAACAAAAATACGATTTTGTAAAATATGTATTTTAAAATGCAATGGGTTCCTGGGACACCTGACAAATGAACTAAAGCGAGAAGACAAGTGATAAGAGAATGAAAGGAAGAAAGGACAAGAGGATGGAAGGCAAGGAAAGACAAGCATTCGGCTGTGCGGCCGTAAAAGTAACGGCCGCGCGGCCGTGAAAACGAAAGTGTTAGCGATCGCAATCGCTTGGAGGGGAGCACTGTGTGGCAAGCACGCGAGTGGTGCGCGCGCAGCAATGATTGCCGGCTGCGCGCGTGCACGCTCACGTGCACTCAAGCTTTAGGCCACAGGCAGCACTTTAAAAATCCCAACTACAAAATGTCTCTCCGAGCCAGCGCATGCGCTGGGGCTCAGCGAGACCTAAAAACGGCTATCTGGCCATAAAATAGGCCCACAAACTGCTCAAAACTGGCCTACACACTGACCTGGCAGGTAAGCTCATGGGGCATTGCCAGATTGCCCAATAGGACCGTCCTACCCTGTTAATACTCTGACTGAACTTCCCAAGCATTTCCACTGCTTCCACCGAGACATACTAAAAATAAAGCATTTTATCCTCTCCATGGCAACTTGGGGTGCTTCTGAAATATTTAGTATTTGCTTTCTTATTAAATATATAATTTAGGCCCCATAAGCGCCCAAGAAGCATCTAACAATTCCATTTTACACCATGACCAGTTATTGTCCGAGAGTGTCACAAACTGTTACAAGGAACTCAATGTTTTTTGCATGTGTTGTCAGCAGAACACAAGCCTTTTTTCTGTACAAAGTCCGCCTACCATTCCACTCAGCCGCTGCCGCTCCATTAGTTTTTCCAGAGCAGAGGATTTGTGTGGGGGAGAGGAACGGAACTGGCATTTTTTCCTACTTAGAAAAGGCTCTTTGTTCAGTCATGTTGCATTCAGTTAAATGTTTACTTTCTTGTTGCACAACTGAACAGGAAGCGAGAGGTCAAAGGGGTCGCAGTACAGAGCAAAGCTTTTCTATCCGTCTATTCACCACAGGCCAAAAGATCCATGGGAGGCCAACCCTTCCGGCTTTTTCTCCTGCAGGTCACGACATCCGGTAGTAAATGAACCCAAAGATATTTTTCTAGAACTCCTTTGCAGTCAATGCCTGTTTCTGACAATGAGGGAAAATGAGTGTTATTTAGCACCGATCCTTTCTTGCAGCTGAAGTTTGAGGGGGAGTGACCTCTCTTTCGCTTGGAGAACGTCAGGATGGTTGTGCTTCGCACTGTACCACCTTCAAGAACAATAATGTATAGAAAGCAGTGCTGGGAAAGGAAAAATATTTACTGCGAGCACCCATAAACTGAGGGGGGGGGGGGCTGTAGAAAGGGGTAGGAGTCACATGGGACAAGTCATAAAAGCGGATTCTGAAAGTCGGTTTATACATTTAAAAGAAATTAACAACAAAGGCAAATATTACCGTATAGTCTGTTCTTGATTAATTGGTCGAAAAGAGGCTGCATTTTACAATATCTTATGGGGTAAATGCACCTGCTGCAGATATGTTTATTTGCCCATCAATTTTCAGGAGATAATAATCGTAAAGTAACTCTACTGGTTAATGCACTCGCTGAAGAGATCTGCAGAGATCTGTTTGTGCCCAGCAATATTCAGGAGATAATAAGGTTAAAGTAACTCTGGTGGTTAATGCATTAGCTGAAGATATCTGTGTTTCGGTTGTTCACAATTTTGACTCATGAGGTCGCATAGAGTTAATGTGCCTGCTGCACAGCACATGTGTAACATGCAGACCACAGATTTGTATTTTATGTACATGCTCTGTAGGTTACTACTTTTATGATAGATCACTTTTCCCCATTGCAGTTCAAAAGTTACAATCCGAAAATAGCACAACGAATTTTGAACAGGTATCGACTCGAGGAGCTGCAGGCAAACTACCAGACGGGTTTAGAACCTTCTTTTTAAATTAGCATGGTCTTTCGCATGGGAAAGAAAGTTAGCCACTGAAATGCCCCATAGTTTTTTTTACTGCGGCTCTCTAGTGTTTGGCTTTCAAGCAAGATAGGTGTGTTAAAATTGCAGTTTACAATCACTAAAACCTATAAAATGTACATGGACATTTTTGTCACAGAGATCTTTTTTACTTGCAGTTCATAAGTTGAAATCCTTCTAAAATAGCACAGTGAGCTTTGAAGCTGAAGGTTGTTGTTAAAAAGGGTTCCTTCGATTAGTATTAAAATCTTATTTGTACAGTCAACCTCAAACACTGCAGCATGTTTTAAACACTGACTTTGCGTTTCTCCAGACCATGCACTGTTACGTACCTGCCAACATTGTAGGAGAGAAAAATGGGAGATTTAAAAAAAATAATAATCTGGAGAATTTATTTCTTTATATGACTTCAAATAAGGCCTGAATTGGGTCTGTTGTTATTGGATGGGATTTGTAAGTGTGCTGCTGCTGGATCGGATATCAACAACAACAACAAATTTCAAAGCTTTATTCGACAGCATGTCATAAAAGCAAGTTACATCCTAACAAGTGTTATAAATACTACAAGATAAAAATACAATGTATATGTTATAAAAGCTCATTAAACCATACTGCTGGCGAATTACAAAAGTTGTAAAAGAAGAATAAAAATATCACTAGTAATAATAAAACAGTTAAAAAAAACCAAAATCTCAGTATAAAATTGGTCGTACATAATTTGTGTCAAAAATTCATTGGCCAACTTCTAAAGATTTTAGGGTGCGGGAACGAATTATCCATGCCCACCCTAAAAATTTTGCAACGGCAATAGCCAAACAGGGGGTACAATCAGATTCAAGTATTCTTAGTGCCTCCATATACCTGCGTGTCCCCAAGTTTAAACATACTGGTTTTAACCACCTATGACATGGATTAATATACAGGGGACATACAAACAACAGATGGCAAGCATTTAGGGGCATATCATCAACGAGGCGATAGAAAATTATCGCCGCTTTTGCGTCCGTTTTCAGACGAAAAGCAGCGATAATTTTATCCCCTAAGCAGCAAGGTCACGCTATGGCGTGAAACCTTTCATTAGCGCCTTCATTCTGAACGCCCTCTAATGAGATGCAAAGTGAGCTTTCCTGCCCTGACATAACTGGAGAAATGTCACTAAGCGACATTTCTCCAATTATCAATGGGCACGATAACCTGCAGAGCGACAAGCAAAGTAGCGATAACCTCTGTTTTTGCTACTTTCCTTACGCCTGCTTCAAGACTGACTTAGCCATGATATCATATGTAAGGTGGATATCATGGCTAAGTATGCCTTGCCCTATCATCAAGCTTTCGCCAAACTTTGTGAGATTATCGCTGGATTTCCAGCGATAATCTCACATTTGGCAGTTAGCGCTTGGAATTTTATCGCTTTTGAGATAAGTGCTGCTAATAGCACGCTATCTCAGCGATAAAATTCCATGTTACCCGGCGATAATTATCCTAGCGCTAAGTGCTCTTAGCGATAATTATCGCCGGTCCTTGATGATATGCCCCTTGTTTTTTTTCTTGTCCGTCAGGAGCACGGAGAAAGCACTATGGCAGGCAGAGACAACGTGACAAAAATGTTGTGCACTGCCCTGCAGGAGCAGATTCTTGGCAGTGCATACACCGAGTCACACAAAACAAGCCCCTGGAAGCAGGGTCAGTCTTTTGCATGCAGGAGTCGGGAGGCTAGTCTTGAAATCCGAAGTCTCACGTCTAAATTGCGAGGGTTGGCACGTAGGCTGTTAACACATAATGAGTATCAGTATAGATTATAATATGTAACATTTCCTGTATATTGATTCACACACTTGTATAATTTTTTGTCCTGCTGTGTATAATGTAAGTGACGTAAAGCACTCTGACACCCTACATTATCATGAGTACCACTATAAAAGAAGTTACATAGAAAGTGCTGTTTAAATCATTATTAATTACTCATACAGACAAATACATTTGATGTGCTTACAGTGGGTGCATTTCTCTTACACAAAGGGGTTGGGCAAAGTCAATACTCTGCTTAAAATCATGGTTTCTTTTAAATACTGAAGTGAAGTAATAAAAAGTTGTGTGCCTCTGTTTCCCTCCATTACATTGGCATCTAGGTGTTAGGCTCTAGATAACTCACAGCCAGGGTAAATACTCGAATAAATACTCTAAGAAAAGGAGGGTTGATGGCCCTTTAAATCAGTCCTTTGTTGTGGGCCCAGTTGAAAGTCAAAATAAGAAAAGTCCTTCTACACCTGCAGATTGCTGCTCTGAATGGAAAGCAGACAATGTACAGGTGCTGTTGAATGTGTCCTGGTGTTGACGAATTACAATGGGATAGATTCATCATATTTCACTGGGTCCAGTCTGAATGCCAGATTCAGCTCAATAATTGCTGCCAGATCTGGAATGCATCTGAATTCGCTCATTTTCTGCACTGATAGGTAGATGCATAATGGCATAGATGTATCACACTCCGTGTAGACATGCTTTAATCTTTTAGTCTATAAGTGTGTCCTCTTCAACTTTTGTTGTAACATTGAATATTTATAAAGTGTATGTTAAAAACTTGTCTCTTGGCACTGGAGTGTAGCTCTTTGTTATCACTCAGTCCCTCATTTCTGAATGAGGGTCACAGAGTACGGTGTTGTTTCCTACCACTTAGGACAGACCATGGGGGGTACAAATATAGGGAACAAGTATTTGCAATGCAAATCGTTCTCGCTTTTTGGACTTTATAAGCATTTAGCCATGAGCAACATGTGAGAGGTGGTGGTCCTGGGAAGGAAAATACTCAAATGTCCCTAACACATGGAGACAAAGCTCGCTGCCTGCCACTGCCAGGTACATTGCAATAGCAAAGCCCAAATGCATTTAACAATAATGGAAGTGGGACAATCAACAAGGTGGCAGTCAACAGAAATCAAAGTGCATTAACCACAATGGCGGAAGTACTTCCAATACCGAGAAGAATGCACTTTCATTAAGTAGAATCCTGCCAGGCAATTGGTGACTTCTAAAGATGGCGGGCAGTCTTCCATCAGAGGAATAAAGGCCAGAGCTTCCGCTGACCTGGCGGGGTGGTGAGCCATCTGCTATAGTCTAAATGGCCCTCATGGAATTTATAATATTTAAAATATCCTCATTGTTCAGGCAAGACAAAAATTGACTTGAAAGTAATGTGGTGGAGCAGATTGTCTGTAAAGTATGCTTCATTCATGGAAAAGGAAGGGACGTTACTTTTGGGCACCATATAAATAAGGAGGAAACAGACAGGTTATGGTGAAAGGGTATATTTTGAAGGTGAGTTGTATGGGGTTAGTAAGAGGATATCGGTAAGATAACAGATATGGTAGCTCTAGCGATAACTGTCCCTCTACTAAAATAAGCACAACTAGGGTGGTCAATGGCAGGCGTTGCAGGATTTAGTGAATATGGCTGCTGTAAGACACAAAACATGCACCTCTTCTTTATCCCCAGACCTGCCATTTATTAGGATAACCTGGAGAAAATTGTATCCGGACTACTGAGCGCTTCTTTCTCAAGCATTCAAAAAAGTAGTCATCAAGCTACCCTGTGATTGGAAGGTAGAGTTCCTGAAAGCAGCCACCAGAAATACCAACTGTGACATTGGAGAGACCCATCGTAATCAGAAGAGAAACTCACCATTACTATAGAAACACCAGGAGTGACTTGTAGACTCACAGTGTCTACCATAGACATTCTCAGTGACACTCAAATACACATGTAGTGACGAATAAAAAGGTAATCATAGACACCTGCAGAAATCCACTTTAACACACTCAACTACAATAACAGAGAGAACCAATGTGAGCCAGAGTTGTTGCACTGCCCATCAGTAAGACCTGGAGTGACCTTAGAGAGGCACACAGAGGTGCTAGGAAGCACAATTTCTACACTAACACTAAGTGACAAAATCAGCCTTATCAAAAACATCCGCAGTGATTGATCATAAGAGATCATTTTTGACGGTGACAGTCGCACTCACGTGGACAGATTCAGAGGGCAGCGAGGCACAAATTTGCCCTCAGTTAAACTTGGAATGTATTTCAGGAGATAGAAGTGATCAGGGCAGCGAGAGCGGATGCAGTCACTATCAAACGCCTGCTGAGCCATCAGACACAGTGACCCTTACAAACATCCACAGTGACCGCCAGGCACACAACCCGTGAGCATTAGACACTCTCATTATAAGACAAAATTCCGGTAACTATTTTATTTATTGATTTATTTATTTATTTAGCTTGTATAGCGCGCAGATACCCCAACGGGGTGTCCCGGCGCTTGTGTGAGAACGTGTACAGTACTAGCTGTAAAGTAAAAATTTAGCAGAATAGAAAAGTTTTCAGGGCTCTCCGAAAGGGAGGTTCGTCTCGAATGCTCCTAATGTACAAGGGTAGGTTGTTCCAGTGGGAGGCAGTACATACTTGGAACGTTTTCCCCCCAGATCGAGCCTTTTTAACCCTCGGGGTAAAAAGAAGATGTTGAGAGCTCGATCGGAGTGAGCGAGTGTTACTGTACGGGCGGAGACATGAGGACAGATGAGCAGAACCCTTCCCATTGATTGCACGGTGGGCAAGGGTGAGGGCCTTAAATTCCGACCTTTTATGAACTGGGAGCCAATGCAGCCTGAGTCGGTGAGGGGTGATGTGTTCTCTGACGGGGAGACCACAAACCAGACGGACAGCGGCATTTTGAACTGTTTGAAGACGCCTCTGGAGACCTCTGGATAATCCCAGATGCAGGCCATTGGCATAGTGTAGATGGGAGGTGATTAACGCCTGCACAATCGTTTTTCTGGTTTGGTTAGGGATGAAGTTGTTGAATTTTTTCATCATCCTCATTTTAGAAAAGCAAGCCACAGATACAGACTGGATTTGCTTCTTGAAGGAAAGATCACTATCCCAAATGACTCCTAAGTTTTTGACGGAGTCCTTAGGCAAAGGGGGGGCACTCAAATCAAGAGGCCACCACAAAGTAGGATCCAGTGGAGAGGGCTGGTGAAAAAATATTACTTCGGTTTTGCCAGCATTGAGCCGGAGGCAGTTGTTATCCATCCAGTTGGCAATGTTCCGAAGGCAATTTTTTAGTGGGTCAAAGGTAGACTCAGATGGGGAATCATACGAAAAAAGAAGCTGTATATCATCCGCATAAGATGTGGCCTGTATTCCAGATAGGGAGATGATCTCGGCCAGCGGGGAAAAATATACGTTAAACAAGAGAGGGCTTAATGAAGAGCCCTGAGGGACACCCCACTTAAGGGGACGACTGCATGAAGTAAAGGGGGGAGTGAATACAGCCTGAGTCCGATTGGACAAAAAGGAGGCAAGCCATTCCAAGGCCTTGCCCTGAACACCTTTTGCCTGTAGTCGGTCGAGAAGGATAGGGTGAGAGATGGTGTTGAATGCTGCTGACAAGTCTAGCAGCACCAACACCGCTCTAGAGCCCTCGTCAACTTTCCACCTGATAGCGTCAGCCATCTCCAGGAGGGCAGATTCGGTGCTATGACCCGACCTGAAACCATGCTGGGAGATGTGGAAGGCACCACTCCTCTCTAAGAAACCAGCCAATTGACCATTGTTGCAAAGTCACCCTGTGCCCTGGGCACCCCCCAACTTTTTGCTGACTGGAACTGGTGGTAACTGACTCTAACTGACCCTGGGCTCTGCCTAACCAGGCCCAGGGCCAGTGCCAAGCTGAAAGGAACACATTAGATGTATATAATAGGGCAGGGGATTGAAACTACCTAGAGGTTCCCAGTACCCTGGGGTATGGTAGTATAGAGGCCAGCAGCTTTTTCTGCACTAGCAGGTGTGCAGTGCTGAAGCCTGAGGTCAGTTTAAAAGCAGCACTGGGTGCCAGGACTGCTTTGAAACAGTAAATTGCTGGCCAAATTCGACTTTGATGCTAGGAATACAGTAAAAGGAGAATCTCCAATATTTCTACAGATTCAGAACCCCTAAAGTCTCCCCTAGTTGCACAGGGGGTGGGGGGTCCTGTAGAAATTAGGGAAATACTTATAAAATATGTTTTTATAAGCCCTGGTGCTAGAAGACTGGCCCAAGTCATTTCCCCATTGCAAACCCCATGGCCCATAGGTTAACATGGTAGGAAGTTAAAGATGAATAAATATTGATAGGAGAGGACTAGCCGGACCATTCAAAGACTTCCCAGAATGGTAGTAGTAAATCCAACAATATTATATTGTTGAATTTCTCCTAAAGTGTACATACAAGAAGTTATAAGACTTTCTTGTTTGTAAGTCCAAATTCAGCCTTCCAGTGGTCTGCCCTGATTGGTCAGAGATAAGTGGATTAGCCAGGCTGCTTTGAAGAGGTGATAAAGGGCCACTCTGCTGGGAGGGCAGTGTGCTAGTTTATAAGGTATGCCAGGCCAGGGGTGGAGTCGTAAACTATGCTCTTCAAAGGCAGAGGGGAGGCCTGGCTTTCAGTTTCATTTTGACACTCTTGACCCAGAGTCAGGGCTAGGCTTAAGGAAGGTATGTGCAGATGGTAGGGGGAGAGTCCATGGAAATAAGCCATCTCAGGGGGTGTGTTTAGCCAGCTCTTACCTCCTTGCTGGAAAATCAGCCATTATGGATTTGGAAGAAAGATGCACTCTGGGACAACATAATGCCACACTCTGCCGGATGTGGTCATAACTATGAGGAGTTACCCTGCTTTCATTGGTCAGAAGTGACCTGTGGCTTGACCCAGAGAATTTTGAATAAGTATCTGAGAGGGGCAGAGCCCTCCAGATCTGCTGCTTGAAACTACTGAAGCAAGACGTGCCCTGCTGCAAAAGTTCTGCTGTCCAAAGACTTCTAAGGCCTGACCTCTGAAAACTGCGCCATCTGAAAACTGGAGCCCTGTGGATTACCTTGCTACAAAAGGACTAAGAAGTAGACTCCCTGCAAGCTACAGGTTAACAGAGCTCAACTGGACATCCCCACAAAGAATCCCCAGCCTGGAGTACCAGTGGATTTGAAAGGGTTTTGTTCAAGTGGATTGCGGAATTGAAGTTTCACACTTTCAAGGACCCTCTTGGAGATTCCAGAACCTTGGACTGTGTGTTGGATACTTTGGGACCCGCAAGCAGAACTTCAGGAAGGAGTTCTAACTGGACCCGTCTGCTGGAGAAGGCGGCACTGCACAGTGGTGAGACATTCTCCAGAACCGCTTCTAAAGGTGTGTCCCTGTCAGAGAAAACGAAATGACTAAAAGGGGCCCTGTTGGTTTCTAAGCACTAGAAAGTTACTAATCTTTAAAAATTCATAACTCTGGTTCCCTACAGTGAAATATTTTCGTTTTGGTGTTATTTAAAAGATAAAAATATTACCTATTTTTATAAATTGGTGTTGGATTTTTATTTTGTGTTGTGTCTTAATTATTTACTGAAATGGTGTTTTTGAATGCTTTACATACCTGTCTTTGAAGTTAAGCCTGTCTGCTCGCAGCCACGTTACCAAGGGTTGAGCATAGGAATAATTTTCTAAGACCTATGCTGGGTCCTATCATGTGTTGGTGGCCTTATTGCTAGTGGCAGACCGACATTTGCCCCTACCAATAACCCACCTTCCAACATTTGGTGGCAGCGGTGGGATGTGGACTTGCATTTAAAAAGTACACCTTTCAGTGAATGATTTAAGATTATAAAAATCCTCTAAATTGCCTTAGAACAAAACTTTTGAGTTTGATTTTTGGAATTTGGACTAAACTGTTTTTAATCCATTGTTTTGATTTTTCCAAATTGTTTTAAGTCTGTTGTGCCTAGTTTTTTGTGACCCAAAACTAGGGAACCATGGAGCTGGACCTGGCTAAACTGTCCCAGTTCGCAGTGGGTGATCTTAGGGTACAGTGTAGGCTTAGGGGGCTGCCTGCTTCCAACAAGATTAAGAAGACAGCGTTGCTTAAGTCCCTAATGGCCTGGGCTGGGGTAGCTGAGGAGATGCAAGGGGGGTGGGAGGATGATCCTCCCAACCTCACTCGAGAGAGGGGTGAGGATGAGACCTCTCCCATTGTGACTAGTGTTAGCCAGGTGAATCAAGGTGGTGGTGGGAGTGGGGAAGGGTCCCTTACTCAGGTACCACTACTGTCCCTTGCAGAGAGACAGCTTCAGGCTCAATTAGAGCTGATTGCCTTGGAGGAGAAGAAATTCGAACTGGCTAAGAGAAGATGGGAGAGGGAGGAGGAGAAGAGGAATGGTGGCAGCGAAAGTGAAGAGGATGTTGAGATGTCCAGGGGTGGTAGATTTGAACCTAAACTTCCCAAGGGCATAGTACCCAAGTACACTGAGGGGGATGACATTGACAAGTGGCTAGCAGCTTTTGAGAGGGCCCTTAAAATGAGTAGGGTCCACTCTAGGTATTGGGGTGCACTCCTGTGGGAGTTGATTCCAGTAGCTGGGAGGGATAGGCTCCTGACCCTGAAGGGAGAGGATGCAGAATCATACCAGCAGATGAAGGCATGCTTAGTCAAGAGATTTGGTCTGACTCCAGAGCAGTACAGGGTGAAGTTTAGAGGCACCCAGAAATTGAGTTCAAAGTCGTGGGTAGACTTTGTGGACATTTCAGTGAAGGCACTGGAAGGCTGGATTGTTGGTAACACAGTTGGCTCATATGAGGGATTGTATAATTTGTTTTTGAAAGAACATATTTTGACTCATTGCGCAGAAGAGAAGTTACGCCAGTATCTAGTGGACTCTAAGCTGACAGACCCCAGAGAGCTGGGAGAAGCAGCTGATGAGTGGGTGAGAACCCGGGTTTCCATTCAGCACCAGGGGGGTGACCAGAAGAAAGGAGGACAGGTCCCTCCCCAGGGGAAAGCCCAGGGAAAGGAAGGTCAAAACCAAGAGTCCTCCAAAGACCCACAAAAACCTGCACAAGGAGGGGGGGCCCCGAGCCAACCCAAATTCAATGGGAGGGGGTATCAGGGAAAGAATGGTAGGTTCTTTGATCCCTCAAAGGTGGGTAAGTGCTTTGACTGTAACCAGCCAGGGCACAAACAGGGAGATGCTGTCTGCGCCAAGAAGCTCCCCCCTAAGGGGCCATCCACAGGGATTGCCAGTGTCAGTGTAGGGGTGGAGAATGGTGCCCCAGAGAGGGGTAGTCAGGTGGTGGAAGCAACCTTAGTGTCCCTGGGTGGGGTGAATATTGCAACCCTTGCTGCCTTACCTCCAAACATGGACAAGTACAGGCAGAGGCCTAAAGTGAATGGGGCTGAGGTTGAGGCTATCAGAGACACTGGGGCTAGTGTAACTATGGTCCTGGATGAACTGGTGCCTCCAGAGAGGTTGCTACCTGGTGAGTTTCACCAGGTGACATATGCAGACAGCACTACCAAACTCCATCCTATGGCTGTGGTGGATTTGGAATGGGGAGGTGTGACAGGCCCTATGAAGGTAGCTGTGTCAAAGGTGCTCCCAGTCCAGTGTTTACTGGGCAATGATCTTGAAGCCTCTGTGTGGTCAGAGGTGGAGAGAGGACTCCATATGAAAATATTGGAGCTCCCTGAGTGGGTATGTGCTGTGACTAGGTCACAGACTAGCCAGAAGGGAGGGGCTGGACACTTGGACCCTGGAACAAAGGGCCAAGCATCCAAGGACAAGGGCACTGGGCCTGGTGAGCCAGCCCAGGGAACTCCAGAGGTGCAGGAAGAATCTAACCCTGATGGGGAGGATCTGGCCTCTGAGGGAGGGACTCCATCCCTGCCAGAGCTGTCAGATTTGGCAGAACTGACAGGAGCCGGCGGACCCTCCAGAGAGGAGTTCAGTCAGGGACAGCGTGACTGTCCCACCCTTGAGAGCTTGAGGCGGATTGCTTCTAAGCAAGAGGAGGGGGATGACAGTGGGTTTCACAGACTCTACTGGGAAGATGGACTGCTTTATACTGAGGCCAGAAACCTCAAGGAGGGGGCCACCCGGAGGTTGGTGGTGCCCCAGAAGTACAGAGAGTTCATCCTGACTTTGAGTCACGATATCCCCTTGGCAGGACATTTGGGACAGACAAAGACATGGAACCGGTTGGTCAACCATTTCTACTGGCCCCTTATGTCTGAAAAGGTAAAGGAGTTTTGCAGCTCCTGTGTCACCTGTCAGGCCAGTGGCAAGGCAGGGGGCAAGACAAAGGCTCCTCTAATACCACTACCAGTGGTGGGGGTTCCTTTTGAGAGGGTGGGGATGGACATTGTTGGTCCCCTGGACCCACCTACTGCATCAGGGAATAGGTATATCTTAGTGGTAGTTGACCACGCCACTAGATATCCTGAAGCCATACCTCTTAGAACCATTGATGCACCTGCTGTGGCTAGAGCACTGATTGGTGTGTTCACCAGAGTGGGTTTTCCAAAAGAGGTGGTGTCAGATAGGGGCACGAACTTCCTGTCCAGCTATCTGACTGCTATGTGGGATGAGTGTGGTGTCAACTACAAGTTCACCACCCCCTATCACCCACAAGGAAATGGTCTTGTTGAGAGATTCAACAAAACCCTGAAGGGCATGATAAATGGGTTGTCAGAGAAACTCAGGAGGAGATGGGATGTTCTCCTCCCATGCTTACTGTTTGCCTACAGGGAGGTGCCACAGAAAGGGGTTGGTTTCAGTCCCTTTGAGTTGGTGTTTGGACACCCTGTGAGGGGACCATTGAGCCTTCTAAGAGAGTCTTTAGAGAAGCCTCTTAAGGAAGCAAAGGACAATGTGCTTGATTATGTGCTAGGCCTGAGATCTAGAATGGCAGAGTACATGTACAAGGCAAACAGGAAACTGGAGGCCAGCCAGGAGCTCATGAAGCACTGGTATGATCAAAAGGCTACTATGCCTGAGTATACTCCAGGACAGTTGGTGTGGGTGTTGGAGCCTGTGGTTCCCAGGGCCCTCCATGACAAGTGGAGTGGGCCCTATCCAATCTTAGAAAAGAAGGGTGAGGTTACCTATTTGGTTGACCTTGGCACCCCCAGGAACCCTCACCGGGTCCTGCATGTGAATAGATTGAAACCCCACCATGACCGGGCAGACATGACCATGTTACTGGTCACTGATGAGGGTGTGGAGGAGGAAACTGAGCCTGTGCCCGACCTCCTCTCCACTAATGTGCAAGATGGGTCAGTGGAGGGAGTTGTACTCTCTCCCAAATTGATAGACCAGCAGCACAGAGACTGTAAGCAGGTGCTGGAGCAGTTTGCTGGCCTGTTCTCTTTGACCCCAGGCATCACTGAGTGGTGTGTGCACCACATTGACACTGGTGACAGCCTACCTGTCAAAAATAAACTGTACAGGTTGTCTGACCATGTCAGAGCCAGCATTAAAGCTGATGTTGCTAAGATGCTGGAACTGGGGGTAATTGAACCGTCTGAGAGTCCATGGGCCAGTCCAGTGGTGCTGGTACCTAAACCTAATCCTCAGGGGGGACCCAAGGAGTTAAGGTTCTGTGTGGACTACAGAGGTTTGAATGCAGTCACAAAGACGGACGCTCACCCTATACCTAGAGCTGATGAGCTCATTGATAGGTTAGGGGCTGCTAAGTACCTGAGTACTTTTGATTTGACTTCAGGTTACTGGCAGATTGCCCTCACCGATGGAGCAAAGGAGAGGTCAGCATTCTCCACCCCAGAGGGACATTATCAGTTCAAGGTAATGCCCTTTGGATTAAAGAATGCACCTGCCACCTTCCAAAGGTTGGTGAACAGGGTCTTGTCTGGGTTGGAACAGTTCAGTGCAGCTTACCTGGATGATATAGCTGTATACAGTTCTACCTGGGGGGATCACTTAAACCACCTAAGGGAAGTGCTTCAGGCCATGCAACAGGCAGGCCTGACTATTAAGGCAAGCAAGTGCCAAATAGGGCAGAGTTCTGTGGTGTACCTGGGCCACCTGGTAGGTGGGGGCCATGTACAGCCTCTCCAAGCTAAAATCCAAACTATTTTGGATTGGACAGCTCCTGTTACCCAGACTCAGGTCAGGGCATTCCTTGGACTGACAGGGTACTATAGAAGGTTTGTTAAAAATTACGGGACCATTGTGGGACCCCTAACAGAACTGACTTCTAAAAAGAGGCCCAAAAAGGTGATTTGGACCCCAGAGTGTCAGAAGGCTTTTGACACTCTGAAAGCTGCTATGTGTTCAGCACCAGTGTTACTGGCCCCTGACTATACAAAAGAATTTGTAGTTCAGACAGATGCTTCAGAGCAAGGGATTGGGGCAGTGTTGTCACAGCTAAATGAAGGGGGCCTTGATCAGCCAGTTGCCTTTATTAGTAGGAGGCTTCTTCCCAGAGAGCAGAGCTGGAGTGCCATTGAGAGAGAGGCTTTTGCTGTGGTATGGTCACTGAAAAAGTTCAGACCCTATTTGTTTGGGACTCACTTTCGTGTTCAAACTGACCACAGACCTCTCAGGTGGCTCATGCAGATGAGAGGGGAGAATCCCAAGCTGTTAAGGTGGTCCATTTCCCTACAGGGAATGGACTTTACAGTGGAACACAGACCTGGGGTTGCCCATGCCAATGCAGATGGACTTTCCAGGTTTTTCCACTTAGCTGATGAGGACTACCAGGGTGTAGGTTAGTAACCCATCACCTTTCGTTTGGGGGGGGGGCTATGTTGCAAAGTCACCCTGTGCCCTGGGCACCCCCCAACTTTTTGCTGACTGGAACTGGTGGTAACTGACTCTGACTGACCCTGGGCTCTGCCTAACCAGGCCCAGGGCCAGTGCCAAGCTGAAAGGAACACATTAGATGTATATAATAGGGAAGGGGATTGAAACTACCTAGAGGTTCCCAGTACCCTGGGGTATGGTAGTATAGAGGCCAGCAGCTTTTTCTGCACTAGCAGGTGTGCAGTGCTGAAGCCTGAGGTCAGTTTAAAAGCAGCACTGGGTGCCAGGACTGCTTTGAAACAGTAAATTGCTGGCCAAATTCGACTTTGATGCTAGGAATACAGTAAAAGGAGAATCTCCAATATTTCTACAGATTCAGAACCCCTAAAGTCTCCCCTAGTTGCACAGGGGGTGGGGGGTCCTGTAGAAATTAGGGAAATACTTATAAAATATGTTTTTATAAGCCCTGGTGCTAGAAGACTGGCCCAAGTCATTTCCCCATTGCAAACCCCATGGCCCATAGGTTAACATGGTAGGAAGTTAAAGATGAATAAATATTGATAGGAGAGGACTAGCCGGACCATTCAAAGACTTCCCAGAATGGTAGTAGTAAATCCAACAATATTATATTGTTGAATTTCTCCTAAAGTGTACATACAAGAAGTTATAAGACTTTCTTGTTTGTAAGTCCAAATTCAGCCTTCCAGTGGTCTGCCCTGATTGGTCAGAGATAAGTGGATTAGCCAGGCTGCTTTGAAGAGGTGATAAAGGGCCACTCTGCTGGGAGGGCAGTGTGCTAGTTTATAAGGTATGCCAGGCCAGGGGTGGAGTCGTAAACTATGCTCTTCAAAGGCAGAGGGGAGGCCTGGCTTTCAGTTTCATTTTGACACTCTTGACCCAGAGTCAGGGCTAGGCTTAAGGAAGGTATGTGCAGATGGTAGGGGGAGAGTCCATGGAAATAAGCAATCTCAGGGGGTGTGTTTAGCCAGCTCTTACCTCCTTGCTGGAAAATCAGCCATTATGGATTTGGAAGAAAGATGCACTCTGGGACAACATAATGCCACACTCTGCCGGATGTGGTCATAACTATGAGGAGTTACCCTGCTTTCATTGGTCAGAAGTGACCTGTGGCTTGACCCAGAGAATTTTGAATAAGTATCTGAGAGGGGCAGAGCCCTCCAGATCTGCTGCTTGAAACTACTGAAGCAAGACGTGCCCTGCTGCAAAAGTTCTGCTGTGCAAAGACTTCTAAGGCCTGACCTCTGAAAACTGAGCCATCTGAAAACTGGAGCCCTGTGGATTACCTTGCTACAAAAGGACTAAGAAGTAGAATCCCTGCAAGCTACAGGTTAACAGAGCTCAACTGGACATCCCCACAAAGAATCCCCAGCCTGGAGTACCAGTGGATTTGAAAGGGTTTTGTTCAAGTGGATTGCGGAATTGAAGTTTCACACTTTCAAGGACCCTCTTGGAGATTCCAGAACCTTGGACTGTGTGTTGGATACTTTGGGACCCGCAAGCAGAACTTCAGGAAGGAGTTCTAACTGGACCCGTCTGCTGGAGAAGGCGGCACTGCACAGTGGTGAGACATTCTCCAGAACCGCTTCTAAAGGTGTGTCCCTGTCAGAGAAAACGAAATGACTAAAAGGGGCCCTGTTGGTTTCTAAGCACTAGAAAGTGACTAATCTTTAAAAATTCATAACTCTGGTTCCCTACAGTGAAATATTTTCGTTTTGGTGTCATTTAAAAGATAAAAATATTACCTATTTTTATAAATTGGTGTTGGATTTTTATTTTGTGTTGTGTCTTAATTATTTACTGAAATGGTGTTTTTGAATGCTTTACATACCTGTCTTTGAAGTTAAGCCTGTCTGCTCGCAGCCACGTTACCAAGGGTTGAGCATAGGAATAATTTTCTAAGACCTATGCTGGGTCCTATCATGTGTTGGTGGCCTTATTGCTAGTGGCAGACCGACATTTGCCCCTACCAATAACCCACCTTCCAACAACCATGTACAAGTTTCTCCAGTACTTTGGCTGGGGCAGGAAGCAAGGAGATGGGGCGATAATTCGCTGGTTCAGAGGGGTCTGCGGTTGCCTTTTTGATGATAGGAACCAGTCTAGCATGTTTCCAAGAGTCTGGAAAGACACCTGTCAGAAGAGAGTCATTCCAGATTTTGTTCAGTAAAGGATTGAGCAGAGGAGCAAGGGATTTATACTGCTTCGCTGGCCACGGGTCGAGGGGGGAGCCAGATTTGCACTTGAGTAATTCTGCCAGAGACTGTTCTGGGGAGATCACCTCAAATTTAGAAAAAACCTTATCCGGATTGGAGCTGGTTAAATCTGATTTCAGTTGAGGAGGGGTGATGTTACTGGGAAAGGAGTTCTGAATGACAGCGATCTTGTCTTCAAAATAGCTTGAAAGATTGTCGCAGAGGGCCTGGGAGACCAGTGGTTGGCGCTTGAGGGCCATGGGGTCGGTAAAGGCTCTGACCGTGTCAAAAATGACTCTAGATGATCCCTTAGCCCGGGTGATTTTCTCCTCAAGGTGGGATCTTTTATGATCAATGATTTTCTTTCTGTACTCCTTAAGGGAAGTTTTGTATTTGGATCTACTATCAGGAGAATAAGATCGCCTCCAATTTCTCTCCAGCCTCTTGCAGATTGATTTGTGGATCCGCAGTTCCTCAGAATACCAGGGTGCCGAGGGAGAGGTACGAAGGGATTTAATGGGTCTCATAGGCGCTAAAAGATCCAGAGCCGAAGTGACCCAGTGATTGAAACTGGCCACGCGAGAGTCCAGATCGTTAGCCTCCCCTGGGGAGGTCATGGAGAGATGAGGGCCTAAACTCTCAAGAGAGATTCTCCTCCAATTCCGCCCCTTGGTGTTGGACTGAGGTCTGGAACGATCCACCAAGCGAGAGGAAATGGAGAAAGGGATTAAAAAATGGTCCGACCAGATAACAGGGGTGGGCTTACCTAAAATAGTGTCGATAAGATTGGTACAGATCAAGTCCAAAAAGTGTGTCCGCCCTTATGTGTAGGGCCGGAGACGATTTGCTTTAGGCCACCATCAGATAAGGTTGACAAAAAGTTGGAGGCATTGGGTTCATTGATGGTGTCAGCGTGCAGATTAAAATCACCCAAAAGGGTGAAATTGGCATAGCGGAAAGATGCTTGTAAAGCGAAGTCAATGAGGGCCGGAAGATAGGAAATTTTAGATTTAGGGGGACGGTAGACCAATAAGCCTGAATAGGTGAAGTTAGCGGCAAGTTTAATGCAGAAAGGGAATGCCTCAATACACTCTATTTGAGGATATGGGAAGGAGGAGATCGACCAAATAGATCTATATATAATGGCCACTCCTCCACCGGGGTGGGAATTCTGTCTGTTAGCACACAAAATTTTGTAGTCGGGTGGTATAGCAAGACAGAGGGCAGGATTGGTGTCATCTCCCAACCAAGTTTCCGTAAGGAAAAGGATGTCCCACCTATTATCCTCGAGTGATTGGGCTATGTCTAACGAATGTTTTGCTAACGAGCGACAGTTAATTAGTCCGGCTTTAGTAGTGGTATTCCTGCCGAACACGGGTTGATGGTGTACGGGCTGACGAAAATGGCAAGCGGGGTGGGAAATATCATCTGTATGCCGTACGCAGCAGGGTTTAAAAACAAGGGATGTCGAGTCATCCAACAGTGCTTGGAGTGCCTGTGACCATGAGCAAGAATTTGAGTTAAGGCATAATAGGGTTTCCCTGTTGTAGGTGATGGGATTAAGGAGCTCCGGCGGCAAGGGGATAGAACATGGCGTAGCCGCGTCCGAGACGCGGACGGGCGCAGACGGGCAGGACTCTGGCACGACTCCGGCGCGAGTCAGGCGCGCCCGCTGAGCGCGTTCGCTGCGCGAAGTCATGCCCTTCCCCTTTTATGCGCGACTAGAGCGCTCCGGGTCCGATCCACCCCCAAGATGGCCGCCACGCTTCTGAGCCCCGGGACCGACTCCACAGCGTCACTAGTCAGCTGCAAGTGAGTGGGCGCCGGGCAGCGGGAAACGGGAAGACACAAAGGTAGGGAGGACTGCCTAGTGCAAAGTAGAGCTTGATGCCAGCAAAAGTTAAAAGTTAAAAGTTAAAAAGCCAAATCGGCTAATTGTGCAAATAATCGCTATAGCAACATATAATACAACACAGCAACAGCAGAGCACACAGCCTCCCGGCTTCCGCCTCAGGAGGAGTACACGCAATCACACAGCCACTATCATAAATGCACCCTGGCCATCTCGCTCGCTCTCTTTTTACCCCCTTCTCCCTCCTCTCTCTCCCTTTGTCTCACACACACACACACACGTGCGCGCACACACACACTTTCTTATTTGAGAATCCCATAGCAAGATCGAAGACTCCCTGTAGACCATTTAAAAACACCCAGTTATCATCAAACATCCGCAGTATTTAAGAGTTTAACAAATGGATGACAAGAAACAGGCTCAGTGAGTGAGTCTGCAGTGACTTCAAGATACAACAGTAGTAGTCAAAGAGTTGTCCCTAAGGATCCATAGAGTCACCGATAGGTACTGTGATTTGACATACACACTGACCGTCAGAGACATCCGATCCTCTGTGCCCGTGGCAGCAGCGGGCATCCCCCCAGAAGTGCCTAGAGGATGACTTAGGGGCCGCTTGGCCAGGACACACTCTCAGAGCCTTGCATTACACTCACCCGCACTCTACCATTGTTTGTTTGCAGTCAGGCCGGAGGCAGCGTCTCCCTAGAGACTGACAGCGCCGGGTAATGCCGGCTGTAGCAATGAACACAATGGAACTGAGGCACACAAACCAGACCTGGAGCAGTGCGACGACTATTCACTCATTCCGCGCAGACAAACGCACAGAGGGCCATTAACAGAGTCATTAGTTTGGCACGCATGCGTACGATGTAAAGCATCACGCGCATGCGAGAGTCTGGACAGGTCAGGCAAAAAAGAGTGCGCATTCACTGAGCCAATCAGAGGAGAAGACAAGCATTTACAAATGCAATAGGACTCGTATTTATGCAAGACCTATTGCATTGTAAACAAAAGTGATGGCGTTCAAGAAGGCACGAATGGGAGTGTGTGGGGGTGGTGGTGGGCAGAGAAATTATTGACTGCAGGAGGGAACGGGGGAGGCAGGGGAACAAAAGAGTTTGAAAAGTAAAGGGGCCGATAGCAAGGGAAGAAGAAAAATGACCACATGGCCATCAGGAGGAGGGACTAACAATCTGAAAACAAATCAAAATGCAGCATTTATGATTGAAGCCAATCAAAAATATGACCGGAAAGGGGGTGGAGCTTCCCCCCACTATAGTGTATACTGCATGCCTCACAAAGCGAGCAGAGCATGCGCTGCACCGCTAGGCGAGACCTAAAAAGGGAGTGCTTAGGTAGTTTAAAAAAAATGTAATCTAAATTTAAATTTAAATTAACTGATTACAATGTCAGTCTAAATTCTCATTCCAATCAGGAAACTTTTTATTTCAGGTCCAGCCAATGCACAAACATTGCTTGGGAAGCCAAGTAAGTATTATTTCAAATTTGGCTTGATGTAGTGATTCAAACACTGAGATTCTTCTCATAGATTTCAATATAATGAGGGAGCCAAGGCATGATATTTCAAAGCAAACTTATTCTTTATTCTTTATGAAATCCGACAGCAGCCCAGCCAAAGCGTTTTGCCCCTAACAGGGACTTAACCTGGGATTAGAAAAACTATTGAGCTTTTTAGTGATACTTTTTTGGATCGAAACGACAAGGATTTGTGAAGATGGGATTTGGAGTCATTCTGTTAATGTAGAAAGACCCACTGGGGATACATTCACTCTAAGCCTTCATTTCTATGGGATATCTCCAACATTGGTCTTCAAATTGTGTGGAGCACTGCCCCTTGAGTGTTTCAGCAGAATATGAAGGAGGCACACGATCCGCATCAGTAAAACCATGAATTTATGGGGCAATGCTACTTTGTTACAGGGCCTGCTTCATTATGTGGGGCAGAGTTACAGCAATTTCGGAAAGAAAGATACGAGGTACCTCAACCCTCTCCTGACTGACTTTTGTTCATAGATTTGTATCCAAATTATTCTAAAGAGCCACATGGAGTCCCTTAGACCTTTGACCCTAGTTAATGCCAAAAACAAATATGAGGCCTGCCTCTCTAAAGTTGGCTAACAGATGAACAGAGATAAGAAATGCATTCCAGAACAGCAGTTGTTATATCCTGTCTTTTTTATAAGCAAGAAAAAGCATTCATATGAAGTAATATTTAATTTATAATGCCTTACAAAGAATTCATCTAACAAGACTACACACAAACCATGTTTGGCATTTAACAATATTGCTAAACAATTCAATGTCTGTCTTTTTATCAATGTCCTAATTTTGATATGGTACTGCAACCAAAAATGGTTATCAAGGAGTTGCACTTGAAGATGTGCCTGGCTGCCAAGTGAATGCAGATACTTGGTGACTGTATTGGCTACGGAGCTGAGGTCAAATTGACATGGAATCTCATGAGATGTGAGCAGCGACGGTGCCTCCTCTTGAGCGTAGGATCATTGCCCCCCTGCCTGCTAGTTAGCGTCTTTTACATAGTGCCTGAGTCCGACTCCAGACTCTCTTAAAGAATGGGGTTGACCTCCCTGATGAGTTTGTGTGGCTTGGGGGCAGGGCATGGCCTATATTGTTGCTTTGCAATGATGGCAGTTGGCTGAAGTTTATTGCGCAAGTCTGGTTGGACAGGTTACTGGCTATGTCCAACCAGACATGCGCCCTTTGGGCCTCTCAAACCCATACTGTATTCAGGAACCACAGGAAACACAGCACAGCCCCGTGGAGTCCATGAGAGCACCGAGTTAACCTGCCCCTACCAATCCATGAGTTGCTCTCATGCCGTTTTTTAGTATAAAATGCATGAGAGGAAAGTCCTGATTGGTTGGCCTGTCCCCATGGGCGCATTTCATTAGACAGCGCAGGGGCATGATTATTAAAGAACATAGCCAATCACTGTGTGGCCTTATTTTGAAGCCACACAGTGATTGGTCATGCTTCTTAAAGGGTAATCCTTTTCCCCCTATGAACAGCTCTGTGTTGTGTGCAAGGGGAGCGGATGATCATAGTGGCGTCCGGCAGCATGCCAAATGGAGCAGGAGTACAGCACACTGAATCGCGGAATGCCCAGGTACTGCAAATGTTGCTAACATAACATAAAGAAACATTGTCCCTTAATTAGTACTGCTCGCAATTCTACTTTTCTAGAAGGCGGAAATCGCGCAATGGAAAGAAGCTGCAGATCGATGCAATTAATGCCAACAATTCCTCCCCAAACCGTTCACACCGATTGACCCATCTCATGTTCAGTATTGAAACGAAGAATTCTTGTGGGCTGTTTCCAGATTCCATGCGGCAACTCTGCAACAATTAAATCACTTCTGCCACGGAATGAAGAACTTTGACAAAAGTCCCAAAGCGCAAGTCATCAAACATTTAAAAAGTGCACAGTAATCATAGCCAATGCTTTAAGTGGGCCGGGTCCAGGCACTGGCAGTAATTAATTATTGAAAAGAGCGCCCTATGGGCCGCTATATTAATCCCTTTAATCACGTGAGCCAAAAGACCAAACGCAGAGGGCAGCAGGTTGAACAACCAAAATCTTACCCTGAGTGAATATGAGAGACAGGGAGGCAGTTACCTCTCTAGACTGCACTAGAAGAAGAACAAGGAAAAGACAGCAAAGTCCTGGGGTCTGTCAGCAACTGGTTTGATTTATTTGTTCCTTTGTTTCCTCCAGGAGGCCGGGAGGCACGGCATTGTCCCCTACCCCTCAGACAGCTTGTTGGTGTGCAGTAAATCACTGATTTATTACTGAATATTAGATTTACACAATAGTGCTTTGGTTATGATAAAGGATAGTACACAGTACGAACGTATGACATTACCATGCATACATTCACCACGCATGGCTTTACAACACGGTCGTTACAACATCCGCGTTGTTCCTACGCATGCCGTTACATCGCAAGTCATAACAACGACTTGCTGTAGGGGGCGCTCTGAATTTAGGAATAGTATTAATTACTATTCCTACTCCAGTTTGTGCAACAGCAGGGAAGGTGTTGGAATTAAAATCCAACACATTCAATGATGTTGCACGGCACCTACAGCAAGTTGTTGTTATGACTTGCGATGTAATGGCAGGCATGGTAACAACGCGGTCGTAACAACTGCGTTGTAAAGTTACCGTGTTATTTTTACAGCGTTGTAAACGCTGTTTCCCCACAGTACGAATGATTTCGAATTGTGATGTGATCAGATGTGGCAGGCAGCCTGGGGGAAACAATTACGCAATGCTGATTACAGCACTTGGTGTTATGATTTGATGCGAGTTATTAGCAGCAGCATCTAGTAGCAGTCATGGGTGAAACTCGTAGGGCGTAGCGGTCCTCCACTTAAAACTACTGAAGCAAAGCAATAGGCAAAGAGTTGCCTAGCAAAGGGGGACAGTCAGGTGCAGAATGATGTTGTGAGAGAAGGCACAGCAAAAAAGACATAATATCTTGTTGGATTTTTAGAAGTTCTAATGTTATTTTTGCCGCTTACAATAAATATAAATGACTGTCACAGCCCCACAGAACCTTGAGTGCACCTTGTGAAATGTTTTAATGCTTCTGATAAAAAAATACATTTTTACCTGCTAATTCCAGGGATTTGTGGAGTAAAGCTTTCTGAATTTGTCAGACTCAAGATTTGTGATTTAGACCATTCCTTTAATTATATAAACCATGCCCCTTTATGAAAGATTCCTGCTCATGCCCCTTTTAAAGACCCCCCACTTTTATGTGCCACTTAAAGCCATGATCATACCTAATTAGTGTTAATATAATGTTTCCCTCTGAAATGCTCAATTAGCTCTGTTTTCTTACAGAAACATTCTTGATGTCGAGCATACTGCACTTGGAGAATCTGATGAGTTAAAAGGTGCAAAGTGCTCTGCCATCCAGTGTGGGGCAAACCCTGACGAGGAATGGTTGTTGTTACCAAATGTCCAGCAGGCCACAGGGAGCAGGGGTACAGCACACAACATCTTGGAATGCCCGGATACTGCAGAGCAATTAAACTGCTCTTTAATTTTGTGATCCTGACTGTGAAAACCCATTCGAGAAGATAATATAATCGCTATATGTGAGCTCTAAAATAGTAGTCCTGTGTAGAGCAGAGTGGGGACACAAAGGTGGCAATTCTGGTTTTGAAGTGTGTTATTTCCTACTATTCTGTTCAAAGGTTCTGTGGGGGAGAACCCCCTCCACAAATATCCCTAATGTCCATCAGTCCTACTCACTATGCTCGCTCACCAAGTCAAACTTGCCTCTAACATTTATGCCTCACCACTTTCAACATCAGCCACCACTGGATGCAACAGGCACTCAGGCAGGTGGAAGTTGTCTATTGGCTTTGAAGGTCAGAGAAGTGTGACTGAGGGTAAAATATGTCTTAAAGGGAAAATCAGGGGACTACCAAAGGTGCTTGGAGGATATGTGTGTGTTAGAAGAGTTAGAAGAGACGGTCCAAAGGCAATGAAACGTGATAAGTCTTGAAGAGCCAGAAGACATCTCAGGGGATCTGGCTACTGGCAGGATGGAGCTGACGGTCTATGAGACCTGCCTGAGGTAAAGTGAGGACAATTAAGATCTCTGATGGCCTCATATGAGCCACTTGGTCTTGGCAAACTGTCTCTAGGTTCTCTGACTTCCAGTAGAGGGTAACATATTGTGGGCCGAGGACAAGCCAGAGGTGTCTCTAGGAAAACTGAGGCCAAGCAGAGAAAGTTTAAAGACCAAGCTCAGGTGGAGTGAGCCTGAGTAAATTATGGGGATCAAATGATGTTTACAATCAAGATGTAAGGGTTTGTGCAAGCAAGCCACATTACTCAGCAGAAGGGGTCACCTGCATGACCTTTTTGACATATGCATGATCTGTGAGATCTGGTCTCTCTCTACACCTGGGAAACGGCTGCATAGGGTAGCTTGTGTTTCTATGGTTCTGTTTTACATGTTTGGTGTGCATCTTGCATGAAGAGGTAGAAAGACTCACTTGGGATCACATACAAGCAATAGCTACCTTGTACTGGGGAACAGGCCATTGTAACAAATGGCCCATGCACCACATTGTTGATTAATTCTTCCTGTCTATGGTTGCATTTCCTGGGCAAAGAAGGCAGACTAGTATCTAAAGCTACACAGCTTGCAGTCACTCACCAGCATCCTTGCAAGTTAGCGGGCTTTCCTCTGCTGTCCCTTAATTCGCACCTGGCCTCTCTGCATTGAGCATGTTTGTCAATTTTTCTCGTTCATGAGGGTTCCTTTGTAGTTCAGTAGTTTTTATTTTTACTTCCCCTTCCTCTTGTGTTTGCTTCCTCTGCAGAAAGATATCTCTGCAGTTCCACAATTTCCCCAGCGAGAGGTAAGCCTTTTTACTTTTTATCTCATTGGAGCCTGTGAGCTATAACCTTGTCTAACCAAACATGTGTTACTACATCCGTGTCCCTGTCATCAGAAACTATCCCCATTCTTTTCCTTGTTTTGTTTCCATATATGTATATATTGGCACTTCTCTAACAGTTACTGAGGTTCATCAGGTCATTTGAGTTGATGGTTTCTTATGGTCAAATGTTGAGCAACAAGAACTGATTGAGAGCTGGTTGAGGGTATCTAATGACTGGCAGATGATTTCTGATGGCGGAGAAGGCTGTTGGTTGACTGTTGCTCTATTAGGTCCAGAGATGTTTGAGGACTGGCTCAGACAATGTGAGGACCAGCAGAGAGTTCCTTAGAGCTAGTAGATTATAAATGATGGCAAACTGAGGGTCCTCATAATAGCAAGTGAAAAGGGCCTGCTGGTTATGATATACGTATTCGTCTGTGAGCTAACTTTCACAACTGCTGTCCTAGGTGGAATTGTTCTATATGTTCGGGAAGCTTGCACTGCAGCTACACCTCTTACATCTTGCCATGTTGGAGGAAAGCTTCCACTACAGCTGCAATGGCATTTCTGCTCTTTGTGTATTAGAGAAACTCTCAATGCTTCATAGTGCTGTGGCTATACATTGTTTACAAGTGAAGCTTGCATTGCTGTTGCTGTTGCTGAACCTAGATTGTTGCACCAGGCCCACCATTCCTGGCTGTTTAAAACTCACTTATAACTCAGAGCTTCATGCCATGAGGCTTCACTACTGGATCCATGGATTTGAACCTATTGAGTCTGCTCTCTGGAGTTAGAGAAACTCTTCGTGTTTGGCAACTTTAGGGGTGGAGTTAATGGGGGTTACAGGCAGAACCACGAGGTTTGCTTGAGAAATTATAAACTCAGCTGTGATTACCCAGTAATTCACTAATTTGCACCAGTTATTCATGCCCCGATTTCAGCTGCTTCGGTGTTGTCACAACATATCCCAGAATTCCCATGGGTCTAGTGACTGCTGTAACCGCCCCCATCAGAAATAATGGGTCACTTACAATGAGGACATTGGAAGGCGATAGTTGTTTTCAAAGCTCGGTACCGGGACACAGTCTTTAAACCTTTATTATTTCATAAAAGTCGTCCCCTACTTTGTGCTAGCAGAGCTTGGACAGGTGCCTTCGTTTGTTCAAATACGTTTAAGCACCAACAAAAATATTTTTTTATTCATTTTCATCATCATAAAAAGGCGTAATAATGAGGTGTGATAGCAGTAGCACAGAGCTCACCAATTTAACTTTAACTCCAGACATAACATCATGCACAGTGTCGCCCTAATGTGCTGTTTGCACGTCTAAATGGGGACAGTCAGAGAGCCTCATGGGCAGACTGCCTAGATGGTAACCTTTTAGTAATTAGGGACGTCACAAGAAGTAACGTGCTAATGAGCTGCATGGGGCCGATAATGGTCATGTGAGAGGGAGAGAAAAAGAAATCATGTTCGAAAGAAACTGGAGAGCAAAACACAAGAAACGTGATAAGGTAGTGCAATGAATAAGGGAAACAGAGATTAGGAAAGTGGGTAGGAAAGAAAATAAGACGGACATAGGGATAGTTATTGAAAAACAAAATTCAAATAGAAAGAAAGAAATGTTAGAATGAATTGTAAAGAGGAAGGAGTGGAGAGAAAGAGGGAGAAAGTAACATCCCTGTCTTCTTGCACTACTTCCAAACCTCCTCCATCTGCGCTTGAAGTGATACTGTAAAACTCAGGAGATCACAATCAATCAATCAGAGGCTTGTAGAGCATGGCTACTCGGCCGCGAGGGTCTCAAGGCACTGGGGGTGGGGCGGGACTGCTGGTTGGACCACAGACCATAATATAGATTCTGTGTTGGCAATAACTGTGATAACTGTGTAATCTTAGTTGTTTTGCATCATCTAAACTTTTTTAATGCATATGTTATTCCACAAGGAGCCAAGCTGCCTCTATCTATGCAGGAAGCCATGATAGTAGAGGTGAGGGAGTGCTTCACTGGAGCTAACTCAGAATTACTGATATGGCAATGCGACTTCCTATGATAGGGGTTAATTTGTGGATGCACCTTTGGCAATGGTGATGCAGAGGCCAATAAGGACACTGGCGTGTCAGTGCTGCTTAACATTCTAGAGATCAATGTGGTTTAAAGTGCAGCAGTGGCACTTCAGATTCCTCTCTGCAGTTGTGGACACTAGCATGCTGGAAGGTCAATATATTTTGGGGATAAATGGAGACACAAGAATGAGAATACTTTTTTTTAAATTCTCTTTATTAGATTTTTATGACATCAAAAACAGAATCAATGATTGCAAGGCATTACAAATACCAACGAAACATCAAACATCATGTGACTAATTGACCTCTCAACTTATGTTGTAGTAGGCTACTAGTGATTTCCATTGACAATGTTATTCAATGGAGTATGCATGTACATTAAAATCAATCTTCATCATTTAGTGAACTTTCTTGGGTCTGTGTGCTCAGATATTGACGCAAAGGTTCCCAAATGTCCTTGGGGTTGGAAGACGATGGAAGCTCTTCCGCATATAGTTCAAGGTTTTCCTTACAATGCACTAGATCCTTCAACCAGTGGTCCGGACGCGGGGCAAGAGTACTCTCCCACGTCAGTGCCACCTGGTGCTTTGCCATCAGTAATGCGATTCTCACAAATCTGCCCACAGTCCCTTTCAGCTGCGGCATGCAAAATGTCAAGCAGACCTTTGGTGTACAATGCACAGGGACTTTTGACATCGACTGTATGCGCCGCACCACTTCTTCCCAAAACTTAAAAACTAGCCTGCATTCCTAGGCCAGGTGCAGAAAGTCTGCATCCAGCTGTCCGCACCGCTTACATTTGCTGTTGTCCCGGAGCCCAAACGTGTAGTTTAAGGGGTATGTGGTACACTTGGTGAATATTAGGGGTGGGCGGAATTTGCGTAATCGCGTTACGCAAATCTCCGCGAAACGGTAAAAAATCTCCGCGAACACGCAGAAATTCCGCGAACACGCGGAATTGCTTGTTCGCGATACTTTTTTCCTGTTCGCGATCGCTGTTTGCGTGCTCGGGGTCAAATATCTCGCGAACACGCATATTGAGAACGCGAACAAGCAAAAAAATTCGCGAAGTCGCGGAACGCAGATTTTTGGGTAATTTCGCGTTCTCCGCGGAACGCGAAATTACGCAAATTCCGCGAACGGAACGGATTTTACCGCCCAGGCCTAGTGAATATATTTAAAATCAATAATGCGCAGATTACCATTGGGCGTAAGGGCGCTAGTGATTTTGCAGATATGCTCCCCATCCTCCTGTGTATGTGGGGAAGTGAGTTTATCATTCCAGCGTGCGAAGCTTTTAGCAGTAACGTTGACCTTCTCATCCCTCACTGCCCTGTACAACTTAGCGACTAATTTATGACATGTGGGTGTAACCAGCAGCAATTGCAGAGAATGTAAGGTGGGTGGTTCGGCTGGGAATGTCTTATAATGTGCTTTTATTGCCAGCTTCAGGTTGTGCGGAGTGAACTGGAATAATAGCGTTGAGTTAAGAATGTATTGTAGCTCCTCTGATGCAATAAAGCTCCCATTGAAGTATATGTCTTGCATTTTGTCTATACCGGCCTCTCTCAGGGAGCGCATCGGGCCTTCCTCCTGTGTCACTGACAGCGCAGAATGGTGTGCTAGTGGCAGCGCCGGAGCGTAAATGGGGAGCTTCCCTGCAAGTCTGCCAATGGATTGCCACGCGGCCATGGTGGTGTCTATCACATTGATTTCTTGCTTCGGTGTACCTCTCTGTTGCTGAATAGATATAAAAAAGGAGGCAATATAATAATTTTTATGAGAGCAATGCGATCCGCTAATGAGAATCACAAAGCAGTCCACCTGTCCACTTGTTGCTCCAGAGCCTCACATGCCCTCCCGTAGTTTTCTCTGACCATGATTTCGGGGTCACGATGTACCCAGATTCCCAGATACTTAACTGGGTCAGTGGCCCATATCAGCGGGAACTCCAGCGTATGGGAACTTGTGATCTCAGTCAAAGGTATGATCACAGACTTATCCTAGTTAATTGGCCAAACCCAAGAAGATGTAAAACCTAATGTATTCTCGCAGCACGGATGCCAAATACCGCTGTGGCTCCCCAATAAAAAGCACCATGTCATCAGCATAGAGAGATATGCCAACTGGACGGTGCATAAAGTTGAGAGCAGTTTCTCTATACAGCTGATGAATTATGCAAGCCAGTGGCTCCAGCATGATAGAGAACAGCAGTGGCGATAGGGAGCATCCCTGTCTGGTCCCTCTGCCAATCCAAAATGGCTCCGATGTTAGTTCGCCCACCCGAACCTTTGCAGATGGGTCTGTGTATAACAACCGCACCCACCCAATAAAAACCTCTGGAAAACCCATTCGCTTTAGGATCTGAAACATATAGCTCCACTCTAGGGAGTCGAATGCTTTCTCTGCATCCAACATTACAGCAGCCGCAGGGAGCGTAGGGTCTAGCACGTGAAACACCGCAAAAATAGTCCGTAGATTGTGGCATGTGTATCTTTCTGGTATGAAACCGGATTGGTCCGATAAGACCAAATTTGGCATTAAAGGTTGAAGTCTGGAGGATAGAATCTTTGCCAATATTTTTGCATCCAGATTAATTAAGGATAAGGGGTGGTATGAATCGCAGTGGGAGGGTGTTTTATCTTTCTTTATTAAGGTGATTATCAGAGCCTGTCTGAGCGACGGTGGTAGCTTGCCTGTCTCACGTGCCTTGCGATATACCTCCAGCAAATGAGGGACCAGGAGCTCAGCGTATTCTTTATAAAATTCTGCCGTGAGGCCATCCGGCCCTGGAGCCTTTTTGTTTGGCAGAGCACGTATTGCCTCCTGGATATCAGATGCCTCTATCGGCTGACTTAAATATTTTTGGTGTCCTTTCGCCAACCAAGCACATGCAATGTCTGATAAATACTCATCTAGTGCTGAGGGATCAGCACTCCCCCGCGACGTGTACATGTCGGCATAACAGCCACGGAATTGATCCACTATGGCCTGCGGCGTGAAGTGTTCCTCACCCTGCACATCTATGATTTTTGTAATGTTATGCTGCTCAGTCCGCAATTCTAGCATTAGCTGCTAGATTATGGCCTGGCCTGCCACCCTCCCCGTATGCGCGAGCTATATGTCTTCTAGAAAGGTACCGTATCTCTGTCTCCGCCATCTCATCATATTCTGCTATCAATTCTTGAATACGAGACAGTGTGGTTGCACTGGGCCTGGTTTCGTACTCTGTTTCAGGCTCTGACAGGCAGGTCGCTCCCTCTGCCACCGCGCAGACCCCCTGAGCGCTGCTGCTTCTCCTGACTGCCTCATTGCTCCTTGTGTGCCCTTGGCTGCTCACTGTTATTTCGTTTGTGATTCATTTTTTTCCCTTCGTTTTTTGCTCCTTGTGTGCCCCTGTGTGCCCCTTCTCTGCCTTTCTGCACTGTTATTTCATTTTGTGATTCATTTTTTTCCCTTCGTTTTTTGCTCCTTGTGTGCCCCTGTGTGTCCCTTCTCTGCCTGCCTGCACTGCTAATTTGTTTTTGTGACTCCTCAGTGTGTTTTTTGCCTTCTCCACTGTGCCCTCTCCCCCCAGCCCCCTCTTGCCTTCTGTATCACCTGCTTCCCGCTGCTCGCGCTCCCCGTGGCCCCGCCCCCGCTTCCCATTGGCCACCCCGCTCCCGCCTCCCAGCTGCTCCTCCCTCCCTCTCTCCCTCTTATGGAGGCTGCGCAGCGGCCGCGCAGCGGACGAGCGCAGCGGCCGCGCCGCCGGCGTGCCGAAGGCACGTCAAAGGCAAGCCAGTCTGAGCCCGTCCGCGCCTGGACCGCGCCCAGTGCCAGAACCCCTGGCCCTCGTCGAGGACAGCCCACTAGACGGATCTATGATGCCACCACCCTCCACGCACTCAACAACGGCCGGACCCCCACCTGCCACCGAGCAACCCCGAAACGCACCCACGGACCCTTCACCTGCCAAGCCTGCAAATTCACCTGCCTCCTCACCTCCCCCCCACCCGCCGGACCAAGCATCAACAACATCCACCTCAAGTGCATCCTCCTCAACACCCACTCCGTCCACAAACATGCCGTCGAACTCTGGAACCTCATCGACACAACAGCACCGGACGTCGCCTTCCTCACAGAAACCTGGACGAACACCTCCTCAGCCCCCGACATCGCCATAGCCATTCCTGATGGCTACAAGATCACTCGGAGGGATCGCACCAACCAAACCGGAGGAGGCATCGCCATCGTCCACAAAAACACCATCCGCATCACGACCAACTCCGACGACACCCTCACCGCCGCCGAGCACCTTCACTTCCAGATACACACCGACCACAAGACCACCCTCAGAGGCACCCTCATCTACAGACCCCCGGAACCACGCACACAATTCAGCGAAGCCATCGCAGTCTTCATCAGCCCACTTGCCCTCACCTCCTCAGACTACATTCTCCTAGGGGACCTCAACTTCCACCTGGAAAACAACAATGACAACAACACACCACCCTACTGGACAACCTCGCCAACCTCGGACTCAAGCAACTGGTGGACACCCCCACCCACTATGCCGGCCACACACTTGACCCAGTTTTCTCCTCCAGCAACCACATCTCCTTCAGCCGCACAACCAGACTACACTGGACAGACCACAACTGCGTCCACTTCAGCTTCTGGAAAACCATGACCCACCACCACCCGCATCAGGCCCAACGAAGATGCTGGGGCAAGATCACCACCGGCCAGCCCACCACCTCCCTGAGCCAGAACCCCCCAGCAACAAAACGGACTCCAACGAAGCAGCCCGCAACCTCACACAGTGGCTCACCAACTGCGCCGATGCCCTTGCACCAATGAAGCATGCCCCCAGCAGACCAGGCAGCAACAAAGCCTCGTGGTTCACCAACGAACCTCAAAATCTCCAAGAAATCCTGCCGTACCCTCGAGAAAGCCTGGTGCAACAACCAATCAGCAGAAAAGATGACAGCCCTCAAGAACGCCACCTGCAAACACCACCAGCTGATCCGCACCACCAAAAAGACAGCATTCAAGGAACGGCTGGATAACAACACCCACAACAGCAAGGAACTCTTCAGCATTGTTAAAGAACTCTCCAACCCAAGAGCCAGAAACAACGACATCACGCCCTCGCAAGACCTCTGTGACTCACTCGCCTCATTCTTCCACCGCAAGATCGCCGACATACACAACAGCTTCGGCGCCCACACCACGCTCCCAACCACTGAACCAACACCCCCTATCACCACCCTCCACACCTGGACCCCCGTCAGCACTGAAGACACCACCCACGTGATGAACACCATCCACTCTGGCTCCCCAGCCGACCCCTGTCCACACCACATCTACAACAAAGCCGACTCCATCATCGCACCCCAACTCCGGAACATCATTAACTCCTCCTTCGCATCCGCCACCTTCCCAGAAAGCTGGAAACATGCGGAGATCAGCACCCTCCTGAAGAAGCCCACCGCGGACCCCACGGACCTCAAGAACTTCCGCCCCACCTCGCTCCTCTCGTTCCCCGCCAAAGTCATCGAGAAGATCGTCAACAAACAACTAACCGCCTTCCTTGAGACAAACGACTCCCTCGACCCATCACAGTCAGGTTTCCGAGCAAACCACAGCACCGAGACCGCCCTCATCGCAGCTACCGACGACATCAGGTCCATGCTCGACAATGGGAAAACGGCTGCCCTCATCCTCCTCGACCTCTCGGCCGCATTCAACACTGTCTGCCCCACCCTCTTAAACGTCTACACGAGCCCCCTCGCAGCCATCGCACGCCAACACAACCTCAACATCATCTCCTACGCTGACGACACCCAGCTGATCCTCTCCCTCACCAACGACCCCGTCACCGCCAGAGCCAGCCTCCAGGAAGGAATGAAAGACGTCGCAGAATGGATGAAGCTCAGCCGTCTGAAGCTGAACTCGGACAAGACGGACCATCCCCCTCCGCCTGGGATGACTCCTGGTGGCCCCCTGCTCTGGGCACCATCCCCAAGCCCACGGACCACGCACGCAACCTGGGCTTCATCCTGGACTCCTCCCTCACGAAGACCACGCAAGTCAACGCCGTCTCATCATCCTGCTTCAACACCCTGCGCATGCTCCGAAAAATATTCCGGTGGATCCCCACCGAAACCAGAAAAACGGTCACCCAGGCCCTCGTCACCAGCCGACTGGACTACAGGAACGCCCTCTACGCAGGAACCACAGCCAAACTACAGAAAAGACTCCAGCGCATACAGAACGCCTCTGCTTGACTCATCCTGGACATCCCCTGCCACAGCCACATCTCCGCCCACCTAAGAGACATGCACTGGCTCCCCGTCAGCAAGTGGATCACGTTCAGGCTCCTCACCCATGCACACAAAGCCCTCCACGGCATGGGCCCCAAATACCTCAACAACCGCCTCACGATCTACACACCCACCCGCCAGCTCCGATCCGCCTGCCTCGCCCTCGCCACTGTCCCACGGATTCGCAGAACCACCACCGGGGGAAGATCCTTCTCCTACCTAGCGGCCAAGACATGGAACTCCCTCCCCACCGACCTACGGCTGACCCAGGACCATCTCTCCTTCAGGAAGCAACTCAAGACCTGGCTCTTCGAGTAGTAGCAGCACCACCCTCCCAGTGCCTTGAGACCCTAGCGGGTGAGCAGCGCACTTTACAAATTCATTGATTGATTGATCGATTGACAATGCTTTCTCGATCTTTGTGAGTTGCCCTGAATATCCTTTAGAATACCCTCTGTTGTGCTGATGCACACGTCCCTAATAGTGACCTTGAAGGCCTCCCAGAGGGTTGTAGTACTGTCTACCGTTCCCACATTTAAATCAAGGTACTGCTCTATTGCTTCTCTAATGGTGTTGGCATATATAGGCTCAAGGAGAGCTTCCGAGCGGAATCTCCATGTGAACGGCTGGTGGGTATTAGACGGAATGTTTAGAGCAAGCTTAACAGGGTTGTGGTTGGATAGTGTGCGAGGAAGAGGGGTGACATCCATCATCCAGGTATTCGCCCCTTCGCTCACCAGCCAGTAGTCCAGCTGGGACCAGCTACCATGTGCCACAGAGGCGTGCGTACCCTCCAGCGCATCACAGTTATGAAGTCGCCAAGCGTCCTTTCTGAAGGACAGAAGGCATGAGGTATGGTCTCCCCCCTTCACGGCCAGGATCCCGCTCCTAAATGTGGGGGTCCCCCAGGGCTCTATTTTGAGCCCTGTATTATTCAATCTTTACATGTCCCCCCTAGCCAAGTTGGCGGAGGCGGGAGAGGCGAAGAATATATCTTATGCAGACAACACTCAGTTGTTGTTCACATGTAGGAAGGGGGAAGATTTTAATGGTCAGAAGATCAGAGATTGTCTGGCAGAAGTGTTCTCTTGGTTTCAATCTCACCAACTCAAATGCAACCCTGAGAAGTCGGAAATCCTCTTCTTTGGCTCCCCTCCTCTAGCCTTTCGGAAACAGTGGTGGCCTGACGAAATGTCGCCACCCCAGATGGCAGTTAACACAGTTAAAAATCTGGGAGTGAAAATGGATGACATGTTATCCATGAAAACTCAAGTTCAGACAGTGACTGGCACATGTTTTGGACTTTTAAAAATGATTAGGAAATTTCTCTATCTATTACCAACGACACATAGAAAGCTAGTCGTGCAGGACCTCATTACTTCCAGATTGGACTGTTAATGTCCTATATCTTGGCCTCCCGGAGTGCTTACTGAACAGGCTTCAGATTGTTCAGAACTCAGCGGCCAGAGCGGTCTTGAAGTTAGGAGCCAGACAACGGATTTCCCACCATCAGAAGAAATTACACTGGCTCCCGGGCCGGTGTAGAATTCTCTTCAAAGCCCTAACCCTTGTCTTTAAAGCTCTGCATGGGCTGGGGGCACATTACATCCGGAAGAGAATTTTCTACTACATTCCACGCAGATCGCTTAGATGAGCCCATCAATATCTGATCATGGCGCCGAGTTTCTGTAGAACCCGCTGTGGAGGTTGGTCTTTCCATGTGCAAGTGGCCCGCGCTTGGAATATCCTGCATTTATCCCTGAGACAGACCACTACCCTTCTGCAGTTTAGAAAGCAGTTGGGGCATATTATCAAGAAACAGCGTTAAAATTATCACCGCTTTAGTGGCAGAAAACTGCCGCTAAAGCGGCGATAATGGGCTTGATAATATGCCCTTGAGAATTCCTATAGAAGCCCATGTTCTGGTGTCAACATGGGCTTCAATTGGAATTCTCTGCGGCATATTATCAAGCCCATTATCAAGCCCATTATCGCCGCTTTAGCGGCAGTTTTCTGCCACTAAGGCGGCGATAATTTTAACGCCGTGCTTGATAATATGCCCCTCATATGTTTCAACAACTACCATAACTTATCACCTTAATTAATTTTGGTCTCAAAGTCTTTGCTCTTTGCCTCTTCTGTCATAGCGCTGGGACACTCTGTCGAGTAGCTGTCCGCTCTATAAATCCTTGATTAACATAACATAACAATCAGCCCATATTCAAACATGCCATCCCTAAAGCAGTGGGCGGTACTAGGTGTGCACCCATCCTGTTTGCTAGATTTGTCTTTGCTAGGATCTAAATGTGTGTTGAAATCTCCCCCACACACAATCTCGGCTTCGGGCCATTCCCACAACACCTTAAGAATTCTTGCAAACACACCAGGTTCATCCGTGGTTGGCCCATACACACTAACAATAGTTAATAACGAGACCCCCAGCTTACCATGCACAATAGCATATCGCCCTTCCTCGTCCGTACACATTTTTATCGGATTAAATGCAATATCCCTCTTTATAAGTGTGAGGACCCCTCTCGCATAGGATGAGTATGAAGAGGCGAGTTTATCCCCCACCCACTTGAGAGCAATCTTGGCCTCAGTTTGTTTGGTTAAACTTGTCTCCTGTAGAAGAGCAATCTGAACCCCATGCCTATCTAACTGGGCGAAGACCTGTCTAATTTTTTTGGGGGAATTTAACCCTCGGACATTCCATGTTAAACATGTGAAGTTATCTTCCTTTGGTGCCATTTAGAGTGATGAATATTGATACATTGAGTTCCCAACTATGCACAGCTGAACATGTACATATATACCAGAGCCTTAGCGTCTGACCAATCACATTCAACAATCCCCAACTTCCCAGTTTTGTTCCACCCATCCACCCACTTTAGCATACCAAACTCAGAGACATCAATTTGACAGTGTGACACTCAGTCCATCTCCGGGTATATTAAATGCAAAAAAAAGGATACTGGTGCATTGATATAGTTCAGCAGGAGCACCGCGCTCCAATTGCATGATACAAGCACAGACATTAAAGTTGTAAAATGCAGTCACTGCCAGAAAATCAGTTAGTATAAAAAAGGAAAAAAGAACCTCAGAGCAGTGTTCCTTGACCTTTAACCTTCATTCTTCCAGGCATCAGGGACGGCCTGTTTCTTGCGCCCCAGGGATTTTGCATAGTCCATGGCCTGTTTCAGGTTAGTGAAAATTCTGACTTTGTCGTCAGTGCCAATACGAAGCCGGGAAGGGTACAGCATAGCATACTGTACAATTTCGGCGATCAAGACCTTCTTGACTTGCTCGTACTCCTTTCTTGCTGCCTGAACTGCAGCCGTCAAATCAGGGTAAAAAGTCACAGTGTTAACCTGATAGGTGATGTTACCCTTCTGGTGGGATATTCGCAGTGGTCAATGGTCCCTAAAATTCAGCAGACACACAATAAGGTTATAAAGAGGATTGATGGCAGTGGTTTTAGAATGACCAGCTAGCACCTCTGTTGAGTTTGCAAATGTAAGTCACAATAAGTCTTCTGGCGTACTCAATGCAAACACTGTGCCATCCACAGTGTTACTGTACAGCACAACAAAAAGTTCCAACTGACTACCATTAGTCAGTAAAAAAATTCATTAAAAAAAAAACCAAAGTATGAAGCAGGCAGTGTAGCACAATCTTTATCATAGATGACTCAATTTTCCAAAATGTTGACACATAGGTGTAGCAAATGAACAACCGACACGTGTTTCGTCGTTAGACGACTTTCTCAAGGCTGTTAAAACAATGTGACAAATTGTTTGAGTTTGAAACAAGAGGGAATTCTAACTACAGTTTTCCAATGTTCAATACTCAAATTAGTCGAAATAATTTTGTAAAAGTGCACTTTGAAAATGGTGCCAGAGAATCACCAGTCCAAATGTGAGAAACAGAGTCCTTGTGCAAGAAGGTGGAAAGTGAGATCAACGAAAGACCCGACTTCATAAATACAATAAACAACCCAAAGTGATAAAGAGACGGAAAGAAAATATACGGATGTGATCCATCGGACAGGCCAAACTCACTTGTAGGTTCTCCCATCCAGAAACCCAATAATATATAGTAAGTGAAAGATATATAGGCATCAGGGATGGCCTGTTTCTTGCGCCAGAGGGATTTTGCATAGGTCATGGCCTGTTTCGGGTTAGTGAAAATCCTGGCTTTGTCGTCCGTGCCAATACGAAGCCGGGAAGGGTACAGCATGGCATACTGTACATTTTCGGTGATCAAGACCTTCTTGACTAGCTGGTACTCCTTTCTCGCTGCCTGAACTGCAGCCATGAAATCAGGGCAAAAAGCCACAGTGTTACCCTGATAGGTGATGTTACCCTTCTGGTGGGATATTCGCAGCGGTCAATGGTCCCTAAAATTCAGCAGACACACAATAATTGGTCTGGGAGGAGCGCATGGGGTGGACGAACCGACAGGGAGCGATGGGCTCTCTCCACGATGAGCAACTGAGAGAGATTTTCGGTGCGCAAATTTCACGTACCATATTTTCCACACAGGTGTCCAGCCTGCCCACATTTGTTGATTCCGGCAGTCCCATTATGCGTAGGTTATTATGACTGGACCTGACTTTTAGGTCTTCATTTTTGGCTTGTATGACTGCGAGAACCTTCTCCATGTCCAGTGCTTTGAATGTTACTTGCTGCGACACCGTCCTCCGCGTCCGAGATACGTTGTTCAGCTTCACCTAGCCTCGTAGCGTGTCTGTCTAGCTTGGCTGACATGTGGTCCATGCAACCACTGAGGGCTTTGATCTTACCATCTATGGACTGCAGACTGGCTTGTATAGTAGACAGTGTATTTTGCATGGAGCATTAAGTTTCAGGGGGATTGTCCAGCTCAGAGTCAGAGGTGGCTCTCTCTTGAGGTTTACCAGGCTTCAGCGGCTCAGAAGTTAGGCGCTGCTGGTTTATTCAGTTTTGCCCATCGTAGACGACTCGCTGTGGTGCAGATGCCGTCACCACCCCGTAGGCATCACACGTTCGGCAGTCTAGTAGTTACCACCCTTGCTGCCCCTTTTGTGCACCTGTCTCACTGCCCTTCCTCCTATTGGTAGGGCAGAGATGCCTTATTCACAGTTCTGCAGTATAGGGCATGTATCTCACCAGCACTCCTGGCAACCGTTGCTATGGACAGAGACAGTATAGGCAGGCGTATGTGTTGAAGTGTAGGTTTGCCCTGCCTCCAGATTGTCCTGGACTGAAGGAACAGCTTATCTCGTCCCGCCCTCGCCCCTGTTGTTATGGTCTCAACACTACCGACAGCGTCCACGACTGCAGCTGACAGAGAACTAAGGGTGCCGCTGTGTAAGTCCAGGGCGTCACCTCGTTTGGTCACACGGGGGGCACAGCTCCCAGGCCGTCGTCCAGGGAGCCAGCACCACTGACCAATGTCTCCACACTCAGCTGGGGCCGAGCGACAGTGACATGTCTGACAACAGTCACCCAGCCTTACGGCGCTGTTACACAGTGTGGGGGGCCTTGTCGGGGATAACTCACTGCACGCTCCCTTGCCAGTTTCCCAGCCTCCAGCAAGGGGGGAGGGCGCCGCTGGACCGGTATGCACACACGTCGCCTTTGTTCAAATTCCCCACAGCAGGCGCGCAAAGGACTGCTCACCGGCTGCACGGCCACGCTCTGAGGAGAAACACGGCCTACAGCACGGCTCCCTGTCACCCGCCCCGATCCAGGCGCCCCCTGTATAAGTGTGCTCTCACCGAGGGAAATAGTTGCAGTGGTCCTCGCAGGTAAGCAGAAGACAGCGATATGCCAGTGGATGTGTGCCGATGTCTAGGCCTCCTTCCTATGCGGCCGCAATGTTGCATTGCTGCTCTACTCCGGACCACAGTACCTGCGCGGCTCCTCTATTTCGCGGGGTGAGGGGCATCTTAGCGCCTGGCTCTGCTTGTCGCTGCAACTGCCTGATAGCTCACATGGCCCGCTCCGGCGATGCGTTTCAGGCCACCGGGGCTCACCTCAGGGCTAGCGATGGACGTTTGAGCCTGGTTATTGGTGACTCCTCTCCCGCACTGTGCCGCACTCTCGGCCGTAGCTCCTGGATCCTCCTCTGACCTTCATCATTGGGTCGGGTCGCCTGGGCACTCGCGGACACTATTATAACTGGCGGTGGTGCCTGCCACCTGAGCCATGGGTGGTCAGACAGCCGCCGAGCGCCACCAGGTGCCAAACCGCTCACGCGGCCGCCATGTCTTGTTTGGCGCAGGATAGATGAAGCAATAGTTAGTCGGCCGGTGGAGCTGCACTACAGCGCAGCCATCTTGCTGTGCGCCTCTTAGCGCCCCCTAAGAATGATAATACTTATCTACATGATTGGGCAATTGGATTTCTGGCACGTTATTGAAGCTCTAATAGTTGAGAGACAATTTGGATACTGGAGTGGTAATCGTGCTGTAGACACCTGTTGAGTGTGCGCATACAGCATTGCAGTGGCACTTATTCTTATTTTATATTTATTTATGTACATGGTGCACTATAAACTGTAATCATCGATGGGGGCTTGATTTAATTAGATAAAAAGTTTGCTATCAAGTCATAGTGCTTCACAGAAACTATAATCAAGAACATGGCAAGACTGAAGTTCGAGTAAACAAATATTGTCTGCTTTCCTGAAACCTAACAGTGCGAGCCTAGTTTTAATATTCTTTGGCAAGGAGTTCCATGTTAGCGATCCAGCCGCTGTGAAGCTCATGCCCTCTTTGCTATGAGGTTTCTTCAAAAGCATTTGACTATCAGACTTCAACAAGCATGTCAAATGGTGGAAAGTGAGTTTCTCCTGCAGGTAGACTGGAACAGTTCCTAAAGTGCACTTACAAACTAAAGATACCAGCTTAAATGTCACCCTTTTGGCTACAGGTAGCCAATGGTGAAAGTCAAGAATGATCCTGATGCTGTCAGACATGCCTAATCTAAACCTAATCTGACTGCCACGTTGTGGACAAATTGTAACCATCCAATCTGCTCTTTATGTAATCCACCCACCACAGCATTGATATAATTCAAATTTGAGGTATTTATTGAGCCCACAATTCGTTTATTATGCTTTGTGTCAAAGTAGGGTGCAATTTGTATAGGTGGCCTGAAGCAAAAGAAAGTTACACAAAACACTGTTACTCTATGTGTCTCAAATTTTAGACTTGATTCCCACAGACCCAGATGCCGTGCCTTTTTTGAAAAGATGGTGGGAAGGGAAAAGAGTTTTGGAACCTGTGGAAGATTCCTAGTGATTGGCAGCTTGTTATCGGAACTCATAAGTAATAATTCAATGTTTGCCTCCTAGAGTTTGAACCCACTAATTTTCATCAATCAGGTTAAATACCCTGGTCCTTTGTGAAGAATATTGATATGCTCTATAGGGCCGCTAACATGCAGCTAAATCTAAGTGTCATCAGTGTAGTTGAGCTGCAGGCCATTTTCTCCCTTGCCTGGGTATATATTATTATTTTTGTTGCTGGAACTGCCAGGACTGTCTCACATGACAGTCCTTGAAAGGAATTCAGTGATGGTCGCTGTACCCATTGGTGGCTGTACCAGTAGGTCAGGGTTTTCACTTCCTGGTAGTCAGTTTCTAATCTTTCAACCAAGCATAATACTAGTCTTTCTTGTGTGAACGACATACTCCAGTGCATAACACAGTTTCCAGTTTCTACTGATGTGCCACCTCCTGGTTGTAATATTGCAGATTTCTCAGGGGTTGAAGTCACTCACACTTCATTGTCGCAGTCTATGACTAAGTGTCTGAAGAGGACAGTACATTTTCTCAAGTAAGTATGTGTTGCAGACCTTAAACAGACCCGTTGTTCCTATAATCTCTTATTCCTCTAGAAGGAAGATGCCTACCATAAATGATAGTCACTTCTGAAGCACTGTGGGTGCAGAGAGAAGGGGCTTTTAGGGACTTGCAAGAGGAACCAGTGTTGGTTTGTTTCTCTGAAATTGTTTCCTTGAATATTAACTTATGGCTTTGAATTGGAAATTTAAAAATTGCACGATTCTGATGGCTACTCTTTTTAAGAAAGGTCTTTCCATGTTCATGGTGGATCACTTATTTCCTGTGCTTCCCTTGGCACCAGTCCTTCCAGTTTTAAAGCATAAGTACACCCAGGGGCTTCTTAAGGATTTTGGGGGCCCTGGGCCAAACATATTTTGGAGGCCCCTGTTCGGAACATCTTTGAATTTATGATCCAATTTCAGCTTTTTCGTGCCCTCTTTGGCCAGGTCACTAAAACAGCTCAGGCTAACTGGTCCAAATGCTAAACGTGTTTCTACCTAATATTCAGGGATAGTGATGTTTGTTTTTCAGTATTGTGACACAGCAACAGCCTACTAATATTACTGCAAATAATCTCTGTGACCCACTGCCATTTCTCGTATATGAGGTCCTGTTTTAGTCTAAAAGGAAATTTTTTAGGACTGTTCCATGGTACTGAAAAACGTAAACACCACTTTTCTCTGCAAAATGCCTGTAATAGACTCCCACTCATTACCCGTATTAAAAATGAATTCAAGGAAAATGGTATTTGAAACAATCCATGTTAAAAAATCATTCAAGGTGATGAGGACATGACTGTGTGGAGATCAAAGCTCATCTATTAGCCCCCACCCCTTGAAAGGCTGGGGCCCTGGGCTAGAGCCCACTTTGACCATGCCTTAAACCGTCTCTGAGTACACCGTGGCACATTCATTAACATGAGATACTTCGGTCGGAGAATGTAACATTTTATCTGCCTCAAAGTTTTAAGTAACAGACAGGTTGTTTTTCTGCATTAAGGGAGAAATCAAGAATGGCTATACTGCTGACACACAAATCCAGTGAAAACATCCCCTCTTCTCTAAGGAGTACAACATCTTTAATGGTTATAGAATCAGATAGGCATATCAATTCTTCTTTGCAGGGTCATCTTAAAGATTTCGGGCGCTCTGGGCTTATTTTTGGAGCTCCTGTATAGACAAAATGTGCATTTTATTACCCATTTCATACTAATTCAAACCTGCGTAATGCCAAACAGTACTAAGCTATATGTTAAACTGTGATAGAGTCACAAAAAAACTGTTAAAATACATTGTGTCTGAGACCACCACAAATTGTTAAGATGACACTGAGTCTTAAGATAGTTTCAAATGTAGATGTAGGCAGGGACCGAGAGAGGCTTAAATGGAGAAACAGCATAGGCAGAGGCTATATAGAGAGACAATTCACTTTTCAGGGGGCCCTCTTGGAAGGTAGGGCCCTGGGCAATTCCCCACTTTGCCCTTCCCTTAAATTGTCTCTGCTCTTTAGTTCTGTTTCCAACAGGGAAATCACACCAGTTTTGTCCCTGACTCAGTTCAATTGAGTTTTAAGATAAAAGTCTGTCAAAATAGTGACACCCCAACAAATTATGTTGCTGAGGATCTTCGTACCTTTTCTCTAAATTAGATAAATATCTGCATATTGCTGATGGGAATACAAATTGGAATAGAGTTTCCCGGAATGTAATACCAATTCAGGCTGTCTGATGTAGGTTCTTAATGCACTGCAAGTCATTTTCCACATTGTTGCCTCCTGTAACTGGTTATTCTTGGGAATGCAGGTACCATGCATACCTTTTACTGTAACAATTTGTTTGTGCAGTCACCATTAACACATCGGATTCTGTAAGACTATTGGCTGGTCTGCAGGATGTTTAAGAACCAATAGGTTTTTAAACAATTATGCCAAACCACATATAGAACTTCTTTGGGTCAAAAGAGCAATGATTAATGACCAAGTGAGATGTGGCTCCCACTATATTGAGAAATGAAGCTTTGACAGTCCTTCTCATGAAGAACCCTGCATATCAACATGGTGTATAGGAATTAATTGAGTGTTGTATAAAGCATAGTGGTGGTCCCACGGTATAGACTGCCCCTCAAATAACTGACATGGCTTTTTGGTAAATCTCGCCTCTGGTAATATAGTATTTTGAATAAATTAAACTTATCCAGCATCATCTGCAGAGGGATCACACTTGCTGGTTAGTTCCTCAGCATGATCCCAACAGTTTAATCCTGAGTCTTGTATACATGTTGGGCCCGATTCACAGAACTAACTTAAGACAAAATCCTAAACTTACTACCATTTACTCATTTTGGTATTCACAGAAGGCACTTACTCATTTTGGTATTCACAGAAGGCAATTACTCATCAATGAGTAAGTGCCTTCTGTGAATACCAAAATGAGTAAGTGCCTTCTGTGAATACCAAAATGAGTAAATGGTAGTAAGTTTAGGATTTTGTCTTAAGTTAGTTCTGTGAATCAGGCCCATTGATAATTATCCATGTTGATTATAATACAGATTGGAAAGCATCTTTGAGAACTCATCTGATAGCATTATCATTAGTATACCTGGCAGAAAATGATAATTATGATAATATCAATGATAATGACAAAACTGACTTACACAGGTATCTTCTCATCCCTTGAGTCTAATGTCTATTCTTTCACTTTCTACTTGATGCACAGGTTCGAAGCTCCATGGCTTAGAGACAACTTAAGGATTTTGGGGAGCCTGGTCATAGACGTAGCCCCTTTTTGAAACATTTATAGATATTTGGTTTTGGAAATTACACTTCCATCACTCTAGTAAGCTACCCACCAGCTACTCCCCCCTCTCAGCCCACCACTTTTCATCCAACTTCAAAACTAATCTTAGCAAAAACTTCATTGAGGAAAAGCCACGCCATCAGCACCTCATCCATCCTCTAAGCCAACAACATATTTCTCTTGAGCTTCAACCTCCCAGGAAAGTCTTCTAGGAAGGCTTTGAAAGAAGCATTATTTGATCTTCTTGACACAATGAACACCAAAGCCAGGGGTATTTTAATTTAACTGTGCAGGGAACTGCTCTTCACCTTCCCACCACATACAGAATAGGCAAAGTGTGGCCAGCTCTAGTGCAAACCACACTAGGTGCAGCTGAAACATAATGACAGTGTTTAAGCAAACAGAACAGCATTCTTATGCAGTTAATTAGTTCACACACATGTTTCTGATTCTTCATGGAGGAGGATGACTAGTGAAAGCAACAACATATAACTAAAAGGCAGTCCTCTTGGCAGAGTGATTCAGTTTCACAAAACCCTTGTGACAGGGGTGTAACACAGGCCTATGCACCTCCACAGCACAGGGGAGCCCCCAATCCTCAAGTGAGCCCCTGCCTTTCAAGGGAGCCCCGTTCAGCCCAAGGGCAATGCATATCCTTGAGTTACTGGAGTTTCTTTTTTTTTTTTTTACAGAGTTTTATATAGCGCAAACTTGACCCAAAGGTATCGGGTATCAGAGCGCTTTACACGAGCACCAGTTGGGTTACATGAGGACACATTCGTTTTTGTTAGGCACGTTGAGATTAAGTAATTTGCCCAGAATCACAGGATGTTGCGCGTCCTTGCCAAGACTCGAACCCGGCTCCCCAGATTTGACGTGGACCGCCCTAGCCGTTAGCCCAACTCCTCACCCCAACTCCTCTCCTTACTCTGGGGACCCACACCACATTCTGCGGGCAGGGGCATCACTTTGAAACAACACCCTGAAATAAAAAGCCTTTGATCAAATGTAAACAAACCCCACATAATAATATGAATTTTTACTGCTTTGCATGTTGCCATCTAATAATCATTATGCATCTCATGTACGAGGAATGAATATATTAAAATGTGCCTTTAATATTCATTGATAAAACTGTTGTTTTCCAATGTCATAAGCACTGTAAATATCAGTTGTTATTTTGACTTTATATTATGGTTCTTGGTGACAGTATATGTTGCAATATATTGCCATAATTAGACATATTTTTGTGATCACTGGGTTAGCAAACATAAGAATAAACTTCTCTGAAACTATTTGGTAATAGACGGACCACACATTCTCATCCTACTTAAAAAACTTAAAATAGCATTTTAGAGCAGTCTCTGCTAACCCTGCGTTGAGGTTAACTTATTTGACAGGCTTGGCAATAGGAAAATTCAGTCTCCAGGAGGGGCCCAGCTATATCCTAGGCCTCTGCATGGAAAATATTTTTAAGTCATCCTATGAACTGGCAAGGCAGAAATGTTTTGAAATATTTAACAAGTCCCGGTTTATAAATATCTTGAAAAATTATAAATTGTTGAGCAATGTGTTGAGGTTGAAAGTGTGCCATTTGGCACCATTAAAAGATACATTAGATGTCGAAGAAGTGTGCGAAGGCACTCTTGGTATGAATGCATGCACAATGCAGTGCAAGGTAGGATTTTACCCAACACCCATTTTGAAGTTCACCCACTTCTATCAGGAGACAAGAATCAAGGAGATTAAAACATATATACTTTGCTTAAATTCATTAGTTGACCATGGCCCCGATTTAGAGTTTGGCATATGCAGGGGAATATTTCACTAAAATAGACAGATGTCTAGTCGCCGTATTATAGTTTATAGCCACGTGTTCATTTTAAATAGGGTGACGGGACATCTTCCAAATCCTAAATCGAGGCTTAAGAGAGGAACAGCTAAGAATGCAGTATGCTTTCCCACACTCTTTTAAAAGGGCAAACCATTTTTATTGCAGATCATGTGAACAAATTTGTGTAGGACAGCAAGAAGACACATCCGATATATTTAGAAGATGTGCTGCATACTGTCTTCAGAACAGAACATGTATACTCAATACCTATAATCAATCTCTCTCTCTCTCTCTCTGTGTACATATGTAGTTCGCATCACAATAGTCTTAGGTTTCAGCCCCCTTTCTGTTGCATAATCAATCCAATTACATTCATTCTTGCAGTGGTTCTAAATATGTCAAACATAATTGATCAAACTATTAAAACCATCAGCAGTCTGCCATAAAACATTATCTGGAACAGTAAGAAACACCACTGAACTTGCCCACCGGGCAGGGGCAATCCCCGGTGTAGAGGTGTAGCTAGACCTTTGGCCGTCTGTGGCGTTTGTGCATTTGCTGACCCGCGGCCATGTGTAAGGACAGGGGGGGGGGGTGTTTTGCTGGCGATTTACGCCTCCCCCAAAACTCGTGTCCCTTTGCTACGCCACTGCCCGGGAGGCTGTAGACCTGCAGACCAGTTCCTTTCTCTTAAGTGTTAACACTATATAGAGATGCAGCTGAGTTCCCTGTACCCCTGCACTCTTTAAAGCCTCCCATTTGCCCACTTTGCTGGAATCTGTTTTTACCATGCACATTCAATGCTGTAATAGATTGCATTGTTTGATTCATATTGTGTATTCTTGAATGCTTACTGTTTTACACGAGCTGAGCAGGCGCGCTCTCTCCTTTGTGTAGTGGCAATACATTGTTATGGTTTGACGTGTGGGTCCACATGCACGCTACTAATGTCTGCTGGGATCTCGTTACCGCAACCAGTGAGCTGTTGGGATCTGAGCTGGCAGGACGTATCGTGAGGTGGGCCTGGATGTAAGGAAATAAATGTACGTTTGAAGGCATCCCTGCTTCCGGCCTTACCAAGTTCATTTCAAATGCAGTCAGTATTGAGACATATATCTGCTCGCCTGCACTCACAGTGGCTGCTCTGGAAGGAGAGTTGGAGTAAGCACCAGTGAGGCAGTGGGAGGACTGCTGTTGCCAAGACTTTTTTAGCAGTAACAGGTGGATTCCAGGGCTTGACTAGGAAACAAAAGCAGGCCTGGCAAAAATCCTCAACCCAACCTGACATTGCACAGAGTTTTATTGACAAATTCTTTCTTTGAGGGCTGCCACTCCTCAACAAAATGTTGGAAACAATGAGGCAAATAGTGCATTTTAAAGCTCTCTTTTTCAAACATATTGCTATAAAACACAGGATTACAGATGGTGTAAAGGGAACTAATAAAATATTTAAATGGCTTGCAAACATCTTGCTAAAGAACTTGTGGTAACATATAGTCTTAAGTGCATGGTGCCCACCCTAAATGGTCCACTAGACCTTTGCAAGGCCAACACTGCCCAGACACTTCACCGCTACAAAGCCTGCCCATGAGTCCTATATAAGGTCAGGACCATAGAGGATTGTCATACTTCATGAGCATTACCTTCCCTGGGTAAACCCACGGAGATCTAAATAGAACTAGACTACAAACAATGTGCCATTACTGGAACCCATGCTGGCTTACTATCCTTCACTTTGGTATGCAGCAGGCTATCTTTGTGGTGCAAACCAATTACAGTCAGAGCTCGTGTACAAGAATCAGAGACTAACACATTATTTTTCCTTACACATTATTTTTGTATTTTTCATTAGCATTGTGATTTTAATTAGTAAAAAGTTTTTTTTTTTTTTTAAACATATGATTTAGTTGGTGAAAATTCTCTTTCCAACTCTTAGAAAATGTTTCTTTGCACGTTCAGGGCAATTCTACACGAGTATTAGGTTTCAGGGCAAATGCATTTTGCCACCAGCGTACCGAAAATATCAGAGAAAAGTCAGAATAACATATAACATTTGTACAGTCAATATGTTAGTAAAATTGAGGCCCAGAGGACAGAGACTGCCACTGCAATTTCCCACAAAAACATTTATGTGCCACAGAAAAATATGTATAATTTTCCTAAAATTGTGTATTTTTTGGTGTGGTGTAAAGAATGATGATGGATTAAACCTAGATCAGTTGACTGGGAGTGAGTGCTTGCAATGTTTAACACTCCGTCCATCATCTCCTTTAGTTTCGCTTTGTTCGCCCTAAGTTGGCAGGGTATGCCCAGACGTGGGTCCCTTGCTCACTTTGCCACTGGATTCAAGCTAGCCTGGTTGATGACGGCTGGTTAGCCAGAAACCGGTCCCAGGATGCTTGTTTACGGTCCAGGGAAGACATGGCTTGGCAGTTCAGGCTGGACCGTTCCCATGAGGCACAGGGTGTGACTGATTTGCATATGGCCATGTCTGAACTGGGGTAGCGGATTGAGCTAAAGAATAATGATGGATTAAACCCAGATCAGTTGACTGGGGGTGAGTGCTTGCAATGTTCAACACTCCGTCCATCATCCCCTTTGGTTTTGCTTTGTTCGCCCTAAGTTGGCAGGGCATGCCCAGACGTGGGTCCCTTGCTCACTTTGCCACTGGATTCAAGCTAGCCTGGCTGATGACGGCTGATTAGCCAGAAACCGGTCCCAGAGTGCTTGATTCCGGTCCAGGGAAGACATGGCTTGGCAGTTGGGGCTGGACTGTTCCCATGAGGCACAGGGTCAGACTGATTTGCATATGGCCATGTCTGAACTGGGGTGGCGTAGTGAGCTAAAGAATGATGATGGATTAAACCCAGATCAGTTGACTGGGGGTGAGTGCTTGCAATGTTCAACACTCCATCCAACATCCCCTTTGGTTTTCCTTTGTTTTGTAGGGTATATTTCTCTGGGTATAACTACTAGTGGTACCATCTTCTCAGACTGTTTTATTTTGATATGTGTTAAAGCAATGCCATAAAAATTAATAAAACGTGATGAATGAGGACAGTCCGATGCCATAAATAATGAGCACTTTCCACTCCATCCGTCTAATGCAACTAGAAATTGCAGTAGCTACATACAAGGCAGAACCTTTGTCTCAAATGCCACTAATCATCCTATTTATTTCTTACAAAAAGGGCATGACCTCCACTTCGAGATGCACAATAACAAAATCCCTTCATGATCACAAAAACTGTGATTTCAGCTTGATGTCTCTCTGCAAAATAAATCCCCACCCTTAAAAAGAACACAACATTAAAACATTGAACAAATTAAAGGTTCAACATGCTCTTTTTTGTCCATCAAAACGTCCCTAAAAAGTATTTTAAAATCTTGGAAGCATAACATGACCTGCTCTTACCTACCGTGTGCATTAAAGCTTCTAAGAAAATTCAAATATCCAGAGACAATAGAGGAATATACAGTCAAATTACACACAGGTGAAGAAAGCTACATGAAAAGGGGAAGAGTATCACAAAAATGGCACAACCAGTTCTCGCTTGCAATATATTTATTTCAATCAATGGACACTTTTGACCTGGTGAACTCCTCTATTCGATCAGTCAATACAGAAGAATGTTACATATGACATGTCTCAGCGTGTTTCCCAAACTATCACACTGTTTCGTAAAATGCTGTATTGTGAATAAGTTTAACGGTAAAATGGTCCTGACCTGCTATTTTGCTAGCTGTTTCAATTAATAAACAGACTTTAGACCTTTATCCTTTTCGAATGGTCAGGGTAATTTAATTACCAAGTTTTTAGAAACATGTCCTTGACAAGTTGTTTACATTTTTTGAAACATGCCTGTCAGAAAGACACACAAAACCTAATTCCGTAATTCAAAAAGACATATACAACATATAATGTGTCAAACTAAACCCCATATATAAACATTACAGTGCAAACAATAATCCAGTCAATAATTTTAACCGTTAGCAACAACCACTCCTCATAGTACATTACATTGTGTGTAAATTACAGGGGGTTGTTGCAGTGAGATGAAGCCACGTTAAACCGAGCGAGAACAAGAGCTTCGGAGCAAGAGCAACAATGTTGCTAACACCGAACCAAGAGTAAAGCCTGCATCTCGGAAAGAATTCAATCAAATAACGCTCCCCGCCTGATGCGCCCGAGCAAATTTGACCTAAAACTCCTTTCCACACCGCCACAAGACTTTTTATAATTTTCGGAGCTATCCCCTGAACCAAAGTTGAAAATGAAGAACACGTTTTCTCCAGTAGTAAACCCTGATGAGAATCCCAAAAAGAAATAGGGGATTCGAAACGCGTCAGCGTTCTCCTTCCTGCTGGGTCATTAAAATAACAGTAGTCCAAGTGTAGCATGTTGGTTAAATTAAAATGTACATTGGATTCACAAATGTTTACCCAGTAGTGCAACAACCCCTGTAATTTACACACAATGTAATGTACTATGAGGAGTGGTTGTTGCTAACGGTTAAAATTATTGACTGGGTTATTGTTTGCACTGTAATGTTTATATATGTGGTTTAGTTTGACACATTAAATGTTGTTATGTCTTTTTGAATTACGAAAATAGGTTTTGTGTGTCTTTCTGACAGGCATGTTTCAAAAGATTTAAACAACTTGTCAAGTACGTGTTTCTAAAAACTTGGTAATTAAATTACCCTGACCATTCAAGAAGGATAAAGGTCTAAAGGCTGTTCATTAATTGAAACAGCTAGCAAAATAGCACGTCAGGCCCATTTTCCCGTTAAAAGTGTATCAGGTCCTGCCTGAACGCGGTAGGACCTAACCCCTTTTTTCAGTATTGTGAACAGTATCATGAATATTCATACAAACTCAATTCTGAGAATCAAAAAATAAATAAACCAATAGTAGTAAATTAAGCTTATTGTATTAATCAAAAGATTATAATAAAAGATATAAAGTATCACAATCAGAGCAAATATTAGGTGATTGTTAAGAGGTTCTAGACGCTTATAGGTTAAAATTGATATTTAAAACCAGTTTGCTTAACTCAAAAAACTAATACTTTATAAGCTTGGTCTAAGAATGTTATTAGCCTTTTTATTGCACTATTGTCTCTGACACTGAAACAGTATCTAACAGCCTCCACAGCAGATCTATTTTTGCCCTATTAAAAATCAATCATAGATAAATGTTTCTTAAATATGGGGCAAATACATAAAATGTGCAGAATGGTTTCTATTGTGAGTCTACAGAGTAAACAAGCAGTTTTACCTTTGAGTGCTGGGTTCCATATCCCCTCGAATTCATAAATAGCAATGTAAAACAGCATGAATCCTAGAAATTTCATTTTAACTTAGCCTGACAGGATTGACCCTAGATATTGTTGGCTCTGTGAGGCGAAAGTGTCAAAAGCAAAGTCCATGTGATTATATTGTTTTGAATTTGTCAAGTCATTGTTCCTGCAAGTTAAAATCTCATGGAGTAGACTTTTCCAGGCCGGTTGGTTTAACTTTGTCAGCGACTCAGGTTTTGGTAGTTTATATCTTTTTAGTGCCATGTTTGAGGATAAGACATTCAGCTCCAAGTCTTTATATCTTGTTTTCCTTAGTTTCTGATAGATTAAAGATTTTAAAGTTGATGGATCTGCTCTTGCACAGGAATAATTCAGCGTGCTTCTGTGATGAAGTGATGTCAAATATTTTAGGTTTAGTTCAAGCTTGATAACACAATGTGGAGTAGCTGTGCTGAGATGGAAGAGATTGTGAACACACTGCATACACGTTTTATTGAGACTAGCTTTAACCTTATGGTTTAACACAGGAGATGCATAAAGCAGTTATGGAATAGGTTTCATGTTTAATGCTTAGTGCTTTCAATGATGGCTTGATTGCTCTGCCGTCGAAGCGGTTGGCAATTCGTATAACAGATTTTGTTATTGTGGCTGACTTGAGCTTTCTAGTGGCTAGATGGTTGGTCCATGATATCTTGCTGTCAAATGTAGCCCCAGGATAATTGTATTGATTGACTGTTTCAATCAAAGCATATCCTAAGACCCACAACACAGACTTAGGTTTCTTTCCAAAGATCATAATTTTCGTTTTTGATAGATTAGTAATTAGTCCATTCTTCAAGTTGAATTTATTTGAATGATTCAATAGGTCTTGACAATATCACCAAATCATTGGTGTAGGCTAAATGTCATATTATTGTACCTACCAGCTTAGATGGAATGTCAAAATCTGAATCAAGAGACTCAGTTAAATCAGCAATGTTCAAGAAAAATAATAAGGGGGCCAGAATACCTCCTTGTTTAAGGCCATTCTCAGTGTTAAATTTGGATGTTGAAACATGTTGGTGGAGAACATTACCTGCAGCCCTGTGTCAGTGTGTAATTTGACAATGAAATGTAATAAGCAAGGGTTGATTTTCCACTTCTTGAGCTTTGCCCATAATCTTTGCCAAATCACTTTGTCAAACGCAGTGGAATAATCCACAAGGGAGGCATACAGTGTTGATTTGTTTATTAATGATTTTTGGCAAGAAGGGTCATGGTCATAATGTTGTGAACAGTTGAACAGCCAGATTGGAATCCAGTGTGTGTTAGTGGTATTAAAAGTAGTTCTGCAAACCATTTAGCCAGTTAATTTAATAAGTGCTTGGAGAATAGCTTCCCTTCAAAGTCTAAGAGGGCTATTAGTATATAGCTGGCTGGATCTTGTTTGGGTCCCCTTTTAAAAATAGCTTGAGCTATCCACAGATATAGAGGTTGGTCAAACATAATAGTAAAACACAAAAACAGTTATACATAAATATTAATATACTAAACTATAAAATAAAAATAAAAGTTTATTATTTATTTTATTGCGAATTCCAGTTATAGAACATAGTTTAAATTTTAAAGTGAAAACAAGCTAAGGAGGCAAAGGTGGAGGGAGGCAAGGAATGGAAATGATTACGTGGAGAAATGATGGCTTCCCAGACAGCAAAAATGGAGAAAAGCAGGAACCTGTGTTAATGGAAATCTGAACTAATTTTAAAAATGGTTAAAAAGGAGGGCTGACGTTATCCCCAGAAATCAAGGTGGAATGGGGGAAAGTGGAAGAGGAGAAGGAGGAGGAGGGAGAAATAACTAATTTTGGGTGGAGAATTAAAGCGATGTGGATAGGGAATAGTGGTGTAGGGTAGCTCCTCTGAGCAGCAATTTAAAAAAAAGGAGAGAAGTGTCACCCACGGATAGGACAGTGGAAGGAGGACTAGAAAAGGGAAAATGAGTCTATGCCAACCTTTTAGGAAAACCAACAGAGAGCATATTTTCAAGACTAATGGTATTTACTTTTTATTAAAAGATGTAAATTACAATTTTGGAAAAAAATATCCTATTAATTTGTTTTTGCCAAACGGTAAATGCCATTCACCTTAAAAGTTTACAGTGATTCATTTTGCTGTTATGGTTTATTAGAACTGGAATTCTGAGTATTTGTTTTTCTGGTTACAAGGTAGTTCTTGGAAGGAGACAGTCCTTCCACGATCAAAAAAGTAACACTTACTTACCTTCTCAAAAAAACATAAAGATTGTATCACTCAATGAATTTTCAAACCAATTACAATTTTTTCAACCTTGGTCAAATTATTAATAAACTCGTGGTCAACCAGCTCCAGTAGCAATTGGTTGCTCAAAAGTGCTTTTCTGTTGATAAAACAGGTTTTAGACCATGCTTTGGTATTGGATGTGGGTTGATGAGATTTTGATATGAAGCTTGAGGTGAGTAGACAAGGGTACCAGCTGCTTCCATTTATGCAGGACTTGTCAGCAGTCTTCAATAACATGAAACATCAAACTCTGTTTCTGAAGACTGCGGATGCATCACAACCTGGGTCACTGAGTTTCAAGTGGATTAGTTCCTTTGTAACACAATTATCTCAGGGTGTGAGCCCACCTCTTTTATTTCATCCTCAGTTTCTCTGCAATGTGGGGTTCACTTCATTACTAGCTTTAGTGAATATCTATATGGTCTCCTATGTTTCAGTTGTTCTCCAAATCAGAATAAAAAGTGCAATCCTACAAAGACGGCATTCAAGTATTCATCTTGCTATCTAAAACTTCTAGAAGAATTCCTGTGTTACTGGAGTTCTAAAATGAGCTATGGAGCTCTGTGCACCCTGGCCAACTTCAGTTGCACAGTCAAAAACAGATTTTATTATCTTTTAAATGAAATCCCTTGGTAGTCCAAAGTTGTTTCATTGCTCAGTTTTGTTAGATCAAACACCAACCTTTTCTCCAACAATGGAAATCCTGGGATTTAACTTTGTCCTGAATATGAGTTTGAATGCTCAGATATGCAAGGCTGTTGGAACTGCCTTCACCAGCTGCCTTGAGCATTATTTAGGGGTCGCCAGAGTTCAAATGTCCAAGTTCTAGCTTGACCCTTGCAACCTCCACCTACTTGTTTCCTGTGCGATTGTATTCTAAAAATAGCGAGCAAATAGTTTATTATTCAATATTTGAGCTTTAAAAATTGGAGCACAAGAAGCTGGTAAAGAAGAGGTGCATCTCTTCAATTTATAAAGTAGAGAACCAGGCATAATACATTTATCCTCAAGTCTCTTGGATCCGTGGTGCACTTTGCAACTATTTAAGCTTCTGAGCTATTGTGTATTACATGTAAATAAGTTAACTGATGCTTATAACAAAACTAACAGTTTTATTTTAAAGAAACTGACTGTAATAGCAAGCTATGATGCTTCTGTATGTTCACCCAGAAAAAAAAGTTGCTATATCGAGGACAACTCTGAAAAACAGAAGGCACCTGGCAAAGTCTGAAACTGAAGGAAATATGTGTGGAAAGTGTAACTTACCCAAAAGTAAGCAACTTACAATCGCCATTTAATTTCACTCATAGAGTCTGTCAGTCTAGAATTACTATAGCATTTCTGTGAAAAATAAAAGTACACAAAAAGACTTTTACATATCCTACCTGTGAATCTGATATTCTTTCTATTGCCTATAGCCAAACCTCTAAATATAAATGTGTGACAGGTCAATCTATGACAGACCAAGAGATATCCATATCATTTAATCCTCTTCCGAAGTATTGCTTCTAAGAGTTCCTTCAACCAGAAGCAAGACATCTTTAAAATCTAACCATAGGAATGGTGAAAAATATCTAGCGATCAGGGAGAAGAAGCTAATATGTGTTGAGCTAACTTAAACATGAGAATGCACTGGAGAGAGTCATAACTGGGACTGTATTACATAGAGTGCCCTCTAGTGCAACAGGTGTTTGTGCCTACTTTTTGTGCCTTGAAACACATTGGTTTACAGAAGGGGCTCAAGCACTTGCGCTGCCCCGTCTGTAATACAGATTGCGATGGTGTAAAATATGCACGAACATGACACGAAGGAGACCCTCCCTCCTTTGCATTGGAATGAGGTCCCGTACAAATGAGGGAACACCATTGGCCTTGTGGCCGTGACGTTTTCAGGCAATGGGAAAAACAGGCCATTGGAGAGGGGGGTGCACCGTTTGTATGCCTCAAAGAAGGTTGCGCACACTCAGTGAGCCACCTTGCTCGATGCTTGGTAGAGGAGCACTGGGGACCCAGGAACATGCGCGTGCAAGTGAGGGCTGGTCTCATGGAAGTCCCAGTTTCACTAATTTGTTTTCCTCGGCGCTGGCACCACCTGGAACAGTTTGTACCAGTACTTGGGAGAGCTCATTTGTTCTGCAAAGGAGCATAATGTTCCATTCTGCACCTGTATATCACAGGGAGCAGCTACATGTTAGTTCTTTTGTAGACTTAACTTTTGAAATGAATCCAGAATTTCTGCTTGGGCTGCCACCACTTTCAGAATAGATGGTATTTGCCTTCTCAAAAGATCCAGTTGAACGATTTTGGACCTGAGTCAGAGTTTGGCGGATGGGTTACTCCCTCACTACCATGACAGATATCCCGCCTGCCGTATTGAAAGTGCCATAGGACATAATGGACTTGTAATATGGCGGACGGGATATCCAACATGCTTATGACAGAGTAATGGATCACCAAACTCTAAATTAAGCCCTTATTCCTGACTACCTGTTTTCTTTTGTTACGTGTAACAGGCATTACAGCAACATTGTGTTGCTAACGACATTTGCTTTTGAACTTTCTATCATAGTTTAGGCCATTAATCCCATAAGGATTTCATGAGACACAACAACTTCTCTGGAAGGACATCTGAGGCTTAATTTTGGGAAGGTGCTTAGCTAGACTTTACTCAGTCTTCAGACACTGGATTTGCAGCTGACATTTTCATTTCCTGTCTGCGGGATCAAGGTGTGTAACCCAGTGCAGAAGCATACACAGCAGGGCTTACTTTGCAGCCTTCTCCAAATAGTTCCACCCACAAAGGGTTTTTGATGTTATTCTGTCTTCACACCATCTGGAGGAAACAGGGTGGCCTGCAATAATTATATATGAGGCTAATGATATATTGGGCAGGTATTACAGGCTAATCCCCGGATCAAGAGTAAACAGCTCTCAGACTGCAGACCCAGCTGTTTATCAATTGCAAGTGTGTAATTAAGTTTATACCTAGACACTTGACATCATTTCCATTTCATACCGCAAGAGTTAGCTGTTTAAAGCGTTTGTTTGAATTTAGCATCAAGCGAAGCACTATCAACCTAAAGCAAAATGTAGAAATATTACAAAACTCCAAACTAAAAAAGTTTACATAATAGGATGTAAAGCAAACTAGCTAAAGAGCTTCAGAGGAAATACATACTAGGAATGTGCAGTTACTTTCGACAAATTAAAAGCTCGAATGAAGAGTGAATACATCGCCAGCACATTTCTAAAATGTCAAACTGAGGTACAGGCTTGCTCCACTGAAGAAATGCGTATTTAAGGCTGAACTCAAAAAGTCGTAAGTAAGGCATCTTCTTTGGTCAAGTAAATCCTTCCTTGCAATTTAAAGATCAGAAACACCTATTAGTGGCAAATTTGTTATTTAAGTGTGTTGCCTTTACTTTTTTTAGGGTCGAGCCTGCAAGAGCATGAGCTAGCACATGTGTCTTGCCTGCAAGATACTGTTGTTAACAAAAAGAGCTTGGTAACCGCCCCTTGCTTATTATTTGTTGGCTTGCCTGGCACTCTTCTTTACAGCCTCGTAATTCGTCGAGGCAGGCATAACATAATTGTCTTCCTCTCTGTCTAGCAGGAAACGATCACTGATTGATTAAACTTAATCAGTGCCCGTCCGCTGCTCCATATATGATTGAGGTACTATTTATTTTCATTTGAACTTTTAGTGCTCTGCAAACAGAATGCATGTGTTTGGCAAAAATGTGCCGAGTAGGGGAAAAAGAATTGCAAAGATTGATTTTTCATAGCTAATTTTCCTTTTTATTCTGCTAAGTCATTTTTTCTCACTCTGCACTCATCTTTTCTTTTGTTTTTGTGTGTTGGTGCTGTTCTCAAAAGATGAGGAATATCTTATTGCAAAGTGACATTGTTTCTTTCTTATGTGTAATTTCTGAAATGATGCTTTAACACATAATTGTGCAGTACATCACAATCCACCCCACTCCAATCCACCCCACCTCAACCCACACCAATCCATCTCACTCAATCCAGTTCACCCTAGACCAATCTAATCCACCCCAATCTAATCAAAATCACTCACCCCAATCCACTCAAATCCACCACACTCCAATACTCCCAACCCACCCAAATCTTCCACACCTCAATTTGCCCCATTCCAATCCAAAACAATCTGCCCTACTCCGATCCAATCTGCCTCACTCCAATTCAAAACAATCAAAACCATCTGTCCCACTCAAACCAAATGTAACCCACTCTAATCTGCTCCACTCCAATGCAAAACATTTTGCCCCGTCCAATGTGCCCTACTCCAATCTAAAATAAACTACTCCACCCCAATCTGCCCAACTGCAATCTGCCAACTCCAATGCACCCCACTCAATCTGCCCAATCCAATTCAAAACAATTGCCCCCTCCAAGTCATCCAACTCCAATCTGCCCTACTCCAATTCATAAAATCTGCCCCACTTCAATCCAAAACAAACTGCCCTATCTCAATCAGCCCCACTCTGAGACAAAATATTCTGCCCCTCTCCAATCCAAAACAATCTGCCCCACTCCAATCTGTCTCACTCCAATCCAAAACAATCTGTCCCAATCCAATCCGCACCACTCCAATCTCCCCCACTTCAATCCAAGACAATCTGCCACACTCTAATCTGCTCCACTCCAATCTGCCTCACTCCTATCCAAAACAAGCTGCCCTGACTCCAATTTAAAACAATCTGCCACATTCCAATATGCCCCACTCCAATCCAAAATAATCTGTCCCAATCCAATCTGCCCTACTCCAATCTGCCCTATTCCAATCCGCCAATCTCCATTCCAAGACAGTCTGCCCATTCCAATCTGCCCCACTTCAATCCAAAATAATCTGCCCCCACTCCAAGCCATCCAGCTCCAATCTAAAACTATCTGCCCGATTCCAATATGCCCCACTCCAGTCCAAAACAATCTGCCCCACTCCAGTCTGCTCCACTCCATTTCAAAACAATGTGCCCAACTTCAATCAGCCCTACTCCATTCCAAAACAATCTGCTCCACGCCAATCTGCCCTACTTTAATCTGCCTCACTCCAATTCAATAACAATCTGCCCACTCCGATCTGCTCCACTCCAATCCAAAACAATCTACCCCACTCTAATCTGCCTCACTCCAATCTGCCCCTCTCCAATCCAAAATAATTCTGCCCTCTCCAAGTCATCCAATTCCAATCTGCCCCTACTCCAATCCAAAAAATCTGCCCCACTTCAATACAAAACAAACTGCCCCACCTCAATCAGCCCCACTTTGAGACAAAACATTCTGCCCCTCTCCAATCCAAAACAATCTGCCCCACTCCAATCCGTCCCACTCCAATCCAAAAGAATCTGTCCCAATCCAACCCGCACCACTCCAATCTGCCCCACTCCAATCCAAAACAAGCTGCCCATTCCAAACTGCCCTGACTTCAATTTAAAACAATCTGCCACATTCCAATATGCCCCATTCCAATCCAAAACATCTGTCCCACTCCAGTCTGCTCCACTCCATTCCAAAACAATGTGCCCAACTTCAATCTGCCTCAGTCCATTCCAAAACAATCTGCGCCACTCCATTCCAAAACAATCTGCCCCACTCCAATGCAAAACAATCTACCCACTTAAATCCTCCCCTCTGCAATACAAAACAATCTGTCCCGAATTCAATCTGCCCCACTCCAGTAGGCCCCACTCAAACAAAAACAACCTGTACCACTCAAATCTCCCCCACTTCAATCCAAAACAATCTACCCCACTACAATCTGCCCCACTCTAAACTGCCCCACTCCAATTAAAAATATCTGCCCCACTTCAGTCCAAAGCAAACTGCCCCACCTCAATTAGCCCCACTCTGAACCAAAACAATCTGCCCCACTCCAATCTGTCCCACACAATCCAAAACAATCTGTCCCAATCCAATCTGCCTCTGCCCTACTCCAGTCCACCCGTCTCCAATCCAAGTCAGTCTGCCCATTCCAATATGCCCCACTTCAATCCAAAACAAACTGCCCCAACTCAATCAGCCGCACTCTGAGCCAAAACAATCTGCCCCACTCCAATCCAAAACAATCTGCCCCACTCCAATCCGTCCCACTACAATCCAAAACAATATGTCCCAATTCAATCTGCCCCACTATAATCTGCCCCACTCCAATCCACCCCACTCCAATCAAGGACAATCTGCCACACTCTAATCTGCTCCACTCCAATCTGCTTCACTCCTATCCAAAACAAGCTGCCCACTCCAAACTGCCCGACTCCAATTGAAAGCGACCTGCTCCATTCCAAAACATCTGTCCCACTCCAATCTGCTCAATTCCATTCTGAAACAATGTGCCCAACTTCAATCGGCCCCACTCCATTCCAAAACAATCTGCCCCACTCCATTCCAAAACAATCTGCCCCACTCCAATTTGCCCCACTCCAATGCAAAACAGTCTACCCACTTCAATCTGCCCCACTTCAATCCAAAACAATCTGCCCGACCCCAAGTCATCCAACTCCAATCTGCCCCGTATTCAATCTAAAACAATCTGCCCACTCCAATATGCCCCACTCAAACAAAATCAATCTGTCCCACTCCAATCTGCCCCACTTCAATCCAAAACAATTTTCCCCACTACAATTCAAAACAATCTACGCCATTCCAAGCTGCCCAACTCCAATCAGCCCCATTCCAATCCAAAGCAATCTGCCCACTCCAATCTGCCCCACCCCAATCCAAAAAAAACGGCGCTACTTCAATCCAAAACAAACTGCCCCACCTCAATCAGCCTCACTCTGAGCCAAAACAATCTGTCCCACTTCAATATGCCCCTCTCAAACAAAAGCAATTTTTCCCACTCCAATCTGCCCCACTCCAATCCAAAACAATCTGCCCACTCCAATCTGCCCCACCCCAATCCAAAAAATCCTGCGCTACTTCAATCCAAAACAAACTGCCTCACCTCAATCAGTCCCACTCTGAGCCAAAACAAATTTCCCCACTCCAATATGCCCCTCTCAAATAAAAGCAATCTGTCCCACTCCAATCTGCCCCACTTCAATCCAAAACAATTTTCCCCACCCCAATCCAGAACAATTACCCCATTCCAATCTGCCCAACTCCAATCTGCCCCACTCCAGTCCAAAATAATCTGCCCACTCCAATCTGCCCCACTCCAATCCAAAATAATCTACCCCACTTCAATTCAAATAAACTGCGCCACCTCAATCAGCCCCACTCTGAGCCAAAACAATATGCCCCACTCCAACCCAAAACAATCTGCCCCACTACAATCCGTGCCAAACCAATCCAAAACAATCTGTTCCAATCCAATCTGCCCTACTCCAATCTGCCCTATTCCAATCCGCCAATCTCCATTCCAAGACAGTCTGCCCATTCCAATCTGCCCCACTTCAATCCAAAATAATCTGCCCCCACTCCAAGCCATCCAACTCCAATCTAAAACTATCTGCCCGATTCCAATATGCCCCACTCCAGTCCAAAACAATCTGCCCCACTCCAGTCTGCTCCACTCCATTTCAAAACAATGTGCCCAACTTCAATCAGCCCTACTCCATTCCAAAACAATCTGCCTCACTCCATTCCAAAACAATCTGCCACACTCCAATCCAAAACAATCTACCCACTTCACTCTGCCCCACTTCAGTCCAAAACATTCTGCCTCACTGCAAGTCATCCAACTCCATTCTGCCAGACACCAATCCTAAACAATCTGCCCCACCATTATATGCCCCATTCAAACCAAAACAATCTGTCCCACTCCAATCTGCCCCACTTCAATCCAAAGCAATCTGCCCCACTCCAATCTGCCCAAATCCAATCCAAAACAATCTACCTCACTCCATTCTGCTCCACTCTAATTTGCCCCACTCCAATCAAAATCAATCTGCCCACTCCGGTCTGCCCCACTCCAATATGCCCCAACTCCAATCCCAAAAAATCTGTCTCAAACCAATCGAAACCAATCTGCCTTACCTCAATTAGCCCGACTCGGATCCAAAACAATTTGCCCCACTCCAATCCAAACATTTCTGCCCCAATCCAACCCGCCCCACTCCAATCTGCCCCACTCCAATCTGTCCAACTCCAATCCAAAACAATCTGCTGCATTTTAATCTGCGTCGCTCCAATCCGCCCCACACCAATTTAAAAAAATCTGCCCCAATCCAATCTGCCACACTCCAATATCCCCCCTCCAATCCGCCCCACTCCAATTCTAGACAATCTGCCACACTCTAATCTACCCCACTCCAATCTGCCCCACTCCATTCCAAAACAATCTGACCATTCCAGTCTGCCCCACTCCAATCCAAAACAATCTGCCCCACTCCAAGTCATCCAACTCCAATCTGCCCCAACTCCTATCTAAAACAATCTGCCCCTCTCCAATCTTCCCCACTCCAATCCAAAACAATGTGCCCAACCTCAATCCGCCCCACTCCAATCCCAAACAATCTGCCCCATTCTAATCCAAAACAATCTGCCCCACTCCAATCCAAAACAATCCACCACGCTCCATTCCAATCCACCTCACCTCTACTCACCCCACTCCAATCCACCTCACGTCAAACCAATCCAATCCCCCACCACAATCCAATCCACCCCACACCAGTCCAACCCACCCCAATCCAGCCAAATCCAATATGCCCCCACCCCACTCCAATTCAATCCACCCCACACCAATCCAAGGCACCCCAATCCAGTCTACCCCACTTCAATCAACCCCATTCAACTCTAATCCACCTCACCCCCACCCCATTCTAATCAACTCCAACCCACCCATATCCAGTCCATCCCACCCCAATCCAATCCACCTCAATCCAATCAACCCTAATCAATCCACCACACTCAAGCCAATCCACCTCACTTCACTCCAATCCACCCCACTCCGACCCACCACACTCCATTCTGCCCCACTCTAGTTTCACCCCACTCCTATCTAAGCCACTTGACTCCAATCTACTCCACTCTGCTACACTGCAATCCACCCCACTCCAGTCCAAACCCACCACATATAATCCACCCCACCGCACTCCAATCTAATCCACCCCATCCAGTCCACCACAGTCCAATCTACCCCACTCCACTGCAGTCCAATCCACCCCACCCCACTCTACTCCAATCCACCCCACTCTATCCCAGTCCAACCCACACCATCCCAGTTCAGTCTACCCCACTCAGTCTAATTCACTCAGCCAACCCCACTCCACTCCAATCCGCCCCACTCCAATTCAATCCACCCCACTCCAGCTCAATCAACCCCACTCAATCCAATCCACCCCCCTCCACTCCAGTCCAATCAACCCACCTTCACTCCACTTGAACGCACCCCACTCTAAACTACCCTACTCTAATACAGTACATCCCACCCCAATCCAATCCACCCCACTACAGTCCCCCAACTTCAATCCAATCCACCCCACTCAATACATTCCGTCCCCTCCAGTCCAGTCCAGTACACTCCCCTACACTCCAATCCAATCAAATCCCTCCACTCCCCATGAATGCACCCAACTCTAAACCACCCTACTCTAGTACAATACGTCCCAGCCCAATCAAACGTACACCACCCCAAACCAATCTAAAACACCCATTCCAATCCATCCCACCCCACTCTAATCCAACCCACCCTATCCAGTCTACACACTCTAGTCCATCACTCTCCAGTCAATCCAGCCCACTCTACCCCAATCCAATCCATCCCAATTTACTCCAAATCTACCCAACTACCTCAATCCACTCCAATCCACTCCACCCTATTGCATCCCTCTCCATTGCAATATATGCCACTCCAATCTATGTCACTCCACTCTGTGGCACTGCACTCTATGACACTGCACTCTATGATGCTGTCTGCCACAGAACCACTGAACTCTACGCCCATCTACTCAACTCTATGAGACTCTACTCCCCTTACACCACTTTATGACACTCTACTCTAAAAAATCCAGTCTGCGACACTCTACTGCCCCCACTCCACTCTAGGACACTCCACACCACTAACGTTTAGCCATGATGAACAGCAGCCACACTGGTGTACAACTTGGCAAAAACACATTGCCAAAATCAATGGCTCTTGTGTAGGCACGACCTATCGGTTTTGCCAATACTTGTTTTTACTCGTGACTGTATGAGAAAAGTGTGCACAGGTTTCATGGAAGATCCTGTTACCAACACAAACAGGTCCATATTTCACGTATTAAAATATGCATGGAATTTTGTTGTAGTGGTGATCCCATTCGCAGGAGCCTAGCCTTTAATTTAACTACATCCAGCGTAGCATTTAGTGGTGAATAAGCACACAGATTGTATTTACAAGTCAATAAGACGACGTCCTCACCCAAGAAAAAACACACATGCTTAATTAGCAAACATCATTTTAGAATTATTAACAAACAATACTGATTACTTAAACTATCAATCATTATTTTTAAAATGTAACAATGTTCAAAACCAGTCAAATATATTAAAAAACACTCAAATAACGATTATAGCCATTTGGTACAACTCTCATCTGTTTTATAGTTTTCGATGTTGTTTAGGAGTTTTAAACTTAAACATCTAAATGAAAAGGCTCACATTTCGCCATAAGGTCGAGATTTGGTGTGAAAAAGCCTTTAGTTTTTAATATTTGCACAGCTTTAGTACATTTCCACAAGTATAAGTATAACAACATAACATTTACTACTCGGGACAATAATGAACAGGTGGGATAATAATAAGTTTAAAAGAGTTTTATTAGAGTAAAACAGAGTACATTACTAATAATGCATAAAACTTTTCACAGAGTTATAGAGTAGGTGAGGGGGGAAAGGGGGGAAAGAGGCATTGTGATGATAAAACATGCATGTTCCAAAGTAGGAACAATGTAATAGTTATCAAAAATATATTGGTAAACAATATAACAATTATGCAATATAAGGTCATAACATTAATATGTCAATTATGAAAGAAAAAATTAACATCAAGGAGGTTTATAAATTTAAACTATTTTGGGCTGTAGGTTAGAGGAGGATTTGGCATGACTATCTATAACGTTTGTAATGTGGCTCCGTTGGCTAGAACATTTAATTGCAAGTGAGATATATGTTGATATGCGATTGCTGAAGGTAGGTCTATCATTTTTATGTTGGATGAAACATGTTTCCAGTTGATGGATAGACTGCCTAGGAAGATGTTAATGTTAGAGAAGGTTATTGCGGTTTTAAAGATAGCATTGATTTGATACCAAATGAGTGAAGAGCACTTACCTGTTGCGAGTGACATCATCGACAATTATCAGGAAGATCAAGGTATATGTGATGAAGAATGGTTGAGGAGGGAAGTCTCTTATAGATGGAAAATAATGTTTGTGTAGTGCTTTCAGCACGGGATGTAGACCGTTACTTTGTCCAAATTCGTCTCCAAAAGAAAATAGGCCAAGTAGTTCCCAAATCACTTTCCCATGCTAATTCAGGGTCTGATTTAAGTCCATCAGCGGAGGGTAGATGCAGAAGAGAGTAGATGACAGAAGCTTTAGGATTAGTCTGTAAAGAAAGGTAGAATGTGTCATATGGGGTTGTAACGGACAGAGCTGAAATGTATTAAAGAATGTGAATATATTGGATTGCAACAGAAGGAATTCATGTTGAAAAGAGGTTGGAAGATTAAAAATAGATTTGCCTTGAGAAAAAGTGGGAAAAGAATCATTAATAAAGAGCTCAATAATCCAGATTAATCCAAACTTTCTCCGGGCTTTCGAATAAAATGGTTTATTGTTATGTAAAACAGAGGTATTGTGCCAAATGTTAGAATTGAGGTAGGAGGAAATATCAAAAAGGATCAGAAGGCAAAAGGGGTTTCAGTAAGATGCATAGATGTTTGAAAATGGGTAAGGAAAGAGCGTGAGGTTTTCTAGAAAAAACAAATATTCATGGAAAGAAAAAGGGGAGAGAAAATACTTTTCCAGTTGCACCCATAAGGGAGATTGTTCAGTGGGGGGGTGAGATCCAGGGAATGGATAGTTTCAAGATGAAAGGAGATTGGTATTTTTGAAAGTCGGGGAAATTAACGCCACCTTCTGATTTAGAGGGAAAGATATGCAAGATTTCTTCCCGTTCCAAGAAGGAGAAAAGTATGGAGTTGATTTGCTTAAAAGATTTAAGGCAATAGAAAGGGGAATGTTAGAAATAGTGTAGAGGATAATGGGAACCAACATAATTTTAAGGGTGTCAATGCAACACCACCAGGAGGATTCAAGGGATGTCAATGAGTGACCAGGCCACTTAATTTGAGTTTGCAGTCTTTTAGACTTAAAGAGATAGAAGTTCTGATTGAGCGGGAAAACCCTATCCCTAAATATTTGAGTTTGGTTTTGGTTCAGGAGAAGTTTGTAGTAGAGACATCTTGTTTGTAAGTATGTTTGTTAAGGGGTGAGATTTCACATTTGTCAGATGAAAAAAGATCAGACCGCCTGAACAGAGGCCAAAAGTGAGATGTGAGAATGAGATATAAATAAAAGGCTGCCATCTGCATAGACTGAAGTTTTAATGTGTTGGTCTTTCCATGTGAAGCCATGTTGATCTAGATCATGATCATGACTAATTCTAGAAAAAAAGGTTCAACTGCTAGATTAAAGAAGAAAGATGAAAGAGGGCATCCTTGATGTACACCTCTATCTAATGTAAAGTAGGAAGAAGTGTGTCCATTAGCGAAAATGGCAGCTTGAGTAGAGGTGCAAAGATAGGAAATAAGGGAAATTAGTTTTGGTCCCAAACCGAACCATTTTCAAGGTATGAAAAATAAAAAAAAACATTTATGAGATCAAAGGCCTTCTCGGCATTCGCTGCTTAAGGATGCATTGAAAGATTAGATTTGGAGAGAATGTGAAAAAATAAGTATTATCAGATATATAATGTCCCTTGACAAGGCCAGATTGTTCTTGACGGAAGAGTTTCGGTAAAAGGGAATCTAAATGAAGAGCTAAGGTTTTGGAATATTTTGTAGTCAGTTTTGACAAGGGAAAAAGTTCTATATTTTTTGCATTGATGTAAGTCTTTGCTCTACTGTGGAATAGATTTAGGCCCAGGTCTCTGTACAGGGGTGAATGTATGACATTGTTCTGCATTCTGTCCATCAATTGTTCTTTTTGCAATTGTCACCCCGAGTGGGACAGGTATGCCCAGACATGGGTCCCGTGCTCTCCATGTCACTGGAGTCAAGCTATACTGGCTGATGAGGGGTGAAACCCCCGAAACCGGTCCTAGGATGCTTGTTTCCAGTCCAAGGAGGGCCTGGCCTGGCAGTTCGGGCTGGACTGTTCCCATTGGGCGCAGGATCAAGACTGATTTGCATATGACTGGGTTTAAACTGGAATGGCATGGGGAGCAAAAAACCAATGGATTTAGGCCCAGATCTCTGTACTGGGGTGAATGTATGACATTGTTCTGCATTCTGTCCATCAATTGTTCTTTTTGCAATTGTCACCCCGAGTGAGATGGGTATGTCCAGACATGGGTCTCGTGCTCTCCATGCCACTGGAGTCGAGCTATCCTGGCTGATGAGGGGTGAAACCCCGAAATCGGTCCTAGAATGCTTGTTTCCAGTCCAAGGAGGGCCTGGCCTGGCAGTTCGGGCTGGACTGTTCCCATTGGGCGCAGGATCAAGACTGATTTGCGTTTGACTGGGTTTAAACTGGAATGGCATGGTTAGCAAAACATTATGGATTTAGGCCCAGATCTCTGTACTGGTGGGAAGGTATGACATTGTTCTGCATTCTGTCCATCAATTGTTCTTTTCGCTACTTTGGAATCAAGCATAAGAGAACATATAAGAAAGAACCACAGATTTGCCTTTTCGGAGAAAAGAGGTTATAAGAAAAGATAGTTTAGGGATGAGTAATTTGGTGAAATATGTGAGAAATACGACAGTGAATCCATCAGGTCCTGGGGCTTTGTCAGATTTGAGAGAAGATAAAGCAGTATGATGTTCAGGTAAGGTAATGCCATTTTCTAAACCAGAGAAGTCTGGTTGTGTGTTGACTTATTTGCGTGTATCTGAAATATAGTTCATAATGTCAGAATCAGTGGGATTATGTTCAGGAGTATCTAATTTTTTATACATTTATACAAATTCTTCTAATAATTCCATATGTTTGTGTAATAGATTGGGGTGGGCATCTAAAATAGATTCAATTTTATTCATATTCTTTTTTTATTTCAAGATAATTTGCTAGTAGTTTGCCAAATTTGTTTTGACCAGCGTAAAATTCGGCACTGGATTTGAGGAGAGAGGAGGATGCAGTGTGAGTGGAAAGTTTATTAAACTGAAGTCTGGCATTTATGAGTTCTTGTAAGCAGTCTTTAGATTTGAAAGTGTAATAAGGGTGCTCCAATTGTTTGATTTGACTAATGGTCTCTTTAGTGTGATTTAGAGAAAGTTTTTTTTCTTTCTAGACAAAAACCTGATAAAGAATTCATGGGTGGAACCCTAGAAGGCGTCCAATATAGTATGAAAATCAAGTTCATCCGTTTGATTAAACTGAAAGAAGTCATGAAAACAAGAGTAAGGGCAGAAGTGAATGATGGTTCAAGCACAATTGCATTATTGAATCTCCAGCTATTAGGTATAAAAGTATTGGGTACAATACCTAGATGAGTAGAGACAGGAGGATGATCACAAATTAGAATTGAGCCTATGTCAGCAGAGTACAGAGTTTGAGAGTGTGAAATAAAAATATAATCAATTCTAGATTGAATATGATGTGAGGGAGAGTAATAGGTGTATTCAGGTAGAGTAGAATTAGAAAGTCTCCAAACTCTATTAATGCCTATTGTTTAGGGACAGGAGTGAACAATTTCTGAGATTTGTTACGTATGTAAGTAGAGGAGGAGAAATTGTCGATGAGTGGGTCAACTAATTGATCACAATCTTCTGCAAGAATAAAATGACAATCTGGACATGGTAAAAGCTTTTTAGTTATATCTGACCAAAATTGACCTGTGCACCAGTGGGATCATAGATTTTGAAATTAGAGATCTGAACATTGTTAAGCATGAAACAGGTAAGCAATCATCTTCCCTCAGATTCAGTCTCTTGAGAAATTAAACAAACATTAAGAGATTTTTGATATAACGTTGCAACACCATTCTTCCTACCATTACCTGTTAAAAAGAAAACATTACCAACCCATCCCTTTTTAGTTTTGAAGGTTTGCTCTCTGTTAGGTGGATTTCCTGAATAAGGGCAATATCTGCTTTGAGATATGATAGGTGAGTCAATACCTGTTAACATTTGATTTGTGAACCCAAGCCCTTGGCGTTCCAAGACATACAGAAAACGAGGAGGAGATTGATGAAGGAGGGAGACGCACTGGGGAAATCAGAAGATGATACGGGAAGATAAAATCCTGTGAAGAGAAACATTGGGTAAGTAACAAAGAACAGATATTAAATAGACATTAAAATGGGCGCAAAAGCCTAGCGCAACAATATACACATAGCAACTATATTTATTGCTTTGTAATGAAAAGAATAAACTGCAACATGAGAAAATTATTCAACATTTCAAGATTAGGCAGACTTGGAAGAGTCCATGTTTCAACATTGTGTTATTAAAGAAACAATCTCAGGCAGGCTGGATTTTAAAAGGTGGAAGTCTTGATGTTGTAGGTGACTTTCAACAGACCGGGATGGAACAGATCAAAGTGGGCCCAACGGAACTAAGAGCTGGTCCGATGGTCAGAAATTCCTTATATCTGTCCGCAGTAGATTTGGCGTAATCCTGAGAAAAATATAAGTGATTGCCTGACCATAAGATTAGTTGTTTGGAGCGAACTGCCAACAGGACTTTGGGAAGGTCTGTGTATTCAAGAAAATACAGAAAAACGTAAAGGCCTTTAGGACATAGACGTAGCATGAGGAACATGTCCAAGTCTCGGAGCGCATTGTATATTTAAGGGGGGTGAGTATGGTATTTGTACTAGTTTAGGGAGGAATGTTTTGAAAAACATTAGGGGCAAGTTATTCTGGTGATTTCTATTTTCTAAATCTTTAACTTGTTTCTGTAGTAAAGAGACCTTACATTGAAGATGGTTGACTGTGAGAGCTGTGTTAGTGAGATTAGAGATGTTCTGTTCCTTTCTTCTAACTAAGACCATTTATCATCAAGGCTTTGAAGTTTTGCATTGGTCTCTTCCATGCAGGGGCATAACACCCTAATTTCCTCTAATATAAGGTCCTTAAAGACAGAGGAAGCTGACCTGGTGGGAGAAGATGGACTTATTTTTTTGCTTTTTGATGGAACATTTCCCTGCTGCATTCGATGAAGTGGTGCCACCTGAAGGTACAGCTGAAACAGGACTCCCAGATGGAGAAACAATTGAGTCCTCCATGACAAGTTGTGATGAAGGAAAGGAGAATGGAATGGTAGAATTATGTGGGATGGCAGAAAGTGCTATAGGTAAAGTTATGATCTCAAACTTTACTTTAATTCTGCCCATGAAAGAAGAGTGTCAGATATCAAGGTCTGGGCAATGAAAATAAAGACAAGGGTTCCATACAACCCAAAGGCACAGTAGGATATTTTGATTTGTCCTTGATATGTGCTGTAAAGTTCAGAAAATGTCTATATATGTGAGGAGAGGTGCAAGAGGGATATATTTAGTGTGACATGGAGGCAAAAATGGTAAAATTGTACATCTGTTGCGCTTATCTGTGATCTGGAATCTTCTCTTCATGAAGGTTTCATGGCTGTCTTTCTCCTAATGGAGGGCACCGGACGAGGGAAAAGTGTGTTGTGCTGTTGAGATCACGTGGGAGGCCTCAAACTGCCGAGAAAGGCATGTTGAAGTGTCGGCTCCTGTTCACACCTTCTGCACTGCAGCAGACAGCAAGCGGCATTGAGAACTGTCCGTGGATAAAAACTCTCCCGTCGCCTCACGGAGAGTTACGAGGATGCCACCATCTTCATTGGGCATCAAGCCACACCCCCATTTGGGATTATAATAAGAATGATAATATTAATAAAAATAATAAAACATTATAAACCGATCACGAGGACTGTGGGCTCTAAACCTAAAGGGCTTTAACCCATTGCTCAGTCTTTTAACCATGGTTAGCTAGAAACAGCCCAAGGCAGCAGGGCTATAATCCCATTAGTAGATTCTACCCACTGAGAAATGCTGGAGCAAAAAGATTGTTCCAGACATTGTTGTCCATGAACTGTTCCATTGTCTTTAGCAGAGTTCTCAATATTCCAGTGTTTCTTGCTTTAGTGAAAAACATATATTCATTTTACGTAACGACACAGCACCATGTTGGAGCCGTGTACTATAATCTTATGAGTACATGTTGGAAATACAATGATGATTGAGGGTTGTGTCTATTGCTGACAACTTTAAGGTTTGTAATTAAAGGATCACAATTAGGTGTCACACTAATGGCATGATGCGAGAAGCTATGCTGATGCCAGCAAGCTGAAACAAAGCAATGCCTTCATTTTAGATGTTCACCTTAGGCTAAACCATGTTATAGGGAAACATAATTGACAGGGCCCGATTATTTGACTGTAAGGACTTTAGAATTTGAACTCTCTCAACTACCGAAGGATAACAAGCACAAAATAAATAAACCATGCTTTATGTACAGTATTTTGAGTTTAGAGAATAGAATCCTAGCTGCAAAGAGCACTGTGTATTAGATTGCAACTGAGATATATTATGTGGTTGTTACTTGCCTAAAGTGATGCCAAATCTAGAAGCTGAAGTAGTATTCCTGAAATATATTATAAACAGTTTTCTAAACGCAATGCAAACTTATGGAATACACCAGTTTAAAAAAAAATGTTCATACACATAGGTTTTTCCTAGGCCAGCAATGGGTAAACAAGCATATCTACAAAAGCAGTTTCTTCAAACATTCAGGGACAAACATTTCTTTACAGTCATGGCAGCTTTTCTTATCATATTATAGATATCTTCCCATCTATATGTGTGGATGTTGAGTTGAAATGTTTTTGTTGGCTACACTATTCAAAGCACTGCAGAAGAGCTTTAACAGGACTAAGGCAAAAGTAGGTGATTACAGTCTGAAATACATGTCCAAAAGTGTATACTAGTGACAAACACAAAAATGGAATCAGTGACAAATGTGTAGATATACAAAATAAGGAAAATATTAAATGTAAAACTAAGAATTCAGCTTTGATGATCATATTTTGTGGACACCACTGTTATACCGAGCTCTATTTATCACCTATACTGTGTGTTTCTTCTGTCACTGTCAATTCATTAACTAATTCTCAACACAAATAAACCAAATATTCTTTAGATTGAGCCCAAGATGCACAAGAACCCCTTACTGTCTGTGATTCATTTCTGGATTCACTTTTTAAACATACTGATTGTTTCCCTCAAAACCATCTGAGCACTACTCCTACTTTTATAAAACACACAACCTCTGAAATTACGATAGTTAAAATTAAGTTTGAAAATAACATGGAATCATTAGTTAGACTGGACCTGGTAGGGCAAGATTCTAGCATTCTTCAGAATAAGTCTTATTCCTTTAAAGTCTCGGTCTGTGCTTTGCCTCAGGGGCCAACACTAAGTCCCACTCTATTTTACTTATATGTGGAAACTTTAGGGAATCTCACTCACTCTCACTCTCATGGTCTGTTTCTCATGGCTCATGATGACAGCACTCAAATTGTTGTTAGTTGAAGGGAATCTACCTTTTCTGTGTAGTCCTCCAGGATCTTTTGCCTTTTGCTGGACCCTAGATTTTTACTGGATTTAGAACTCTCTTTACCCCTGATAACCAGTGGTATAGTGCATGCACATCCTATTAACCTATGGTTACATTGACTTATCCCTGTTTGGTTTATTTAGTGTGCCTGCAAGTACCCTAGTATATGGTGTAAAATGTGCACATAAGGCCTAGAAGGTAAATGCTGCTTATCGACTGCAGCACCAACTGTACTATTCACTATAGAGGAAATGCAAACATGGCTTCATGCTTAATCTGTGCAGTTATCCCTTTAAATAGATAACAACTCACCACTATGTAAGCATTGTAGCCCACACTGTAGGCTGCACAGTATTTCTAAGTGGGACATGTAGAAAGTTAATGTTACCAAGTCCTTACAGTGATTGGACCCTAAAAGCTGTTTTGACTGTGTCAGGCCTAACTATGCTATATTGAAAACTAGGGAAAAGGGAGGAATACAGAGGTATGCCCAAATGACCCTCCTGTACCTGGGCAAAGGACATCAAGTAGATGAATAACAAAGAAGTACGGAGGGATGAATATCAAATTTATTTTCGGTAAGGTCACAATTAATTACCCTGACGTTACTGTATAATTTTACACAAAAGTTATAATCGTTTTAATTACCCACGCATGCCATTGGACCAGTCTCTTACCCACAAATCACTTAAAAAATAAATTGATCAAAAAGCATACAACAGTATATATATAATAACCATCAAAAAACATACAAATATGTATATTTATACAAAACACAGTTTCTCCAATACCCTAACAAGAAATTTGAAACACTAGTGTTCAGCCATAATATCTGAGTGATACACTTAGAGGTAGTCCTTCTAGCACATGAGGTACAACACCTCTCTATCCTTTCAGAAATGTGCTTCTAAATAATTCAACATGTTTGCATTAATGGTGACTCCTCCGTATAAAAGCTGTCGATGCAGACGCGTTTCAGCCGTCAATTTCTTCTGGCCTCCTCAGGACAAGGGTAAAGTAATATCTAAAATATCAATAGAAGCCTATAATTACATATATACAAAGACTATATATATCTCTATCTATCTCATATACATCCACACAGTGCGCCAGGACAGTGACACTGATCACCAAAAGTATTGACCTATCATCACCAAGTGCAACTAACGAACTGAGGTGCTGAGGTCATAGACGTACCCACTCTATGTCTAAACAAGGTACTTCTTGGTTCCTACCATCACCAAGTGTGACTAAAGACCTGAGGTGCTAGGGTCATTGCAAAGACAACCAAGTAGAGGCTAAACAGGATACCTCCTAGTGCTCCTTGGACTACTAAAAAGACTCCCCGTGCTCTTAAACTCTGTCCATATCATAGTGCTCCCATCTCTCTAGGCTGAAAATGAACCATTTACCCTCCTTATGGGCTTGCGTCACATCAATAGGCCAGCTCTCTATCTCAGACCCAGTACCATTCCCTGAATCAAGGCACCCTCTGCGTTCCGGTGCTGGCACCCTTGGTGGTACTACAAAGTTCCTGTGGGCCTTCTAAATCATACTGGGAGACTCCGAGAACGGGGCTCCAGTACTATAGTAATCGACTCAATGTATCCGAGTGCGGCGGTTACCTTAGACGGTGCATGCCATCTGGTCCACCCGGGCCTCCGTTTCCCGTCTGCCAATATTAATTTGTGGTCTGTCCACCTTAACAAAAAGTAGATGAAAAAACATTGGGCTTAGTTGGTGCTATTCGAAACCCTTGCTTTCTTATTCTAATTCAATCCCATGTCCCTCAGTCAGAACTGCTCAGTCACCTCTAGTTAAACAGTATGCAGCCTCAATTCGTTCTGTACGCTCCCCGACTCGAAATCCATATGTGGTGGTTACGGCAGAGTGCAGGGCTACACTAAAAAGGTTGGTTGTCCCGTGTAACCAGTCGCATGACGGCGTGTCAGTAAACACAGACGACAGACTTGCACGTGACTTGCTATGAAACTACGCGGATTGCATGCCACGTCTCGTCCACAGGGACGTAAAAGTCGGAAAACAGACTAATCTATAAACATCTGCACCTCAAAAAAATAAAAATGGTACAAAATAAATGGAGATCCATAAAGATCTGCTTCCACAATTAAGATGTGGGTATATCAAATTACCAGCTGTAGCTCGTGGACATGTGGACAATCTTGCCAATGTCCAGTTCTGCAACCTCAGTACACCATGCCAACGGGTCGTATCTACAGATTGGCTCACTCGAAGTGTTGCCCAAAACTAATGGCTAAATCGCACAAGAAGCCATCATGAATCTCATTATATGTACGTTCAAAAAACTTTTTTAATTAGGGAGATCCTACCCCCGTACATCTAAATGACGAAGTGGACTGGGTGTGACAACTCTAGTCCAACCCTGTTCTAGATCCAATAAGTCTGTACCCGGAAAAACACTGTGCACCTGCCCAGAAGACATGAAAAAACAAGCAGCTACTACTCAGCCTCTTTATTCCAGCTCACTGTGTGTAATATGTGGGCTTCCATTCTGGTCATACCTATATGAAGTGTACAATAACCCAACAGACATTAAATGAAAATAAACAATGGTCACCCCTACCACACCTAGGGAAATAAAATGAATATGCTTTTAATATTGCAAGGTAAGGAAAAGATTCATCCTTGTACCTTCAGATATACTGTAGCTCATACATCCATAACATTGTCAGATGTAACCTTTAAATTAGTGCCCAAACATCATTGCGATCGTTTAGGCCCTCAGTAGCTGTTTGGTATCTGTCTATCAAACGGGCTTCTGTGCGATTCAACGTCATTTCCAGTTGGACCTTCTTTTGTGCTTTCACTACTGTGAGTGCTGATCAACTGAAGTCGTTCTCACTATGCCCACATTCTGTATAATGCTGGACCAATGGTGCTCCCTGTATTCTGAATCTTATGTGAGATTTATGTTGTAAAACACGCATTTTGACTGCCTGAGTTTTTTGTCCGATGTATGCCTTCCCACAAGGACAAATCACTACATACACAACATTTTTAGTGTTGCAATTTGACAGTGTCTGTAGTATGTGTTTCTTGTTATTAATCATTCATATGTTGACAAGCGGTACAGTTATTACAATGGTAATGCCCTACTAATGCAGGGAGACCCAATAACCCTTACATCCTTTTTGACAAGTGGTTCATGGGCTGCTCTCACTAGATATTGTCTTAAATGATTTCCTTTTCGGAACGAGAAAAGTGGTTTAGGCATATTCAGATGTTCAACTAACCTCCAATTTCGGGAAATGATTTGTTTCACTTTGTTAGCTTTTGGATTAAAAGTGAGAACACATGTCAGTTGTTCAGTTTCTTGTTTCGTCTTGGGTGTTAAAAGACTTTCTCTTGGTGTATACCATGCCCGTTTGAGGGCCGCCCTTACCAACTTCTTCGGGTAACCCCTATCACACAATTTCTGTTGTAAGGATTCAGCATTTTTAAAATAGTAAATTTTATTGGAGCAATTCCGGCGTATTCTTAAGAATTGCCCATAGGGCAAATTTTCTTTTAAGACTTCTAAAGTGTCCCGAGGTGTACTCTACCAGTGTGTTTCTACCGGTGGGTTTAGTATATAAACTCACTTCTATCTTACCCTCATTGTTAAAAATCCACACATCCCAAAAATTAATTTGGACGTTACTTGACGACTTTATGAATCTCAGGTCAGGGGTACGGGCATTTAGCCATATGTGGAACCGTTCCAAATCTTCTTGGTCCCCATTCCACATTAAAAAAATGTTGTCTATGAAATGAACCCATTTGATAATGTTTGATTTAAAAGGTGATGTGTCCTGAAAAAAATCCATGACAAGGTTGGCTATTTCTGGGACGAAACAACACCCCATAGCCACACCCTTCACTTGTAGATATAGACCTTTTTTGAAGGTAAAGAAGTTGTTCTTTAAACAAATCTTTGCTAGGTCTAATAAGAAATTCAGTAGGTACCTGGTGTGGTCTTGCTCTCTGGTCCATAACCATAGCCATAACCATCAATGCCTCATCTTGAGGGATATTAGTATACAAGCTTTTGATGTCGGAGGAGACCAACAGTTGTTGGTCCCCATCAAACACCGAATGTCCAATTTAAAAAATATATATATATATATTTCTTTTTATTAAACATCATCGACAGAATTCACCATTGACACTTACGAGCAAGAGACCATACAAAATGTCAGACTACAATATGAAACACACTTGAATCAAATCACAGTGTATAATGTAGAGTAAGTCAAGGGGTTTCAGGAGTCCCAGTGTCCTGCATAGGAATTGGTGGAGTACAGATGTCCCCTCTGTAATGGTTTCATGGTCCCCACACTTTATTCCATTTCCCCGGGCACCCCCTTGCAACATAGACCAATTTCTCCCTGAACATACACCAGTCTAGTCCCTCCTTCCATTTTCCCAGTGCAGGTGGCTGACGTGCCCCCCAGTACTGCGCAATATTTCTTTTGCGATCATTAATGCCAGTTTAGCCCACTGTGTAGAATAAGAGGTGAGGTCTGTAGGTTCCCAAATATTCAGGAGGCATCTGAGGGCCTCCGACTGTAGATCAATATTCAGAACCACCCATAAAGTGCGATGTATTGCTTGCCAATAAGACTGTACTTTTACACAGTCCCATATGATGTGTATAAACGTGCCAATCTCCCCACACTCATGTCTGCACTCCCCCGTTTCTGCCCTACTCATACGTACCAAGCCCGGCCCTGTGTAATAAATCCTGTGCAGGATTTTGAGCTGTACCACTCGTAGTCTTGCCTGGACTGCCACTTTTCTCGGGGAGGAGACCGCCTCTTGCCAATCTTCCTCATCCAGTTCCAAGCCGTCTCTGACCTATTTCTCCTTTAGTGATTGCAAGGGATCCTCCATATTGTTAATCATTTTTTTGTAAATCAGGGAAATGGTTTTCTCAGGGAAGTGGACATCTAATATCCTGTCCTCCAATGGAAAAGCCTCCGGAATTGCGGATTTGCGCAGGACGTGGGTGAGCAAGGCATGCCGGACTTGAAGATACCGAAAATGTTCCGTGTCTGCCAGGCGGTATTGCTGTTGGAGGGAGGTGAAGGGAAGTATAGTCTGTTTACACCATATATCTTTGATCTGTGAGAGTCCAATAAGGTTCCATTTATCAAAGCCCTTGGATGGACCCAGCTCCTAAAGGTGGGTCCAAAACCCAGTTTGTCTAGCACGGCGAAGAGGTAAGGCCATTCAACCATATCAAATGCCTTGGTAGCATCCAGGGATACCAGCATGGCGGGTTCTAGAATAGTTGGTACCCTGCCCAGCACACCGTGTAAGCGGCACAGATTGAGAGCGGTATTACGATGTGGCATAAAGCCTGACTGATCCTAATGTGTCAATTACCTTAATCAAGCGCGTAGCTAATAGGATAGCAAGAATCTTGGGTTCTGCATTCAGCAGTGATATGGGTCTATAGGACGCACAGCTGGTTTGGGGTTTTCCCTCCTTGTGAATGACTGCAATATTTGCAACCCGTTGGTCAAAGGGAAGCATCCCCTTGTCTCTGCTCTCCAAGAGCATAGATCGGAGGAACGGGGCTATCTTATCTGATCTCAGTTTATACAATTCACTTTGGATGCCATTGGGGCCAGACGCCTTTCCCGAATGCACCCCCCTTATCGCCTGAGCCTCCTCATCGTCTGTGAGAGCTGACTCGAGATACTCATTATTTTCATCCGAGAGGATGGGGAGCCTGATATCCCTAAGCAATTCACTATTATCTTCATCTGTGTAGTTGCCAGTAGCGTGGTATACCGTTCGATAATAGTCAGCAAAGTGGTTAGCTATTGCCTGGGGGTCGGTTATGGGGACTGTGTCTTCGCCGTGTAGCTCGGGCACTAAGCGGGCCGCCCACTCCCTCCTATCCAACCATGCAATTAGCTTCCCCGCCTTATCACCATGTTCATAGATTCTGCTCTGCATATCTCTGCCCTGTGCCCTGGCTCTATCCTCGGCTATGCTTCTGTACTCATCTTGTTACAAGTTAAGGAAATGAAACTTTTCGGTGGTCACGGTCTGAGCTAATTCCTCATCCACTCTCAATATTTCCTCTTCTGCTCGCAATAACTCCGCCTGTTTATTCTTCTTCTTTCCCGCTATGAGGGATAGCGTTTCCCACGAATGACTCTTTTGTAAGCTTTCCATAACGTCTGCACTGAGTCAACCGTCCCTTCATTACCTTGAAAATAATTGTCTGTGGCCTGAGCTATTTTCTTCTGGGTTTCTGGGTCCCTCAGGTACCATGAATTGAATGGGGCTATCTTCCCAGCGCTCATTGGAACCAGCACTATCTGCATCCAGACCGGAGAGTGGTCCGAGATACCTCTACCCAGGTGACGAACCTCCCTAATATTGAACGCCTGTGCCGCTGGAACTAGGATATAGTCAATATGGGAGAGACTATTATGGGTTCCCGACAAGAACGTGTATTGATTTCTATCGGGGTTGTGGGTCCTCCAACCATCCACCAGACCCATTGACTCAAGCAAGTCCGGTAGCCACCTCTGTGACGGTCTGGGTTCCCGTGGGGGATGCTGGTCGAGCGTTCCAGACTGCACTGCGCGTTAAAGTCTCCTCCTATCACAAGGAGGCTGACAGGGAATGCCAGGAGGATACAACCCAGATCTTGGAATGTATCATTTTGAAGGCCAGGGGAACATACACTGAAAGAAATGTGGCTGTCTTGCCCTCCCACAACCCCGAGACCCCCATACACCTACCCCGAGCGTCAGACCATGTAGTTTGAATCGTGAAAGAGAACGTGTTTTTGATTAATATTTCCACCCCTCGCGACCCCGTCGTGAAACCCGCGTGTGCCACCAACCTACATCCTCCCTTGTTCAGAGCCTGACATGCGTTCCCAATAAGGTGTGTTTCCTGTAGAAGGATGACATCGGGGCGTGTCTCCTGATGTACTGGTTGACCATCCCACATTTAATCTTGCCACCCAGGCCGTTTACATTCCAGCTGAGGACTCTAACCCCTATATCTCTGTGTGTACCCATTGAAATGCAGACACTGTAGCTGCTTCTGCTCGGTGATTGATGTTTGCGTTGTCGAAAAAAACATACTCCAGACTCATTTCAAACTATAAAAACAGGAACTTCTCCTCCCAAGCTCCCCCCTCCCTGCATCCCATGCTCAGAATTGTTGATTGGACTGAACCTGAGAAAAAAATCGTTATGATCAAACAACCCCTCCCAACCACCCCCTACCCTGCTCCCCTGCACTCTGGGCTTCAACCTGCCCATGAATAAACTTGCAGAGTGCCTGTAGCCCCACCAACATGACTAAAAGTAGAAAATTGGGGTACGTGGTGCCATCCTCCCATCCCCTCCCCTCAATAATACCAACACTCGATCGTCTACAACTCACTCAAGGATGTACCCTATGACCGGTAGAGAGAAGGGTCCAGGATAAAGAATGTCTCTGATGGGCGAACCCAACCTTTTGGTCAATATTTGACATAGAGTCCCAGATCAGTGCATCTCGCAACCCCTAGCGCAAACCTTCCCCCCAAGTCAACTTTACCACATCGTCCGAGGGAAACTCCGTCAGCGATTCTCCAGCCACTCCACCGCCGACTCCGGATGCTCAAAGAACCAGGCTTGACCGTCCGCCTCCACTCGGAGTCTAGCGGGGAAGAGCATGGCATACTTGAAGCCTTTATCCCTCAGTGTTTTTTTGATTCCAAGGAACAAACATCTCTGTTTCTGAACCATCTGTGTGAAGTCTGGGAAGAACGATATCTCAGCATTCTCATACTTCAGGGGTGGGCCCGTCCTAGCATGCTAAAGAATAACATCATGGTTGCGGAAGTTATGGACTCTGGCTAGGATCGGACGAGGGGGGGCCCCGGGCCGCGGTCGACCTCCAGGGACCTTATGTGCTCGCTCTATGATGAAGGATTTTCCTAACCCCTTGGGTTTTAGATGGTTGAGGATAAGGTCCTCCACAAATAGATCTGTAGCTGCCCTTCTGATTTTTCCGGAACAACCAGAATACGAACGTTGTTGCGACGCAGGCGTCCTTCATAATCGAAAACACAAACTTAGGCTGCCCCTAGAGTGCGTTCCTACAGTTACCTACAGAGTTAGAAAGAGATGCAGTGCCAGTGGGGGCATCTCATAAAAAGTAACGGACTGGCCTCACACACATATTCGTCCAACTTTGATTCAGCTAATTTCCGAAATGTTTGTAAGTCCTTGACTTCCAGTTGCAATTGAGAAGTGTCTTCCACTAGGCTCATAGTGGTTAATTCCACTTGCTTCACCCACTCATTATTTTTATTCATGTCTGCCCGGAGCAGGTTGACCTCTACTGTTATGGCGTCCATCTTATGCTCAAGGGAGGTCTTGATACCCGCAATCGCCTCCAGGACGTCCTTAAGCATTGGTTCCGGTGTGGCTTCTCCCTGTGTTGCGCCACCCTTGCCTACAAGGGAGGAATCAGGCAGTGATGTCTTGGGGAGCGCGTACCTGTCCAACCGATTCTGCTGCATGGACTTCGACATTGTGGCTGCGACGCTGTTTCAGATCTTATGTCTATGGTGCACCACCTCTCAGGGCGCCCGCCCCATGATCACCGCTTTCGTCTCCGCTCACTGCAGCCCCCGGACCGGCTGCAGGTCTGGCGATTGGGTAGCTGGTTGCCCACAATGTCCAACCACCGCACACGAAGTCAGTGGACGCCCAGCCAATAGTACTCACTTCATGCCCAAAAGGTGTAGGGCTGATGGAAATGCGAGCAGGCCACCGCACCCCAGTACAGCCAAGTATCCCAGGTATCAATGTGCCATTGACAGGCCCGCCAGGGGAAAGACAGGCCTAGCGCTGTGGCCGCAGCGGACGGGAAAGCTATCCACCACCCACGCGCTCACCACAGGAGTTCGCAGCTTGGTCCACAGCAAAGACTGCGCAGGGTGGGCGCTGGCAGGAATAGCGTCTACATCGAGTGCGGCGCTCCGTCAGCAAGTATAGAGAGTGGTCATCAGAGGCATCCCCACAACCCCACGATGGCAGATCTGTGACTCTTCCCCAGGTTACCTTGAGCCAGTGCGTCAGCAGCAGGGCATAGCACCGCATATGAAGCCTGCAAATCTTGGTCTCCTGAGGGACTCGGGCTTGGCAGGAAGTCCGCACCCCTCCTCTTTGGGTCCGCTGCTGACGTTCAGGCCAGCCGAACCTCTGGAGCGGTGCGCTGATGTGCCACCTTTCAGGCCCAGGAGCTGCCGCCGCTGCTCCAGGGACGCCTCTGGCGGGGGGTGAGGAGTTGGCCAGGGATGTGTCTCGGCCACTGTGCTACCAGTCGCCGTGGAGCCCTCTGGTGTGTAGTTCAGCGCACTTGGGGTCCACAGCCAACCGTCTCCGTAATCAAGGCCCCGGAACCCACGTTGTTACCGGGCTCCGGGGATTCCCGGCCGCTCCTGGGTTCCCTGGCCGATGTCCTGCTGGGGACTCTGCGTATCTACTCCGGTTCGGATATCCGGGAGACAGGTCCGCCGAGATGGTGTCTGCATGCAGGTCCTGCCGACACTCGAGGTCCCGGCTTCTAGGCCACGACCAGGGCTCGCCTCAACACCAGCTCACACTCAGCCCCCAATCGCTGCTTGAAGCTCAGAGGGTCCGGATGTTGTGCCGGGCGCCTTCCCCTTAGGCAATCGTGCGATCGAGGTACGGATACTTGGGCCGGATTGACGGGGGATAAGAGGGTTCGGCGGAGCTCCGCTAAGCTGCGGCCATCGCACTTCGCGGCTTGGCCACGCCCCCGAATGTTCAATTTTCGAGATCAAATCCGTTGTATCTCTTACATACGCCTAAGTCTCACTCACAAATGGTTTAAAAAAAAATATCAATGTACTTAGCCAGGGGTTCAAGGATTGATCCACAGGTAGAAATAATCGGTCTGCCTGGTGGTTTCTGGGCATTTTTGTGTACCTTGGGCAGTACGTATATGGTAGGTACTTTTTGTGTGGTGAAGTTTGAGTAGTCATATTCCTTCTTACACAGATAGCCAGATTCCAAGGCTTCTGTGGTCATAAAATCTTTGCCTTAAGTTGAGGTGTGGGATTGTCAGTGATAGCGCGGTAGTGTTCTGGATTGCTTAGCTGCTTTATGATCTCTTTATCATAATCTTCGCTGTCCCACAGCACAATTCCCCCTCACTTATCGGCAGGTTTAACTACCGTCAGGAGATTATTCGCTAAGTTTTTTAATGCCGTAAGCTCGTTTTTAGCGAAATTTCATTTGAAGGAGATATGTTTCACATTAAGTGTATCTATTTTCCTCAGTATCTGGTTTTCAAACAATAGGATCTCATTAGGCATAGTGGCACTTTCTGGTCAGAAGGAGGACTTTTTCTTGAGGCCACTGATGTTCCTTTCTTGGGGCGCACTCTGGTTCGCAAAAAAGTTTTAAGCCTGATCTTACGTAGAAATTGGAGAACCTCAGTTTTGGTATCTACCGGGTCCTGCACAACTAATAGAACAAATGACAAGTCTTTCGGTAAAATCTTCGATGCCAATATTGTTAATGGATGCTTAGATAAATTGTAGATTGGCATTAGTTCATTGTTAGTTTGACCATTCAGTTCGGGGTTGTAATCTACCGTTTGTATACTCTCTGTCGTGTTCAAAAGAAGTTCTGTTCCTGAGGTGGTTGGTGTATTGGGGCCCACCATCCCCCTCTGTACCACCTGCCCCTGTGCCCGCCTCTGTCTCAAAAAGGAGGAGGGGCACTGGGATATTGATAGTAGGGTTGGTATGGTTGATAATATGCTCCAGACCCCTGATCTGAATCCGATGATGAATCCAAAAAAGTCAAAAACTTAGTACGAGACCTCCCTCTATACTGCTGATTCAAGGATCTCGGATTATTGGTCTTAAAAAAGTCCTCTTTTAAATAAGGATAAACCAAGTCCAATTAACTTTTGATATCCTTAGTTACTTTGGAAGTCTTTAAATTGACAGTATGAGTCTTAAAATCTGTCAATGTTTTTTCAATGGTTTCCAACAATGACTTGGGATCAATAGTAGCAGTATCACTTCCTATTTCCTCCTCCACTTTTTTTATTTCTTTTAATTCTTCCTCGCTGATTCGCAGCGCAGTGTTGATAGAAAGGACAATCCAGTCTCGTGAACACTTAGTCCCCACTCCGCTAAAATCTAGTAAGTATGGTTTATCATTCACAAAGTTAACAGGAATATTTTTTACCTGTAATCCTGCCGGAATGGTGTTGGTCTTTAAGTATTCTAATAGAACTTGTGCGTGGAGTTGCGTTCTAGTGTTTTTCTTTCTCAGTTGAATAAGTCGCTCTCCTTTACCGGAGCTCACGGTACCTACTCCCACAGTGTCCATCCTAGTAAGGAAGGAATTTGTTTCAGTCTATTTATTTCTTCTTCCCAATAGCTGACCATATGTGGCTCTGACATTATCCCTCACCTCGTGTATGTGTGGATGACCAACTAGACAGTGCTAATAATGTACCTGACCAAACAATATTTTAGACATCAAACAAAAAATGTTTTAAATTACTAGACATGAAGTATTCAATAGTGTCAAGGGCTTGAACAATCAGCATATATGCTAAATATACTGCACTTATTCAACTGACAAAACTGATTAGAACAATTAAATATTATAGCCGCCCCTCACACTTAACAAAGTGTAAATAAACAAAGGGAAAAAGGAAAACAGGGGTATGCCCAAATGACCTTCCTGTTCCTGGGCAAAGGACATCAAGTAGATGAATAACAAAGAAGTGCGGAGGGATGAATATCACATTTATTTTCGGTAAGGGCACAATTAATTACCCTGACGTTACTGTATAATTTTACACAAAAGTTATAATCGATTTAATTACACACACATGCCATTGGACCAGTCTCTGACCCACAAATCACTTTAAAAAAAATTGATCAAAAAACATACAACGGTATATATACAATAACTAACGCAAAACATACAAATATGTATATATATACAAAACACAGTTTCTCCAATACCCTAACAAGAAATTTGAAACACTAGTGTTCAGCCATAATATCTGAGTGATACACTTAGAGGTAGTCCTTCTAGCACATGAGGTACAACACCTCTCTATCCTTTCAGAAATGTGCTTCTAAATAATTCAACATGTTTGCATTAATGGTGACTCCTCCGTATAAAAGCTGTCGATGCAGACGCGTTTCAGCCGTCAATTTCTTCTGGCCTCCTCAGGACAAGGGTAAAGTAATATCTAAAATATCAATAGAAGCCTATAATTACATATATACAAAGACTATATATATCTCTATCTATCTCATATACATCCACACAGTGCGCCAGGACAGTGACACTGATCACCAAAAGTATTGAGCTACCATCACCAAGTGCAACTAACGAACTCAGGTGCTGAGGTCATAGACGTACCCACTCTGTGTCTAAACAAGGTACTTCTTGGTTCCTACCATCACCAAGTGTGACGAAAGACCTGAGGTGCTAGGGTCATTGCAAAGACAACCAAGTAGAGTCTAAACAGGATACCTCCTAGTGCTCCCGGGACTACTAAAAAGACTCCCCGTGCACCTTAAAATCTGTCCATATCTTAGTGCTTCCTTCACTCAAGGCTGAAAATGAACCATTTACCCTCCTTATGGGCTTGCGTCACATCAATCGGCCTGCTCTCTATCTCAGAACCGGTACCAATCCCTGAATTAAGGCACCCTCTGTGTTCCGGTGCTGGCACCCTTGGTGGTGCTACCTGTATGTGTAGGAATGGTAAGAAATCACAACAAAGTTCCCGTGGGCCTTCTAAATCATACTGGGAGACTCCAAGAACGGGGCTCCAGTACTACAGCACAGATTAGATTAGATTAGAGTAGCAGTATATAGAGCACCTGGTTACTCCAACGGAGTGTACCTGTGCTACGAATTCTTCCTCCATATCAGAAGTGAGAACCCCCATCCACTGGCTGAACAGCAATCGGCCTGTGATGCCCTGAAAAAACAGGTTTTTAGATTCTTGTGGAACAGCACTTCTGAAAGCTGCATCCTAAGGTCTAGGAGCAGTTAGTTCCATAATTTTGCTAATAAAAACACAAATGAACTCCGACCCAACCGGGCTTTCTGTATTTTAGGAATGGACAGCCTGGCAGTACCCATAGACCTGATGTTCCTCTTCGCTCTAAAACAGGGTGAATAAAGGGGCTAGATAGCTAGTGCCTTTCGCATTAAAGATTTTGTGGCAAATACATAGAGCTTTAAAACTCACTCTGTCTTCTACTGGGAGCCAGTGCAGTTCTGCGAGGGCAGCCCCCATAGGGGCTCACCTGCGGATGTTTAGTAGTAACCACCCTGCAGCATTCTGGACTCTCTGCAGATTTCTCATTTTGCCTTTGGTGACCCCTAAGTATAGAACATTGCAGTAGTCCATTCGGGAGATGATCACTGCCTGGATGATGATTTTCTTAGCTGCTGTAGGTAACAGATATAAAACTCTGTGTAACATTCGCAGTAGTCCAAAGCACATGCCAGCCACACTAGATATCTGTCCCTTGAACTAAAGTGTGTTATCAAACCACACCGCTAAGAGTTTTTGATCTTGGATTTGGGGACCGCAATCAAACCAAATTCAGACGGCCACCAGATGTGTGACCATATCAAAGGTTGCTTGCCAACCACCAAGAAGTCGGTTTTGCCTCCAGTTGAATTTCATCCAGTTGGCCAAATCAGTTAGACAAGCTCCCATCTTAGGAGCAGTCTCAGATTCATTCCTCTCCTGCGTGATAATCAGCTGAGTATCATCAGCATAAGAGACTAGTTTTACCCCATGCTTAACAACTCCCTCAGCTTAAGGGCGCATATAGACATTGAACAGAGTCAGGCTCAGGGCAAAGCCCTGCCGGACTCCTTGTAGTAGTGGTCAGATGTGAAAGGCTGCTGTAGGACTTGGAAAGACCTATCCTGCAGAACGTTGTTAATCCAGTCCAGAGTACTACCTCTGACTCAAACATCCCACAGCCGTTCCAAGAGTAGGGCAGGGGATACAGTGTCAAACGCAGCACTCAGGTCCAGTAAGATCAGGGCCGCCGTCTTACCTTCATCTGCGACCATCTTCAAAGATTCGAAGGCTAGACAAAGTGCAGATTCGGGGCTATAGAGAGAGCTGAAACCCAATTGGGTTTTGTGAAGCACCTGATTTTCCTCAATAAATTTAGTTTTTTGAAGAGTGAGAATTTTTTGCTATTTTGGCAAAGAAAGGAAGTATGGACACCAGTCTTATGTTTTCGGGAAGCGGGGGGTCCAGTGAGGGTTTATTCACCAGGGGGACCACCATAGCATATTTCCAATTGCTTGGGGCTTGCCCTGAACAGAAAGAGGACATTAGCAGATTGGTGAGCACTGGAACAATAGCTTATTTCCCTTGTAGCAGCATATTAGGTGGAATAACATATGTGGGGGATCCAGATTTAACCGCTGAAGTGTGTCCTTCACAGTAGGAGCTTGGAATTTAAACAGTCCCTCCTGAGATAGTTCACCCTTAGGGGGAAGCATTTATACTTTCTGCTGCCTTTTGGGAAGGTGGCATATATTTTCTCGATTTTATCTGCAAAAAAACTAGCCACTTGGTTACAGTATTCTATGGGAGAAGGTATCCATGCCGTAACCCGCTTGAGGGAGGTGAGCACCTTAGCAATGCAAAAGATATCTTTCGGGGTATTTTTTGCGGCTTCAGTCTTAAGCACATAGTATTACCTGTGAGTTTTCCTAATCTGTTCATGATATATTTTTAGGGCCTCTAGTTATTTTATTTTGTCCTCAAATACATAGGTCTTCCTCCATATACATTCGAGCCATTTACAAATATTTTTAAGAGTTAATAATCCTTCTGAAAACCAACCTGCTGATGGATTATGATGAGCACTTTACAGGGTTTCAAAGGCGCTAAGAGTCCACTACTTTTGTAATCCAGGAAATAGTTTGTTTGCTGGCTATCTGCGGACAGATATCAAGCATCGTCAAGCTTGCTGTCAATTTGGCTGTAAAAACCACAGGGGTTAGTTGCGACCATATATGGGACATTTTTGTCCCAATATGCTGTTTCATCGGGCCTATATCTTTCAAAACTTCCAAGATCTGAAGAGGGAGGATAGAGTGATCAGACCACGCTACCAGAACCAGTGGCAAGGCTATTATCTGAGTACTATTGGAGAAGATATTATCCAGAGTGTGTCCCCTCATGTGTGTAGGGGTGTGTACTAACTGTGACAATCCTAACACTTCTAGTTCTGTTCTTAATACTGAAACTTCTTGACTAAGCTTATCCTCAAAATGAAGAGTCAAGTCCCCTAAGACTACAAACGTCGCATGCCAGATGGCATAAGGGGGTAGTACCTCACTAAAGCAATAATAAATGATCTGGCCAGGCCCAGTAGTCTATGAATTAAAAAACCTGCCATTGACCTATCATTGTTTAGGGATACAGAAAAGAAGGACGCTTCAAACCCAGAGATTGCTATTTCTGCAACTTTAACTTTCTTAAAAATGACTGCTAAACCCCCACCTCTCTGAATCAGTCTATCCACTCTTAAGATGGAGTAGCCCTCAGGTATCGCATCCAGCACATCAGGTACTGACTGTCCATGAAGCCAGGTTTCCACCAGGAACAACAGCGCTGGTTCCTGGTTAGTTAATATAGCTGAAATGTCACACTTGTGCTTACTCAGAGACCTACAGTTTAGCAGCAAGCATAATAGAGAGCTGATTCTAGGTCCTATGTCCGTTTTGCTCATACCTCCCTTTAGTGAGAAGTTAAAGAAGAAATGACACTGCATCCGTGGACCTCCTCATCAGCCTTTATCGAATGAAGACACTCCTTTGCCACTTCTGTTCTACAGGAGAGAATCTTTTATGGCGAGTAATATACCGGAGCCCTTATCGGACGGGCAGGGTGCCTGGCCCCTGGCGCTGTCCGGGCATGGACGGGTGCAGAAGGACTTGCCTTTGGTCTGCCTTTAGCCAAATTAGTAAATACTAATACTGTTTCTCTGGAATAGAGACAGCTTGAAAAATAAGCAAACCACTATTTTTAATAGATATTAAAGATTCATTTCAATAATGAAGGTGGATATTTACAAATATTGAGAAGCAAATTTTAGAAAGTTATCCTTTACCTGCCTGAAGAGTCAGAAGGCTAATTAGCATATGTCTCTGCCAGCTTTATGTCTGTGTTTAGACATGAATAGGTGTAAAAGAGGTGTGAAATGCCTCCTAGGAGCAAACAATAGGCCATTACGAATAGACTCCTCTAAGCTCCACAGAATATGCTATATGGGGGCTGTGGATATCCTTTTTCAAACCACAGTGTCAAATTCTGCTTGACAGGTCTGATGAGCCACATGTAACACTTAAGGCATACTTAAAAAGGTAAGAACAGGATGCCAAGACACTTCTTATGGATCCCCTGTCTGGTTGCTGAAAAAATCATGCTTTTGTCCTACCACATGTATGTCTCTGGGTTTTTTCAAATAAAAATGCCTGCTTCAAGCTGGATTTTAGTGTAAGATGTGGCAGGACACTCAGATTACCATAGTTGACTTCCCTCATACACCCCCATCTCTCAGAGCTTTTAGTGCGGCCAAATGCCTTGGCTCACACCATTTTGCACCTGTTTGCAGTAAGGCAAACAAGAACTTCTGAAAAAGTGGGTAGGGTTGGGCTAGGAACTTTTACCCCATTAGGTAGGGAGGGGCCATGAGTCGGACCCACCCACTAGCTCATGCCAAGCACAAATGTGAAAACTACAGGCACCCACTCGAAACACTTTCTCGACTTGTGGAACATCATACTAGAACTGGACCTGCTGTCTGTAACCTGAGAGGAACCTTGAAAGACTGGACCTGGTTCCTCTTGTACTCAGGACCAAGAAGTGGGCATCAAGAGACAGTTGAATGACCTCCTGTGTGACTACAGGGAGACAACAAACTACAAGAAGCCTTGTCTTCTTTTTCTTTTGTCCTCATTCACCTCTGACCGCAATAGCCGCTCAGAACGTCGGTACCAATCGCGCCTTGGAAGCAGGTGCAGAAAAATATAAAGTCTTCCCCCCTGCGGGTAGACCTGTGAGTTGGACGGCATTACCGCGATAAAAGGGAAAAGGTCACTCTCCAAATTTCATCCGACATAAACCAGTAACTGTTTAGATGTCCCATAATGTAAAAACGGGGAAGGGGCCCATCACAGTCTAGAGAGATCCAGAGAGGTATAATCATAGGGCAAAGCTTTAACCATACATGGAGGAGGGGCCCTGTTTTGTTTACCAAGCGTCCGAGTCCAGCCCTCTTATTAGGGGGTTCCAGAGAGCAGTCTTCCTCGTAGATTGAGTCCCCCTCAAATCCATTTTTGATGTTTAGATTGCTGATTCTAGCCAGTCTGAAAGCTTGGGAGGAAGCATTCCACCCATCTGCGACTTATTTCCCTTCTCGCTAGTAATATAGCATAGAAGAGAAAGGCTCTCGCAGGGCCTGTAACTTGACTAGAAAGTCCGAAAATAATCATAGAGAGGCTTACCTTAACTTGGGCCCCAAGCATAGCGGAGATAGCATTACTAACCTTCGTCCAAAACTCAAGAATTACCGTGCATTCCTGGAACATGTGGATGTTGGAGGCTCTCTCCAGTCCACATTTCTTACATTTTACCAAAGGACCAGTTGTTAACTTTGACAGCTTTTGAGGCGTTAAATAAGCCCTGTGGACGGGAAAAAAGTTATTCCTCCTTAACCAAGCTAGCTTAACCATGAGGACCAGTGTGTTCAGTGATACTTGCAAGAGATCTTCCCAGGAGTCTCCCGGTAGGCAGGCACCCCATAGTTCTTCAGCCAATCTGAAGTCTCCATCAATTGTTTCTTCAATCTCCCAGTATCACCTGGACACTTATTTTTTCCCTGGATGTTCTGCCACCAAGTGTTCTTCTAAAGAGTTACCTGCACCTAATGGAAGCTTCAAATTCTGGGCCCAGCTTTTCAGCTGGATATATTTGAACCTGGAAAGCTCTCCCTCCAGAGTGGCCTGTAATGTTGACCAAGGTTGGATTGTGCCCTCCTGGGCGAGGTCTCCCCAAACACTGAGCCCAACATTCCTTATTGGCTGTGCTAATTTGTCTTTCCGATACTCTGCGGTTTCGGGGGAGTCCAATAGGGGGGCGAGACTGGAATAGTAACTAAGTCCCTTCAATCTTCTGAAACTAGCCCATGTTCTGGCTGCAGGCTGTAACACCTTTGATCTTACTTTTACAATGAAGTGGCAGAGCGTGTCTTGGGCTTAAAAACACACTCCGCCACTTCAACAACGCAAGGCTGCGCCATACTTACAAGAATGTGGTGCAGCCTTGCGTTTCCCCCTGCGATGGCGCTAAGTTTAACAACTTAGCGCCAACGCAGACACCCTTGCACCAGAGTGCAAGGGTGTCTGTGTGCAGGGGAGGATTGGTTATGTGTAGGAAGGTGTCCCTTCCTGCACATAAACAAACTTAAAATGCCATTTTGTAACATTCATGTGTGCTGCATGAAGCAGCACACATGAAAGTTACAAAATGGCATTTGTTAAAAAGGTTTGTTTATGTACAGGATGGGGCACCTTCCTGTACATAAACAAACCATGGCATTTTGCTTTTTCCATGTGTGCTGAACAAGGCAGCACAAATGGAAAAAGCATTTCTTGTCATTTCACCAACTTAAGACCAGGATTTTCCTGGTCCTAATTTTGGCGCTGCCTCCATGTACGCCACCCTTGTACATAGGGGGCAGCCTCAAAAACATTGGGTTTTGCGGTGGAACTCCCACTACAACACCCACTGCACGCCCCTTTCACGCTAAACATAGTGGGAAAGGAGGCCTTATGTACAAGGCAGTGTTAAGCCACGTTAAGTGGCTTATCGCTGCCTTGTACATAAGGCAAGGCCCCTATTGCCACGGGAACGTCACAAAAAGTGACGTTCCCGTGGTGATAGGGGCTTGTACATATGCCCCTCAGGGTCCCCATATTTAAACATGAAGGCCTCTTTGCCCAATCTAGCCCCCTTCAGCATAGCTGACAACATGGACCCTACTCCAGAAGCGTCAAGGGATTTTAACAGCATTCTGGAGTGAGTCAGCTTGAATGCCCATGCGTAATACCGTAGGTCCGGAAGGGATAACCCCCCCTTCTCCCTTCTGCATCTCAGCTTCTTCTAGGCAATTCTAGTCCCTTTATAAAGAAGTATCCAGTCAAGCGACCAAACTCTCTTGACCTTCCTAATTTTCAGGTCTTTCAGGTCTAGGTACACCCCTGAGTGGTCAGACAAATGAGCCGTCAGATACCCAATATCCTGTTTTTTTTTTCCTGAGACTGAGTATAACTAAGAAGTAGTCTATTCTGAACTTGTGACCGTATTTCCGGTTATAGTAGCATACTCCCATTTGGAGGCCAGATCTTTCTCCATATATCGCTCAACCTCAACTGCTTCATCATTAAATGTAGAAATGCGCGGGAGTTATATGTTGCTGCTGCTCTACTATTTAAAGATTTGTCTAACTTCGGGTCTAGTACAATATTAAAATCACCTGCCTGTCTAGTAGGTACGCAAAAACTGATTTCAAAGGTGCCGGGTCATCACAGTTTGGCCCATAATATCCTACTAGGGAAATTAGATTGTCCAAGAGGGAAATTTTTGCAATACCCCACCTTCCGCATGTGTCAACTACTGAATCGATTATATGTTCCCTAGTTTGTTTCTTTACTTGTATTGCCACCCCTCTTATGTTAGCGCTGTGGTCAGTGCAGATCATAGGGTCAACCCAGTTTACATTTTTAAAGATAACTTTACATAAATTTTTTATCAGATGGGTCTCTTGCAAGATAATTTTTTGTGCAGGGCAGTCCTTAAGATACTGTAAGATCTTAGCTCTTCTTTTAATGCGTAGCCCGTTAACATTCGACGATAGGACGATAGGAACTGTATCATTTTTTAGGTATAAAGAATTTTTTAGGCCATAAGGACCAGCCTGCTGCATTTTCCTTAGAAAAATATTTGACTGAGGTGAAAGAGGTACATTATTTCCCTATATGCTCCCAACCCGGTGTGCCCCTCCCCCCTCTGTCCCTAACCCCTACCCTGGAGAACCCAACCCACCATTTTCCTGGACTAGATGTAAGTACTAGCTGCTGTATCGGGAGACACCCCGCCACCAAAACCCTCATGCATGTAACGCCTATTGCTGCACGAGTGTATTAGGTAACTGTCGTGAACATGTGTTTGCCTCGCTCTACCTGCCCCACCCATAGCGGCCGGGGACTATAGAAATGCCTTGTATTCTGGTTCGATAGCAACTCCAGATCGGAAAGGGATGCTCTAAAGCAGAATGAGGGTCTGTAAGTCTTATTTCTCTCCTTTCCTAATGCTCTCTAGAAGCTCTTCATACTCTTGTTTAGACTGCACGTTGTGCATTTTATTCTTGAGCATGACTTTCAGGGACACAGGGAATTTAAGTTGTGCCACTGCCCTTAATTTTTTTATTCATCCAGCTTTTTTTCCCAGCTCCCACTGTCTGTCCAAGGTAGCTCTAGCAAGATCCGATCGTATTTCAAAGGAAAAGTCTTTACCCTTCAATGATTTTGCTTTCAAAGCCATATTAAAAAATATATTTTAGGGAGTATGTGTGGAAATTCAGAATAATTTTTCTAGGTTTTGTTTTATTGGGGTTTCTTCTGAAAGGATCTCTGTGTACCCTTTGAATTTATTTACTCAGTTCTTCCTCAGACTCCTCGATCTAGATTATTTCCTTGATTAATGTGACAATGTAGGACCTGAGGTCATCTCCTTTCTTCCCCTCTGGACCATTAAGGATGCAGAGGTTGCTCCTCCCAGAATTGTTCTCCAATTGTTCTAACTTGTCCTGAACCACTTGCTTTTCTCTTGTAAGGACCAATATGTCCACTTTTGCGGTGCTCAGCTGAGCTTTTAGTTCCCCCACCGAACTCCCAAGCATTTCAGTCCTCAAGCTCAGAATCTCAAATATTTTCTCTAAGGATTCGCAGAAAGCCTTGATATCTCCTTGATTGGTTTCAGAAATTGCAAAGCCTTTTTTAATTTCTTCAGAGAGGGTATGAAACATAACTTCCATTGGCATGGATGGCTTACTCATGGAATTGCTCGGGGTTAGACCAGCTATACCTAGCTCTGTCTCTGATTCTCCACTCTGGGGAGATCTGCTGGAGCTCACTGGGGTGATGTTTTTATCCATTGTCTCAGTGGAGGGCTCCCGCTGGCTATCTGTAGAGTTCAATTGGGGGGCATCCTCTTTATCCGCCATGTTGTTAGGGCATACTAAACTTCTATGTGCCTCTGCCTGCTTAGTAACGTCTACTACAAAAGGTTGAACCTTGAAGTAGGGCCTTGGAGGGGGAGTGATTTTTAGTTTTTCCACTTTTTCTAGTTTTTCCTCCCCCATCCTCTCCTGCTGCTGTGGCCCTTCACCTCACACTGCAAAAATGTGCGAGTCTGCTCATTCTTCCAAGTCTTGTGTGGGGTTTTGTGAGGGGCATGGAGAAACCCTCCCTCCTCTACTTTTGGCACCCTTTCCCCTCATTATTCCCAGCTTTCTCCCTCCAACTGGGGGTTTATATCAATTTGGGTGCACCCCCTTACCCTCTTTTCCTTGCTTTAATGATGCTGCTGGGAGCAGAAGATCCTTAGGAGTATACTGGGATGTTTCCCAGAGCTGACCTTGTGAACACGCCTCCTGCCCCTCCGTCTTGCCTCCTCGAGTGTGCTGGCTTGTGCCCAGACTTGATTCCTCCTTGGCAGGGCAGACAGCACGTGCTGCCACTGCCACTGCTGCCCCGGAGGAGACCGCGCGCTGCAGCTTTACGGCTCCTCCTGAGCTCCAGGACTGCCTCCTTCCAGCGAGATCGGGCTCCAGAAACTGCCGAGGCTCCAAGGAGTGCTGGAACTGCGCAACACATTCCCCAAGAAGGTGATTTTAGCAAGGGAGGGGGGAGTCTTACGGTCCATAATTGCAATGGCTCCGCTGATTTTGAGCGGCTGCGCTTGTGGCATCGGTGCGGGTGTTCTCCGGCGTGCAACGGCTGGCTCAAGCTGTGGCTGCCAAGTTCTCCCCACAAGAGGCCTTATCTTGGAAGTACCTAGCTGACCAGTGGCAAATGGACCACTACTGGACTCTGCTGTTGGCTTTGGCTCAACATCATGTGAGTCTCCAGGTGCCTCCCCTGAGGCCCTGGGGGGCTTTAGTAGTGTACTCCTTTGGTGGATTGTGACTTAAAAGTATGGGTGGGTAGTTTCACTCCACAGAATTCCGCAAAGTTACCTAAAACTCTGCAAGATTTCGCAGAGTTCCACGAGTGGCGGAATTTATGCACGTTGCGCTGCTCGCTTTTTGCAGGAGCAATACCACCGGCGGCACAAAATATGTGCCAAGTTGCTCCCCATTTACAAAGTGACACATTTAATCAGATTTGTCACTTTGTAAAGCCCTGCGCTAGATAATACCTGTGCCAGATATAATATATGCAGGGTGGACTTCCCCAGCACAAAGCCTCATAGAAGTGGCACAGTGAAATCTATCAGATTTCATGGTGAGCCGTTCAATAAACATGCTGTAAGGAGGGCGCACTGAAAAGGGTTACATAGCTGCTTTCACTAAGCGTTGCAACACTTTTCATAAAGGAGGCCCTCAATAGATTTACAATAGTTGATTTTTCACTCATACAGTTTAAAATTCTCTTTTTTTGAATAAGCAGAATGTACTTAACAATTGCAATAACAGTCTAATTGCCCACATTCCCAAAAAGGTAGCCAGAGCATCATACCATGATCTCAGTCCATTACTCACAAAGCAAGGGTGCAGGATTGTTTTTCTTTTATTAAAGAATAGCGAGCAATCTAACAGTTGGTGTGTTACAGAATATTTAATTTGCTAATTAAAATGCAATGGCCATTGTTGTCCAGCACCCTCCTTTTGAACCCACAAATCCTCCACTGTAGGTCTATCCTGGTTCAGAACTGTAAGATTGCGCTCCTTAATGGTTTATCCAGGAGTTGACCCAAGTAAGGAAAAGAGACTCCCCACACCAAGATATTCTAATGAATGACTTCCAGAGTTTTTTGCAGTGAGGCACTGATTGTCTCTGGCTAATGAGTAGGCTTTAACTCTCCAGCAGAGCTCTCTTAAGCTGATTCCCTTTCATCTGATCGCCAGCATCTGTCACACCAAATCCCATACCAATTTTCCTCACTCACGAAAATTTAAAAGGGATTTGCTTACAGACCGCATTATATCCTGCATCATCATTGACAACAATATATCCATGGGGTCAATATATCTGAAGTCATGGACAAATTGCAAGGCATGCAATGCGATCTATCAATCACATTCCAGGAATAAAGATCTAACTCTAACCTCACTGCCTGCAACATTGCATTTTTGGGGAGCATCAAGAGTGTCTTCGAACATAGTCTCTCCAAGGAATCCCAATCAACCCCCTGATCAAGGGCCAATAATTCGAGCCCATAAAAGGCCCGTGGGATTAACTTTCCTACAAAGGCCTTTCTAAGGGGTCAATGAATAACCCTCCGTGCTTCTGATCAAATCTCCTCAGAGCATTTGTAGTGCTAAGTACAGCAGTTCTCCCCTTTGTACAATGGTCCCTTTCTAATTCCAAGAGAAAGTAATTCCTAAATATTTATCCTTATTTACTTGTTCCAAAAGTGAGTAATTAAGGAACCACGAGTATCTCTTTGGCTTATTTGAAAATATCTTAGTTTAGGTTTTGTCCACATTAATGGTGAGTTTGTCACACAATAAGCCTTTAAAGCTTGTAACTTCCATTTTAAGCCGATTGGTGTCAAATCCATCAGTACTATGTCGTCCGCATACCTAAGACAATGAGTATGCATTCTTACAATCTTAGGGGGGATTAACTGCTCCTAGAGTGTCAGGGAGATAAGAGTTGAATAAACTAAAAAGTGAGGGGGCCCAGGCGCAATCTTGTCTTAGCCCATTATTCACAGGAATTGTATCTGTTAGATTTCCCAAACAATTTAGGTCAATCTGTACCCAATTATTTTTGTGAAGTGCCTGAATAATGGTCAACAGATCCTTGGGGATGTTCCATCTTGCAAGATTTTCCCATAGGTTGCTGTTATCCACTTTTTCAAAGGCAGCTTTAAAGCCAACAAAGCGACAGCACAGTTTGCCTACTGTGCTTATTGCTCTGTTCAGACTCAGTCTATAGACTTCCCTTCTCATGGCCTGACACTCAGTATCAAACATGCCTGTTTGCAGTTTCCTTGATGATATTTATAATGGGCAGTCATTGTTCAAAACGGCCTGTAGTTTACAAATCAACCATCCATACAACTAGTGTTGGTCACTATTAACAGCCGTAACATCATCGTTAATAAAAATCTTAGATAGTTCCTTGGCCTCAATAATGAAGTCCCTTATCCTATGCTGGTAGACAGCTGGTAAGGCCAGCCAGGGCTGGTTCTCTGTTGAAGTTGAGAACATATTTAAACACCAATTTCAACACATAATGGTCATCTGTCCACTTGTCGATAACTTGGAAATTTGCTGCAACACCAGAATGTACCATTGAGATGAAAATGTGATCAATGTGTGTTTTGTTCTGACTATATATAAATGTTACAGCAGCAACATTCATATTAATAAAACCACGACGTGCAAGTGCTGATGACAATTCCTGAGCTCTGTTAGCAAATTTCACTCCCAAACACAATACCTGTGGGATCCCCTACAAGCTCAGAGAGTCCTGTAAGCAGTCATGAAAAAGAGTTAGTGACATTTTAGTGAGATAATCTCTGGCTAAAACCACATGGGCAAAGAGGTATTGACACCGAAGAGCATGCATGTCCATATTCAGTTTAGAGAAATTATACCCAAACCTCTTAAAGTTCAGTGGAATATAAAAGTTAAAAGAAACCATTCAGTCCTGAGCCTATAAGTATTTGCTAATTGAATTAAACAGCCCAGCAGCCAGGTCCAGGCTGTCTCTAGCACAGTGACTCTTTTAGCAGTGAGATCAATATGAACTGCCCATCAGAAGCCTGTCCTACCATAGAGGGTAAAATGGCGTCCCTGCTAATAACAATAAACCCTTCCGTTGAGAGGCCTTCCAACAGCCTGGTTTCTTGAAATATTAGAATGGCATACTTCGATAGAATGCATTTATAACTAGTTGAGTTCTTAAAAGCAATAAAACTGTGAATATTCCAGACCAAAATGCTACTTGCTGCGGGTTGCTTGGGGACCTAATCGTAATACCACTCAGTTTCTCTATTTTTAAGATTATATTCATTGCATCCATTATGCTTGTACTACTGATCAGGTTCATACATGTCCCTTCTTCCCTCCTATTTGTCATTAGTGAATGTAATAGTTGTGATGCAATGTGAGGGATCTCTTTTTTCAAGATGCCATCGATTTACCTTACCCAAACAGTGTAAAAGCAGGTGCGGCAATTCAATTTGTTTAGGGACCAATCCCCATAAATGTTTTACCAGTAGAATAGTTTGTGGAATCACATACATAATTGTGTTTGTCATATCACACTTTAAATTTACAATCAATTGGGGAGAGGAGTTGGCTTAACAGCTAGGGCTGTCGACCTCAAAGCAGGGTAACTGGGTTTGAGTCTCAGCAATGACGCTGAACATCCTGTGATTTTGGGCAAATCACTTAGGGGCATATCAACAAGGGCTTTATCTCTGCTTTTTTGGCTTTAAAAGCCAAAAAAGCAGAGATAAAACTAGCGCCCTATCAACAACAGGGTGCTAACACGCAAATTTGCATGTTAGCACCCTTTTACTCTACGCTTCCCCTTGCATCTCTAATGAGATGCAAAGGGGGCGTTCCAGAGTAAAATAATAGGAGAAATGTCGCTAAGCGACATTTCTCCTATTAACAAGAATGTCGCTAACGCTGTTAGAGACAAAAAAAGCAGCGCTAACCGCGGTTAACGCTGCTTTTTTACGTCTGCTAATTTTCAGACTTAGCCATGATATCCTATGGAAGGAGGATATCATGGCTAAGTTTGCCTGTCCCTATCAACAAGGTAACGTGTGATTATCGCTGGGTTTCCAGCGATAATCTCACGTTAGCCTGTTAGCGTGTAGATTGTTATCGCTATTGAGATAAGCGTTGCTAATAGCACGCTATCGCAGCGATAAAAATTCACGCTAGCCGGCGATAATTATCCTCACGCTAAGAGCGCTGAGCGATAATTATCGCCGGTTGTTGTTGATATGCCCCTATATCTCCCCATGCCTAACAAAAAAAATGAATGTGTCCTCATGTAATGCAACTGGTGCTATGTAAAGTGCTCTGATACCTGATTTGGGTCAGGTTCACGCTATATAAAAACTCTGTAAAAAAAAAAAAAATACATTTTGGTCTCCCCCACACCCTGGTTCATAGCAGATCAGCAAATCTTGCTCAATTTATAAATTTTTTCCTCTAAATTATTTTGACCACAAATAGTTTTGAGGAGAATTCTGCTTTAGTTAATTCACCTTCATGAGACATACAAAACCCTACCAGCTCCATATTCCTTGATTTTATTTTGCTTAAGGAGCTTGGATCGGTCTAATGACAATAGCTTAATTTTTCTATTTCCCCTTTTTATCAGCAAAAAATAGATGGCTTTTGTAAATGTCCCCATTGTCTTGGAAATGTTGGATGGTGAATACAGACCTGTTTTCATTTGAACTGTTCTGGTCCTGCCTCCTCCCATCACCCTATGAACTGGGCCAGTTTGCATCTCCTCTACATCAACTGACCTATAATCACTCACAGGGTTGGTCATGCTTGGCCTCTACCTTTTTGGCTCAATAGAACCATGTTTCAGCTGTCTAACAGCCTGCCCTTTTCCCAATTAGGGAGGTCCAATTGAAGCAACTTATTGTTCCCTGTCCCTTTGTAACTATACCCCGGATGTTAACATTTGTGGTATGCGAGTCTTCCCATGAGTCCCATATGGTTCTTCCTTCTACCAATTAGCAAGCTAAAACATGAGAGGACCCTTTTTTCCCATACTCCTCACTATAATGATAAAAGGTGGTAGGACACAAGGTTAAATAAAAATTTTCTGATTGGTCAGCTTGATTATCATCCGTTAGCTTCAATTCTTGCTTAAATCCGCTTTGGTCATCAAGTATGACTTTATTTATCAAATTCTTGCAAGTCCGTTGATTTTAAAACCAGGGCTCGCATAATACCTTCTAATCGTAGAATCTGCTTTGCCTGTTGAGTATTTAATAAAACTAGGGCTTTCAAAAAGCCCTGGAAAGTAGATTGCATCAGCGTAAGAACATTAAAAATGGAACATTTTGGGGGGTTTCAAGGGAGTTCTGGACATAATTGTCCAGGTTGGGGGGTAGTCCCCAGATCTTCTGTGAAGATGTCATGGGCAAAAGAATTCGGAGTCCTACCTAGTCCTTGAGAAGGGCACCTTTTGAACAGGGGGGAGGAGGTTACCGGGGTGAGTGAAAGGCCTGTATATTATTTACATCCCACAACTTGTCTCCCAACCCAAATCGCCTACAATCCTCATCCTCATTTCCAATAATTCCACGCTTTGATATTCCACTCAGTAACCTGCCTCCATCCAAATCATTCATTTCAATCGTACTATTACTTCTATCACCTTCACACAGCATATCAATATGCAGAGGCAGAATATCACTGTTACTTTTCACTTACAATTGTTGCCCCTGAGGTAGCGTGCAGGGAGTCGCACAAACCCCAGTAATCTTCAATATAGGGCATACTGACATTCATTTTGATGTTGTTACTGCTTTTAAAATCGCAATTACCATTGCCAATAGCATTACCATTTTCTACATTTGTTAATTTAGACAGACTTTTGCTTTTCTTCGACTTCGTCAACTTTTTCAGATCTCCCTCAGAGTTCTTAGCCCCCTTGGCTGCATAAACCTTATTCGATTGAACCCTCAAAAGATTGACTTATGATTTCGGGCATGCTGGTGGTTTTTGTGTCAGTGCCACCAACCGCTAGCTTCTGTGGAGGTAGAGGTAGGAGGCGCTCCAATACAACAGCCACACTAAGCAACAACCTACGCTACACAACATTCCATTGCTACGCAACATCCTGTTTTTATATAACGTAGACAGAATTCAGCAGGAAGTTTGAGCGTTTACAGGAAAGTTAGTCAAATATTAGATTTATATTTTATGTATTAAGCATAGACTTTGAAGTTTAAATTTCGATATGCGACCAGAATATTGATACACACTGGAAGCACAAGGAAAATAGGACATTTGTAGTTTTACATTTACAGGAGTCGCAACAGTTTCTATATTGCTTGTGTATGTGTGTGCGTGTGTAAGTGTCTGTGTGTGCGCGCCACACTCCTTCCTCTCAGAACGTTTTACATAACCCAGCTAAGGTCTGTTTATTCTACTTGTTCTGCTCCAACCACCTCTTTGCAATCTTTGTTGATAAAAGAATAGTGATGAAAGACTGCAAATTCAAGTGTTGAAACAGGCAGCCCCCTTCCCTCCCACACAGCATCATCAAAACATTATGCAATGTGCAGATAAGTATGCACTGTCAACAGTTGGGTAATGAGAAGAGTTGAGCCTTTGTGAGCACTAGGAAAACATTTACCTGGATTTCAGGCCACGGTTTTGGACAACGTTCTATTTTCTTCAGTCTAATGGAACTGAATGTGATTTAAGTATCTGTAACCATTGTAGACTTGCTTTAAAGAGAATACCCTCCTTTTATTCTGAAGTAGTCTTAAAACTTTGCCACTCCAAAAGGTTTCTTTGGTCAAGCTATCTTTAGCTGAATCACTTTCTTCGAGTAATGCCAATTAGTAAAACATACTTCTTGAGATGCATAATGCTTTCTGCACCAAAGTTATTCGATAATGCATTCGTAATCAGAGTATTAGATTCCAAAATTAAAATAACGCTGAGGATTACAAACAGCATAACTGGAGCTCAAATCTTCACCTACCATGGATATTTGATCAACCAAGCTTTTCTAATCTGACAACGTACTGTTTTCATAAAAATCATTGTATGTAGGTAATCTTTATCCCAAACTAAATGTAAATTATATGTCCTTATAACATTTTTTTCAAAGCGGGGACAATAAAGCGATATATATTTTTAAAATGTAATTCCATAAAGTAATTTCATTCACACCCTGGGGCATATTTACAAGAACTGATGCATCGCTACCTATACACCAAGGTCCCATATTCCTGCGCATAGTTCTGTGTTTGTGCAGAATCCCTGCAACAGTTGCAGAAGTAAAGAGGACTGTGAGTGACTGTAAAAAGCGCTGGCATGATTGCAAGCACAGGACAAAGGAGAAACTGGCAAACACCCTCAAGGCAGCTATGCAGACCGGAGGTGAAAGTCCAGGGCCCCAGGAGCAGCTGATCCCTTGGAGGAGCACGTGTCAGCTGTCATCTCAGAGGAGTTGGTGGCAGGAGTTACAGGGCAGGACTGTGGTGGCTGGGCTGGCAGTAAAAGAGGTGCAGTTACTGCCAACCTTGCTTCTCGTAAGCAATGACTATAACTGCAAAGTGCGCGTTTATGCACTGCTTGCAGGTTTTCAAAACACATAAATAAAAGACATTGTCATTTACAATGCCAATAGCTCAAACTATCTCAAATGCGAGACCTATTGCATTGCAAATGCTTATTGAGCTCTGAGACAGAGGCGGCAGCAGCCATAGGAAGCCAGGGATCTTGATGCCAGGTCATGCATTTCAAAAGCAGGAGGTAGGAGGATGCAGCTGCAGCCAAAACAGACCTCGGTCTTCGAATGCACAGTAAATGTGGCAAGATGAGAGCAAGATGTACTGCCCTGTTGCAATAGAGCTCCAGTGGCCCATCTTAAAGAAAGAAATAGTGCTTGCGAGCTCTGAGTAACAACACATGTAACAGGGGCAGTCCTGGAAAATGAGTGGAGCTTTTAGAGCCCATATCCTGAATACAGCATGTTACGCAGAGACAGTGCAAGCAAAGCCTAGGCGAGACCTAAAAAGGATCTAGGTCAAAATATGCAACAAGAAACAAAGCTGCAAAAGCCACACAAAAGACATAAAACAAGATAAGAGTATGAGGACCAAAGAGAAGAAAGCTATGCAAGTGCAACAGAAAATAATTAAATGAAAGAGAGAGGAAATAGCACTAAAAAGGCTAAACGGCTTGCTTGAGAGATTGCCAGCAAAAATTAAACAGCAAGAGGACCAGAGAGAGACATGAAAATAAAATAAATGATAACGTAAAAAATAGCAAAAAACTAAATGTAATGCACATTTAAGTATTAGCAAGATACCACATGGCATTAAGGCCTCTTTGTAGACTCAACACCCACCAAATGGCCTCCAACTTCAAGGCAGTAGCAGAGGCATGGACAGTGGCATACAGTTTCATCTGCCTTCACCACCATTGGTAAACAATTTGATTCTGGTGAAGCATGGCAAGGCAGAAACATAGTGGGTGGGGGCTGCTATATCATAGCTCGATGGCAGTAGCACCGGTGTTTCCCTTTACTCATGGCCAGGGCCACAGGGATTATTTGATTGAGCAGCCACTGCTTTTTCTGCATAATTATGGCTTTGCCGCATTTGCCACATAATCAATCATGTTATGTTATCTTATGCAGATTTGTAGAGCCCACTATAACTCAGGAGGGTATTCTGGCACTGAGCAGGTGTGAGTCTAGGCACACCTAATGTCTAATGGGACTACTCAGAAAGCTAGACAGTCAGCTTCTTGCGGAATTCGGGAAGTGAGGAGGAGACTCTTATGTGTAGCGGTGGGTCATTCCATGCTTCAGGAGCGATGCAGGTGAAGCCTCGGCTGCTGGATATTGTTTTCTGTATGCATGGGATAGGTGCAAGTAGGAGCACAGACTAGCTGAGGTGTTTGGAAGGTTCGTGACAGCAGATGTGTTTTTTGAGAATTTGAATTCTGCTTGTTTGTGAATGGGGAGCCAGTGGAGCTATTTCAGGTGTGGTGTGATGTGAATGCAGCATGGGAGGTTGATAGTGATGCTGGCCACCGAGTTCTGAATGGTCTGCGACGTCCTGGTGAGTTGTTTGTGGATCCCGGCATAGTGGTGTGTTCCCGTAGTCCAGCTTGCTAGGGACTAGGGCAGAAGTCTCCAACTTGTTCTGCAGTGAGAGGGTCGAGCCTAGGGAGGATCCTTGCAGAACTTTGCAGATGAGGTCACGGGCATATGCCGGATACGGTGCCAGGTTACTGACTGGGTCCTTCTAGTCAGGAAGGAGCAGTTCCATCAGAGTTTGTGTCCTTGGATTCCAATGTTGTGTAGGCGATGGATGAGTATTGGGTGGGAGACTGTGTCAAATGCTTTGGGGACGCCCAGGAGGATAAGGGCTGTGTGTCTCCTCTGTCCAAAGTCATGGAGATGTTCCATCTGGCAGCTATGAGGGCATATTCCCTGCTGTGGTTGGGTCTGAAATCAGACTAAGTGGTGTTTAGGAGTTGGTGGTTGTTGAAATATTTGGTGAGGTGTCTATTGATGATATTCTCCAAGACCTTGGCTGGGAATGGTAGTAGGAAGATCAGTCTGCAGTTGGCGAATGTTGAAGGGTCTGCAGAGTGTTTCTTCACCAATGGGAGGACAGTTCTATGTTTCCAAGCATCTGGGAAGGTCGCAGAAGAGGTGGAGGCATGCAGAAGTAGGTTTGGTGTGGGCAGAGATCCAATGGGACCCCTGAGTGGATGGACCTCATGGTAGTGGCGGTTTCTTCTGAGATGATGAAAGGCCATATGTTTAACGTTGGGTCTTTGGATAAGATCAATAGTCATTTCCATTTGCCTTTATTATGCTTTTAATGTTTTTGCATAGTTTTCAATGGTTTTCTGCCTGCTCAAGTTCAACCAGCAGATGACGTTGTACATTGCTCTGTTACCTGCCGGGTCAGTAATCAAAGGCTCGATCATGAATAGACATGTGAGTCAATAGTTCTGTAACCCCACATTCTATTTGAAATGACCTCACAACTTTGACTTACCCGACCTTCGTTGCAATCTGCCTATTGCTCAAGATGCTGATGTCTATTTTCCTTTGTCTGTAATCTGCTTCTACTCTTTATACATAGATTTCGATTAGGCTTTCCTACTCAAGCTTAATTAGTGGGCGATGATGTACAGCGCTCTGATACCCTGCCGGGTCATGTTTGCGCTTTATAATGCTTTTCAAATAAATAAATAAGATCGGGAGGCAATTTAATTCAAAACAAGCTTTATTCGGTTAGTATACAACCATAAAAGCATTCTAAAAAACATCAAATATAAAAACATTAAAACATTTATCATAAATCAACACAATGGGATATAAATAATTTATCACAATGAGAAATAATAAAATTCATGTAAGGTTCAATTACAAGCTAGGTTATCATTATACATAAAGTGCTAAGTGCATTTTGAGGAGAAGACCATATTTATCTTTGAAGCCAAAAAAAGAAAAGTTTTGCCTGGGAATTTAAAACACTAGTTATGCTAAGAACGTTATAATTTCCGTAGACTAAAATCCTTTAATTTCCCTGCCCGATTCAATTACTACATTCCATAGCGTCTCCTAATACACAGTGCTACTTTAATAAAACTCATCATTGCTGAACAAACAGTAGAATTTTCCAATAGTTGCAAACACTCATATCCCTCTAGGTATGTACATGGAGAGATATTTTTTAGTATTGGTCTCAAAAATCTCCTTTTCGGATCATCATAGAGTGTGCAAAAGAGTGTAAGGTGCATAGTGCTCTGTGGAGTACTATTATCACAGGGAGAGAAACTAAGGGTTTCCACCCACCTGGTTTGTCTAGGAAAAGCAAGCAAAAAGTGCATTGTGCCAAGGCGAAATCTGGTTAAATAAAAACGCATTTGACAGTTTGTAAAAAAGGCTAGATAATACTGCTGGTTAGACAAAAAGGCACATTTCGGGCAAGGCGCCTCTTGCTGAAAATGTTTCACGTGTGCCCAGTCCCCGTATTGCTTCTTGATTATGCCTTTGGCATTTACGGGGATATTTATTGGATTTTCATAAAACTCACCCAGCCCAATATCATAAAATCTTTCCTTGGGGGCGTGGCTTGGTGCCCGAGCGAGATGGCGGCGCACGGGTGAAGCACCCGGCGTCTCCTGAGGAATCCACACACTTCAGCCGCCGCGGAGAGGCGCTGTCAGTAGATGCAGATGGCGGAACACTTCCCCAGTGTGATGTAACCTTCGGAGCCCCCTTCTGCCACGGGCCAATGTGTTTTCCTTCCTGAACCTCCGTTTTTGCAGCTGCGTATTATCGCGGCCGCCATTTTGTTTTTCTATTTTTGCCGCGATCGCGTTTTTCACAGGAATGAAGTTGTGGCTCCCCTTCATTTTGTTCCTTCTGTATCCAGCAGTTTTTGCAAGGAACAATTACTGTTAAAATCCCAGGAACTTTGCTGGCAATGCTGCATTTCCACTGCTGTATACTTTAGTGAGGTTCCTGTGAGGTATGAATTTGGCAGCCATTTTGTGTTTTACCTGCAAACTCTTACAGACATCCTGTACCTGTGTTCTTCACTTATTGAATCCAACTGAGCTGTGCGAGGATTGCTCACTCTCAGCTTTTTCCAAGGGGACACTAGGTCTATATTCTTACTATAGCGCTCAATAAAGCAGTGAAAATGTCTTTTTGCCTCATTGGTAAATTCTTCGCTTATCTACATCTGGACGGAAGGCTTAAACAATGTTTTATGGGCAGACTAAAGGCTTTCCACACTCCTTCATCTAAAAAACATATTTTTCAAAACTTTTTTATGAGTTTTCTAAGCTCGACGTTTCGTTGCGGTCCACACCTCACAGCTTAGAAGCAACAATGGATCGCTCTTCTGGAAATCCTGGCAAATCAATAACTAAACGTCTCAAGAAAGATCCTCCCTCACCACCCAAGTCAGCTTCACCGGTATCGATGGAAATGTTACTCGAAGAGATTAGAGTTCTCCGACCCTTTATGGAAGAGACAAATTCCAAATTGCAAGTCTTCACAGATAATTGGTCTCAACTGGATACGAGAGTTTCTGCAGTCGAGAACTCTGTTTCTTCCTTTCAAGAAACATGTGTTCAGGTCTCTCATTTACACTCACAAGTCTCTACACTTCAGAAACAGATCGAGGATTTGGAAATCCGCATTAGACGGAACAACCTACATATTTATGGACTGGGAGAAGGACTTGAGGGATCTGACTCACTGACTTTCTTTAAATCTTTTCTTCCTAAATTGCTTCACATGCCTGAAGGAACTATCCTCAACATTCAATGCGCTCACAGATTGGGACGTCCCTCATCTACTGCTTCACCATCACAAAGACCAAGAGGAGTCATCTTATATTTTTTGGAATATACAAACTTGTTGAAAGTTTTATCAACAGTCAACGCATTTCTGAAAATTACTTGGTCAGGCTCGTCTATCTTCTTTGCACAGGATTGCGCTAAGGCTACTGCTAATAGACGTAAGGCTTTCCTCAATATGAGACCTGACTTGCGTTCTCTGGGAGCCCGATATGGCCTATTTCATCCATGTCTATTTAAGGTCACGTATAATAACAGAAAGACAACATATGAAGACCCAATGCGTCTCCAAAGCTTCATTAATTCATGCAAAACAGAGGTTATGGACTCGTCAGGACCCTCGTCGTCATTTAATGTTTAATTAATTGTGTTTGTTTTCTTCTGTTCCCTCAAAGTTTGCTTCAGGCTTCTGCTCACCTCTTCATAGTTTCCTTATACTCAAGACATGAGTTTCCTTAGGCTGTTGTTAAGCTTATTGTTATCACAGAAGTTCGCTTGATCTTACTCGGTTTAATGTTATTCTTTGCTCTCATGTTTTCTTGTATGCTCTAATATTTATTCTAGTTTGTTATCATTTGTTTCGTCTTCACAGATTTAATACCCTTGTACCGTGGTCTCCTCCTGATTCTCCGTTCGTTTGATCCCGGATGTGTCGCCTACTCCATGTGGTTCCATCCCCCCTCCTCGTGTATCCCTGAATCTCCCCTTTGTAGGTATGTTGTTTCTCTGTATTTCTTTTTATCTGGCCTCTGAGAATTTTTTCTCTTCTCCTTTCCAAAAATCTTCATTATCTCCTTTTAGGTGTCTTTACTCTTTTTAATCCCTATGTCTTTTTTCATCACGCTCAGTCTCTTTCTTCGGTCCTTCTTATTATTGATGTTGTCGCATCTCAATTTTCATTGTTCATTATTCCTGTCTTTATTCTCTTACTTCTTCTCAGCATCCTTTTTTATAACTTTCCTATTTACGTATTTATCTCAATATTTCTTTATCTTTTCTTGTTGATGCATCAGTTACACTTTTTTCTCCTTTTTTCTTTCGAATCTTTATCTTATTATATATTATTTACTGTAATTCAAAATAGGATATATTCTTTCTTCTTTGTTTTTAATTCATGTTCAAGTGAGTTGGGTTATTGGCATGCATTTGTTGCATTCATTATTTTTTCTAAGATGTTATGTCATTGAAATTAGTATCTTTGAATGTTAGGGGACTCAATTCTCCTATTAGAAGGCAAAAGGTCCTGACCCATTTAGCAAAATTGAATCTAGACCTGGTATTTCTCCAGGAAACACAACTTACAGAAAGCAAATCGTTGAAAATGAAAAAGAGGTGGGTGGGGGATGTTTTCTTTTCCAATGGTGATAGCAAACATAATGGTGTCATGATACTTGTCCGTAAACCGCTTCATGTTAAACTTATCTCACAGGAGTCTGACACCGAAGGTCGTTGGCTTAGTGTCAAGCTGCTGCTGAAGGATGTTCTGGTCTCTTTATTTAATGTCTGTGCCCCTACTGGTACTGACTCCTCTTTTTGGTCCGCACTAACAGAGCAGATTACTCTTTGTAAGGAGGATCATTTTATATTAGCAGGAGATTGCAACCAAGTATTTGATCCCTTTTTAGATCGCAATTCTAAAGCTTAATTTATCCCTAATAAATCGCATAAATCCTTAATTCATACTATTACCCATCACAGTTTATTAGATGCATGGAGACTATGCAATCCAGTCACTAGAGAGTATACCTTTTATTCACCGGTTCATCATTCACAATCACGAATCGATTATTTTTTTGTCTCACATAATATTTCCCAAGCACTAATGAGTGCAGAAATAGGACCTATATTATTATCGGACCATGCCCCCGTTTCAATTTGTCTTGACATCATACCTAAGGCTAATGTTCCCAAGAGATGGCGTTTTAATAACGCTCTCTTATTGGACCCGATATTTCCTGCCTCATTTACTACCTTCTTTAATGAATACTTCTTAATTAATCAAATTGATTCCCTTCCCTTCTCAACTATTTGGGACGCCTTTAAGGCCTCAGCAAGAGACTTCATAATAAATTATGTTTCTAGAAAACGCACTAAGGCACGCAAACGGACTCAAGCTCTTCTCCTTGATATAAAGAGACTGTAACATTCTTTTTATACTTCTAATTCGAAAGATGTTTTGAATAATCTCATAAAGGCAAAATTGCAGTTTAACAAAGAATCTAATGCTTCATTATATTTATTAAAGTCTAGTGCAAAATTCTATGGGGGTAAGCACAAAGCAGGGAAAATTCTAGCCAATTATTTGAAAACTAGAAACAACAAGTTGAACATTGACTCTATTTATGATGAACATTCGGTTTTACAATTTAAAGACGAAGGTATTTTAAATGCATTCTCTTCTTTTTACAAATTATTATATTCCTCTGAAACGAGTCCTACGGACCTCATGTTATCTAATTTCTTCTCCACTATACAAAAATCTCAGCACTTCTCCCCTGATCTATCATCACTGGAATCTTATATCTCACACCAAGAATTGCTTGAAGCGCTTAAATACCTCAAAAAGGAAAAAGCACCTGGGCCGGACGGTTTTACCGTTGAATTTATTCTTTATTTTTCCAAACTTTTGTTGCCCAAGCTGCTACTCTTGATTGATTCATTTTGTCTCCTGGAAAAATCAGTTGGTTCTTTTTCAGAGGCACACATATGCCTCATACCCAAAGAAGGTAAAGACCCCAAGCACTGTAAAAATTATAGACCTATTTCTCTCGTAAACATAGACTACAATTTTGTTTCTAAAGCATTGGCTCTCCGTTTGGAATCTTACCTACCAAACATTTTAGGCAAAGAACAATTTGGTTTTGTTAAAGGACGCGTCATTACAGATAATACACGATTATTCTTTGATATTCTTTCTAAAGCTTCACATTTGAAAAATCCTCTTGCCGCAATAGCCTTAGATGCCGAAAAGGCTTTTGATAGAGTCGAGTGGCGTTACCTATTTTACACCCTTAAATGGTTTGGCTTTGGTCCTAAATTTATATCCCTAATTTCCCTATTATATTCGAATCCACGTGCTGCGGTGGGCGCTAATGGTTTAATATCCCCATTTTTTAATCTCGGTCGAGGTGTGCGGCAAGGATGCCCCCTTTCTCCTTTTCTTTTTAACCTAGCCCTTGAGCCTTTCATTTCCAAAATCCATCAAAACGTGCTTATACATGGCTTCGAGACACCCACAACCGATATTAAACTTGTGGCTTATGCCGATGACATTTTGCTTTTTGTTTCAAACCCTAACGAATCTCTTCCTGCCTTTTTAATAGAAGTACGCTCCTTCTCCCTTATTTCTGGATATAAACTAAATAGTGATAAATGCGAAATTCGACCCATGACTAAATACACTTTTAAAGCAGACTTTACATCAACTAATTTCACATGGAAATCCAACCATATTAAATATTCAGGATTACAATTCACGCCTACGATCTCAGGTATGGTAGCATTATGTAGGAACACTTGTATTCAGAAAATCTCGGAGCTTACTACTAAACGGCATCCTCTTTATTTATCTTGGTGGGGCCGCCTCGACACTTTAAAAATTATGCTTTCCCCCATAGTGTTATACACCATCTCCAACATACCGGTTCTTATCACAACTAAATGTTTCAAATCTATTAATTCTGTCCTTTCCTCTTTTTTATGGAATAAGAAGAAACCCCGCATGTCTGTGTCCAAATTAATCCGCCCTTAGGCCGAAGGAGGAGTTAATTTTCCCAACTTTATTGCTTATCAAAAAGCCTTTTTATTGCGTCAAGCCTCATTCTGGCTATTGTTCTCCACGGATGATTGTCTTTTATGGACGCTGGTTGAAAACTCGTTCTTATCTCCATTCTCTTTTCAAGAATACTTATCCTTTTCCCGCAAACCTTAAACTCTTTTTACTCCCATATTTAAACTCACTTCTAAACTTCTTGACCCACTCCTTCGACCCATATCACTCTAGACTCCTTCCTCGCTTCACCTATTTGGCACAATAAAACCCTATTAATACGCAACAGGCCCTTTTACTGGAAGACTTGGAGACAAAAAGGCTTCATTTGGATTTATCAACTATTTTCCAATTTGGATTTCATTTCCTTTGCATCGCTCAAGCAATTATATGATTTACCTACTTCATTTTTACCTAAATACCACATTCTTAGAAACACTGTTCTTGACACTTGTACCCATTTAATAATACCTCTTCTACAGCCCACAACTGTACTTTACCCACAGATTTTTCCTCTTTACTTTGCACCTCACCTAGAGCGTCCAAAATATATACTTACCTCCAGTCTCCTGACAAAAGTAGGCTAAAATCAAAGACATAGCTAGCCTGGGAAGGAGATTTTACCACATCCTGGTCTCTTTCTATGTGCAGTAATATATGGATCAAGATCCGTAAATCTATATGAGCAGCTAGTCTAACGCAAACATTATTCTATATTTATAATAGGCTTTTATTGCCCCCAACCACCTTGAATAAAAGATTCCCCAACGTACCCGACACTTGTTGGACTTGCCATTCTCCAAATGCTGATTTATTCCACTTGTTTTTTTCTTGCCCATTAGTGCATGAATTTTGGAAGCGTGTGTGGTCTCAAATCAATTCCATTTTTGGTACTAATGCTCCCTTCTCTATCATTAACATCTTTTTGGGGAGTACCTCACTGATATGGATTGAGCATTCACACAGTGTTTGAATTATTGATCTGTTATAACACGGAATTGGAAGGAGTTTTCAAAAACTTCTTATAAAGTATGGTGGTACGATATCTGTCACAATCATAGATTGGATACTTTCCTTATCTATCCCACGCATTTGTCCACAAAATGTCTTCTATTATGGTCACCTGTAACAACGTTTTTTGATACTTGTGCTAAACGATCTTCTTCATTATCTCCTGCCCAACAAGAAATGCTTAAACCCCCATGAGTCCTCCAGACATTCCCAACTTTTCTACTTTATCTGTTGTTTATTCCATTTTGCTCCTTTTTAAAGTTATTGTTTTATTATATAACCCTTTTCATGTATTACTTATTGACTGAGTAGATGATGTATCGATTGTTGAACACATATATGTATTGTATATTGACACCTCCATGTTTTGTCAATAAATTTCTTCTTTTGAACTTAAAATAAAATCTTTCCTTCACATACCGAAACCAGGGAATAGTCATCACCTTATCAAGGTTAAGGCAGTCTTCCGTTATTTCCCTAGTAAACTGTAATTCTTCTTTCAACCAAATTTTAGACCATAAAAGCAAAGGGGCAGAGCTAATGCGATCCTCCAGGTAATCCAACCCTATCTCTCGATGAGAGAAAGAGGTGGCCGAACTGTTTGGGATCATCAATAAGCGTTTTATGAATTTATTTTCTACCTCCTGTAACAAGTGGCTTTTTTGATGACCCCAAACCCCAGTCCCGTATGATGCCACCGGTGCACATTTTGCATTATATAGAGTAACAAGCAGTGGCACCGGCCTATGACCTAGCTTACAAGCAAACCTAAAAAGCCCCTCCGCTACTCTATTAGTTTGTTGGGTCCTCATTGTAATTAAAAAATTCTATTTAAGATCCCTGCTAAACGTATTTCCTAGATATGCAAAGTTTTCCACCCTTTCGACCGGTTTGCCTCTGACATTAAAACTCCTGGATTTTGCATGTTTTGGGCCACAGACCATTATATAAGACTTTGAAAAGTTAACCTTTAAGTCTAACGTTGCCATATAATTTGTAAAGACGTCCAGGGAAATTTGTAAGCTGTTCGCTGTCAACGACATAAGTACCGTGTCGTCTGCGTACGAAAGTAACGCAACCGGTTGCCCCTTGACTTGGGGGAAATCAATTTTCTGCCTCAACAGGAAATCCTCCAGACCATTTGTGTATACTAAAAAGAGGAAAGGGGCTAAAATGCACCCTTGGCACACTCCTTCTGTTGAAGCAATAGGTTTTGTTCTTTACCCGTGAGTGCCAAATCTTATTGAGACAGAGGTGTTCGAATGTAATCTTTTTAAGAGCTGAATTAATGCTTTTTCAAAACCCATCTCTGCCATCAGTACCCACAGTTTTCTCCTGTTGACAGTGTCAAAGGCACTTGACAAGTCCATGAAGGCAAGGTGAACAGAGCCACTCTTTGCCTTCATGTACTTGCCCGTGATCAAGGACAAATTCAGACACTGTTCTGTAGTTCCTAATCCTTTACGAAATCCATATTTCATTTTAGAGATTACCCCCCTACCACTGGCCCATGTCTCCAGACGTGCCAGGATTACCCTGCCCAGTACCTTCACCGTGGAATCGATTAGTGAAATGGGCCTGTAGCAGGCAGGGTCATCTCTCTTCCCTTTTTTGAACACTGGGACAACTATAGCCTCTTTCCACGACAGATGGATTGGTCCAACAATAATGGATTTAAACAGGTTGGTCAACAGGGGAGCCCAGAGATTTACAGTCAACTTAAAAAAGTCCAGTGGGACTCCATCTGGGTCTGGGGCCTTTCTACCTATTCCTTTTAAAAGTGCTTCCTCCACCTCTGCCACCGTAAGTGAACTACTGAGTTCTATTGCTTGTGCCATGTCAACTATTGGATCCTCGTGCCCTTTAGCTAGTTCCCTACCATTTGGATTAAAAATTGAAGTAAAATGTGTTTCCCAAGTATCACCCAGAATCTTGCACTCCACTTTCCCTACTTCCTCTGTAAACTGGGGGCGGTTAATTACTGCCCAGAAACTTTTCGTATCTTTTAGGGCACTAGCCCTCTCCAAGTCCTGCCAGGCAATGTGCCTTAGTTCTTCTTTTCTGACCTTAATAGTGGTTTTATATAAACACCTCGCTTGCTTTATATGTTCTCTATCTCGAGGCATTAATTTCAGGGCATTTATTAAGAACTTGTGCGCCCTAGAGCATTCTGCGTTGAACCAACGAAACTCCCGATGTTGTTTGGACTTAGCCTGACGTGTATGTTTATTGGCTACGATGGAACTGAGCCGTTCAAAATTTTGTACTAGTATGGCTGGGGAGGTGTCATGTTCTAGGCAAGCTAAGATCAAGTCATGATTTGATTGAATGATTTCTTCCTCAAATAGAATTGGGTTAATTTCCCCCCAGTTTATCCTCACACCCTTATTCCGGGTATATTCAGTGCTATGTTTATCACCCACTACTGTTTTGGCTTTAGCTTTAAATTTCGCTATTAGTGGGTTATGGTCACTTACTAACTCAGGTTTTATAACAAAATCAAATACTAAGGAAAGATACTCCTTAAAGATGGGGAGGAATTTGGTGAGGTCTGTCAAGTCTGGTTGCGGGCTGAAATTGCTGTAAATGGCAGAGATTTATTTTGTTGCTGAAAAACTGAGAGAGATTGTTGCAGAGGTCCTGTGAGGGAGTTATAGAGTTGGAGGCGGATAATGGTGAGGTGAAATCTTTGACAATGGTGAAGATTTCTTTGCTTCTGTTGGTGCTGGCATTGATGCAGTCTGTCGGAGCAAGGTGTCTGGTGGCCCGAGTCATTTGGTAGTAGAATCTATTGGTTGATTTGAACATGCTCCTGCCGGCATTGTACTGGATTCTTTCTTCATTTGCGCATCCATTGTTTAGAGTGGTGTTTCACCCATCTGAGTTCCTCAGTGAACCAAATGGCCTAGAATCTGGAACTTGTTGCATTGTTGTGTTTGAGAGAGGCCAGGGAGTCGGCCTAGGAGGTGATCCAATTGTTGAAATTCTTGATGACTTTGTGAAGGATGTTGCTGAATTCAGGTCGGTGGGTTTTGAGAGTGGGTTTCTAGTCCTTGTCAGAGATGCTGTTACAGTGTCGGCAGGCTGGCCTGCCAGTGGTGTGTGTGACCAGGATGGGGTTGCATAACTTGACGAGGTCATAGTCCATCCAGGGAACTGTTGTGGGTTCACCAACTCAGATGTTGCCAAAATTGGTCAAAATAGGGTCCTAGGTCTACAGTGCCATGGGTAGACCCCTTTACTCATTAGGTGAGGCCCAGACTTGAAAGGTATAAAATGAGTGCCCTTGAGTTGAGGTCGGCGTGGTCTTCCAGGTGGAAGTTCAGGTGTACGAGTAGGAAGTAATCATTAGCACTAAGTAGGCTGTGATGTGGAGCTTGAACGACAGTTGTTACATGTTGGAGGATGATGTGTCCAAAGAATGTCATGCAGTTAATGGTGTTTTTGTGAAGGATTGTGATTCCGCCCCTAGGTTTGTGAAGGTCGTCTTGCCTGAAAATCTTGTGGACAGGTGGGATGGCTGTGGGGATGTCAGTTGCTGATGCAGGATTCAGCCAGGTTTCTGTGAGAAAATGTAGGTCAGGGGCATTGTTGTGCAGCAGGTCCATGATCTCTGTGGTGTGTTTGGTGAGTGGGTGGGTGCTCAGAGCAAGCGTTGGAGTGTTGTGTGGGTGGTTGCAGAACTGTGCGAGTGTGGGGTGTTGAGTGCTGTAGGTGCAGTGAGTGTTGGATGTGGGTAATTGCTTGAAAGCTTGCAGAAAGTACATGAGAATGCTGTCACTGCGTTGTGTGTTGCGGCGAGGCAGTGCAGTGCTAAGCAGGGGCCGGGGTTGAGGGTGCGGAGTGTCGAAGCATGGAAGCAACCGGGGACCAAGGATCCTGGCACTGGGCGTGGTTCAGGCAAGGACGGGCACAAATGGGCTTGCCTTTCGAGTGCCAGTGGCAAGCCAGATGTGTGCCCCCTGCGTGTCCATGCTGTGGCAGTCATTAAGTAGGCCCTGGGAAGGGAGAGGAATGATTTAACTTTTTGTGCAAATGGACGATAGGAAATCCAGTGATGTCACTTCCTCTGCAGATGAATGATGGGAAATCAAGTGATGCCACTTTCTGTGCATAAGGATGTTGGAAACACGCAAATTTTAACAAAAATTGGTTTCTAGGTCAAACAGATCAAAAGTTACCAAAAAACGTGGCAACATATGTTCTCGTACAGTGGAAGGCAGTTCGCATAGATTGACTAATTATCTCTCAGTTGCTTGTTGCTGTATTCGGTTGGTATAATGCTACTAATGATGAGAAACATTTGCCCAGACTAATACCTTGTGCAAAAATTGCAAAATAATGAAATAATATGATAACAAAAAGCCCGCATCATGCGGCATAATTTGCTTTTTTGCCATATAATTTGGTCCAACCGTACCTCATTATTCCAGTGGCCCTGCTCATGGCTCAGGAAATTCCTGCAGCACATGCATAGTAAGCCTCGAACAGTTCCAGAAGTTGTGGGGACTGTTTTACAGCTCCGGTCAGTCCTGCACATTAATATCCCTTTCCTGCGAAAGTGGAATGCTGGGGATTCGTTCATGTATACCATGCAAATGCAGTTCAATCCCCTTTTCTACCTCATACGTGCGTTGTCGTGCACCGAATCCCCGGGATTGCTTTTGTCACGCAGTTAATGCCCCTGCTGTAGTGATTTCTGCGAAATATTGGCTCCATTCATATTTCGACTAATCAGTGGGTTAATGCACACACCACAGTTTTTCGGCGATTTACAGCACAGATTCCAGTCACAAAGAGACAGCCTCCCTTAGTGCCAACATCGGCAACACTTCTCAGTTCTCATACCACAACATACATAAATAAACCACAAGACACCTTCTCAGTTTTTGTACAGCAAAATACATAAATAAACCACACAACACTTTGTTAGTGGAGAAAATTGCTGCAGGTTTATTTGCATAACAAATATGCCAACATGGTGGGTTATCTTACGGGTGATCCAAGGGCAGGCCAGCCCTTATGCCGCCTGCCCGCCTGATGAGCCAAATTCACTGTGGCCGTCGCCAGTCGGTGGTTACCAATTTTGGGAGGGGCCCGTAGGACTAACGGGGCGCCGTCGATCTTCCAGGGGATAACGCTAAGACACCTGGGTATACTTGGCTTTGCACCCTTATTGTGCTGCTGCATGTAGTACCCTTCTGTACCTTGCAGACGCTGGATGGCCCTGTACGTCCTCCACAGCTCTGGGGGTGGCCACCGTCACAACCAGGGCCCCCCACCAAGGTAGGCATCTTTACCTCCATCCTGCTGATTACCGGGCCTCTCCCCATTCCAGCCAAAACAAGTCCAAGCCCATACAGGACCAGAGGCCAGCATGCCTCTTCTGGACAGGTGCTCCAATCCTTTCTAAGCTCCCTGTGGACTATAGACTGATAAAACCGAAACCCCTCAGTTCAGGGATGGATGCATAACTTACACCAGGGGGAATTCAATTCTGGCAGCAGGACCCTCCTACCCTGGAAAGTCAACTCACTACCTCCCAGCTGTCAGACCCCAGTGGTGAGAGGGGAGACACACCCCCCCTGTCCGGGCCGCTGCTTCTACAGAAGCTGTTCCAGTGCCTGCTCAATTACATCATCCCTCCCAGGGTGGCTTACGGCCGGCTGTCCCCTCAAATGCCTTGGGATTCCCACCGTCCCACCTGTTAGCATGTCCTGCTGAATCTGCAACTCGGAGGGGGACCCAGTATCCGTGGCACCCGCCTCGTCCAGCCCTTCATGTATATGCACCCACAATTGGTTTGGTGTTGGTTCAATGTTAACATTGCCTAGCTGAAGAGCAATACCTTTGACAATCCACTCCTGACTAGAAGTGCCAATGCGGGTGGAAGTAAGAGTTATCAAGCCCGCCTTACTTCCTCATTCACCCAGTTATCTGTGTATAGCACTTGTCGGAGTAAGTCCATCGCATTCTGTCAGTCACCACCCTGGGTGACGCCTCGCCCTCCCAAACTTCTGCTAGTATACCAGGGAGCAGACAGGACAGTGTGACCCCGAGGGGAACCACAAGTATAAAAACCTGCTCTTTTAGAATACTGGGAATCCCAAGTGTTCTTTAATACTTTGTAGCCCATTTGTGCTTAACCTAGGGGTTTCCCCAATCTTATGGCCCATAGCACATTTGTTGGATGACAACTTCCACAACCTGCATGGCTGCCAGCCAAGGCTATAGGGCGGAAGAATTTGCCCATGTTATTGTTACTCAACTCAATGGTACTTGTTTCATCGACCTCAGAAGGATGAACTGCCTAGTGGACCTACCAGGATCTGAACCTGTGACCAGCGGTCGAACTCAAGCCCTTTTCAGGTCGCCCGCTCCACCTGCCTGTGAACTTGTATCCCAGGGCAGACTTCAGGCACCATAACCCATAGTTGACATGCCTGAGCTAGAAACACAAATCTAAAAGGCCTGCCAACCGGCTAACCACCAACATTGCAGTCTTAATGTTCGCTGACAACTCCCAAGGAAACTTCACTTAACTGAAGCAGCTGGTACCATGCCAACAATTCAATCATTTTAACCTTAACTATTACTGCAAAAAGTGCTCTGGTAGTTTGTCCGTATTAGTGCTCCATCCCCTCCATATCAACAACAACAAGGCAACCCGCACCCTCTTGGGAATGGCACACTAACGCCCCAGCTGACAGAAAGTTCCTATTCGCGTGTAGCCCATGACCTTACGTTTATCACTGACGGTACACCAGTATTATGTTGAAACTTAGCTGGCTCTACTGCTGAGTGCTCGTTGTACCATCACAGGTATGTCTTTGCCTCTTCAATTTCTTGGATGCAAATTTTTGATGACATTGTCAGCCCCAATTCCAGGCGAAATAAAAGGAAGCTTTATTGCTACCCATGTGAGCCTCTGCTGGTGCTAATGAGGTACAAATAGCACCGGTAAACTAGATGCTGTACTATAGCATTAGAGGGCAATTGTAGCACTTCTTAAAGTCCATGGCTAACCTACTCATAGTATGGCTGAGACAAGAGAGGCTGTAAATTTAAAGCCCAAAGAGATGATCTAAGATAGACCCAACAGGGAATGATCCTGTGAAATGAGGTAGGGACCACCACCACCACACCCCGCCTGTGAATCAGACCCGGTTTACTTAGTCATGTAAAGTAGTGTAGCCACAATTCGCCGGCATCTAACCTGTGCAGTGTTCTGTTCTATGCAATCCCCCTCCTGCTTCCACTGGTCACCTCTGCCTGATGTGCATGACCTAGGTACATAGTCCTCTTGCATGGCGGACTTCCAGTGAGACAATACATCACATATCCCATAAGTAACGCTACCTGCCCTAGATAGAATCTAGCCTAGCATCCCTTCATGCCCAGATATATCAAGTGATTATGGTTCAACTCGGTCAAATGACCCGACCACACATAAAACCCACAGAGACAGATGCGGCCCGTTAACCTGCACCGCTAACCTGTGGATAAAAGCACGCCAGTCATAAAAGTATCGCACACTGTTGGAACGTAGCCGCAGCTCCCGGATCTTACTGCAAAGAAATATCTGACACCCCCCAATTCTTCCTAATTGCTGGCTTTACTGCTAGGTGTGCCCAGTTCCTACACTGCTATTCCTTTACAATTCTTTTCTTTCTATAACTGCAAAATGCAAGGATATTGTATGCCCCAATTCCCATGTTGAAACAACTACAATGCAAGCCGGACTTGTCAGGAGACAGTCAACCTCTGTCTATGAAGCGCAGCAACGTGGCCAGTCCAATACAGAGTTAGCACGCCCCCCCCACTAATTACCCTGAACTTAGATGCCCCAGACTGCTGGCCCTATTACCTGGAAAAGTGGGGTGCTTCCCCCCACTGGTAACATGTGTGTGCCCACCGACCCCTGCATCATCTAACATGCGAGGCCCAAGCTGTTTTAGCAGTCCACCCCAAGTTTGCCAAATATACTTTACTCAAGGTGTCAAGCTCTTCTCATTGGAGATGCTGCATATCTTTCTATAACTGCAAAATGCCAGGAGATTGTAGGCCCAAGTTCTAATGTTGAAACAAATCTAATGCAGCCGAACGTCTCAGGAAGCATTCGCCTGCCTTAGAAGTGCCGCAACATGGCAAGTCCAAACAGAGTTGGAACGTCTGCATCATCTAACACGAGGCCCAAGCAGTTTTGCAGTTCACTCCAGGTTTGCCAACTATACTTTAAAAAACAGAGTCAGGCTCTTCCCATTAGGGCGGCTGCATATACCCTTCAAGCATGCCAAGGTTGTTGAAATGCTTGTAATATTCCCAGCCACTGGGTGCCACCTCCAATTCCATCCTTACATTCCACACGTATCACCACCTGTGCACTTGCACACCGTATCCTCTTGTGTGCTTGCAAATGGTGTCACTGCCTGAGTCCTGGCACCTCGTGTGTAACTGTACCGTGTCACCTCGTGTGTAACTGCACCGTGTCACCTTGTGTGCAAATGCACACAGTGGTAATAGCACACAGTCACCTCATGTGTAACCGCACACAGCACCACCTCATGTGTAACCGCGCACAATGCCACCTCATGTGCAACCCCGCACAGCGCCACCTAATGTGCAACCCCACACAGCGCCACCTCATGTGCAACCGCACAGCGCCACCTCATGTGTACATGCACAGTCACCTCATGCGTAAATGCACACAACGTCACCTCATGCGTAATCATGGGCGTAACCATTTTAGCGAACAAACTGAAGATGCCTGGGCTGCGAACCAAACAAGCATGCCCCTGTTGTAATGGAGAAGTGTCAGCCCTAGTCGTTGAAATGTCACATATTACACTGAAATTTGGAGCATGTCACACATAGCGCTCTGCCTTGGCAGCTGTGTTGAATAATGTAGCTTACACGCAGTACACACCAGGCGTTGGCAAGAGAGGCCCGTGTAGGGCGGCGCGTGCACCCATGTTGAAAACATGGATGGGTAATGTGTGTTGGGAACTTTAGTGCTCTCCGAAGTGCCCTAGTCCAATTGCCAGTTGAGAACCTATTCACCCTGTGCCTTTACCAGTGAGAACATTATCGCTGCAAACACGTACCTTCAGTGTTTCCTAGAGGAAAACCACCCCTTCCCAACCTTCCGCTCAACATTACCTGCCTATCGCTGTGGGAACTGAACCAATATGGGCAACTTTACAGCACCACAAGGCCTGATACGAACAGCAGATACGGTGTTCCTACAGAGTGCTTCCCCACGCACACAGGAGCACCAGGGTTTGATACCCCTAGGGGAAAAAACCTCCCTCCGCATGACACTGTCTGCACTGCGGTATCACTGCTTTGGTATGCTGCGGGCAATCACCGCGTAAGATCAGGTCAAGGGCACGAATGTGGGAGGCTGGGTCACTGGACCTTTGCATGCCTAAGGCAGGACTAAGTAATTCATTAATTTTAATATTTATAGAGTTTTATATAACTTCGACCTGAGACGCTGGATATCAGAGCGCTTCACATGAGCACCAGTTCTGTCACCTGAGAACACCTACATTTTGTAAGGCACGGGGAGATTAAGAGATTTGCCCAGAATCACTGGATGTTCAGCAACAGGCCTTGACTACAAATTGTGTGCTAAATTTTAGCCCCAAACAATGTAAGTATTCTATCCTGTCATCCTTGGAGCATCACCTTGGCCTTTGATGACAGATACCCTCCCGGGAACTTCCCAAGCCCCTTGTCGGCCCGCCTGCCTCACTCCTACACCCTGTAGCCAGATGTGCAACTATATGCCGACACTCACCTCAGGCAGCCACCTCAGTTTGCCCCACACCTCGCTCCTGCCGTGCTGCCAAGCAAAGTAGCATCACAGCTACTAACCCTGAGCTTGTGCAAGTGGACATCCAGACAATGCCAGGCCCCTGACGCTATGAGAATGGCTTGGGCAGCAGGCAATAGAAATTCAATGCATATTAAGTTGATCGATACCTGTTGGTGTGGTCATCTCTAAAATAGACAGCGCCCTTGTGGCATGCTGTCAGGGCACTGGTGTTGAACTTACGTGACGGTGGCGCGCACCCGGATCCGCCGAGCAAGTTTTAACCAGGTGAACTTGATGCTGGGTATAATATTAGTAGGCCGTGCAATGGAACCTTGGGGGAGGTTGGGGAAACGTCAGCCCTTTTGGTAGCCCAGAAACGAGATGTCCTGGTAATCGTGAGGACTGCACGTAACCGGAACAGTAAGAACGTGGGGCGAATAACGACCCGGATGCATCCCGCCCCCAAGAGCTGGTAATGCTGTCCAAAAGAAACCCCCTGGCTGCCCAAAAAAGAGCTTGGAAATTTGGGGGCTTGGCCTGCGGGTTATTAAGTGTTCGGGACGCAGGGTATATTCTGACTCCGGAGGTGAGGATGCAGAGATACCAGATCAGATGATTTAAACAAACTACTGGCTACATAAGGAATGTGTTACAATCAACTGGAATGCCCAACGTGTTACAATCACCTATAATGCCCCATCTGTGTGAATAAATACATGGCCATGGTGTATCAATTCCCTGATTAATCTATAGAATAGCCAGTGCGAAACTTTTACCAGTAGTGTCTGCGGTGAAGTAGAGCTTCTAACACTCTAGTGAATTGGCGCCTTACTGCTTGTCTCATGGAAGAAAACATGTACTCTGACGCCTCTGTGTAATGTAACAGGGCCAGTAGAAAGCGCTCTGACACCTTCTGGATAAAGCTCCGCCATGCAAATTCACATACAATCACATGACGGTGCCGTGCACCAAAAACCACCCAGTCAAATTTCCACCGATCAACTTGATGCATAACTTAACGGATCCCCCCGCCCCGCTGCTGTTTGAACACATAGTCATGGTTTAAGCACCTTTCCTTAGCAAATATTTTGTGCTAGTTCACTGGTTGGGGTGGGACGATGGACGAGCGGGTTCAAGCCTATTTGTCAGTTCCGAGAACTTAGGTGCCTACATGCATTCTCATAAGAAGTTGGGTGGGGCAATAACTTGCGAACCTCCTGTGGGCTGATGCAGTAGTGTAGTGTCTTGGAAATATTCACAATTAGCCAAATGCTGAGCATAGTGACCTTTGTGCGCTTTGGTGTGTGTGATTTTGAATCACTTCCTTCACCTTCCTTTACTCTCCCTACTAGCCCCTAAGCGGGAGGACCTGTACGTCATACTGATGCGAAATCCTGTCTGCCTTTAACACAATTGTGAATCCCTTAAAACACTTGTCTTGTTAAGGCTCCTACTATTGGGCTTTGTGCAATTACAGGTGAGAAATCAGTTGCGGGAGAGAAATCTCAACAGCTCTATACTTGTTCGCCGTCCCCTTAGGCAAACACATGGAATTCGTTCATACACTTCAGACAAACCAACGTGTGTCGAAAGTTGCCGGTGTGGGAGGAGTCTCCGTGGGCGTGAGCTCGTGCGATGTGTTGCTGCTGGATCAGGCGCTCAGCGCCAACTTCCCACCACCGGCGCTCTAAACCCCCACTGCCGTGCCTTGAACCCCCGAACCTGGAGACCCGACAACCCTGCGTTTGAATAAGCTGCTATGTTATGTTATATATATGGAAAGGTGCCCGAGGGGCGTCACCTCAGGTACCGGGGTGTGTAATCCAGCAATGCTTATTCTGGATTCACTCGGCATACCATGAGTCTGCAGTAGTTGAAAGCAGACATCTCTGGAGTAATTGGAGACCAGCATTTCATAATTGTCACCGGTCAGGGTTGTGGGCTTCTAATTGCTGTCTCCCGAGAACGCATGGCTAAGGGAAAGCACAACGTTTGCCACGGTGACGCCATTGTGTAGTGTGACCATCGTGTGCTGTGGCGAACCGCCGTGCACGCAGACTCCATGCATTGTGCTAACATTATATAGACTTTGTACAGTTATCATTCCCCCTTGTATTACCTGGGTTCGAACCCTCAGCACTAGATACAAACTCCGCATCTCTAACCAAGTGTGCCATCGCCGTCTAGTAATTCTCTTGACCTGGTGAAAACGAGTTCAGGCAGCTGACGAGCCTGCAAGGCTGTCTTGCCGTCACGCGCATACGGGGTGAGGAGTCACTTACGCTCCCCTTGGCGTCCTGGTGATTTGACCTCCGGTCTTGGGAGTGCCCAGGATATCCGATACTGCTGCCTGTTCTTATCCTACGGACTGTGCTAAGGGCAGCTCAAGGCTGGAGCTGGGCCAGCCGCGTAGGCGGCAAGTATCCTGGAGTGGAACAATGTGGGTTGTGCATCACTCACTCTGCCGGTGGACCTCGCCCACCAACCCCAAAACCGAGGTATACCGGCACAAGCCGGCGGAGAAGTCGCCGGACCAGAAGGAGTGAGCCCGGGTCCCCAACACTGCAGGTGAGGACGAAGGAAGTCCTGGCTTGGGGGGGTTTGAGGGGCGGACCGCGTGCCCTGTGCCGCTCCTGCCCGTCCGGCCCTGAAGGGCTTGCAGGACCCAATTCAAGCCTAGCAAGGCCTAAGCCGTCTCAATGGCTCCCACAACTTGCGCTTCCCCACTTCCACATCTCGTACGCCCCCACCCCCAGCGGCCGCAACCAACCATGAAGAGTGCCTCCCCAGCACTTTATCCCGGGGCGAGGGTGGCCTCTCGTAGCGGCCAAGCCCACGCACTCTAGCGGCCGCAACCTTTACCAATAGCCGCCCGTGCCAAAAGGCGGGAGCGGCCTTTCTGCGCCGTGCAGGACGGTCCACGTGCACTAGGGCCCCTGTGTCGCCTGCCGGGCGCAATGTCGCGAGGGACATAGGAGTCATTCCCAGGTCCGGGGAGAGCAGCCCCCCCCCCCCACCAGGTGTGGTCAGCATGGTGTCCCGCACAACAGGGGAGGTGGGAGTGACGCGGCCGGCTGACCCCCTAGTCCATAGGCCGGGGGCCACTGGTATGCTGCTTAGTGTGCCTTCCTGTGGCAGTAAGGAGGCCGCCCTGTTAGGAGGGTCCCCTACGTGGACCCTGGGCAGCCTGTCATTCGCACGGCACTGACAATATGAGCAACATGTTTATTGAGTCACATGGCTATAATGAAAACACAAAAAGCAAACAAAATGAAACGTACGTGTAAAATGTACCAATGATGCATGCAATAACATCTTTGATTCCACAGCCGTGTTTTTTGCTTTAAGTCTGCCACTATCTTCGCTGGACTTCCTTCAATATTTGGGTGGGTTTCGAGCTGCTATGAGTAAGGCGTTACCACTTTTCCTAGCTACATAAAGCGCTTCTTCTCATCAGTGGTAGTAAGCACTATAGAAATGCAATTACAATACAAATCAAGGGGCATATCTACAATGACGGCGATAAATAAACGCAAAGCGCGCTTAGCGCTTTCTTATTTATCGCCGTCTATCTCTGGAATTTCTCGCCCTGGTAACGCGTTATTAACAACGCGTTGCTCTAGGGCGATAAAAATTCCAGAGATAGCGGGGAAATCGCTGTTTTGCACAGATGTTCCCTGCGAAACGGCAATAACCTTGCTGATACGACCCACAGGGTCGTATCAGCATAATCCACCCCAATGTTAGGGATAGGTAAGTCTGCTTTTTAGCAGACGTTAGCTTTTGGAGAAAACAGGGGTTTTCTCCAAAAACTAACGTGTGCTAAAATACTGGGGCAGCCTTGTAAATATCTCGATGTGAACATCAGCGATATTTACAAGGTTGTCCTGCCCAGTGATGCCCACTTTGCATCTCATTAGAGATGCAAAGGGAGGCGCTGGGTAAAAGGGTGCTAACATGCGCTAATGCATTTTAGCACCCTCTTGTTAATAGGGCGATAGTTTTATCTCTGCTTTTTTGGCTTTAAAAGCCAAAAAAGCGGAGATAAAGCCCTTGCAAATATGCCCCCAAGATGGTTCGGTAGTAGAATGGGGGATCTTTAGCTTCCCTATTATTTCTTAAACTTTCATTATGATCCTCTTACCTGTTGGAAACGTGCTGCAGTGTAGGCGCTGTTTTATAATCATTAATGGCATTCTCCAGTGTGAAATGATTACAAGGCGGCCTGGAGTGATTTTAAGATGAAAGATGCTCTATAAAAGAGAGATTACTATTATTACGATACGATAAGAATTGGCTCGCTCCACCGATACATCTCAGCACCTTGCGGCTCCCAAGACACATCGCTTTCAGCCAAAATTCCTAGAAAGTCAAAAGAAGCAATCTCATTCTGCAGACTTTGATGTGTTCTTTTGAACTCACTATAAATGCACCCTGTCAGAAGAAGCTCTTACAAGTTAATTGCTAAATAGGTGTGCCCACCAAAAATACTGTGGTAGCATCCTAATTTTTTGTATGATCGTTTAGTTGGGTGGAGGTAGTATTTTGTTCCTGCAAACTGTTCTTCGACTGCCTTAGTTGCATTTCAGAGACTGGCTGCATTTTCAAGGACAAAACAAACACAGTGAGGCTTATAGATAAAGTCATTTTCAAGTACAGGAACAGTATTCGTATAGGTCTGTTGTTCTGCTTTATCCTACTGTTACATGCCCTTGTGAAGTGGCTCTAAAACAGGAATCGGATCACTGACACAATATTGAAATCAAAAACCTCGTGATAGAAAAATATTGTGTCAAAAATATCAATCACAAAAATATAGTTTTTCTATACTTATAATGGTAAGTACAAAAATTTTGAAAATAAAATATCCTTCTACACTAATATCGAAAAAATATATACAATGATTTTGTTTTTTAATATATATATATATATATATTACCTACTGGCGGTCGCCAGTAGGTAGATATAGTTAGGACCCTGTTTCCATAGGAAATCCGCAACATTCTATTTGGAATAACTTTGGCGCCGGTCGACGAATCCTCGCGAAATTTTCAAAATAGGTGGGGCGCTACGCTCCGCTCCTACCCTGAAAGTCTCGGGGGGATTCGTCAAGCAGGGGCCGAGAAAAAAGGGGGGTCCCAAAACGCGTTTTCCCCATGCATTTTTCCATAGGACCTTTAGACACGGCTACAGCCCGAACGGCTGAACAGAATTACTTGAAATTTGGCAGAGAGGTAGCCATAAGGTCAAGGAAGTGCCTTTTGCAGGTCTGGTGTAAATCTGTTCAGTATTTCCTGAGAAAATAGCATTTAAAAGCATATATATATGTGGGCGGAGCCTAACCACACATCTCATCCTGAGATCTGATTGGCTGTCAGCACTTCATCCAAGAAGTGTTGGCAGCCATCTTGGGACCAATATACATGATAGCACCTCATTAAAAAGCATTGCAGTTAATAGAAGGTTTTAAGACTTTAGTTACATTATAAATCATTTGTTGATGGTACCATACTCATTTTAGGAATTGTGGTATGTTCTAAGGTGATTTCACCATGTGAAAAAGCCTTCTGCTGGGATATCATGATTGAGAGAAAAATATTTTCTCATGCTTTTACCACAGAGGTTTGGAAGGTGATCTATAGGCTAAACTGAGAGCTTATTTTCTGTAAATTCACTTTATCTTTCTCAGTCATGTGAGAATGAAGTCTGACATTCTCGGTAAAACATGTACATCCAACAAGGGCAGAGACTGTCAGTTGATTCCTTTGTGTTCTACTGCAGCTTCCCAGAGTGTTCCAAAGAACTACTAGAGCGCTAACAGTCCTACTTATGATAAACGTATGGCACACCTGAAGCCATCTTGCTAGGATTAAAGTGGTAACTCTTAAAACATTTAATTTAAAAAGGAACAAAATGAGGGGGTTCATTTTTCCATAAAAAGTATGATTAGTGCTGCAGAAAGAAAAATTAGGGCACATTTTGAGTGACTTCTCAAATCCTCTTCTATTTCATTAAAAAATTCTGACATGCAGACTGAAACATGCACTTTCAATACCAGCAGCAGTTTTCCCTGGCAAATGTGTGACACATCTGAATGCCTTCTTGATGGAATCAAAGTAAAAAACTGAAAGTATTTCCTACTGAGGAGACTGCAGTAAATGAGGAAATTAGGAAACTTCATAACAAATAAGTCTCCCAAGATGGCCACCAGAGACAAAAGAGCCCAAATGTAGCCCAAATATCACCCAGATGTAGCCCAAGTATAGCCCAATGACAGAATGTCCCAGAATGTTCTTAAAAACAACTAGAGCGCTTACTGTCTTCATTATGACAAAAGTAAGGCACACCTGAAGCCATCTTGATTGGAATAAACTGGTAACACTTAAAACATTTAATTTAAAAAGGAACACAATGAGGAGGTTCATTTTGCCATAGAAATTATGATTAATGCTGAAGAAAGAAAATGAGGGCACATTTTGAGTGACTTTTCAAATCCTATTTTATTTCATTAAAAAATTCTGACATGCAGACTGAAACATGCACTTTTAATACCAGGAGCAGACTTCCATGGTGCAGTAGTTTTACTACAGTGATCTAATGAGCAACTAGAGTGCTAACATTCAGAATTTATGGCAAATGTGTGACATATCTGAATACCTTCATGATGGAATCAAAGTAAAAAACTGAAAGCATTTCCTACTGAGGAGACTGCAGTACATGAGGAAATTAGGAAACTTCATAACAAATAAATCTCCCAAGATGGCCACCGGAGACAAAAGAGCCCAAATGTAGCCCAAAATCACCCAGATGTAGCCCAAATATAGCCCAATGACAGAAGTGTGCAAAACACTTATTATTTTGTGTTTTTGCAGTGTTATATAGTGCAGACTTGTCAGGTATTGGAGTGCTTTACATGAGCATTGGTTACATCACACAAGAACAAATTGTTTTTTAATATATATATATATATATATATTACCTACTGGCGGTCGCCAGTAGGTAGATATAGTTAGGACCCTGTTTCCATAGGAAATCCGCAACATTCTATTTGGAATAACTTTGGCGCCGGTCGACGAATCCTCGCGAAATTTTCAAAATAGGTGGGGCGCTACGCTCCGCTCCTACCCTGAAAGTCTCGGGGGGATTCGTCAAGCAGGGGCCGAGAAAAAAGGGGGGTCCCAAAACGCGTTTTCCCCATGCATTTTTCCATAGGACCTTTAGACACGGCTACAGCCCGAACGGCTGAACAGAATTACTTGAAATTTGGCAGAGAGGTAGCCATAAGGTCAAGGAAGTGCCTTTTGCAGGTCTGGTGTAAATCTGTTCAGTATTTCCTGAGAAAATAGCATTTAAAAGCATATATATATGTGGGCGGAGCCTAACCACACATCTCATCCTGAGATCTGATTGGCTGTCAGCACTTCATCCAAGAAGTGTTGGCAGCCATCTTGGGACCAATATACATGATAGCACCTCATTAAAAAGCATTGCAGTTAATAGAAGGTTTTAAGACTTTAGTTACATTATAAATCATTTGTTGATGGTACCATACTCATTTTAGGAATTGTGGTATGTTCTAAGGTGATTTCACCATGTGAAAAAGCCTTCTGCTGGGATATCATGATTGAGAGAAAAATATTTTCTCATGCTTTTACCACAGAGGTTTGGAAGGTGATCTATAGGCTAAACTGAGAGCTTATTTTCTGTAAATTCACATTATCTTTCTCAGTCATGTGAGAATGAAGTCTGACATTCTCAGTAAAACATGTACATCCAACAAGGGCAGAGACTGTCAGTTGATTCCTTTGTGTTCTACTGCAGCTTCCCAGAGTGTTCCAAAGAACTACTAGAGCGCTAACAGTCCTACTTATGATAAACGTATGGCACACCTGAAGCCATCTTGCTAGGATTAAAGTGGTAACTCTTAAAACATTTAATTTAAAAAGGAACAAAATGAGGGGGTTCATTTTTCCATAAAAAGTATGATTAGTGCTGCAGAAAGAAAAATTAGGGCACATTTTGAGTGACTTCTCAAATCCTCTTCTATTTCATTAAAAAATTCTGACATGCAGACTGAAACATGCACTTTCAATACCAGCAGCAGTTTTCCCTGGCAAATGTGTGACACATCTGAATGCCTTCTTGATGGAATCAAAGTAAAAAACTGAAAGTATTTCCTACTGAGGAGACTGCAGTAAATGAGGAAATTAGGAAACTTCATAACAAATAAGTCTCCCAAGATGGCCACCAGAGACAAAAGAGCCCAAATGTAGCCCAAATATCACCCAGATGTAGCCCAAGTATAGCCCAATGACAGAATGTCCCAGAATGTTCTTAAAAACAACTAGAGCGCTTACTGTCTTCATTATGACAAAAGTAAGGCACACCTGAAGCCATCTTGATTGGAATAAACTGGTAACACTTAAAACATTTAATTTAAAAAGGAACACAATGAGGAGGTTCATTTTGCCATAGAAATTATGATTAATGCTGAAGAAAGAAAATGAGGGCACATTTTGAGTGACTTTTCAAATCCTATTTTATTTCATTAAAAAATTCTGACATGCAGACTGAAACATGCACTTTTAATACCAGGAGCAGACTTCCATGGTGCAGTAGTTTTACTACAGTGATCTAATGAGCAACTAGAGTGCTAACATTCAGAATTTATGGCAAATGTGTGACATATCTGAATACCTTCATGATGGAATCAAAGTAAAAAACTGAAAGCATTTCCTACTGAGGAGACTGCAGTACATGAGGAAATTAGGAAACTTCATAACAAATAAATCTCCCAAGATGGCCACCGGAGACAAAAGAGCCCAAATGTAGCCCAAAATCACCCAGATGTAGCCCAAATATAGCCCAATGACAGAAGTGTGCAAAACACTTATTATTTTGTGTTTTTGCAGTGTTATATAGTGCAGACTTGTCAGGTATTGGAGTGCTTTACATGAGCATTGGTTACATCACACAAGAACAAATTCATTTTGGTTGTAGACATGGAGAGACTAAGTGATTTGACCAGAATCACAGAATGTCGAGCTGAAGCAGAAACTTCAACCTGGTTCCCCAGTTGCAAAGTCTGCAGTTCTGGAAGTAACACCACATCCTCTCCCCTAAGTGCAACATTTAATCAAGTGGTCAACTGGATAAAAAAACATAAAGATAACAAATAATTTAAAAGTGCTTTGTCGCTATTTGAAAACTCAGAAAATATGTCCTTATTTTAGTCTTTTAGAGCACTAACCATAATTTTGATGCCAATAAGACCCTCTCATATATGTAATTTCTAAAGGAAATGCTCTAGGTATTACAGTTTTGATTACATCAAGATGATGTCAGGCGTTCCACACTTTTGTAATAAATATAGAATGTTAGCAATCTAGTTGTTCATTAGGATACTGTTGAGAGGCAGAGGCCAGGGGCACGGACTCTGAAAATTGAAGGCAGGTAGGAGGGTGCAAAGGCAACAATTTAACCACACTGAGCAGGCAGGAAGGGCCGTGGAAGCACAACAGACTATGGAGGGCAGTGGAAAGGGGGGCAGGGGCAACAAACCAACAATACAGGACTTGCAATAGAGACTGTTGGAGGGAAGATCTATTACGGGTCAAGGAAGCTAGGGGCGGTCCCCAGATCCCCGGGAGCCACCACAGAACTGAGCAGGAGAGTGAGTCAGGGACAAAAGGGGCACCTTAATTTGAGCCGGGGTGCCTAGGAACGCTTGCTCAAAAAATGAAGAAAACAGACATATGAGACATGGAATTGGAGGCAGAATACAATGGCAGTTTAATGAGAAGATGCAACTTCAAAGAAACCGCAGAATAGAGACATAAAGTACAAAATTCAGAATCCAGATAATCATACAGCTGTCATAATATTCTCTGTATCTCACTTAATGTACTGACAGAGAGAGAGAGAAAACACATCTATAAATGCATCATGAGAAACAAGTTACACCAAGGAAAATGTTACCTAGGAACACTCACGTTTACTCTTAGAGCAAGCATTCCTGCAATTACAATACAAAATCTTTTAAATGCAAGAGTAAAGAGAACAATGGTTAAACATAACATGACATTTCATATAGGTAAAATAGAATAAGATACTTCAAGCAAAGCAGAGCAAGACATTTTAAGCAAAGGAAGACAAGAGCTCCCAGCTCTTGGGGAAAACCTGCACTGCCTGTTAACCTACATACAGACGGCGAGGTAGTCCGTCGATATCTGTGGGTGCTCCCTTTTTATATCATTTTGTGGGCTCCTTTGCACGCTACATCTACCTACGTATGCTACCCAAAAGCTTCGTCTGCAGATTTTACCAGACATTTCGTCATTTACCCACTTAATGCTGACAATGGACTGGGTGAAAAGGTCAGTCTCTCAGGCCAATCGCTTATCGTAAGTTCCATAGAGCAAGCAGAAAATAATGGGTATTGTACGGGAATTCAATATATTCATGTATAAAATCTCCTCAGTTCTCCTAACTTGACGCTCTGCGGTTGCCACTTCCTTAAAAGCGGGAAACCTGCCCAGGAAGCAAGTACCAGTCCAGGATGCAGCCTACTGTATGTCGACAGCTTCAGGGGGATGTTGAACTTTGATACCGAGCACGGAGCACTCGGGTAGGGTGGGGGCTACTAGTTTGGATCAGAAGGCCTCGCAGACCTGCCTTCAGACTGCTATACACTAAAATTGCAGAGCTATGGTCAATTTAACAAAGAGGCCTACATATTGAACAGAAGGGCCTACACAGGGGTTTTATGCTGGCTGAGTGGTAAGGATGTCTCAGGATAATTATATAGCAACACAGGACCCGCTGGTCAATTTAATACGGCCTACAAATGCAGCTGGCAGGGCAAGGACAAGGGTCTCATACTTCAGGTGTGGACAGAACGGGCCAGGGGCCCCCTGTGATACAAAATCTACCCTCCTTCAAGGCTGTGGCAATGTAATAGACCATTGTGGGCAGAAGGAAGAGGCAATGGTAGTACAACCATACATGCCAACAGACCCGATTCAGCCAGGAAACGTCCAATGTTTTTAAGCTCAAATGGGCTTTATTTGATCTGTCTCCTGTCTACAATATCCTCTTTTTCAATGTAACTCAAAGGGGAAAATCAATACCCCAGTTTTTTTTCAAAATCTCCCTCTTACCAAGTTCAAAATGTTTGCAAGTATGGTACATTGGATCATGGAAGGAAATGGGATAGGGACATGGACTTGGATAACAGAGGACAGGAGGGACATGGAGAGGTGCACCAAACTGACCCTGCAGGGCAGGCATCAGGGTTTGCAGCAGCACAATACACCACACAGGGCATGCAGGACGGGAGTGCAGCACAACAATCCATAGAAAGCAAGAGGGAGGGGACAGGACCATGCACATGGACAACAGAGAACAGAGGACCCTCCACCCCCTATCGCAAAATGTAATGCCCGTGAAAAGGGTAGGTGAACACAGTGTTATATAGAACATAGTCCTGAGAGCACGATTGAAAATGAAAACTAGATATAGTGTATGGTATAAACTATGCACCAAAAAGTGTGATATAAGATGAACCGGGCGTGAAATATAATATGCAATACATTGTGCGCAATGACAGATTCATGGGAGAGCGCGAGATAGCACAGGCACTAGCGCGTGCTATGCGATATGCGCCTTGGAGTGTAATATGCACAGGGCAGTGTTGTGTAACCTAAATAGTCTCTAAAGTTGTAATATAAAATATGTGCTGGGGAGTGTAACGTTGCATATGCACTGTGACAAAGATATGGATCCCAGATTGTAATATGTATGGCATAGCACTGTGCGTTATAACATAGGCATCGAGAAAGGCACGTTAGATGGGGCAATATAACCCGTGCGAAGACAAGTGTGGCATGACATATTCACGGGGTGGTGTTACAGTGCACATGGGCTAGAGAGTGTCATAGCATATGCACTAGCTAGTGGAATACAACACAGAGGTGTGTGGCACTCGGCAGGCAATGGTGGGTGTAACACAGCATTGGGCTCTGTCAGGAGCACGCTGTGACTCTCAAGTGATGTTCGTCCCCTTTCCAGAGAGTAAAATAAAAAGTATTACACATCCGGCAGTGGATGTGTGTTTTATTAACCGTGAGGGGGGTTTCTTGCATAGTTTTGGTCGAATTTTTGTCGAATCCCCTTTGAATGGCTTGGTGTGCATGTGTATTAAATGTGCCCGTCAATAGCTACCCATGTTTGTATAAATAAACGACAAGGGTGTCTACCAGGATTAGGCACGGTAGGGCATCAGACATGTCAGAGCTTCACTAGTGGTGTAAATACATTCCACGTGGATTCATTGCATGCATAGTCGCCTTTTAATGAATATCACGCAAATCGTCATGGTGATAGGTACGTACGGTTTGTCCAGCATGTCCTAGGTGTGTCTATAAATATATATTTTTTAAAAATAATAAAAAACAGTGGCCGGCCCTGGGGTTTGGGGTCAAAAAAATATAATTAGGAGACTGGCCCTGGGGGATGGGGTCATCAGGGCCAATAAATTAGAATAAGAAGGGGAACCAAACAGCCCCCCTTCTTAAAAAACTAAAATAAATAAAAGACTGGCATCGTGCCGGAGGCCATGCCCCCTCCGTGCAGCACTCTGCAAACGTGCCCCCAACAGGCATCTCCAGTATGCGCCAGGGAGCTGCGCTGCAGCCAGGTGTTCTGAGGCCAAGCCCCTTTTTACACCTCTCTGCAACGCAGCTCTGTGGCGCTTACTGGAGGTACCTAGTGGTCTAGTTTGACCCTAGGGACCCTTAGGATTCAGGGGGACTTAATCTCTCAACTTAGAACAGCCACAGGGCGCGTTTACACAGTGGTGAAGGGAGGGGCGGGGCCTGAGGTGACGTGTGCAAACACGCACTATGGCACGTTTTAAATTGGGGATATAATTTCCCTTCAATACTGAGGGCCCCTGGGGGCTAACTAGCCCACCAAGTGCTTCCAGTAAGCGCCACTGAGCTGCATTGCAGAGAGGTGGTCCAGGCCGTGCCACTTTTTACACCTCTCTGCAACGCAGCTCTGTGGCACTTACTGGAGGTACCTAGTGGGCTAGTTGGACCCTAGGGACCCTCAGGATTCAAATGAACTTAATCTCCCAACTAAAAACGGACACAGGGCGTGTTTACACAGTGGTGAAGGGAGGGGACGGGGCCTGAGTTAACGTGTGCAAAAACGCCCTGTGGCCTGTTTTAAGAGGTAGTTTTAATCCCCATGCCCTATTATACACTAGGGGCTTACAGAGGAGGTCATGCTAATCACAGGGGGACCCCAACGCATAATGTTCCCTAGTGTATGTAGATGTTTTCACTGTATTCTAAGTGTCTTTTAACATAGCACTGGCTCTAGGACTGGTTAGTCAGACTCAGTTTCCACCAGTATCCGTCTGAAAAAGTTGAGGGTACAGGATGATTTTGCAACAAGGCTTCTTTCTGCTCTTCTTTTTGTTCTTTCTGCACGTTATCCTTTTTCCTGCACTTATCTTCGTATTTGAGGACTTCTGTTGCTTCTTTCTGCACTTCTTTTGTTTCTTTCTGTGCATTTTTTCTTCTTTCTTCACATGTCCTATCTCTGTAGGCATAGTTAGAAATTAGCATTTAAAAAACCTTTGAAATTCACAGAAAAAAACATAGGTTTCAGGCACGTTATAGTTAGGAATTAGCATTTAAAAAACCTCAGAAATTCACTGAAAAAACCATAGGTTTCAGGGGTGTTATAGTTAGCTGGACTTTTCACTTGTACAAAACCATTGAAATTCCCCCGTTATAGTTAGTTCAGCTAACTATAACTCGCGCGCCCGCAATGCACTGCTGATGACGTCACATATTACATCACTCATGACATGGTCAGTGACATCACTCATGACATCACTGATGACATCTCAAATGACATCACTGATGACATCACTGATGACATCATCCTTGTGATAGAGTGGCAGACCTCCTCTCACCCTAATATAACCTTTGATACACACATTCAAAAATAGAGACTAACATTTTCAAAACAATGGACATACCAATACCAGTTACAACAACCTCTTCAGTAATTCTAAGATCCACATACACATCCACTCATTCACCAACAGTCCTATACAGTCACTCATACATGTACTCACTCATCATATGTACTCATACACCTATACATCCTGTTACACAATGCCACTCATCCATAGAGTTACTCACACACATAGTCACTCATGCTAATAAAGAATCAAACATACATTTACTTGCATATACAGTTATACACACACCACCATACTTACTTCTACGGAAACTTACACATACTTAGTCTTTTAAACAATCACTTATAGAAACACATACTTATTCATACAGGAACTCTTTCAATCTCTCACTCTCACATATACTCACATATATACACCAATAGTCACATATACTAGTTTAAAACATATGTAGTTACTCATAAAGACACTATTGAGACAGTCATTCACTCACTAACACACCCATACACACACTCATCCACCCATACAGTCCTGCACACATGCTGTGTTCAACACATACTAACAGTGAGTCACTCATTCATGCACCTATGCACTACGTAATACCCCCCACCGAACCATGCAGACACTCAGACTGATACTCAAAAATCCAACTAATAACCTATATAGACACCCATGTAGCTACTCACCAACCCATGCAGCCACTTATACACAAAGTGAGAGACTGATACAGATATTTACATATTTAAACATTACTCACTAAGCCATGTATTCACTATGATACACTTAATCAATCAGTTACACAATCAATTTTTCAAAAACAAATCATCCATTTAGACACTTATATACCCATTTATTCTTCCATCGACCTTGAGATATACATGTATAAAACATATTTAATTTTCAGAAAAACACACATTCACTGGATGATGTCATCAGTGATGTCATCAGTGATGTCATTTGAGATGTCATCAGTGATGTCATGAGTGATGTCACTGACCATGTCATGAGTGATGTAATATGTGACGTCATCAGCAGTGCATTGCGGGCGCGCGAGTTATAGTTAGCTGAACTAACTATAACGGGGGAATTTCATTGGTTTTTTACGAGTAAAATGTCCAGCTAACTATAACATGTGTGAAACCTATGGTTTTTTCACTGAATTTCTAAGGTTTTTTAAATGCTAATTCCTAACTATAACGTGTGTGAAACCTATGGTTTTTTCAGTGAATTTCTAAGGTTTTTTAAATGCTAATTCCTAACTATAACGTGTGTGAAACCCATGGTTTTTTCAGTGAATTTGCAAGGTTTTTTAAATGCTAATTCCTAACTATAACGTGTGTGAAACCCATGGTTTTTTCAGTGAATATATATATATATATATATATATATATATATATATATATATATATATATATATATATATATGTTTAAATATTACTTAAACATATTTAAGTTATATCATATTAATATCATATGTTAAAATATTTAGGGCTCTATTACGATTGTCTCGGTGTGGGAATCGACTAACCGGAGGTCGGCGGTTCCGAACACAGGATCATGATGCGATGGCACATGGTGCTGTCGCAAACTTCCCGTTCTCTATGGGAGCTTGTGAGTGGGGCAGAAACCGCCTGCAGCACAATGGGAGTTTGTGTAAATCCCTGCACCAACTCCTCATAGTGCCTGCCACACGGTGCAGAGATTTTCAGGGGTAACCATAGGTGCTGCCCAAGCCAACATCCGTAGGCCGCTGAGGGATGGGGCCCTGCTAGGGGCCCCCAAAGTCGCTTTCCAACAGCGTTTCCATGTTGGAAAGACTGAAATGGAAAGGCTGTCAGAAATCCACATCATAATCCCGACAGCGGAGACGCTGTCCGTATGGAAGTATGATAGGCATCCAACTGGCTGACGGGCTCCTTGAGCCCATCGGAATACAATTGGATTGACCGGCTGGGTTACACTCTGACCGCTAACATTAAAATTTGGCAGTCGGACTGTAAACTAACCCTGGGCGTAGTTCGCGAAGTAGCACTTCGCGAAGCTACGCAAAGTGCAGTTCGCACTTCGCGAGCTACGCGTAGCACTTCGCGAACTGCGTAGTACCTTGTTCGCACTGTGCCAGATGTCGTTTTCAATGATTGCACAGTGCGAACAAGCAACCGGCACTGTGCAATCATTGAAAATGGCATCTTGCACAGTGCGAGCTGTAGTGTTCTGCTGCTCGAGTAGATTTTTACTCGAGCGGCAGCTTTCTCAACGCGAACTGGTAGTTTCTCATCGCGAGCGGTCGCGAGCATGCGCGACCACTCGCAATGAGAAACCTGACCTCCTCGCGCTGGGAATCTTGCCGGGAGGTTTATTTCCCATGCTCGCGATCGCCAACTTGATGTTGCTGATCGCGAACAAGGAAAAAGTCTCACCGGGATGTCATTTTGCTTGCTCGCGGTCGCCAACTTGACGTTGAGGACCGCGAGCAAGCAAAAAATGACCGCAGCACTACGCAGCACTACGCAACACTACGCTACAAGTGTTCGCACTGTGCTACGTGCAGTTCGCGTAGTGCGAAGTAGCGCGAACTTCGCAAACTACGCGAGCGTAGGGTAGTGCTTTGCCCAGGCTTACTGTAAACCTACAGTGTTGGTCGGTAAACCACCGACGAGCAGAAGGAGAATTACCGACCGTCATCATAAGGAGGCCCTTAATATTTACTGTTTTAACTATATATATATATATATATATATATTCACTGAAAAAACCATGGGTTTCACACACGTTATAGTTAGGAATTAGCATTTAAAAAACCTTAGAAATTCACTGAAAAAACCATAGGTTTCACACACGTTATAGTTAGGAATTAGCATTTAAAAAACCTTAGAAATTCAGTGAAAAAACCATAGGTTTCACACATGTTATAGTTAGCTGGACATTTTACTCGTAAAAAACCAATGAAATTCCCCCGTTATAGTTAGTTCAGCTAACTATAACTCGCGCGCCCGCAATGCACTGCTGATGACGTCACATATTACATCACTCATGACATGGTCAGTGACATCACTCATGACATCACTGATGACATCTCAAATGACATCACTGATGACATCACTGATGACATCATCCAGTGAATGTGTGTTTTTCTGAAAATTAAATATGTTTTATACATGTATATCTCAAGGTCGATGGAAGAATAAATGGGTATATAAGTGTCTAAATGGATGATTTGTTTTTGAAAAATTGATTGTGTAACTGATTGATTAAGTGTATCATAGTGAATACATGGCTTAGTGAGTAATGTTTAAATATGTAAATATCTGTATCAGTCTCTCACTTTGTGTATAAGTGGCTGCATGGGTTGGTGAGTAGCTACATGGGTGTCTATATAGGTTATTAGTTGGTTTTTTGAGTATCAGTCTGAGTGTCTGCATGGTTCGGTGGGGGGTATTACGTAGTGCATAGGTGCATGAATGAGTGACTCACTGTTAGTATGTGTTGAACACAGCATGTGTGCAGGACTGTATGGGTGGATGAGTGTGTGTATGGGTGTGTTAGTGAGTGAATGACTGTCTCAATAGTGTCTTTATGAGTAACTACATATGTTTTAAACTAGTATATGTGACTATTGGTGTATATATGTGAGTATATGTGAGAGTGAGAGATTGAAAGAGTTCCTGTATGAATAAGTATGTGTTTCTATAAGTGATTGTTTAAAAGACTAAGTATGTGTAAGTTTCCGTAGAAGTAAGTATGGTGGTGTGTGTATAACTGTATATGCAAGTAAATGTATGTTTGATTCTTTATTAGCATGAGTGACTATGTGTGTGAGTAACTCTATGGATGAGTGGCATTGTGTAACAGGATGTATAGGTGTATGAGTACATATGATGAGTGAGTACATGTATGAGTGACTGTATAGGACTGTTGGTGAATGAGTGGATGTGTATGTGGATCTTAGAATTACTGAAGAGGTTGTTGTAACTGGTATTGGTATGTCCATTGTTTTGAAAATGTTAGTCTCTATTTTTGAATGTGTGTATCAAAGGTTATATTAGGGTGAGAGGAGGTCTGCCACTCTATCACAAGGATGATGTCATCAGTGATGTCATCAGTGATGTCATTTGAGATGTCATCAGTGATGTCATGAGTGATGTCACTGACCATGTCATGAGTGATGTAATATGTGACGTCATCAGCAGTGCATTGCGGGCGCGCGAGTTATAGTTAGCTGAACTAACTATAACGGGGGAATTTCAATGGTTTTGTACAAGTGAAAAGTCCAGCTAACTATAACACCCCTGAAACCTATGGTTTTTTCAGTGAATTTCTGAGGTTTTTTAAATGCTAATTCCTAACTATAACGTGCCTGAAACCTATGTTTTTTTCTGTGAATTTCAAAGGTTTTTTAAATGCTAATTTCTAACTATGCCTACAGAGATAGGACATGTGAAGAAAGAAGAAAAAATGCACAGAAAGAAACAAAAGAAGTGCAGAAAGAAGCAACAGAAGTCCTCAAATACGAAGATAAGTGCAGGAAGAAGGATAACGTGCAGAAAGAACAAAAAGAAGAGCAGAAAGAAGCCTTGTTGCAAAATCATCCTGTACCCTCAACTTTTTCAGACGGATACTGGTGGAAACTGAGTCTGACTAACCAGTCCTAGAGCCAGTGCTATGTTAAAAGACACTTAGAATACGGTGAAAACATCTACATACACTAGGGAACATTATGCGTTGGGGTCCCCCTGTGATTAGCATGACCTCCTCTGTAAGCCCCTAGTGTATAATAGGGCATGGGGATTAAAACTACCTCTTAAAACAGGCCACAGGGCGTTTTTGCACACGTTAACTCAGGCCCCGTCCCCTCCCTTCACCACTGTGTAAACACGCCCTGTGTCCGTTTTTAGTTGGGAGATTAAGTTCATTTGAATCCTGAGGGTCCCTAGGGTCCAACTAGCCCACTAGGTACCTCCAGTAAGTGCCACAGAGCTGCGTTGCAGAGAGGTGTAAAAAGTGGCACGGCCTGGACCACCTCTCTGCAATGCAGCTCAGTGGCGCTTACTGGAAGCACTTGGTGGGCTAGTTAGCCCCCAGGGGCCCTCAGTATTGAAGGGAAATTATATCCCCAATTTAAAACGTGCCATAGTGCGTGTTTGCACACGTCACCTCAGGCCCCGTCCCCTCCCTTCACCACTGTGTAAACGCGCCCTGTGGCTGTTCTAAGTTGAGAGATTAAGTCCCCCTGAATCCTAAGGGTCCCTAGGGTCAAACTAGACCACTAGGTACCTCCAGTAAGCGCCACAGAGCTGCGTTGCAGAGAGGTGTAAAAAGGGGCTTGGCCTCAGAACACCTGGCTGCAGCGCAGCTCCCTGGCGCATACTGGAGATGCCTGTTGGGGGCGCGTTTGCAGAGTGCTGCACGGAGGGGGCATGGCCTCCGGCACGATGCCAGTCTTTTATTTATTTTAGTTTTTTAAGAAGGGGGGCTGTTTGGTTCCCCTTCTTATTCTAATTTATTGGCCCTGATGACCCCATCCCCCAGGGCCAGTCTCCTAATTATATTTTTTTGACCCCAAACCCCAGGGCCGGCCACTGTTTTTTATTATTTTTAAAAAATATATATTTATAGACACACCTAGGACATGCTGGACAAACCGTACGTACCTATCACCATGACGATTTGCGTGATATTCATTAAAAGGCGACTATGCATGCAATGAATCCACGTGGAATGTATTTACACCACTAGTGAAGCTCTGACATGTCTGATGCCCTACCGTGCCTAATCCTGGTAGACACCCTTGTCGTTTATTTATACAAACATGGGTAGCTATTGACGGGCACATTTAATACACATGCACATCAAGCCATTCAAAGGGGATTCGACAAAAATTCGACCAAAACTATGCAAGAAACCCCCCTCACGGTTAATAAAACACACATCCACTGCCGGATGTGTAATACTTTTTATTTTACTCTCTGGAAAGGGGACGAACATCACTTGAGAGTCACAGCGTGCTCCTGACAGAGCCCAATGCTGTGTTACACCCACCATTGCCTGCCGAGTGCCACACACCTCTGTGTTGTATTCCACTAGCTAGTGCATATGCTATGACACTCTCTAGCCCATGTGCACTGTAACACCACCCCGTGAATATGTCATGCCACACTTGTCTTCGCACGGGTTATATTGCCCCATCTAACGTGCCTTTCTCGATGCCTATGTTATAACGCACAGTGCTATGCCATACATATTACAATCTGGGATCCATATCTTTGTCACAGTGCATATGCAACGTTACACTCCCCAGCACATATTTTATATTACAACTTTAGAGACTATTTAGGTTACACAACACTGCCCTGTGCATATTACACTCCAAGGCGCATATCGCATAGCACGCGCTAGTGCCTGTGCTATCTCGCGCTCTCCCATGAATCTGTCATTGCGCACAATGTATTGCATATTATATTTCACGCCCGGTTCATCTTATATCACACTTTTTGGTGCATAGTTTATACCATACACTATATCTAGTTTTCATTTTCAATCGTGCTCTCAGGACTATGTTCTATATAACACTGTGTTCACCTACCCTTTTCACGGGCATTACATTTTGCGATAGGGGGTGGAGGGTCCTCTGTTCTCTGTTGTCCATGTGCATGGTCCTGTCCCCTCCCTCTTGCTTTCTATGGATTGTTGTGCTGCACTCCCGTCCTGCATGCCCTGTGTGGTGTATTGTGCTGCTGCAAACCCTGATGCCTGCCCTGCAGGGTCAGTTTGGTGCACCTCTCCATGTCCCTCCTGTCCTCTGTTATCCAAGTCCATGTCCCTATCCCATTTCCTTCCATGATCCAATGTACCATACTTGCGAACATTTTGAACTTGGTAAGAGGGAGATTTTGAAAAAAAACTGGGGTATTGATTTTCCCCTTTGAGTTACATTGAAAAAGAGGATATTGTAGACAGGAGACAGACCAAATAAAGCCCATTTGAGCTTAAAAACATTGGACGTTTCCTGGCTGAATCGGGTCTGTTGGCATGTATGGTTGTACTACCATTGCCTCTTCCTTCTGCCCACAATGGTCTATTACATTGCCACAGCCTTGAAGGAGGGTAGATTTTGTATCACAGGGGGCCCCTGGCCCGTTCTGTCCACACCTGAAGTATGAGACCCTTGTCCTTGCCCTGCCAGCTGCATTTGTAGGCCGTATTAAATTGACCAGCGGGTCCTGTGTTGCTATATAATTATCCTGAGACATCCTTACCACTCAGCCAGCATAAAACCCCTGTGTAGGCCCTTCTGTTCAATATGTAGGCCTCTTTGTTAAATTGACCATAGCTCTGCAATTTTAGTGTATAGCAGTCTGAAGGCAGGTCTGCGAGGCCTTCTGATCCAAACTAGTAGCCCCCACCCTACCCGAGTGCTCCGTGCTCGGTATCAAAGTTCAACATCCCCCTGAAGCTGTCGACATACAGTAGGCTGCATCCTGGACTGGTACTTGCTTCCTGGGCAGGTTTCCCGCTTTTAAGGAAGTGGCAACCGCAGAGCGTCAAGTTAGGAGAACTGAGGAGATTTTATACATGAATATATTGAATTCCCGTACAATACCCATTATTTTCTGCTTGCTCTATGGAACTTACGATAAGCGATTGGCCTGAGAGACTGACCTTTTCACCCAGTCCATTGTCAGCATTAAGTGGGTAAATGACGAAATGTCTGGTAAAATCTGCAGACGAAGCTTTTGGGTAGCATACGTAGGTAGATGTAGCGTGCAAAGGAGCCCACAAAATGATATAAAAAGGGAGCACCCACAGATATCGACGGACTACCTCGCCGTCTGTATGTAGGTTAACAGGCAGTGCAGGTTTTCCCCAAGAGCTGGGAGCTCTTGTCTTCCTTTGCTTAAAATGTCTTGCTCTGCTTTGCTTGAAGTATCTTATTCTATTTTACCTATATGAAATGTCATGTTATGTTTAACCATTGTTCTCTTTACTCTTGCATTTAAAAGATTTTGTATTGTAATTGCAGGAATGCTTGCTCTAAGAGTAAACGTGAGTGTTCCTAGGTAACATTTTCCTTGGTGTAACTTGTTTCTCATGATGCATTTATAGATGTGTTTTCTCTCTCTCTCTCTGTCAGTACATTAAGTGAGATACAGAGAATATTATGACAGCTGTATGATTATCTGGATTCTGAATTTTGTACTTTATGTCTCTATTCTGCGGTTTCTTTGAAGTTGCATCTTCTCATTAAACTGCCATTGTATTCTGCCTCCAATTCCATGTCTCATATGTCTGTTTTCTTCATTTTTTGAGCAAGCGTTCCTAGGCACCCCGGCTCAAATTAAGGTGCCCCTTTTGTCCCTGACTCACTCTCCTGCTCAGTTCTGTGGTGGCTCCCGGGGATCTGGGGACCGCCCCTAGCTTCCTTGACCCGTAATAGATCTTCCCTCCAACAGTCTCTATTGCAAGTCCTGTATTGTTGGTTTGTTGCCCCTGCCCCCCTTTCCACTGCCCTCCATAGTCTGTTGTGCTTCCACGGCCCTTCCTGCCTGCTCAGTGTGGTTAAATTGTTGCCTTTGCACCCTCCTACCTGCCTTCAATTTTCAGAGTCCGTGCCCCTGGCCTCTGCCTCTCAACAGTATCCTAATGAACAACTAGATTGCTAACATTCTATATTTATTACAAAAGTGTGGAACGCCTGACATCATCTTGATGTAATCAAAACTGTAATACCTAGAGCATTTCCTTTAGAAATTACATATATGAGAGGGTCTTATTGGCATCAAAATTATGGTTAGTGCTCTAAAAGACTAAAATAAGGACATATTTTCTGAGTTTTCAAATAGCGACAAAGCACTTTTAAATTATTTGTTATCTTTATGTTTTTTTATCCAGTTGACCACTTGATTAAATGTTGCACTTAGGGGAGAGGATGTGGTGTTACTTCCAGAACTGCAGACTTTGCAACTGGGGAACCAGGTTGAAGTTTCTGCTTCAGCTCGACATTCTGTGATTCTGGTCAAATCACTTAGTCTCTCCATGTCTACAACCAAAATGAATTTGTTCTTGTGTGATGTAACCAATGCTCATGTAAAGCACTCCAATACCTGACAAGTCTGCACTATATAACACTGCAAAAACACAAAATAATAAGTGTTTTGCACACTTCTGTCATTGGGCTATATTTGGGCTACATCTGGGTGATTTTGGGCTACATTTGGGCTCTTTTGTCTCCGGTGGCCATCTTGGGAGATTTATTTGTTATGAAGTTTCCTAATTTCCTCATGTACTGCAGTCTCCTCAGTAGGAAATGCTTTCAGTTTTTTACTTTGATTCCATCATGAAGGTATTCAGATATGTCACACATTTGCCATAAATTCTGAATGTTAGCACTCTAGTTGCTCATTAGATCACTGTAGTAAAACTACTGCACCATGGAAGTCTGCTCCTGGTATTAAAAGTGCATGTTTCAGTCTGCATGTCAGAATTTTTTAATGAAATAAAATAGGATTTGAAAAGTCACTCAAAATGTGCCCTCATTTTCTTTCTTCAGCATTAATCATAATTTCTATGGCAAAATGAACCTCCTCATTGTGTTCCTTTTTAAATTAAATGTTTTAAGTGTTACCAGTTTATTCCAATCAAGATGGCTTCAGGTGTGCCATACTTTTGTCATAATGAAGACAGTAAGCGCTCTAGTTGTTTTTAAGAACATTCTGGGACATTCTGTCATTGGGCTATACTTGGGCTACATCTGGGTGATATTTGGGCTACATTTGGGCTCTTTTGTCTCTGGTGGCCATCTTGGGAGACTTATTTGTTATGAAGTTTCCTAATTTCCTCATTTACTGCAGTCTCCTCAGTAGGAAATACTTTCAGTTTTTTACTTTGATTCCATCAAGAAGGCATTCAGATGTGTCACACATTTGCCAGGGAAAACTGCTGCTGGTATTGAAAGTGCATGTTTCAGTCTGCATGTCAGAATTTTTTAATGAAATAGAAGAGGATTTGAGAAGTCACTCAAAATGTGCCCTAATTTTTCTTTCTGCAGCACTAATCATACTTTTTATGGAAAAATGAACCCCCTCATTTTGTTCCTTTTTAAATTAAATGTTTTAAGAGTTACCACTTTAATCCTAGCAAGATGGCTTCAGGTGTGCCATACGTTTATCATAAGTAGGACTGTTAGCGCTCTAGTAGTTCTTTGGAACACTCTGGGAAGCTGCAGTAGAACACAAAGGAATCAACTGACAGTCTCTGCCCTTGTTGGATGTACATGTTTTACTGAGAATGTCAGACTTCATTCTCACATGACTGAGAAAGATAATGTGAATTTACAGAAAATAAGCTCTCAGTTTAGCCTATAGATCACCTTCCAAACCTCTGTGGTAAAAGCATGAGAAAATATTTTTCTCTCAATCATGATATCCCAGCAGAAGGCTTTTTCACATGGTGAAATCACCTTAGAACATACCACAATTCCTAAAATGAGTATGGTACCATCAACAAATGATTTATAATGTAACTAAAGTCTTAAAACCTTCTATTAACTGCAATGCTTTTTAATGAGGTGCTATCATGTATATTGGTCCCAAGATGGCTGCCAACACTTCTTGGATGAAGTGCTGACAGCCAATCAGATCTCAGGATGAGATGTGTGGTTAGGCTCCGCCCACATATATATATGCTTTTAAATGCTATTTTCTCAGGAAATACTGAACAGATTTACACCAGACCTGCAAAAGGCACTTCCTTGACCTTATGGCTACCTCTCTGCCAAATTTCAAGTAATTCTGTTCAGCCGTTCGGGCTGTAGCCGTGTCTAAAGGTCCTATGGAAAAATGCATGGGGAAAACGCGTTTTGGGACCCCCCTTTTTTCTCGGCCCCTGCTTGACGAATCCCCCCGAGACTTTCAGGGTAGGAGCGGAGCGTAGCGCCCCACCTATTTTGAAAATTTCGCGAGGATTCGTCGACCGGCGCCAAAGTTATTCCAAATAGAATGTTGCGGATTTCCTATGGAAACAGGGTCCTAACTATATCTACCTACTGGCGACCGCCAGTAGGTAATATAAATGCAAACTTATTTAATCAAACACACATATATATGAATGTGTGCATATTTATATACACAAGTATAATATAAAATTATTAAAAAAATAATAAATATAATCTACATTTTAATTTTCTAATATTTTTTAAATATACCAATATATCAACAATATATATATATATATATATATTGACGACATGTGAAAGCGGTGCAAGCATTTCAAACGGGACTTTGCATCCACCCACAGGGGTAAATATTGTGCCATTTTATCTTTTGTTGAAAATGTATAATGACGGACTCACTTGAGATTAATATCCTGGCACTACAAGGGCCATAAGTAAGGGTGGGCGACAATTTCCGTTCTGCTCGCGGAAATTGCGAAAATTCAGCATTTTTGCGTTCCGCGCGGAACGCGAAAATGTCGAAACTTCCGCGATCCGCGAGGGAACGGAAATTGTCGCCCACCCTTACAGTTGAGTAGAGGTATTGCACAAAACGGTGGCATCTTCTTCAATAAATATGCAGGGCAGGATTCATTCTGGCACGATGCTCCTGTCACAAAAATTAAACCCCAACAGGAAGTACTTATAGTATTTGACCTTCAACTCAGGCACCTGCTTTATTTATAATATATCTGTAAGTCTTACAGATATAAATTAAGCAGGTGCCCGAGTTGAAGGTCACTTTCAGTAATGCATTAATCAGCACACAGTGGAGGCTAGGCAGGTGTGCTTTCTCCCCATATCTACCGTCAGCAATTTGCTGTAATCATTGATGGAGGTCTGTGCATCCATGGGTTTCTCGAGCGCAATCCCCGTGTAGTTCCTGACACCAGGAGGTTCTGTCTCCTCATCTGCTGCTCTGGTCGGTCTCTGACTCTTTATAAACAAGAGACATGTGAACTGCATAGAAGCCCCGCCCCACACACTGGCGGTGTGCAACATCTTCCCGCCCTTTCCCCACTATGATGGACAGCTCACTCGAGGGACCCCGGCGCCCATCGGCGCGGTGGCAAAATTACAGACACACATGGTCGCTGGAGACAACTCTTCTGGCCCTTTACGCAGCTGTAGTGTAGGAAAAGCACTATACATTTTCCCAACGAGGTAGCACTTACTGATTAACCAGTAGAAAGTACTCCAGTTGAGGAGAGGTATTGCGCAAAACGGTGGCATCTTCTTGGATAAATATGCAGGGCAGGATTCATTCTGGCACGATGCTCCTATTACAAAAATTAAACCCCAACAGGAAGAACTTATAGTATTTGACCTTCAACTCGGGCACCTGCTTTATTTATATCTGTAAGTCTTACAGATATAAATAAAGCAGGTGCCCGAATTGGAGGTCAAATTCAGTAACGCATTAATCAGCACAAAATCTCCGCGATCATGCGAAATTTCGCGTGACCGCGGAGATTTTTTGCCGTTTCGCGATATAAATTCCACCCACCCTTAGCCATAAGGCCATGGGAATGGCCACACCCACAAGGGCAGGGACCTGGAAGTTAAAAAGTGTGCTGGAAATAACCGCCTCACTTTAACAATGCCACTGAAGAAAGGAGTTTAACCCTGAAACGCGTCTGGCTTGGCAAAGAACTTTGATGCATGTTTCCTAGCTGGGTGCTTGTTTGCAACATTGCCTTCGCAATAAATGAAGTATTAACCTACCTGTTGGCGTCTCCCAGTGGGGCTACCTTTGTTAATGTATATATATATATATATATATATATTACCTACTGGCAGTCGCCAGTAGGTAGTTATAGTTAGCACCTATTTTCCATAGGAAATCCGCAACATTCTATTTGGAATAACGTTGGCGCCGAATGACGAATCTTCCCAAAAATTTCCAAACTTTTGGCCAGCTCCGGTCTGCTCCTATCCTGAAAATTTCACGGTGATTCGTCAAGCGAGGGCCGAGAAAAAAGGGGGTCCCAAAACGCATTTTCCCCATGCATTTTCCCATAGGACCTGTTGACGCAGCTACAGCCCGAACTGCTGAACGGAATTACACCAAATTTGGCAAAGAGGTAGTCATCAGTACAGACTTGTGCCTTTTGCTTAAATGGTGTAAATCCGTTCAGTAGTTCCTGAGAAAATTAGAGTTAAAAAGATAGATATATCTGGGCGGAGCCTAACCACACATCTCATAGTGAGATCTGATTGGCTGTCAGTACTTCATCCAAGAAGTGTTGGCAGCCATCTTGGGACCAATATACATGATAGCACCTTATTAAAAAGCATTGCAGTTAATAGAAGGTTTTAAGACTTTAGTTACATTATAAATCATTTGTTGATGGTACCATACTAATTTTAGGAATTGTGGTGTGTTTGCCAAGGTGATTTTCCCATGTGAAAAAGCCTTCTGCTGTGATATCATGAATCATGTTTGAGAGAAAACTATTTCTCATGCTTTTCCCACAGAGGTTTGGAAGGTGATCTATAAGCTAAACTGAGAGCATATTTTCTGTAAATTCACATTATCTTTCTCAGTCATGTGAGAAGGAATTCTGACATTCTCAGTAAAACGTGTACATCCAACAAGGGCAGAGACTGTCCGCTGATTCCTTTGTGTTCTACTGTAGCTTCCCAGAGCGTTCTAAAGAACAACTAGAGCGCTAACAGTCCTACTTATGACAAACGTATTGCACACTTGAAGCCATCTTGATTGGAATAAAGTGGTAGCTCTTAAAACATTTAATTTAAAAAGGAACAAAATGAGGGGGGTTTATTTTGCCATAGAAAGTATGATTAGTGCTGCAGAAAGAAAAATTAGGGCACATTTTGAGTGACTTCTCAAATACTCTTCTACTTCATTAAAAAATTCTGACATGCAGACTGAAACATGCACTTTCAATACCAGCAGCAGACTTCCCTGGTGAGCAGTAGCTTTACTACAGTGATCTAATAAGCAACTAGAGTGCTAACATTCTGAATTTATGGCAAATGAGTGACACATCTGAAGCCTTCTTGATGGAATCAAAGTAAAAAACTGAAGGTATTTCCTACTGAGGAGACTGTAGTAAATGAGAAAATTAGGAAACTTCATAACAAATAAGTCTCCCAAAATGGCCACCAGAGACAAACGAGCCCAAATGTAGCCCAAATATCACCCAGATGTAGCCCAAGTATATCCCAATGACAGAATGTCCCAGAGTGTTCTAACGAACAACTAGAGCGCTAACAGTCTTACTTATGACAAAAGTATGGCACACCTGAAGCCATCTTGAGTGGAATAAAGTGGTAACACTTAAAACATTTAATTTACAAAGGAACAAAATGAGGGGGTTCATTTTGCCATAGAAATTATGATTAGTGCTGCTGAAAGAAAAATTAGGGCACATTTTGACTTCTCAAATCCTCCTCTATTTCATAAAAAATTCTGACATGCAGACTGAAACATGCACTTTGAATACCAGCAGCAGACTTCCCTGGTGAGCAGTAGCTTTACTACAGTGATCTAATGAGCAACTAGAGTGCTAACATTCAGAATTTATGGCAAATGTGTAACACATCTGAATGCCTTCTTGATGGAACCAAAGTAAAAAACTGAAAGTATTTCCTACTGAGGAGACTGCAGTAAATGAGGAAATTAGGATACTTCATCACAAATAAATCTCCCAAGATGACCACCAGAGACAAAAGAGCCCTAATGTAGCCCAAATATCACCAAGATGTAGCCCAAGTATAGCCCAATGACAGAATGTCCCAGAGTGTTCTAACGAACAACTAGAGCGCTAACAGTCTTACTTATGACAAAAGTATGGCACACCTGAAGCCATCTTGATTGGAATAAAGTGGTAACACTTAAAACATTTAATTTACAAAGGAACAAAATGAGGGGGTTGATTTTGTCATAGAAATTATGATCAGTGCTGCAGAAAGAAAAATTAGGGCACATTTTGACTTCTCAAATCCTCTTCTATTTCATAAAACAATTCTGACATGCAGACTGAAACATGCACTTTGAATACCAGCAGCAGACTTCCCTGGTGAGCAGTAGCTTTACTACAGTGATCTAATGACCAACTAGAGCGCTAACATTCAGAATTTATGGCAAATGTGTGACACATCTGAATGCCTTCTTGATGGAACCAAAATAAAAAACTGGAAGTATTTCCTACTGAGGAGACTGCAGTAAATGAGGAAATTGGGAAACTTCATAACAAATAAATCTCCCAAGATGGCTACCAGAGACAAAAGAGCCCAAATGTAGCCCAAATATCACCCAGATGTAGCCCAAGTATAGCCCAATGACAGAATGTCCCAGAGTGTTCTTAAGAACAACTAGAGCGCTTACTGTCTTACTTATAACAAAAGTATGGCACACCTGAAGCCATCTTGATTGGAATAAACTGGTAACACTTAAAACATTTAATTAAAAAGGGACACAATGAGGGGGTTCATTTTGTCATCCTCTTCTATTTCATTAAAACATTCTGATATGCAGACTGAAACATGCACTTTTAATACCAGCAGCAGACTTCTGTGGTGAGAAGTAGCTTTACTACAGTAATCTAATGAGCAACTAGAGTGCTAACATTCAGAATGTATGGCAAATGTGTGACATATCTGAATATCTTCTTGATGGAATCAAATTAAAAAACTGAAAGCATTTCCTACTGAGGAGACTGCAGTAAATTAGGAAATTAGGAAACTTCGTAAAGAATAAATCTCCCAAGATGGCCACCAGAGACAAAAGAGCCCAAATGCAGCACAAATATCACCCAGAAGTAGCCCACATGTATCCCAATGACAGAAGTGTGCAAACCACTTATTTTTTGTGTATTTGCAGTTTTATATAGTGCAGGCTTGTCAGGTATTGGAGTGCTTTACATGAGCATTGGTTACATCACACAAGATCAAATTAATTTTGGTTGTATACATGGGGAGATTAGATGATTTGACCAGAATCACAGAATGTTGTACTGAAGCAGAAACTCCAACCTGGTTCCCCAGTTGCAAAGTCTGCTGCTCTGGAAGTAACACCACATCCTCTCCCCTAGGTGCAACATTTAATCAAGTCGTCAACTGGATAAAAAAACATAAAGATTACAAATAATTTAACATTTCTTTGTCGCTATTTGAAAACTCAGAAAATATGTCCTCATTTTAGTTTTTTAGAGCACTAACCATAATTTTGATGCAAATAAGACCCTCTCATATATGTAATTTCTAAAGGAAATGCTGTAGGTATTACAGTTTTCATTACATCAAGATGACGTCAGGCGTTCCACACTTTTGTAATAAATATAGACTGTTAGCAATCTAGTTGTTCATTGGGATTCTGTTGAGAGGCAGAGGCCAGGGGCACGGACTCTGAAAATTGAAGGCAGGTAGGAGAGTGCAGAGGCAACAATTTGACCACACTGGGCAGGCAGGAAGGGCAGTGGCAGCACAACAGACTATGGAGGGCAGTGGAAAGGGGGGCAGGGGCAACAAACTAACAATACAGGACTGGCAAGAGGCTGTGGCAATATAATAGACCATTGTGGGCAGAAGGAAGAGGCAGTGGTAGTACAACCATACATACCAACAGACCCGTTTCAGCCAGGAAACGTCCAATGTTTTTAAGCTCAAATGGGCTTTATTTGATCTGTCTCCTGTGTACAATCTCCACTTTTTCAATATAACTCAAAGGGGAAAATCAATACCCCAGTTTTTTTTTCAAAATCTCCCTCTTACCAAGTTCAAAATGTTCGCAAGTATGGTACATTGGATCATGGTAGGCAGGAGGAATTGTGGTAGGGACATGGACTCGGATAACAGAGGACAGGAGGGACATGGAGAGGTGCACCAAACTGACCCTACAGGGCAGGCATCAGGGTTTGCAGCAGCACAATACACCACACAGGGCATGCGGGACGGGAGTGCAGCACAACAATCCATAGAAAGCAATAGGGAGGGGACAGGACCATGCACATGGACAACAGATAACAGAGGGGAAAGAGGCAATGGTAGCTAGCTGACCATAATGGAGAGACAGGAGAAAAAGCTGCAGCATTACAGACCATAAAGGGCAGGAGGGACGGATCAGGGGCATTACAATGGAACAGACAAGCCAGGAGGGAGGGAATAGGGGTCTGCATGTGGAAACAGAGGGCTGGGGGCAAGGGGGCAGGACAGGAGCAGCAAGATGACCATGGAGGTCAGGCAGGATGGGCACTAGAAACAAGACACACCATGGAGAGCAACATTGAGACTATGATGGCATACACACAGACCATGGAGGGAAGGTGGGAGGGGGACAGGGGCAGCTAGCTGACCACACAGGGAAGGTGGGAGGGGCCATGGCAGCACAGAAGACCATGCATGGCAAGCAGGAGGGTTAGTGGCAGCACAAAGGACCATGGAGGATAGAAGGGATGGTCAGGACCTGGGCACAGATAAGAGAGTTCAGGGGAAGGGGCCTCACAACAGACCGTGCGGGGCAGGCAGTAGGAGCAGTTGCAGCACAACAGACCAGGGAGGGCAGAAGGGTGTGGCAGTAAAATGGACCATGGAGGACAGGAGGAAGGGGATGGAGCATGGCATGTGGACAGGCAGGGTGGAGGTGGCAGGGACAAGTTACAGTCATCTGACAATTCTAGGCAGGTGGGAGGGGAGTGGCAGCTCAACAGAACACTCAGAGTAGATAGGAGCGGCAGGTCCATGGAACATGGTGGACAAAAAGGATGAAGCAGGGGCATGCACAAAGACATCAGAGGGCAGGGGGAGGGAGAATAGGGGCAGCAAGCTAAGCACAGAGGCTAAGCAGGAGGTCAGTGATGGGCCATAGAATTGGGCAATGGAGGGCAGGAGGAGTGGACTGGTAAATCATGCTAAATGGAGGGCAGCGGCAGCACATCAGACCATGCATGGCAGGAGGGAGGAGGCTAGTCCATGGATTCAGACAACAGAGGATAGGGAGGAGGTGGATGGGGCAGTGAGCTAACTGTTCAGAGAAGGTGGGTATTAGGAACTTTATTGTTTTTAAAATGTGTGTCTGTGCGAACTACTTAAAATATGAACAAGTATGCAGCATAATCTCACTTTTATTCAGGAAGAAGAGGACGTTTGTGACTGTGACTCCGGGCTCACTTGGCAGAAACACCTCCTGACCATCAACACCCCATCGCAAAATGTAATGCCTGTGAAAAGGGTAGGTGGACTCAGTGTTATATAGAACATAGTCCTGAGAGTACGATTGAAAATGAAAACTAGATATAGTATATGGCATAAACTATGCACCAGAAAGTGTGATATAAGAAGAACCGGGGCGTGAAATATAATATGCAATACATAGTGCGCAATGACAGATTCATTGGAGAGCGCGAGATAGCACAGGCACTAGCGCGTGCTATGCGATATGCGCCTTGGAGTGTAATATGCACAGGGCAGTGTTGTGTAACTTAACTACTCTCTAAAGTTGTAATATAAAATATGTGCTGGGGAGTGTAACGTTGCATATGCACTGTGACAAAGATATGGATCCCAGATTGTAATATGTATGGCATAGCGCTGTGCGTTATCACATAGGCATCGAGGAAGGCACGTTAGATGGGGCAATATAACCCGTGCGAAGGCAAGTGTGGCATGACATATTCACGGGGTGGTGTTACAGTGCACATGGGCTAGAGAGTGTAATAGCATACGCACTAGCTGGTGGAATACAACACAGAGGTGTGCGGCACTCGGCGGGCACTGGTGGGTGTAACACAGCATTGGGCTCAGCCAGGAGCACGCTGTGACTCTCAAGTGAGGTTCGTCTCCTTTCCAGAGAGTAAAATGAAAAGTATTACACATCCGCCGGTGGATGTGTGTTTTATTAACCGTGAGGGGGGTTTCTTGCATAGTTTGGTCAAATTTTTGTCGAATCCCCTTTGAATGGCTTGGTGTGCGTGTGTATTAAATGTGCCCGTCAATAGCTACCCATGTTTGTATAAATAAACGACAAGGGTGTCTACTTGGAGAGTGCCCACCTGCGGGGGCGCCGGGATTAGGCATGGTAGGGCGTCAGACACGTCAGAGCTTCAATAGCGGTGTAAATACATTCCACGTGGATTCATTGTATCGCCTTTTAATGAATATCACGCAAATCGTCATGGTGATAGGTACATACGGTTTGTCCAGCATGTCCTAGGTGTTTCTATAAATATATATTTTTTTTAAATAATAAAAAACAAAGGCCGGCCCCGGGGGATGGGGTTCCCGGGGCCATAAGTGGCCAGAGGAGGGGGGCAAAGCAGCCCACCTCCTAAAGAATTTTTTTTTAAAAAGGCCATGACCCGGGGGTTGGGGTCCCCGGGGCCGATTAAGGCCTTGGGAGGGCCAAATTAATTTGTTTCAACAAAATAAATTAGGGTGCAGGCCCTGGGGGATGGGGTCCCCAGGGCCAATAAATTGGAAAAAGAAGGGGGGCCACACAGCCCTCCTTCTTAAAAAATTAAATAAATAAAAGACCTTCATCGCGCCGGAGGCCACGCCCCCTCGTTGCAGCACTCTGCAAACGCACCCCCTGGCCAGTTGTAAGTTAGGGAATTAATTCCCCTTCAATACTGAGGGTCCCTGAGGGCCAACTAGCCCAACAGGTATCTCCAGTATGCTCCAGGGAGCTGCATTGCAGACAGGTGTTCTGAGGCCATACCCCTTTTTACACCTCTATGCAATGCAGCTCTGTGGCGCTTACTGGTGGTACCTAGTGGGCTAGTTTGACCCTAGGGACCCTCAGGATTCAAATTAACGTAATCTCCCAACTAAAAACGGCCACAGGGTGTGTTTACACAGTGGTGAAGGGAGTGGACGGGGCCTGAGTTAACGTGTGCAAAAAAGCCCTGTGGCGTGTTTTAAATTGGGGAAATAATTCCCCTTCAATCCTGATGGACCCTGGGGGCCAACTAGCCCACCAGGTGCTTCCAGTAAGCGCCACTTCGCACGGCTGCAGAGAGGTGGTCTACGCGTGCCCCTTTTTACATCTTTCTGCAACGCAGCTCTGTGGCGCTTACTGGAGGTACCTAGTGGTCTAGTTGACCCTAGGGACCCTCAGGATTCAAGGGGACTTAATCTCCCAACTTAAAATGGCCACAGTGCGTGTTTACACAGTGGGGAAGGGAGGGGACGGGCCTGAGGTGACGTGTTTAAACACGCCCTGTGGCGCGTTTTAAGAGGTAGTTTTAATCCCCTGCCCTATTATATACTAGGGGCTTACAGAGGAGGTCATGCTAATCACAGGGGGACCCCAACGCATAGTGATCCATAGTGTATGGAGGTGTTTTCAATGTATTCTGAGTGTCTTTTAACATAGCACTGGCTCTAGGACTGGTTAGTCAGACTCAGTTACCACCAGCATCCGTCTGAAAAAGTTGAGGGTACAGGATGATTTAGCAACAAGGCTTCTTTCTGCTCTTCTGTTTGTTCTTTCTGTGCGTTTTTTCTTCTTTCTTCACATGTCCTACCTCTGTAGGCATAGTTAGAAATTAGCATTTAAAAAACCTTTGAAATTCACTGAAAAAAACATAGGTTTCAGGCACGTTATAGTTAGGAATTAGCATTTAAAAAACCTTAGAAATTCACTGAAAAAACAATAGGATTCAGGGGTGTTATAGTTAGCTGGACTTTTCACTCGTACAAAACCATTGAAATTCCCCCGTTATAGTTAGTTCAGCTAACTATAACTCGCGCGCCCGCAATGCACTGCTGATGACTTCACATATTACATCACTCATGACACGGTCAGTGACATCACTCATGACATCACTGATGACATCTCAAATGACATCACTGATGACATCACTGATGACATCATCCAGTGAATGTGTGTTTTTCTGAAAATTAAATATGTTTTATACATGTATATCTCAAGGTCGATGGAAGAATAAATGGGTATATAAGTGTCTAAATGGATGATTTGTTTTTGAAAAATTGATTGTGTAACTGATTGATTAAGTGTATCATAGTGAATACATGGCTTAGTGAGTAATGTTTAAATATGTAAATATCTGTATCAGTCTCTCACTTTGTGTATAAGTGGCTGCATGGGTTGGTGAGTAGCTACATGGGTGTCTATATAGGTTATTAGTTGGTTTTTTGAGTATCAGTCTGAGTGTCTGCATGGTTCGGTGGGGGGTATTACGTAGTGCATAGGTGCATGAATGAGTGACTCACTGTTAGTATGTGTTGAACACAGCATGTGTGCAGGACTGTATGGGTGGATGAGTGTGTGTATGGGTGTGTTAGTGAGTGAATGACTGTCTCAATAGTGTCTTTATGAGTAACTACATATGTTTTAAACTAGTATATGTGACTATTGGTGTATATATGTGAGTATATGTGAGAGTGAGAGATTGAAAGAGTTCCTGTATGAATAAGTATGTGTTTCTATAAGTGATTGTTTAAAAGACTAAGTATGTGTAAGTTTCCGTAGAAGTAAGTATGGTGGTGTGTGTATAACTGTATATGCAAGTAAATGTATGTTTGATTCTTTATTAGCATGAGTGACTATGTGTGTGAGTAACTCTATGGATGAGTGGCATTGTGTAACAGGATGTATAGGTGTATGAGTACATATGATGAGTGAGTACATGTATGAGTGACTGTATAGGACTGTTGGTGAATGAGTGGATGTGTATGTGGATCTTAGAATTACTGAAGAGGTTGTTGTAACTGGTATTGGTATGTCCATTGTTTTGAAAATGTTAGTCTCTATTTTTGAATGTGTGTATCAAAGGTTATATTAGGGTGAGAGGAGGTCTGCCACTCTATCACAAGGATGATGTCATCAGTGATGTCATCAGTGATGTCATTTGAGATGTCATCAGTGATGTCATGAGTGATGTCACTGACCATGTCATGAGTGATGTAATATGTGACGTCATCAGCAGTGCATTGCGGGCGCGCGAGTTATAGTTAGCTGAACTAACTATAACGGGGGAATTTCAATGGTTTTGTACAAGTGAAAAGTCCAGCTAACTATAACACCCCTGAAACCTATGGTTTTTTCAGTGAATTTCTGAGGTTTTTTAAATGCTAATTCCTAACTATAACGTGCCTGAAACCTATGTTTTTTTCTGTGAATTTCAAAGGTTTTTTAAATGCTAATTTCTAACTATGCCTACAGAGATAGGACATGTGAAGAAAGAAGAAAAAATGCACAGAAAGAAACAAAAGAAGTGCAGAAAGAAGCAACAGAAGTCCTCAAATACGAAGATAAGTGCAGGAAGAAGGATAACGTGCAGAAAGAACAAAAAGAAGAGCAGAAAGAAGCCTTGTTGCAAAATCATCCTGTACCCTCAACTTTTTCAGACGGATACTGGTGGAAACTGAGTCTGACTAACCAGTCCTAGAGCCAGTGCTATGTTAAAAGACACTTAGAATACGGTGAAAACATCTACATACACTAGGGAACATTATGCGTTGGGGTCCCCCTGTGATTAGCATGACCTCCTCTGTAAGCCCCTAGTGTATAATAGGGCATGGGGATTAAAACTACCTCTTAAAACAGGCCACAGGGCGTTTTTGCACACGTTAACTCAGGCCCCGTCCCCTCCCTTCACCACTGTGTAAACACGCCCTGTGTCCGTTTTTAGTTGGGAGATTAAGTTCATTTGAATCCTGAGGGTCCCTAGGGTCCAACTAGCCCACTAGGTACCTCCAGTAAGTGCCACAGAGCTGCGTTGCAGAGAGGTGTAAAAAGTGGCACGGCCTGGACCACCTCTCTGCAATGCAGCTCAGTGGCGCTTACTGGAAGCACTTGGTGGGCTAGTTAGCCCCCAGGGGCCCTCAGTATTGAAGGGAAATTATATCCCCAATTTAAAACGTGCCATAGTGCGTGTTTGCACACGTCACCTCAGGCCCCGTCCCCTCCCTTCACCACTGTGTAAACGCGCCCTGTGGCTGTTCTAAGTTGAGAGATTAAGTCCCCCTGAATCCTAAGGGTCCCTAGGGTCAAACTAGACCACTAGGTACCTCCAGTAAGCGCCACAGAGCTGCGTTGCAGAGAGGTGTAAAAAGGGGCTTGGCCTCAGAACACCTGGCTGCAGCGCAGCTCCCTGGCGCATACTGGAGATGCCTGTTGGGGGCGCGTTTGCAGAGTGCTGCACGGAGGGGGCATGGCCTCCGGCACGATGCCAGTCTTTTATTTATTTTAGTTTTTTAAGAAGGGGGGCTGTTTGGTTCCCCTTCTTATTCTAATTTATTGGCCCTGATGACCCCATCCCCCAGGGCCAGTCTCCTAATTATATTTTTTTGACCCCAAACCCCAGGGCCGGCCACTGTTTTTTATTATTTTTAAAAAATATATATTTATAGACACACCTAGGACATGCTGGACAAACCGTACGTACCTATCACCATGACGATTTGCGTGATATTCATTAAAAGGCGACTATGCATGCAATGAATCCACGTGGAATGTATTTACACCACTAGTGAAGCTCTGACATGTCTGATGCCCTACCGTGCCTAATCCTGGTAGACACCCTTGTCGTTTATTTATACAAACATGGGTAGCTATTGACGGGCACATTTAATACACATGCACACCAAGCCATTCAAAGGGGATTCGACAAAAATTCGACCAAAACTATGCAAGAAACCCCCCTCACGGTTAATAAAACACACATCCACTGCCGGATGTGTAATACTTTTTATTTTACTCTCTGGAAAGGGGACGAACATCACTTGAGAGTCACAGCGTGCTCCTGACAGAGCCCAATGCTGTGTTACACCCACCATTGCCTGCCGAGTGCCACACACCTCTGTGTTGTATTCCACTAGCTAGTGCATATGCTATGACACTCTCTAGCCCATGTGCACTGTAACACCACCCCGTGAATATGTCATGCCACACTTGTCTTCGCACGGGTTATATTGCCCCATCTAACGTGCCTTTCTCGATGCCTATGTTATAACGCACAGTGCTATGCCATACATATTACAATCTGGGATCCATATCTTTGTCACAGTGCATATGCAACGTTACACTCCCCAGCACATATTTTATATTACAACTTTAGAGACTATTTAGGTTACACAACACTGCCCTGTGCATATTACACTCCAAGGCGCATATCGCATAGCACGCGCTAGTGCCTGTGCTATCTCGCGCTCTCCCATGAATCTGTCATTGCGCACAATGTATTGCATATTATATTTCACGCCCGGTTCATCTTATATCACACTTTTTGGTGCATAGTTTATACCATACACTATATCTAGTTTTCATTTTCAATCGTGCTCTCAGGACTATGTTCTATATAACACTGTGTTCACCTACCCTTTTCACGGGCATTACATTTTGCGATAGGGGGTGGAGGGTCCTCTGTTCTCTGTTGTCCATGTGCATGGTCCTGTCCCCTCCCTCTTTCTTTCTATGGATTGTTGTGCTGCACTCCCGTCCTGCATGCCCTGTGTGGTGTATTGTGCTGCTGCAAACCCTGATGCCTGCCCTGCAGGGTCAGTTTGGTGCACCTCTCCATGTCCCTCCTGTCCTCTGTTATCCAAGTCCATGTCCCTATCCCATTTCCTTCCATGATCCAATGTACCATACTTGCGAACATTTTGAACTTGGTAAGAGGGAGATTTTGAAAAAAAACTGGGGTATTGATTTTCCCCTTTGAGTTACATTGAAAAAGAGGATATTGTAGACAGGAGACAGACCAAATAAAGCCCATTTGAGCTTAAAAACATTGGACGTTTCCTGGCTGAATCGGGTCTGTTGGCATGTATGGTTGTACTACCATTGCCTCTTCCTTCTGCCCACAATGGTCTATTACATTGCCACAGCCTTGAAGGAGGGTAGATTTTGTATCACAGGGGGCCCCTGGCCCGTTCTGTCCACACCTGAAGTATGAGACCCTTGTCCTTGCCCTGCCAGCTGCATTTGTAGGCCGTATTAAATTGACCAGCGGGTCCTGTGTTGCTATATAATTATCCTGAGACATCCTTACCACTCAGCCAGCATAAAACCCCTGAGTAGGCCCTTCTGTTCAATATGTAGGCCTCTTTGTTAAATTGACCATAGCTCTGCAATTTTAGTGTATAGCAGTCTGAAGGCAGGTCTGCGAGGCCTTCTGATCCAAACTAGTAGCCCCCACCCTACCCGAGTGCTCCGTGCTTGGTATCAAAGTTCAACATCCCCCTGAAGCTGTCGACATACAGTAGGCTGCATCCTGGACTGGTACTTGCTTCCTGGGCAGGTTTCCCGCTTTTAAGGAAGTGGCAACCGCAGAGCGCCAAGTTAGGAGAACTGAGGAGATTTTATACATGAATATATTGAATTCCCGTACAATACCCATTATTTTCTGCTTGCTCTATGGAACTTACGATAAGCGATTGGCCTGAGAGACTGACCTTTTCACCCAGTCCATTGTCAGCATTAAGTGGGTAAATGACGAAATGTCTGGTAAAATCTGCAGACGAAGCTTTTGGGTAGCATACGTAGGTAGATGTAGCGTGCAAAGGAGCCCACAAAATGATATAAAAAGGGAGCACCCACAGATATCGACGGACTACCTCGCCGTCTGTATGTAGGTTAACAGGCAGTGCAGGTTTTCCCCAAGAGCTGGGAGCTCTTGTCTTCCTTTGCTTAAAATGTCTTGCTCTGCTTTGCTTGAAGTATCTTATTCTATTTTACCTATATGAAATGTCATGTTATGTTTAACCATTGTTCTCTTTACTCTTGCATTTAAAAGATTTTGTATTGTAATTGCAGGAATGCTTGCTCTAAGAGTAAACGTGAGTGTTCCTAGGTAACATTTTCCTTGGTGTAACTTGTTTCTCATGATGCATTTATAGATGTGTTTTCTCTCTCTCTCTGTCAGTACATTAAGTGAGATACAGAGAATATTATGACAGCTGTATGATTATCTGGAGTCTGAATTTTGTACTTTATGTCTCTATTCTGCGGTTTCTTTGAAGTTGCATCTTCTCATTAAACTGCCATTGTATTCTGCCTCCAATTCCATGTCTCATATGTCTGTTTTCTTCATTTTTTGAGCAAGCGTTCCTAGGCACCCCGGCTCAAATTAAGGTGCCCCTTTTGTCCCTGACTCACTCTCCTGCTCAGTTCTGTGGTGGCTCCCGGGGATCTGGGGACCGCCCCTAGCTTCCTTGACCCGTAATAGATCTTCCCTCCAACAGTCTCTATTGCAAGTCCTGTATTGTTGGTTTGTTGCCCCTGCCCCCCTTTCCACTGCCCTCCATAGTCTGTTGTGCTTCCACGGCCCTTCCTGCCTGCTCAGTGTGGTTAAATTGTTGCCTTTGCACCCTCCTACCTGCCTTCAATTTTCAGAGTCCGTGCCCCTGGCCTCTGCCTCTCAACAGTATCCTAATGAACAACTAGATTGCTAACATTCTATATTTATTACAAAAGTGTGGAACGCCTGACATCATCTTGATGTAATCAAAACTGTAATACCTAGAGCATTTCCTTTAGAAATTACATATATGAGAGGGTCTTATTGGCATCAAAATTATGGTTAGTGCTCTAAAAGACTAAAATAAGGACATATTTTCTGAGTTTTCAAATAGCGACAAAGCACTTTTAAATTATTTGTTATCTTTATGTTTTTTTATCCAGTTGACCACTTGATTAAATGTTGCACTTAGGGGAGAGGATGTGGTGTTACTTCCAGAACTGCAGACTTTGCAACTGGGGAACCAGGTTGAAGTTTCTGCTTCAGCTCGACATTCTGTGATTCTGGTCAAATCACTTAGTCTCTCCATGTCTACAACCAAAATGAATTTGTTCTTGTGTGATGTAACCAATGCTCATGTAAAGCACTCCAATACCTGACAAGTCTGCACTATATAACACTGCAAAAACACAAAATAATAAGTGTTTTGCACACTTCTGTCATTGGGCTATATTTGGGCTACATCTGGGTGATTTTGGGCTACATTTGGGCTCTTTTGTCTCCGGTGGCCATCTTGGGAGATTTATTTGTTATGAAGTTTCCTAATTTCCTCATGTACTGCAGTCTCCTCAGTTGGAAATGCTTTCAGTTTTTTACTTTGATTCCATCATGAAGGTATTCAGATATGTCACACATTTGCCATAAATTCTGAATGTTAGCACTCTAGTTGCTCATTAGATCACTGTAGTAAAACTACTGCACCATGGAAGTCTGCTCCTGGTATTAAAAGTGCATGTTTCAGTCTGCATGTCAGAATTTTTTAATGAAATAAAATAGGATTTGAGGATTTGAGGTCACTCAAAATGTGCCCTCATTTTCTTTCTTCAGCATTAATCATAATTTCTATGGCAAAATGAACCTCCTCATTGTGTTCCTTTTTAAATTAAATGTTTTAAGTGTTACCAGTTTATTCCAATCAAGATGGCTTCAGGTGTGCCATACTTTTGTCATAATGAAGACAGTAAGCGCTCTAGTTGTTTTTAAGAACATTCTGGGACATTCTGTCATTGGGCTATACTTGGGCTACATCTGGGTGATATTTGGGCTACATTTGGGCTCTTTTGTCTCTGGTGGCCATCTTGGGAGACTTATTTGTTATGAAGTTTCCTAATTTCCTCATTTACTGCAGTCTCCTCAGTAGGAAATACTTTCAGTTTTTTACTTTGATTCCATCAAGAAGGCATTCAGATGTGTCACACATTTGCCAGGGAAAACTGCTGCTGGTATTGAAAGTGCATGTTTCAGTCTGCATGTCAGAATTTTTTAATGAAATAGAAGAGGATTTGAGAAGTCACTCAAAATGTGCCCTAATTTTTCTTTCTGCAGCACTAATCATACTTTTTATGGAAAAATGAACCCCCTCATTTTGTTCCTTTTTAAATTAAATGTTTTAAGAGTTACCACTTTAATCCTAGCAAGATGGCTTCAGGTGTGCCATACGTTTATCATAAGTAGGACTGTTAGCGCTCTAGTAGTTCTTTGGAACACTCTGGGAAGCTGCAGTAGAACACAAAGGAATCAACTGACAGTCTCTGCCCTTGTTGGATGTACATGTTTTACTGAGAATGTCAGACTTCATTCTCACATGACTGAGAAAGATAATGTGAATTTACAGAAAATAAGCTCTCAGTTTAGCCTATAGATCACCTTCCAAACCTCTGTGGTAAAAGCATGAGAAAATATTTTTCTCTCAATCATGATATCCCAGCAGAAGGCTTTTTCACATGGTGAAATCACCTTAGAACATACCACAATTCCTAAAATGAGTATGGTACCATCAACAAATGATTTATAATGTAACTAAAGTCTTAAAACCTTCTATTAACTGCAATGCTTTTTAATGAGGTGCTATCATGTATATTGGTCCCAAGATGGCTGCCAACACTTCTTGGATGAAGTGCTGACAGCCAATCAGATCTCAGGATGAGATGTGTGGTTAGGCTCCGCCCACATATATATATGCTTTTAAATGCTATTTTCTCAGGAAATACTGAACAGATTTACACCAGACCTGCAAAAGGCACTTCCTTGACCTTATGGCTACCTCTCTGCCAAATTTCAAGTAATTCTGTTCAGCCGTTCGGGCTGTAGCCGTGTCTAAAGGTCCTATGGAAAAATGCATGGGGAAAACGCGTTTTGGGACCCCCCTTTTTTCTCGGCCCCTGCTTGACGAATCCCCCCGAGACTTTCAGGGTAGGAGCGGAGCGTAGCGCCCCACCTATTTTGAAAATTTCGCGAGGATTCGTCGACCGGCGCCAAAGTTATTCCAAATAGAATGTTGCGGATTTCCTATGGAAACAGGGTCCTAACTATATCTACCTACTGGCGACCGCCAGTAGGTAATATAAATGCAAACTTATTTAATCAAACACACATATATATGAATGTGTGCATATTTATATACACAAGTATAATATAAAATTATTAAAAAAATAATAAATATAATCTACATTTTAATTTTCTAATATTTTTTAAATATACCAATATATCAACAATATATATATATATATATATATATTGACGACATGTGAAAGCGGTGCAAGCATTTCAAACGGGACTTTGCATCCACCCACAGGGGTAAATATTGTGCCATTTTATCTTTTGTTGAAAATGTATAATGACGGACTCACTTGAGATTAATATCCTGGCACTACAAGGGCCATAAGTAAGGGTGGGCGACAATTTCCGTTCTGCTCATGTGTGTCTGTAATTTTGCCACCGCGCCGATGGGCGCCGGGGTCCCTCGAGTGAGCTGTCCATCATAGTGGGGAAAGGGCGGGAAGATGTTGCACACCGTTCTGCTCGCGGAAATTGCGAAAATTCAGCATTTTTGCGTTCCGCGCGGAACGCGAAAATGTCGAAACTTCCGCGATCCGCGAGGGAACGGAAATTGTCGCCCACCCTTACAGTTGAGTAGAGGTATTGCACAAAACGGTGGCATCTTCTTCAATAAATATGCAGGGCAGGATTCATTCTGGCACGATGCTCCTGTCACAAAAATTAAACCCCAACAGGAAGTACTTATAGTATTTGACCTTCAACTCAGGCACCTGCTTTATTTATAATATATCTGTAAGTCTTACAGATATAAATTAAGCAGGTGCCCGAGTTGAAGGTCACTTTCAGTAATGCATTAATCAGCACACAGTGGAGGCTAGGCAGGTGTGCTTTCTCCCCATATCTACCGTCAGCAATTTGCTGTAATCATTGATGGAGGTCTGTGCATCCATGGGTTTCTCGAGCGCAATCCCCGTGTAGTTCCTGACACCAGGAGGTTCTGTCTCCTCATCTGCTGCTCTGGTCGGTCTCTGACTCTTTATAAACAAGAGACATGTGAACTGCATAGAAGCCCCGCCCCACACACTGGCGGTGTGCAACATCTTCCCGCCCTTTCCCCACTATGATGGACAGCTCACTCGAGGGACCCCGGCGCCCATCGGCGCGGTGGCAAAATTACAGACACACATGGTCGCTGGAGACAACTCTTCTGGCCCTTTACGCAGCTGTAGTGTAGGAAAAGCACTATACATTTTCCCAACGAGGTAGCACTTACTGATTAACCAGTAGAAAGTACTCCAGTTGAGGAGAGGTATTGCGCAAAACGGTGGCATCTTCTTGGATAAATATGCAGGGCAGGATTCATTCTGGCACGATGCTCCTATTACAAAAATTAAACCCCAACAGGAAGAACTTATAGTATTTGACCTTCAACTCGGGCACCTGCTTTATTTATATCTGTAAGTCTTACAGATATAAATAAAGCAGGTGCCCGAATTGGAGGTCAAATTCAGTAACGCATTAATCAGCACAAAATCTCCGCGATCATGCGAAATTTCGCGTGACCGCGGAGATTTTTTGCCGTTTCGCGATATAAATTCCACCCACCCTTAGCCATAAGGCCATGGGAATGGCCACACCCACAAGGGCAGGGACCTGGAAGTTAAAAAGTGTGCTGGAAATAACCGCCTCACTTTAACAATGCCACTGAAGAAAGGAGTTTAACCCTGAAACGCGTCTGGCTTGGCAAAGAACTTTGATGCATGTTTCCTAGCTGGGTGCTTGTTTGCAACATTGCCTTCGCAATAAATGAAGTATTAACCTACCTGTTGGCGTCTCCCAGTGGGGCTACCTTTGTTAATGTATATATATATATATATATATATTACCTACTGGCAGTCGCCAGTAGGTAGTTATAGTTAGCACCTATTTTCCATAGGAAATCCGCAACATTCTATTTGGAATAACGTTGGCGCCGAATGACGAATCTTCCCAAAAATTTCCAAACTTTTGGCCAGCTCCGGTCTGCTCCTATCCTGAAAATTTCACGGTGATTCGTCAAGCGAGGGCCGAGAAAAAAGGGGGTCCCAAAACGCATTTTCCCCATGCATTTTCCCATAGGACCTGTTGACGCAGCTACAGCCCGAACTGCTGAACGGAATTACACCAAATTTGGCAAAGAGGTAGTCATCAGTACAGACTTGTGCCTTTTGCTTAAATGGTGTAAATCCGTTCAGTAGTTCCTGAGAAAATTAGAGTTAAAAAGATAGATATATCTGGGCGGAGCCTAACCACACATCTCATAGTGAGATCTGATTGGCTGTCAGTACTTCATCCAAGAAGTGTTGGCAGCCATCTTGGGACCAATATACATGATAGCACCTTATTAAAAAGCATTGCAGTTAATAGAAGGTTTTAAGACTTTAGTTACATTATAAATCATTTGTTGATGGTACCATACTAATTTTAGGAATTGTGGTGTGTTTGCCAAGGTGATTTTCCCATGTGAAAAAGCCTTCTGCTGTGATATCATGAATCATGTTTGAGAGAAAACTATTTCTCATGCTTTTCCCACAGAGGTTTGGAAGGTGATCTATAAGCTAAACTGAGAGCATATTTTCTGTAAATTCACATTATCTTTCTCAGTCATGTGAGAAGGAATTCTGACATTCTCAGTAAAACGTGTACATCCAACAAGGGCAGAGACTGTCCGCTGATTCCTTTGTGTTCTACTGTAGCTTCCCAGAGCGTTCTAAAGAACAACTAGAGCGCTAACAGTCCTACTTATGACAAACGTATTGCACACTTGAAGCCATCTTGATTGGAATAAAGTGGTAGCTCTTAAAACATTTAATTTAAAAAGGAACAAAATGAGGGGGGTTTATTTTGCCATAGAAAGTATGATTAGTGCTGCAGAAAGAAAAATTAGGGCACATTTTGAGTGACTTCTCAAATACTCTTCTACTTCATTAAAAAATTCTGACATGCAGACTGAAACATGCACTTTCAATACCAGCAGCAGACTTCCCTGGTGAGCAGTAGCTTTACTACAGTGATCTAATAAGCAACTAGAGTGCTAACATTCTGAATTTATGGCAAATGAGTGACACATCTGAAGCCTTCTTGATGGAATCAAAGTAAAAAACTGAAGGTATTTCCTACTGAGGAGACTGTAGTAAATGAGAAAATTAGGAAACTTCATAACAAATAAGTCTCCCAAAATGGCCACCAGAGACAAACGAGCCCAAATGTAGCCCAAATATCACCCAGATGTAGCCCAAGTATATCCCAATGACAGAATGTCCCAGAGTGTTCTAACGAACAACTAGAGCGCTAACAGTCTTACTTATGACAAAAGTATGGCACACCTGAAGCCATCTTGAGTGGAATAAAGTGGTAACACTTAAAACATTTAATTTACAAAGGAACAAAATGAGGGGGTTCATTTTGCCATAGAAATTATGATTAGTGCTGCTGAAAGAAAAATTAGGGCACATTTTGACTTCTCAAATCCTCCTCTATTTCATAAAAAATTCTGACATGCAGACTGAAACATGCACTTTGAATACCAGCAGCAGACTTCCCTGGTGAGCAGTAGCTTTACTACAGTGATCTAATGAGCAACTAGAGTGCTAACATTCAGAATTTATGGCAAATGTGTAACACATCTGAATGCCTTCTTGATGGAACCAAAGTAAAAAACTGAAAGTATTTCCTACTGAGGAGACTGCAGTAAATGAGGAAATTAGGATACTTCATCACAAATAAATCTCCCAAGATGACCACCAGAGACAAAAGAGCCCTAATGTAGCCCAAATATCACCAAGATGTAGCCCAAGTATAGCCCAATGACAGAATGTCCCAGAGTGTTCTAACGAACAACTAGAGCGCTAACAGTCTTACTTATGACAAAAGTATGGCACACCTGAAGCCATCTTGATTGGAATAAAGTGGTAACACTTAAAACATTTAATTTACAAAGGAACAAAATGAGGGGGTTGATTTTGTCATAGAAATTATGATCAGTGCTGCAGAAAGAAAAATTAGGGCACATTTTGACTTCTCAAATCCTCTTCTATTTCATAAAACAATTCTGACATGCAGACTGAAACATGCACTTTGAATACCAGCAGCAGACTTCCCTGGTGAGCAGTAGCTTTACTACAGTGATCTAATGACCAACTAGAGCGCTAACATTCAGAATTTATGGCAAATGTGTGACACATCTGAATGCCTTCTTGATGGAACCAAAATAAAAAACTGGAAGTATTTCCTACTGAGGAGACTGCAGTAAATGAGGAAATTGGGAAACTTCATAACAAATAAATCTCCCAAGATGGCTACCAGAGACAAAAGAGCCCAAATGTAGCCCAAATATCACCCAGATGTAGCCCAAGTATAGCCCAATGACAGAATGTCCCAGAGTGTTCTTAAGAACAACTAGAGCGCTTACTGTCTTACTTATAACAAAAGTATGGCACACCTGAAGCCATCTTGATTGGAATAAACTGGTAACACTTAAAACATTTAATTAAAAAGGGACACAATGAGGGGGTTCATTTTGTCATCCTCTTCTATTTCATTAAAACATTCTGATATGCAGACTGAAACATGCACTTTTAATACCAGCAGCAGACTTCTGTGGTGAGAAGTAGCTTTACTACAGTAATCTAATGAGCAACTAGAGTGCTAACATTCAGAATGTATGGCAAATGTGTGACATATCTGAATATCTTCTTGATGGAATCAAATTAAAAAACTGAAAGCATTTCCTACTGAGGAGACTGCAGTAAATTAGGAAATTAGGAAACTTCGTAAAGAATAAATCTCCCAAGATGGCCACCAGAGACAAAAGAGCCCAAATGCAGCACAAATATCACCCAGAAGTAGCCCACATGTATCCCAATGACAGAAGTGTGCAAACCACTTATTTTTTGTGTATTTGCAGTTTTATATAGTGCAGGCTTGTCAGGTATTGGAGTGCTTTACATGAGCATTGGTTACATCACACAAGATCAAATTAATTTTGGTTGTATACATGGGGAGATTAGATGATTTGACCAGAATCACAGAATGTTGTACTGAAGCAGAAACTCCAACCTGGTTCCCCAGTTGCAAAGTCTGCTGCTCTGGAAGTAACACCACATCCTCTCCCCTAGGTGCAACATTTAATCAAGTCGTCAACTGGATAAAAAAACATAAAGATTACAAATAATTTAACATTTCTTTGTCGCTATTTGAAAACTCAGAAAATATGTCCTCATTTTAGTTTTTTAGAGCACTAACCATAATTTTGATGCAAATAAGACCCTCTCATATATGTAATTTCTAAAGGAAATGCTGTAGGTATTACAGTTTTCATTACATCAAGATGACGTCAGGCGTTCCACACTTTTGTAATAAATATAGACTGTTAGCAATCTAGTTGTTCATTGGGATTCTGTTGAGAGGCAGAGGCCAGGGGCACGGACTCTGAAAATTGAAGGCAGGTAGGAGAGTGCAGAGGCAACAATTTGACCACACTGGGCAGGCAGGAAGGGCAGTGGCAGCACAACAGACTATGGAGGGCAGTGGAAAGGGGGGCAGGGGCAACAAACTAACAATACAGGACTGGCAAGAGGCTGTGGCAATATAATAGACCATTGTGGGCAGAAGGAAGAGGCAGTGGTAGTACAACCATACATACCAACAGACCCGTTTCAGCCAGGAAACGTCCAATGTTTTTAAGCTCAAATGGGCTTTATTTGATCTGTCTCCTGTGTACAATCTCCACTTTTTCAATATAACTCAAAGGGGAAAATCAATACCCCAGTTTTTTTTTCAAAATCTCCCTCTTACCAAGTTCAAAATGTTCGCAAGTATGGTACATTGGATCATGGTAGGCAGGAGGAATTGTGGTAGGGACATGGACTCGGATAACAGAGGACAGGAGGGACATGGAGAGGTGCACCAAACTGACCCTACAGGGCAGGCATCAGGGTTTGCAGCAGCACAATACACCACACAGGGCATGCGGGACGGGAGTGCAGCACAACAATCCATAGAAAGCAATAGGGAGGGGACAGGACCATGCACATGGACAACAGATAACAGAGGGGAAAGAGGCAATGGTAGCTAGCTGACCATAATGGAGAGACAGGAGAAAAAGCTGCAGCATTACAGACCATAAAGGGCAGGAGGGACGGATCAGGGGCATTACAATGGAACAGACAAGCCAGGAGGGAGGGAATAGGGGTCTGCATGTGGAAACAGAGGGCTGGGGGCAAGGGGGCAGGACAGGAGCAGCAAGATGACCATGGAGGTCAGGCAGGATGGGCACTAGAAACAAGACACACCATGGAGAGCAACATTGAGACTATGATGGCATACACACAGACCATGGAGGGAAGGTGGGAGGGGGACAGGGGCAGCTAGCTGACCACACAGGGAAGGTGGGAGGGGCCATGGCAGCACAGAAGACCATGCATGGCAAGCGGGAGGGTTAGTGGCAGCACAAAGGACCATGGAGGATAGAAGGGATGGTCAGGACCTGGGCACAGATAAGAGAGTTCAGGGGAAGGGGCCTCACAACAGACCGTGCGGGGCAGGCAGTAGGAGCAGTTGCAGCACAACAGACCAGGGAGGGCAGAAGGGTGTGGCAGTAAAATGGACCATGGAGGACAGGAGGAAGGGGATGGAGCATGGCATGTGGACAGGCAGGGTGGAGGTGGCAGGGACAAGTTACAGTCATCTGACAATTCTAGGCAGGTGGGAGGGGAGTGGCAGCTCAACAGAACACTCAGAGTAGATAGGAGCGGCAGGTCCATGGAACATGGTGGACAAAAAGGATGAAGCAGGGGCATGCACAAAGACATCAGAGGGCAGGGGGAGGGAGAATAGGGGCAGCAAGCTAAGCACAGAGGCTAAGCAGGAGGTCAGTGATGGGCCATAGAATTGGGCAATGGAGGGCAGGAGGAGTGGACTGGTAAATCATGCTAAATGGAGGGCAGTGGCAGCACATCAAACCATGCATGGCAGGAGGGAGGAGGCTAGTCCATGGATTCAGACAACAGAGGATAGGGAGGAGGTGGATGGGGCAGTGAGCTAACTGTTCAGAGAAGGTGGGTATTAGGAACTTTATTGTTTTTAAAATGTGTGTCTGTGCGAACTACTTAAAATATGAACAAGTATGCAGCATAATCTCACTTTTATTCAGGAAGAAGAGGACGTTTGTGACTGTGACTCCGGGCTCACTTGGCAGAAACACCTCCTGACCATCAACACCCCATCGCAAAATGTAATGCCTGTGAAAAGGGTAGGTGGACTCAGTGTTATATAGAACATAGTCCTGAGAGTACGATTGAAAATGAAAACTAGATATAGTATATGGCATAAACTATGCACCAGAAAGTGTGATATAAGAAGAACCGGGGCGTGAAATATAATATGCAATACATAGTGCGCAATGACAGATTCATTGGAGAGCGCGAGATAGCACAGGCACTAGCGCGTGCTATGCGATATGCGCCTTGGAGTGTAATATGCACAGGGCAGTGTTGTGTAACTTAACTACTCTCTAAAGTTGTAATATAAAATATGTGCTGGGGAGTGTAACGTTGCATATGCACTGTGACAAAGATATGGATCCCAGATTGTAATATGTATGGCATAGCGCTGTGCGTTATCACATAGGCATCGAGGAAGGCACGTTAGATGGGGCAATATAACCCGTGCGAAGGCAAGTGTGGCATGACATATTCACGGGGTGGTGTTACAGTGCACATGGGCTAGAGAGTGTAATAGCATACGCACTAGCTGGTGGAATACAACACAGAGGTGTGCGGCACTCGGCGGGCACTGGTGGGTGTAACACAGCATTGGGCTCAGCCAGGAGCACGCTGTGACTCTCAAGTGAGGTTCGTCTCCTTTCCAGAGAGTAAAATGAAAAGTATTACACATCCGCCGGTGGATGTGTGTTTTATTAACCGTGAGGGGGGTTTCTTGCATAGTTTGGTCAAATTTTTGTCGAATCCCCTTTGAATGGCTTGGTGTGCGTGTGTATTAAATGTGCCCGTCAATAGCTACCCATGTTTGTATAAATAAACGACAAGGGTGTCTACTTGGAGAGTGCCCACCTGCGGGGGCGCCGGGATTAGGCATGGTAGGGCGTCAGACACGTCAGAGCTTCAATAGCGGTGTAAATACATTCCACGTGGATTCATTGTATCGCCTTTTAATGAATATCACGCAAATCGTCATGGTGATAGGTACATACGGTTTGTCCAGCATGTCCTAGGTGTTTCTATAAATATATATTTTTTTTAAATAATAAAAAACAAAGGCCGGCCCCGGGGGATGGGGTTCCCGGGGCCATAAGTGGCCAGAGGAGGGGGGCAAAGCAGCCCACCTCCTAAAGAATTTTTTTTTAAAAAGGCCATGACCCGGGGGTTGGGGTCCCCGGGGCCGATTAAGGCCTTGGGAGGGCCAAATTAATTTGTTTCAACAAAATAAATTAGGGTGCAGGCCCTGGGGGATGGGGTCCCCAGGGCCAATAAATTGGAAAAAGAAGGGGGGCCACACAGCCCTCCTTCTTAAAAAATTAAATAAATAAAAGACCTTCATCGCGCCGGAGGCCACGCCCCCTCGTTGCAGCACTCTGCAAACGCGCCCCCTGGCCAGTTGTAAGTTAGGGAATTAATTCCCCTTCAATACTGAGGGTCCCTGAGGGCCAACTAGCCCAACAGGTATCTCCAGTATGCTCCAGGGAGCTGCATTGCAGACAGGTGTTCTGAGGCCATACCCCTTTTTACACCTCTATGCAATGCAGCTCTGTGGCGCTTACTGGTGGTACCTAGTGGGCTAGTTTGACCCTAGGGACCCTCAGGATTCAAATTAACGTAATCTCCCAACTAAAAACGGCCACAGGGTGTGTTTACACAGTGGTGAAGGGAGTGGACGGGGCCTGAGTTAACGTGTGCAAAAAAGCCCTGTGGCGTGTTTTAAATTGGGGAAATAATTCCCCTTCAATCCTGATGGACCCTGGGGGCCAACTAGCCCACCAGGTGCTTCCAGTAAGCGCCACTTCGCACGGCTGCAGAGAGGTGGTCTACGCGTGCCCCTTTTTACATCTTTCTGCAACGCAGCTCTGTGGCGCTTACTGGAGGTACCTAGTGGTCTAGTTGACCCTAGGGACCCTCAGGATTCAAGGGGACTTAATCTCCCAACTTAAAATGGCCACAGTGCGTGTTTACACAGTGGGGAAGGGAGGGGACGGGCCTGAGGTGACGTGTTTAAACACGCCCTGTGGCGCGTTTTAAGAGGTAGTTTTAATCCCCTGCCCTATTATATACTAGGGGCTTACAGAGGAGGTCATGCTAATCACAGGGGGACCCCAACGCATAGTGTTCCATAGTGTATGGAGGTGTTTTCAATGTATTCTGAGTGTCTTTTAACATAGCACTGGCTCTAGGACTGGTTAGTCAGACTCAGTTACCACCAGCATCCGTCTGAAAAAGTTGAGGGTACAGGATGATTTAGCAACAAGGCTTCTTTCTGCTCTTCTGTTTGTTCTTTCTGTGCGTTTTTTCTTCTTTCTTCACATGTCCTACCTCTGTAGGCATAGTTAGAAATTAGCATTTAAAAAACCTTTGAAATTCACTGAAAAAAACATAGGTTTCAGGCACGTTATAGTTAGGAATTAGCATTTAAAAAACCTTAGAAATTCACTGAAAAAACAATAGGATTCAGGGGTGTTATAGTTAGCTGGACTTTTCACTCGTACAAAACCATTGAAATTCCCCCGTTATAGTTAGTTCAGCTAACTATAACTCGCGCGCCCGCAATGCACTGCTGATGACTTCACATATTACATCACTCATGACACGGTCAGTGACATCACTCATGACATCACTGATGACATCTCAAATGACATCACTGATGACATCACTGATGTCATCAGGGATGTCATGAGTGATGTCACTGACCATGTCATGAGTGATGTAATATGTGACGTCATCAGCAGTGCATTGCGGGCGCGCGAGTTATAGGTAGCTGAACTAACTATAACGGGGGAAGTTCAATGGTTTTGTACGAGTGAAAAGTCCAGCTAACTATAACGCCCCTGAAACCTATTGTTTTTTCAGTGAATTTCTAAGGTTTTTTAAATGCTAATTCCTAACTATAACGTGCCTGAAACCTATGGTTTTTTCAGTGAATATATATATATATATATATATATTTCACACACATATTGAAATGAATAATAAATGTAACAGATAAACTGCAAACAATTGTAAAATATGTCTAATTTATTTATACATCAAACAGTAAACAATATTTAAAAATACATTTTACTAAAATATGTTACAAATTATATACATTTGTATAGATAAGAAATAAAATTAAATACATAAGCACATAGTAATAATAAATATGTAAACAACACAAAAAAACTATTAAACTTCACAAATAATAAATGTACAATTCCCACTCTATGTGTGTGCATTAGTAGGGAAAGCGTTGGACTCAGGAGAGAATAAATTTACTATTCCAATAGAGTAGGTGCAACAGTAGGGAAAGTGTTGGATTCAGGAAAGGTTAAGTTAACTACTCCCACACCAACCGTTGCAACAGTAGGGAAAACGATAGACTCGGGGGGGGGGGTACATTTACTATTCCCTCTCCAGCCTGTGCAACAGAATGGGAAAGTGTTGGATTCAGGAATGGCAACGTTTACTATTCCCTCTCCAGACAGTGCAACAGTAGGGAAAGCTTTCACTGGCGGCAGCAATGGGGCCGTGGTGGTGGGGTGGGTGGGGAAGGATGGGCAAATTTGGGAGGGTCTTTATCAAAAGAAAAATTCACTTACTTGCCTCCGCCACCCCAGCCGCAGGCTCTCCAGGCTCTCCTCCGATCGTCTTACTGAGACGAGGCAGCCCCTAGCCAATCATGATGCTGCAATGCAGCGTTGTGATTGGTCTAAGCACCGAGGCTCGGTGCTCAGACCGGCAGTGGGAGCCTGGGCATGTTCTCCACCCAGGCTGTAATGCCTGGGTGGAGAACATGCAAAATGTGCATGACAATTTGGCCGGCCCAAGACGGCTGGCCAAATCGTCATGCGCACTTAAGTGCACAGAGCACATCTCCCCCTGCTGGCTGACAGCCCAGCCCCGCCTGCCCCTTAATAAAAACTGTGCCTTTACTGTAAAAATAAAATAATAATAACGTTGTTATAATCATTTATTTTTTCATGTGGGGTGATGGTTTTCCGCCTTAGCAGGGGAGCCACCACTGAAAGCTTTGGACACTGAAGGGGTAACATTTACTATTTCCACTCTGATGTGTGCAACAGTAGGGAAAGCATAGGACTCAGGAGGGGTAATATTTAATATTCCCACTCCGGTGTGTGCAACAGTAGGGAAATCAAAGGATTCAGGATGGATAAAATGTACTATTCTCTCTTCACTGTGTGCAACAGTAGAGAAAGCAATGGACTCAGAAGGGGAAAAATGAACTATTCCCACTCCAGTGTGTGCAACAGTAGGGAAAGCGTTGGACTCAGGAGGGGAACATGTATTATTTCCATTCCTGTGTGTGCAACAGTAAGAAAAGCGTTAGTCTAAGGAGGGGTAAAATTTACTATTCCCTCTCCAGTAGGTGCAACAGTAGGGAAAGCGTTGGACTCAGGGAAGGTCAAATGAACTATTCCCACACTAGTCAATGGATAGGATAGGATAGGATAGGATGAAGATTTATAAAAAGAACTAATACCCGTAGGTGCCAAGACGCTTGGGCAGTAGAGAGGACCAGAGGAGAGTGCAGAGCTGCTGACTAAACTGAAAAAAGCCAAGTCTTCAGCAGATTTTTGAACACCGGAAGATCGAAGAAGGTAGGGTATTCCAGAGTTTTGCGGCCAGCACAGAGAAGGAGCGACCGCCCCATCTGGCTTTGCGAACTCTAGGGTTGATCAGTTTCCACTGGGAGGAAGAGCTCAAGGCCCTCCCAGGCATATACCATTTAAACATGGTTTCCAGGTGCTGCGAGCCTTTGTTATGCAAAGCCTTGCGAACCGTACAGAGTGCTTTGAACGAGATTCGCTTACTAATAAGGAGCCAATGCAGAGTACGAAGCCCCTCCTTTGCTGAATGCCATTTGGGGATATTAAGGATCAGCCTGGCAGCCAGGTTTTGTACAACCTGAAGCCTGTTCAGGGAGGCCGTGCTGATATTCAGATACAGTAATTGCACTAATCAAGCCAGGAGGTGACTAGTACAATGATCGTGGGCCGATGCAGTGCTGCTGGAATATACAGGAGCACCTTTCTGAGAGTTTTCAGAATGTAGGAGCAAGTGCTGACAATGCGGATGACCTGAGACTCGAAGGTCAGGCCCATGTCAAAAATGACCCCAGGTCTTTGACTGTCTTAGCGGGAGCAGGAAGGGGACCGCAATCTACCGGCCACCAGGCATTTTCACAGATTGAGGTCTGAGGACCAAAAAGTAGGACCTCAGTTTTCTCTACATTGATCTTGAGGGAGGTATTCTGCATTCATCTGATAATGCTGGCCATGCACTGTTTAGATTTCCCTGCTACCGACTGCAGCTCATTGGAGATGGAAACAATGCAATGCGTGTCATCAGCGTAGGAGATCAACTGGAACCCACAGGATCCGACCAGCTTGGCCAGCGGGGACACGTACACATTAAAGAGGGTAGGGCTCAGGAATGAGCCCTGAGGAACACCACAGGATAGGCTGAATGCCTTAGATCTAAAACCCCCACAGCTAACAGTATTAGTTCTCTCTGTCAGGAAGGAGTGGAGGACCTGCAAGGCCTTACCTGAGATTCCCACATCTTGCAGACGTTGGACCATCCGAGTGGAGGAGCGAAAGCGTTGGACACCGATGAGGTAAAATGTACTATTCAAACTCCAGTGTGTGCAACAGTAGGGAAAGCGAAGGACTCAGGAGTGGTACAATTTACTGTTGCCTCTCCAGTGTGGGCAACAGTAGGGAAAGCGTTAGACTCAGGAGCGGTTAAATTTGCTATTCCCACTCCAGTAGGTGCAACAGTAGGGAAAGCGTTAGACTCAGGAGGGGTTACATTTACATCCTGCTCAACACCCGCTCCGTCCACAGACACGCCGTGGAACTCTGGAACCTGCTCGACACCACATCTCCAGACGTCGCTTTCCTCACGGAAACATGGATGAACGCCTCCTCAGCACCCGACATCGCCATCGCCATCCCGGACGGATACAAGATCACCCGGAGGGACCGCGTCAACCAGACAGGAGGAGGCCTCGCCATCATCCACAAGAACACCATCCGCATCACGACCAACTCCGACGACACCCTCACAGCTGCCGAACACCTTCACTTCCAGATACACACCGACCCCAAGACCACACTCAGAGGCACCCTCATCTACAGACCCCCAGGACCCTGCACTCAATTCAGCGAAGACATCGCAGACTTCATCAGCCCACACGCCCTCCCCTCCGCTGACTACATCCTCCTAGGGGACCTCAACTTCCACCTGGAGAACAACAGGACTCATGCAACTGGTGAACTCCCCCACCCACTACGCCGGACACACGCTTGATCCAGTCTTCTCCTCCAGCAAGTACATCTCCTTCAGCCACGCCACCGGACTCCACTGAACAGACCACAGCTGCGTCCACTTCAGCTTCAGAAGAACCACGACTCACCACCACCCGCAACAGGCTCCCCGCAGGAACTGGAACAAGATCACCACCGACCAGCTCACCACATCACTGAGCCAGAACCCTCCCGCCAGCTCAACGGACCCCAACCAAGCAGCCAACAACCTCACACAGTGGATCACCAACTGCGCTGATGACCTCGCACCTCTGAAAAACCACCCCAGCAGGCCCGGCAGCAAGAAAGCCTCCTGGTTCAACGACAACCTCAAAAACTCCAAAAAGAACTGCCGTACCCTCGAGAAAGCCTGGCGAAAAAACCCGACTACAGACAACATGACCGCCCTCAAGCACACCTCCCACAAACACCACCAGCTGATCCACACCACCAAGAGGACAGCATTCAAGGAACGACTAGACAACAACGCACACAACAGCAAGGAACTCTTCAGCATCGTCAAAGAGCTCTCCAACCCCAGCGCCGGAAACAGCGACATCACTCCCTCACAAGACCTCTGCGACTCCCTCGCCTCGTTCTTTCACCGCAAGATCGCCGATATACACAACAGCTTTGGCGCACAGACCACACACCCAACCACCGAACCGACGACCCCCACCACCACCCTCCGCGCCTCGACCCCGGTCAGCACCGAAGACACCATCCACACGATGAACACCATCCACTCCGGATCACCAACCGACCCATGCCCCCACCAAGTCTTCAACAAGGCCGACTCCGTCATCGCACCCCAACTCCGGGGCATCATCAACTGCTCCTTCAACACCGCCACCTTCCCGGAGAGCTGGAAGCACGCCGAGCTCAGCGCCCTCCTGAAGAAGCCATCAGCAGACCCCTCCGACCTCAAGAACTACCACCCCATCTCGCTCCTGCCTTTTCCTGTCAAAGTCATCGAGAAGACCGTCAACAGACAGCTTGCCGCCTTCCTCGAGACAAACGGATCCCTCGACCACTCGCAGGCCGGCTTCCGAGCCAACCACAGCACCGAGACCACCCTCATCGCAGCCACTGACGACATCCGAGCCCTGCTCGACAACGGGGAAACAGCGGCCCTCATCCTCCTGGACCTCTCCGCAGCGTTCGACACTGTCTGCCACCGCACCCTAGTACAGCGCCTCAGCAACATCGGAATCCAAGAGAGGGCTCTAGATTGGATCATCTCGTTCCTCGCCGGAAGAACCAAGAGAGTCCGCCTCCCCCCGTTCAGATCCAAGGCCACCGAAGTCATCCGCGGCGTCCCGCAAGGATCATCACTCAGCCCCACCCTCTTCAACGTCTACATGAGCCCCCTCGCAGCCATCGCACGCCAACACAACCTCAACATCATCTCCTACGCCGACGACACTCAGCTGATCCTCTCCCTCACCAACGACCCAGCCACCGCCAGAACCAACCTACACGAAGGGATGAAAGACGTAGCCGAGTAAATGATGATCAGTCGCCTGAAACTGAACTCAGACAAGACGGAAGTCCTCATCCTGGGATCATCACCCTCCACCTGGGACGACTTCTGGTGGCCCCCCGCCCTGGGCAGCGCACCCAAACCTACGGACCACGCACGCAACCTGGGCTTCATCCTGGACTCCTCCCTCTCGATGACCAGACAAGTCAACGCCGTCTCATCATCATGTTTCAACATCCTACGCATGCTCTGAAAGATCTTCCGATGGATCCCCACCGAAACCAGAAAGACGGTCACCCAGGCTCTCGTCGCCAGCCGACTGGACTACGGAAACACCCTCTACACCGGAACCACAGCCAAACTACAGAAAGACTCCAACGCATCCAGAACGCCTCCGCACGACTCATCCTTGACATCCCCCGACACAGCCACATCTCCAGTCACATGAGAGACCTGCACTGGCTCCCCGTCAGCAAGAGAATCACGTTCCGACTCCTAACCCACGCACACAAGGCCCTCCACGACTTGGGCCCCAGATACCTCAACAACCGCTTGACCTTCTACACTCCCACATGCCAGCTACGATCAACCAGCCACGCCCTCGCCACCGTTCCACGCATCCGAAGAGCCACCATGGGAGGAAGATCCTTCTCCTACCTGGCAGCCAAGACTTGGAACTCCCTCCCCATCCACCTCCGCCTGACCCAAGACCACCTCTCCTTCAGGAAGCAACTCAAGACCTGGCTGTTCGAGCAGTAGCGGACCCTCCTCCTCCTAGCGCCTTGAGACACTCCGGGTGAGTAGCGCGCTTTACAAATGTCTTGATTGATTGATTGATTACATTTACTAAACCCACTCCATTTGGTGCAACAGTAGGCAAAGCGTTGGAGTCAGGAACCTTAACATTTACTATTCCCACTCCAATCAGTGCAACAATAGGGAAAGATTTCAGTGGCAGCTGCTATGGGGCCATAGTCACCAGGTGGGTGGGGAACGGGGGTCAGCACGGGGGGTGTTTATAAAAAGAAAAATGCACTTAGCTGGCTGTCACCACAGGCTCTCTAAACTCTCCTCCATTCTTCTTACTGAGACGAGCCAGGAACAGGAAGCTCCCAGGCTCCCCTAGCCAATCACGACACAGCAATGCAGCGTCGTGATTGGTCTGAGCACTGTGTCTCGATGCTCAGACCACTAGTGGGAGCCTGGGCATGTTCTCCACCCAGGCTGTAATGCAGACCTCTACGGTGTGGGGTGGACGTAAGTCCGCCCAACATCATAATGAGGCCTATAGATATTTTTGTAAACAATATTACCAACATAGATATTTTTCAGAAAAACAATATTCTTGTCCACGATATTCCTGCATCATGATATTTGTGGATCATGATATTAAAACCCCAATATTTCCATTGAGCAACATACAATGGGATAGATCTGCCCCCCTACCATCCAAGAACCCTCCATAGCCAGACAGCACCTTTAGTGAACGACACATAATTTCATTTATAGACATCCCGGTCATATGCATATGCCTAGCGGAAACTTCTCGCAATGGGGGAACACTGAGTAGCTTGTGCCAAGTTTACCAGTTAGTCTGTATGTTTACAGGCTATATTGTTGTTTTGATACATTGATACTATCCTGTAATGTACTGTATCCGGAGTGTATTTAATCGGCGATGTCCGTAATGTACCACAAAACTCAATAAAGTTTGTTGAAAAAAAACGATATTTTGCCATCTCGATATTTTAAACTTGATATTTTATCTGAATACCACTTTTTATTTTAGGGAGTTGGGCGTTTTGGGCTGATTCACAAAGTTGTGTATGAGTAGGTTAAAAAGTACTTCTGCCCTATAGTACTACTTCCCTTACTTTGGTTTTGTGAATTGGACTTTGAGTTGATGATTCCTTAAATAGGCTGTCAACTCTTGGAAATTACATTACAAAGGTAGAGTAAAACTATTACATAAGAAGTGGGAGCACCTTGAGAAACTTTAATATACTTATCTGAAAAGTCAGTAATAGATATTTGTGTTTGTGTGTGTGTGTGTGTGTGTGTGTGTGTGTGCGCGTGCATGAGTGGTGTGTGTGTGAGAGAGAGATATTGAGAAAGAGCGATAGAGAAAAATAGAAAGATAGACTGTGTAATAGTGTGTGCACATGTGAGAGATGAGAGAGTGAGGAAGATTGAACAAGATATCTTATTGTTCATACAATTTTGCTCAAAAGGAAATGATGGGGTAACCTAATTGCAGATTTTGAATGCACTGCATACAGCTGTCCTTAAATTTCACTAGAATCTTCAGTTCATAGATATCTCAGAACAAAATGTATAGTGCACTTAGTTTCATGTTAAAGCACAAATTAATTGATTGAGTGTCTCGGTTCATACTGTACTCAGTATTAGCGGAACAGTCTTCTGGTGAGTTTATTTGTACAGGAAGACGATCCAACTTTGTTTGACTTGCCTGGAATGTTTTTTTAAGAAATTTCGTTCATAGGTAACATTCATTTTCCTTAGAATTTGAGGAATGTAGGGTGTGCTGATAAGAGGTCACAGTTTAAAAGTAAGTCGTGATTGGGTTCCCATACTGTTCAGACAGAGAGGCCATTAGAGGTAAACTCCTTTGCTTTTCTTGTTAGCTTGGCTTGAGCAGCGAGGCAATATGTTAGAGGTGTTATATGCAATAAACCAACCAAACCACAATGCCAAAAATGAAGCTGAATAATGGATACAGAGGTAATAATACAATGCAAACTAAAGCTATTCATATCAGTTGCAAAAAGGTGTTAAACTTTATTAGAACATTGGAATGTTGAGTGCTCCATTGAAGACAATGGAGTGCTCTGGGCTTCTAATGGCTCGTAGAAGCCCGGAGCATCAACATTCCAATGTTTGTTCATAGCTGTTGCTGTTAACAAAGACCTCATGGAGCCTGAGGGGATTTCAAACCATCAGTCTCCATATGGCCTTTGTTTTATAAATTAGAACATTCTGCCCTCTAGGGGCAGAATGTTCTAATAGCCTTAGAGCCTGCCGTACTTGGGCTATACCGAACATTAAAGACTTGCTCCCTTGTTAAGGGCCCTCGCCGAATGCTGGAGCGGGCCTTTAATGGCTGATATAGTTCACTATGGTGGACTATAAGGCTATAGCATAATCAAGAAATTCTGAACATATCAAAGTCTCCTCAAGGACATCTTAGGAGAACTTACAAGACAAGCAAGGATGACAATTAGTGCATGTAGTTGGAATCCATCAAGTGGCTTTGCCCAGTCAAAACAATTTTTTGGTTGTGCATGAATTTTTCAACCACTAATCAGCTCAATGGGTTGAAGATGTAGACCACACCCAAGAAGGGCTATGGGAAATTAGAGGATTAGTGGGGCATCTGCAGATAGAGAGTGCCAAACTGACTCCCTTAGATAGAAATTGATGACAGATATCTTGTGCTCTCATTTCCTATGTAAACATAAACAGTGACAAAAATACAGGCATAATCACATAAGGTATACAGTACTAAGTGCAAAAAGAGGCACTCACCTTGCTGTCCATGTGATAAAGTAACATAAAAATATAGCAAGTGCTAGGCTGGAGGGGGGAACTCTCTGAAGTTTTATTGGTAAGTTTCAAAAGCAACACTCGCATCTCACAAGCAATATAAAAGAAAAGCTTATTCAATCGTGGGCTCTTTTCCACGGAGAACAGGGGCAAAGCTTAAAAGTTTCATAATTAAAGCTAATTAAGCATGCAAATCCCAAGATTTGGATCTCATGCTGCGTACAATATGGCCTTTAGATTAACCAGTAGATAAGAAATGCATCCCTACTTATGACCACAAATTTAAAATAATCTCATTTGATCCATCACACATTTTAAAAATGTTCATCTTGGGTGACATTTTGGGCTTCTTGACCATTCAATCTATCTGCTGGTCTTTTAGCAGGAGTCTTGGTAAAATACATATTAAGGGTGAAGCTATGGACTAGACTAGGTTCGATAAGGCTCCTCGGAACCCAATACAATTAGCATTTCCAAACTATCCACACACTGGGAATCATCTGCCAGGCCACCAAAAAGGAAGAGAAGGAGTTGGCTACAAAAAAGAAACTCCTGCTGGAGGGTCATTCAGAATCAGGCAAATGAGGAGATAGGGCTGCTGTCTGTAACCCCTGCTCTTTGCCCTTGTGGTTGAAACCTTTGCAGAAAGAGTGTGCTGCAATGAAGATATTAAAGGAATACAAATCAGTAATGAATTATTAAAGCTATCAATGTACACGGAAAATAAACTATTGGCACTTCTAGACCCTGCCACACGCTACCAGATTCCCTAGAGGAACTCAAAGAATAAAGGGCCTCATCAAGATGTCAGTGGGTTCCGTCGGTCTCACCGACATCTGATGCAGCGGTCAGACCGCCGCATTACGATTCGGTCCGACCGCATGGGTGAGGGACCAACTGCTGCAGTTCCGATGGGCTCAAGGAGCCCGTTGTCCCAGCGGTTGGAATGTACTCCCTCAATGAGGGAGTGCCTGTTCAGGCATCGCCATAGGGATTACAATGGCCCTTTCTGACAGCCTTTCAATGGCGGCCCAATCGCCACTGAAAGACTGTCAGAAACGGACTTTAGGGGTCATTAGCAGGTCCCCCACCCCTCCACAGCCTCTGCTATGAGGCCAAGGGGGCACACCACAGGTGCCCTCACAAGCATCCATATCCAGGGATGTTTAAAAACATCCTTTTGGCATTGGGGCTTGTGCTGCGGTCCTTTTCTGGGCTGCAGCACTAGCCTCAATGCAAAGAGGCATGTTTCCGACGACGGATGAATCCTAAATTGATGGTCGGGGCTGCTGACTACCTGTCAGCTGGTTCCTTTAACGCAATGATACCAGTTGGACACGAGTCCGACCGGCATCGTAATTAGGGCCGCAGTGTTTTCAGGATATAAAATCAATGTTCCCAATCAGAGATACCGAACATATTTAGATCACAATCCCGAGTGATCAATCTCCAGGCCACATATTCATTCTCTTTGACATTTAAAAAATACCTAGGAGTTCACAGCACAACAGATCAGAAAAATATTGTAGACACTAATTATACACCACTATTAAAATAGATACAGACTGCTTAAAGGCAGCCTATTACGTTTAAGTAGAATTGCTGTATTTAAAATGAACACTTGCAATAAAATCTTATATTTATTTCAGACTATTCCACGGCCAACACCCACATCTTTTCTCCAGAACCTATAGAAGATAGTAAATAATGGTAGACAATTTTATATGGGCCTGGAAAAAACATGAATAGATGATTGACTTCTTTATACAACACCTAAAATAGGTGGTCTGAGATCCCCAAACATAGCAAAATATTTCCAGGACACACAGATGAGACAAACTCTGGGATTAGGGCCTAAAATGTATGAGGCAGGCGTAAGATATTGAAGCATTTGCATCCTAGAAGTGGTGCAGTGAAATCTTATAGATTTCACTGCATCATTTCTACAACCCTTTCTTGTGTATACATCGTACCTGGCGCAGGTATAATGTGGCGCAGGGGTTTACAAAGTGACGCATCTACCTAGATGCAGCACTTTATAAATATGGCGCAACATGGTGCATTTTTTACACCGCTGGTGCATCACAAAAAGTAAACCACTAGCACCGCAAAAGTGACGCAAGGGCCCATAAATAAACCCCATGGTGTCTCAGATTAAGTTTAACGAAGAGCAACAAAAATATCAAATAAATAAAACGTCCCACCTGATTCAACAAATGTAGTGAGCCAACCGCTCAGCTCTGGGCCATCATCATGTACACTGAAATAGTTTATTCGTTAATAGCATTAATTAATTGCAGCTGCCACCCACCATAACGCCGCTAAGACCACTGAAGTCCCTGATTCGCAAATCACATAGTCCACAATTTGGGTCCAGGATCAATACTGCTTGTTGGCACTGGACTTTAAGGAGAAAGAGGCCAAAGCCATCACAAATCGACAACGCGCTGTCCAGCAACAATTTTGAGCAGTGACTCGTTGCATGTCTGTTTTGGTTTCCAGCACAAATGTGTCCCACAGCGTACTTGCTTCACCAGAGCCTCACCTTCTCCAAATGGCGTGGAGCCTGTCTGCTTCAGCCCTGGTCCACTTCAGCAAGGTCCTCAACCATAAACTCATGTCGGGGCCTTGTGGCATTTTCAAGTCATTGCTATACGCTGTTTAGCCAAGACAAGGGCGAGGCCCTTAAACCTCATGAGGTATTTGGATCCGTTTAATCAGGGCATAAGGCTCAATAAGAAAGACGTTCGCTCCTGAGGTGTCCTTTTTCCCAGTCAGCTTTACAACAACCTCCTGAACTTCCTCCCACTGCAGCAATATTACAGGGCACTGCCACACCATGTAGCAAAATCATGCCTGCAGATGCCAGCAGCAAGGACATCTGTTATCTACTCCCCTGTACATTCTGGCTATATGATGGGGGGTAAGGTAAGTCTGATATAAGTAATTAAATAGGGTAAACATCAGAAGAGTGTTTTGTGGGACTCTATGTACAAGCTCCAACACTCTAGTCCACTGTCTGTGTATGTCTGCTATGATATTCTGCTGCCAGTTGGCCCTCAGGAACAATATTGGGGTATAATATAGGGTCTGCACTGAGCCATACCCAATAGTGCTAGCTCAGAAAGTATCTTGTTCGGGCCTGTAAAGATCTTCTTTGGGATTTTAACTGGTAGGGATGAGAAGAAGTAGATCTATTGCAGTACTAACCACTTGGTTCCATCCAATTGTGGATCTTCCAGGCACCTCAGGCATCAAGGGGCAAGTTCACCATTTGGCAAAGTTTGCTGTCTACTGCTGGGTAGCTCGCCAATTTCCATGGGTGTCTGTTTGTCTGTTTAAGAGGTTTTACTCCTTGACCATAGGCCAGATCCTAGGACGCAAGCCAGAGGTTGGTGGAACTCGCCAGTCTTCCATCAACAGGCAGAGTTAGGCCTCTTCTTCCGCAAAACAGAAAGTCCTTCTGTTCATCTCTTTTTGCAGTATTGCCCCAAAGAGGAGATAGGTGTTCTACAAGGAATCATGCTGGGCTACCATTGGTAGATACCCCTAAAATATTCTTATGTTATTTCTAAGTGTCCTTACTCCTACTTTAGCAATTGTGTGACATTTCCTGTTCTAGGAGAATTGCCTAAATGCAAAATAAATCTCACAAAGGTTTTTTGCATAACATGTAAAGTGAAGGAGAGTTCTCTAGGAAAAACAGAGCTCTGCTAAAACCTTACACCCACCCACAGTATCTACACTAGCGTCTCTCCACAAAATAACGATTTTAGCAACTACCTCACAGTGACACTGTATAACATACGTAAGTACGGGAGGATATGAAAGGCAGGTCACACCTCTTTGTACGTGTCAGCTCTGTCCCTGAAATTTATTAGCCCAGCCTTTTGACTTAGCGTAAAAAGCGCCTGAGTTTGAGCAAGGTCCAAATGGCCACTGCAGGATCAATTATGTGAGTTAATAGAATACTCTCTAACATAGAAAGTGTACTTAACTTGAATTCACCTTGGCAGTAGAAACACAAAAGATGACATCTCTCATATACTAATAAATGTCAGGAGATAATTTAATTAACTTTTGTCTTCATTCCTGCCTGTGTCATGCCCAAAGAAGTAAACATAAGAAATGTAAACTTTGTGACAATTCTATTTAATATTGACAGATTAAAAGAGAAGGGGGGGTAAAGATAATATTCTTCAACTGGGTAGTACCAGTCATTTCACTGGGAGAGCTATTTCTCTCTAAGGGCCAGATGTAGATAATCCATAAATACCGAATTCTTAATACCGAATTTTACCGATTCGGTATTAAGAAATTGGTATTTCTTATGTAGCTAATAAATCGGTAAAAAATACAGATTCCTTAATATTCCTTATTACCGAATTGGTAATACCATTCAGTAATAAGGAATACCCATCCATTCATTCCTATGGGCTTGGAGGCCCATAGGAATGAATGTAAAGCCATTCTGTATTAGCGATTTGGAATTACCGAATCGGTAATACTGGGAGGTATTTCAAGGGTGCCAGGGTGTCCAAAGGACACCCTGTTGCACCCCTGAAATGTGCCTGTGTGCACATGTGGCGCACATACATCCACTAAGGGCATGGATGTGTGCCACATGGCACTTAAAAAAAAATTCAAAAGAGAATTTTTAAAGGAATTTGTTAATTACCACCAACTTGAAGTTGGTGGTAATTAACAAATTATTAAAGCACATAAGCACTCTTTTATGTGCTTTCTACATTGCATTTACCGATTCGGTAAATACCGAATCGGTAAATACAGATTCGGTATTTACCGAATCATCACCTACATTAGGAATGGCTAAATCCCGGTCGGTAACCCTGAAATTTACCGAATTTCGGGGTTATCAACCGGTATTTAGCCACCTACATCGGGCCCTTAATGTACTACCAATTCTCAAAGGCATTGCTTGCCTTTTGATCTTACCATTATGGAAAGTCAAGATATCCAGAAACAAACGCTTTCTACTGTATTAAATTGTGGCATATGGGGTTTGATGGCTGCAATATGACCATAAGAAAGAGAGAAGGGACATTTTACTAGTTAAATAAAAATAGCAGTAAATCCCAACAGACACAAGAACCTGCCAATATCTACGGGTGTGTAAAGGTGCACAATTCCGCTTATAAACCACTATTTCGCTTATAAACCACTCGCTTATAAACCACTTGACAAAGGTTAAAAAAACATTTTGTAGAACCAAAATACTGCAAAGCCTACTTTTAGCTAAAGAATTTGCCAGCATAAAATGTATGGCCGGAAAATGTAACTGCTAAAACATATTTTGTTCAGTAGAGAATCTATCTCGTCTATCTGTCCCCGTAGGGAATCACAACGTGGTTGTTACAACGACTACGTTGTGATTCCTCATACCATTACTCCGCAAGTCGGAACAACGACTAGCGGAGGGGGGCGCTGGTTGTTGGAATAGTATAATTTACTATTCCAACTCCAGTCTGTGCGGACACTAGGGAAGGTGTTGGACTTTAAATCCAACACCTCCCCCCCCTCCGCAAGTCGTTGTTCCGACTGGCGGAGTAATGGTATGCAGAATCACAACGCGGTCGTTGTAACGACCACGTTGTGATTCCTTGCGGGGACAAAGTTTCGCGGTAAACGTTCTTTACCATATTGGAGCCATGTGTCCATCATAATTCAGTAGATTTAAATTCCATACGCCACCAAATGGATTGTAATTTGACAGCTGGAATTGGCACAAGCGAAAATGTAATTTTGTAAGTAAAATTCACAAATTTTACAGTGTTCGTAATTTCTAAAACTTCTCAAGAGTATGTGCCACGCACATTTACTTAATGTCTGGCTAAGAGACATTTTCTGCTCTAGTAAATATCCTGTTAGTATCTCATGCAACGTTTTTACTCAAGGCATGATATTAGTTAAACAGGCCTTGTGTAACACAGGCAAATCATTTTTGCGTACTTTCACATACGTTTTGACACAATTTTACATACCCCTAACCCAGGGGCAACCATTAACATATCGGCAGGCATTTCAAAATGACAAACAAGGCGAAGAAAGCATTCATTTTTTGTTATTAAGTAGAATATGAATAAATACAATTAGCTACTGGAATAAGTAGCGCATTCATTGGCTGGCTGGCACTCCTAACCACGTCTCCAAACATGAGACACATCACATCTGATTATAAAGTGAATTTTGCCCTGCTAATGGCAGAGGTTGTATAATTTTACAGCGTCCTGGCATGGCAGCAGATAATATCTTGAAAAATACAGACTGTCCACTGCTCTTGCTTAGCACAATGATAAAGTCATAATGCTGAGTTTGTAGGCACACTTCCCATACATGCCCACCAATTTGAATATGTTTTAGATTAATTCTGTAAGAAAGCATTACAAAACAAGTCAGCATAATTGATATATGATCCCTCAGCACAGAATTAAAGACTATGTGATAATTATGTTTGACAATGAATGGGATTATCCTAGTTATTCGAGGAAAACACAACATTATGCCATCCATCATTAAAAGGTGGCTTAGAAGGGAGCTAAAATAGTTTCGAAATAAGGAAACTTCTCTCAATCTTTATGGATGGAAAAAGATGTAGAACAATTCTCTATCACCCTGCATCATTTTTGTCTTGCACTCCAATGAGAATAAAATAAGCTGCTGGAGAAGCAGGGATGTGTGTTGTGCTACCCTCTGGCTCTGGAGGAGACCCATGCATTCCCTCTTAGATATTGCCAATGGACTCCTGTGACCCTATCCTTCTTAACCTGGAAGGTCTTGAGAGCCCCTTTAAAGCCCTCCTCACACCCAAAACCACCCAGGATATGTCCTACTGAAGAGTTTATCTTTGATAGTTTTCCTCTTTCTTGTGGAACAGGAATACCAACTTGGTGTACAGTGACAGTAGTAGAAAAGTGGCAGGATACATTTACTTGGAGCATACTCCCATGAAAATGAGTTCCTACCCCTCCAATTCCAGTGGTGGGTGGTATACTCCAATATTGATGCCACCAGCCTCAGCTCCACTGATCTTGTTTTAGTGGAAAGTATGGTGTAGAAAGGCATTAACCTTGGTTACCGTTCATTCAGCGCCTACAGCTCATTGCATGGGCCAAAGGAATGTTGTGGGGATCTACTGACAACGTTAACCTCAACATCATCTTCCTTAATAATTCTGAACTGAATCTATTGAATATTTCACTAGGGTGGATTCAGATATATGCAATGCTGCTAATGTCTGAGAAGAGGAAAGTGTTGAATGCGCTTTCTAAAGATTTATGTTTTTTTAACGGTGTAAATATTTGCTCTACAGAACAGTGTGAAAAAATGACACATTATAATGAAACTTACCAAGCCTGCACCTCAGACAGGGAATTCTAAAGAGTGGCGCCCACCTCCTATTGAAAGTGGTAGGGTGGCTGGGGGCAGGGGGTTTGGGGAATCAAATAAAAAAGACCTACCTGGTGCTCTGCTCCTACTGATGCGGCCGGCTGCCTCGGTGCTCCACTCGTCCATCACAGAAGTTGATGGGCCTCAAAGCACAGGTTCCCCACCCAATCCAGACACTGCTTTCATGCTATACCCAGCACATGAGCAGTGACAGGATTGGTCTGAGCAGCCTCGCTTGCTGCTCAAACTGTGCCTTTAATCTGTGGCTTTTCTCCAACCCGGCTGTGCAACACAGCTTGGTTGGAGACACAGATGTGGCGCATGTCTGTTTGGCCGTAGACGGCTGGACAAACTAACATGCGCCCTTATAAGTGCACACTACTCTTCCTTCCTGCCACACCTTTCTCCACCCTTCCCTATACTCATTGCACGGCTAAGACACGATAAATAAAATGATAATAACATTTGTGCATATTATCAAGAAACGGCTTTAAAATTATCCCCGAATTATCGCAGAAAACTGTCGCTAAAGCGGCGATAATGGGCTTGATAATATGCCCTTGAGAATTCCCATAGAAGCCAATGTTCTGGTGTCAACATGGGCTTCTATTGGAATTCTCTGCAGCATATTATCAAGCCCATTAGCGCCGCTTTAGCGGCAGTTTTCTGCCACTAAAGTGGTGATAATTTTAACGCCGTGCTTGATAATATGCCCCATTGTGTTTTGTTATCATTTTACTTATCATCTCCTGGCTCTGGGCACTGGGGCGACAATCCTCTGCCATTACGAAGGAGCAGCCCCTTATTCCAAATGACCCAATTGATAAATGAAGCTCAGTTTGCGAGTCTTACAGTCAATTCCAGGAACCAAAGATGTTCTCCCAATGTAATCTGGCTATGACAAAGGTGGTCTTCTTCAACTGGAAAGCCAAGTCCTAACTTTGGCGTACAGCAATCAAACAGAGAAAGACAAAATATTTTTTGAGAAATGCAAATAAATATTTCAAAAGTACAAACAAGTCCTAGTATGGTCTTAAGGGCTGGATTTAAAGGCAGACCTTTGTATCGTAATTCCGTCACTTGGTTTAGTTATTTATCCAGGTTTGTATAAGTATTCCAATAGGTTTTTCTCAGTTAACATACCTTTAGAAAGGCGGGCAATAATTCATATTTAAGGCCCTACTTAGGTCTATTGATAAGAGCAGGTTCTCTCCTGAGGGTGCACAAAAATGCACACTGGACATTGCAGTGGAGATGCCAATAATAGCACGGCTGTGACTTGGGACCCAGAAATAAGTCTATTTGTGTTTCTTATGCTTCATTCTCTATCCTAGTTTATTCGGCTGTCTTAACACCAAAGGGACAGAGAGGAAAGCTACTGAGACTTATAAATGTGACTTTTGGTCCAATTAGCCTTATTTACAAGTGAATGCCACTATTCCAATTAAGAAATGGATCACTCATACAAAGGTGCGTGTGTGAATAAATCTGTTGAATGGATGGGAAGGGGTATGCAGTGGGCCAAACAAGGCTGGCATCCCCTCCCTATTTGTGAACAGCCATAAACGTATTATTGGCATAGACAAATGTCTGAGACAAAAAAAAAAATTAATATCATGGTAAAGGTCAGAGATTTTATTTTGTGAAGTACTGGAGTAAATACCATTCCTGAGCAGGAAAAAGAAGGGAAAACCCCAAAAGTGCTGGTGATGTAGGAGGAGAACTTTTCCCACAGAAATGAAAAACAAACTCATAGCAAATGAATTTGCACCAGTGCTGCCGGTTTTCCCCTTCAAGAATATACATGTTCATATTTCCTCATCATGAAATGTCATTCATAAAAGTTTCTTAGAAGTACGACTGGAAATCTTCAACAGTTGAAGGTTTTCCAGGCAAAGCATCCATAAATGTTGTTTGTCTCTGTGATCGCACCCTCTTACCTGCTATGTTCCCAGTTACTGGAATTATTTCCTGACAAAATTATCAAGTTCCTAACTACCTTCTTGCCCCAATCTTACCCTGTACACTACTCAGGCAGGAAACTAACTCACTAATGCCTCTCTTTCCTCCTCAAATTCAGTCAACAAGAAATTACTGTCAAATCCCTCTACACTTCCTCTGGATCACCACTTTGCCCATGTCCAGTTAAAATTGGCAAAGCTGATCCATCCTCCATAATCCCTCTTATGATGCCTTTATCCAATTCTTCCTTGCCCTCCTGTACAGTATCTGACTCAAGGAACAAAGCCATAATTACCCCCTTGCTAAAAAAACACGAAGGCAGATCTCTACATATTGCCCAAATAGAGACAAAACTAGCATCTTCCTTTCACTGTTATGATCTTGGAAAGCTTTGTCAATCTGCAGCTTTCCACCTAAGTTGAAGGCCATGACTTTCCTGACCCGCAAGGGTCTGGCTTTAGCCCCAAAGTTGGCACTGAAGCATTTCTAGTATCAGCAACTGATAACATCAGAAGAATTCTTGTTATTAGGACTGTTGCTGCTATGGTCTTTTTAGACCTTTCAGCAGCCTTTGACACAATGTCTCATGGCATTTTGAAGAAGTATTTAGGTGTTATTGCTGTGACTGACAACGCATGGGCCTGGTTTGCCTCATTCATTTCTAGGCACACTCTGGCAGTGTCACTCACCACCAACTGCTCACAATTTAAGGACAACACTCTGGTGTCCCTGAGGGATCTTCCTTAAGCCATACTCACTTCAGCATGTAAGTAACTGGTAGCTCATTAAATTCAGAGACGTTTTAAGGCATGGGCAAAGTGGGTTATTGCCCAGGGCCCCTACCTTCCAAGGGGCCCCCTGGAAAAGTGACTTTCTCTATATGTTACACATTTCTATTTCTCCATCTCAGCCTTTAATGTATTATTCAATATTGTTTAGCAAAATTGGTTTATTTAGCAAAAAAGTGGTAATAAAATCCAAGTTGTTCAACACAGGGGCCCCTGAAGAATGTCTTGCCTAGGGCCCTGGAATTTCTTATGACACTGATAAAATCAGTCATTCGATTTGAGATTTTGGGGCAGATTTACAAACCCCTTGCGCCTACTTGCGTCACCATTGCGTTACTTTTTTGGACGTAACGGCGGCGCAAACAATGTGGCTAAGGAGATGCGTCACGTTGTAAAGCCCAGCGTCACATTATAACCTGCACCAGGTATAAAAAACGTGAGTCCCTTAAGTAGTGGTTATTTCATGAAAAGCCCAGATTTTTTTAACCAAACGGAAGAATACAATCTTTCGAACTATACCTGATATGTGTGCCCTTCAATTTGTTGATGTTTATTCTTTGATGAATATCATTCAGGGCAAACTAGAAAGGATCCCCTCGTCAATCTTGGAGCTGTGTATGTCTGTCTTGGGAGTAATGATACAAAATGGTGCATGACACTTGGGGGGAGATTTACAAAAAATGCACACAGCTCAGTGCAGTGCAGCCCCCCATGAGGCTGCGCTGCGGTGCGTGACAGGGAGGGAGCAGGAGAGAGCCATATCTTCAGAGATGTGCCTCTCTCCTCCCCTTCCCTTGTGCCAGCGCTGATTACAGCAGCCATGCGCCATGCATAAACCTTTGCGCCGTATCACTAGGATGTGTGCATTAGTCTAGCATAGGTTTTGTAATGGAAGGGTACACTTCCTGTACAAAATACGATGCCCAGACACAATGCAAAGTTTTCCCCACTTAGTATGCGTGCTGCACAGTTCAGTACGCATGTGAAGTTGGAAAAGGAAGAAGAAAAGAAAGCATTTCTCTGTCGGTGTGCCTACTTGAAAAGGGCGCAATTTTCTCACGCTAAAACTAATATACTTCATTTATTGGGTTCAGGTGAGAAACCTTGGGTGGTTGCATGGAAACGCCCATGCTCCACCCTTGGTGCAAAGTAATGCGAAGCAGCGCTATACGCTGCTTCGCGTTACTTTTCCGTTATTTCCAGTGCTAAACAAGTTTAGCGCTGGAAAGTACATAGGGAAAAAAGATTTTGCGCAGAAAGTGACGCAAACACGACGCAAAATCTTAGTAAATCTCTCACTTGGTTTTGGGTCTAAGCAAGAGGTCTACCATCTCAACACATCTTAGACATTTGCGCTGGCTCCTGATTAGGCAGTGTTGTCTCCAGCCTTGTGTTTCTGCCAGAAAGCTTTGTGCAATCACTCTCCAAAACTTTGCATGCCCTCTCCCTTTGAGCCCTATACTCTTAAGGGACTCCTCTGTTCCAGCACAGGTCCCTTGGTGCTAAAGCGTGGAACTCATTGCAACTTTACATCCCATCTGAAGGAAATCAAAACCTGCATGCTCCTCAAAATATATATTTTCTCACAATGATTCTGCTAATTCTGAGTAGTATAGCCCACATATTTTGTCCTTGAGTACCAGGACACCCTACTCCTAAATAACCACTGTGCTTAAACTTCATTCATTTATCCATTCTAGGTAAATGGCTCGTGTCACAGTGTAATGAATCCATTTTTTTGGTTGTGGTTATAGTTCTGTTGATCATGAGTTGGCCCTCCTTGCCACCTTGGATACATGGTAAACTGTACATAAGCAGATCTACCTAAGTTTAACTCTACTGTGAATTCGAGCTGTGCAAAAATACACACCAGAGTCCTATATGATGATATTCCACTTTCCTGCACACCGTGCACAACGTTTCTTCACTTAAAATGTGAAATGAAGCAGTTATGGAATAAGATAATTGACTTAATTCTCAGTAACCTTCTCTTGCGAAAATTAAAAATATTTTGCTCATTTATTCAGTTTAAGTTTTATGTCAAATAATAAGTAGATCAGAAAGATCAGAAAGTATGTGCTTTTGAGCAATTCTCAATATTATGAACTGCATACTGTGTCTTGAGGACGTTTGAGGCCAGCACATTTGCAAGCATGTGACAAAAGAAGGAGTGTTTCTTCCCTGGGTGGAGGGGATGGTTTTCAATACAGTTTTTTCTTTTCTAGCCACATTGAATGTAAAGATCGCATAAGGTCAAGGAAATTTGCTTTCGATTTTGTCAAATAATCACAGTTGTAGTTGTAGGTTTGCACAAAGTCCCTAGCTCAAACATTGTCGAGATGAGACGAAATCTACATTGGACTTTTTCCAAAATTCCCACGTTATGGCTGGCAGTTATTGTTTGCAGTAATTTAATTCATCATAACCATTGTCAGGTGCATTATTCTATGGACTGGAAAAAAAACTACAATCCTTCGTCAGGTAGCTGGATTGCTGCCATGACATCTCAAGTCTTCTCAGCAAGAGTAATTTGCAGAATGCTAGATAAAGAACAAAATATTTCACAAAGTCTGGGACACCTGTCTAAACGTAGATGTTTCATTACTTATGTTTCTCAATCATAATATACTGCACTATATCTGATTTTCCTTTTTCTCCAAATGCTCCTTAATGCTTATTTTGCACTTCACTTCCATCAGTTTGCATCTAACTCACTAATGTGCTGTTTTTTGTGCCTTTAGTATTTGAGTATCAGGCTAGTTGCATTGTTTATGTATACCTTTAGTACTGTAGCTAATTTGAAAAATTATACATCATTATTGTTTGATAGTCATTTCTCATAAGTTCATAAACTATAGTAATGCCAATTTTGTTGATTATCTACAACTCAGGCCCTTTGAAATTGAACCTTATTTCATGTAGTATAAGTGCTAATTTCGTAGCTTGCCCTCCGGGCAGAAATGGAGATTGAGCCAAATCATATGAAGTAGCTCATTGTCTTTTTCAGCCGATCTTAGTTTTCGTCACTTGTAGCTTACAGTAACTAGAGCAATTACGAGCCCAATAACAGTAAGATTTCTGAATATTTAGATTATGCCATTTAAGCTATAGAAACAATAGATGTCAGGTATATTTTAAATAAGACTTTCATTGTTTCATAGGGCTATTTTCCAGGTAATTGGTCAACTTTTTCTGTACGATTTTAAGACAAATATGAGCATACTAATACAACATCAATTCAAATTGTATTATTATAAGGTACATTGTCCATAAAATCATTTGCAAATAAATTTCAATCAAGTATTGTGAAATATCCCCAAAATCCTATTTTCTGTGCAATTCTCTTCAGTAGTCTATAAAAGGTTATAAGAAAACCTCCAGTGCCCATTAACCTTTTACTGGGCTTCAGTGTAATGGAAACCACAACTCCAATTCCAAATAAAAGACATCTGGATTTTAATTTGTAGAACCAGTGTGCATGCCTCAGTAAATGTCCCCTACTGGAAGTGTAAATGAAATATTCATGGAATTGCTAAAACAATTGATTACATGAACTCGCTATGAATTGTAACTATTCATGCGTGAATCTGTTGGTTGTAGGCATACCTTTTCTTTTAACGACCACTCATGTCCCTTCTTCAAATGAAATAAACTTTAAATAGGTGAAAACAGTGCTTGGTCATGTGTTGGAATGTAATGCTATATACTGTTTTATAGTGCAAATTCATCTGAGGAATAGATCAAGAGCTCTCAAGAGAAAATGGATGGGGATTAGGTAGAGGAACAAACATCATGAATTTAAACAGAGTTCAGGTCAAGTACTCGAAGAAAGAAAGAGGTGATATTCAAGTATTTGTTATAATTTCTGTAGTCAGTCTCCTGGCAAAAAGGTGGAGGTGGGAGTTTCAAGTGGTGAGTCTGTTAGCGTGCAAACACCTTGACCGTATTGCTAAAATGCTGATGGGAGCAGCATTAGGAAATTGCGAAACCGACCATGACCTTCTGGTCGACTGGTAAAGAGGAATCAGTATTAAAAGGTGCCCAGGTGTGGTACTGTGCACAGCTTTTATGGGACAAAAGTCTAAATACCTGCTAGCCAATAGAGTGCTTTGCCAGTAGATAAATGTGGTCTGTCTTTCTCAAATCTATGAATTGTTAAAGTTTCGAGTCTTTCGAGATTGCATATCATTTTGTTAAAGAGTGGCAAACAAACTCAACTGCATCATCTTTACGAGAACATCTCATTGCACGTATAAGGCTGTTTCAGTGGTCTTCTAGTAGTAGAGGATGCATCATGTGAATGCATTGAAAGTGTTGTAATACATTATTATCCAAACTATTTCCTTGTGTGAAGAACAAATCAGATTTAAAGATAAGACCTGCGCTTTTGGTAGTTGGCAGTACTGAATTCTAAAATCACTATCTCAATTTTTCCTTCATTCAGGAAATCCAGATTGGATCATCCATTATTGTATCTGTAAGAGGCAATTTTTAATTACCAAAATCCCTGGGAATCTTGGAGTAGATCTGGCTATTACTGTCATTCAAGTGGTAGTGTTTTGACAGTAGATTTTATGTAATTATTAAAATGCCACTGTAAATCCATATACTGTAATTCTAGTGCTTTCTACATGAATTTGTTTAAAGACCAAGGGCCATATTATGGAAGTGCAACAGGCCTTTGCACGCCCCCAGGGCACTTTGCTTTAACAGAAGGGGACGCAGACACTTGTGTGTCCTTTTTGTAGTACCGATAGCTGTAGCACACATAGAGCCCCAGCAATATCATCAAAGGGCATTCCGTCGGGTGCATGGGGGCATGACCCCATGCAAATGAGGGAATCCCTTTGCCTCTGTGTCTGTGCCTTATTATAGAAGTGGGTGCAGAGACAAAGAAGCTGTCAGGAGGTGCACTGACAGTCTGCGACCTAAAAAGTGGTGCACTGTCAGTGCACCCTCTGATGGCAGTCCTCTGGAAGGGGGAAAGTGTGTCCCAAAAACCCCACCCAGTCACTTCCTGCACCCATCTGCAAGAGATTCTCTAATCCCCCTTCAAAGTACAGGCAGCTTCCTGCCTGCACCGTTAAAGACGGAGCGACTTCAAAGTAGCTTCTCTGTCTTTCACATGAATGCGCTGTCCCCAGGGCAGCGCAAGTTCGTGGCTGCCCTGGAGACAGGGCATTCATCCTAATACAGTGCATTTTCCTTGTTTGCGCGAGGTGCACTGTATCTGTAATACGGTCCCAGGTCTAAATTGAGGATGGTATAGTGTGCATGGAAAACTTGATGCTAAGTGTAACTTGACATGAAACTGAAGCAGCAGTGAGCAAAAACGAAATTGGTGACATATCAGTGAAGTGGCAGGACCTTCGGTTTTGATTACTGATCATGCTTCACAAATATCATGCTATATTTTGAGGAGACCTTCTATACCATCCTGGACATAGATGCTTAACTGTTTACAAGTTACCTTTCCTGAACTAATAGAAAAGCTGAGTGACCGAGCACATACATGGAAACTTCGCAATATAGAAGGAAGGTGATTGGTTAGAGTCTTTTGGAATTGCAAAATTCACCTATCCCAACTCCCATCACTAATCTCTAGAGTACTGTGATAGTTAATTTCTTCATATTTTCATAAACTATCCTACTATCCCCTTTGATATCAATCATTTCATATTTGTTCCATTGCAAACCACCATCAACAAACATCTAAAGAGAAAACCTGATTCAGCATGTTTCCATCTAGAAAATATAGTAGAGACATTCAAAAGGGCCCTTATTAGTAGAACAGGCTTCAAGAATTCAGCTGTGATGAAGTTGAATTTGCACAATGTTCATCCACACACAAAAAGTTGTCTCCTTGTACAGTTTCACGAAAACCATTCCCAAACATTGGCAAAGCCAGAGGCTGACATCTAACGCCAGACATATTGATTTTTGCAGTGCTTGCTTTAATTTTAATTTACTAGCCTCTGGGATTGAACCCATTTCATTTTGTATCTTAACCAAACAACCATAAAGAATCACTTGTTGCAATCCCAATGTTGGTTTATATTAATAAAAGATTTTCTGATGTACTTTAAAGTACAAATAGCTGATGCAAGTGCTAAGTGAACTTGGCAGGCACCTAGAATGGCACACTTTGTGAATATCAGTGGGGTGGCTGTCTCAAGTGTTTGTATATTTTTTTTGTAAAGTGCAAGTGGATCTATTGTTTAAAAGCGCTATAGGGCAGACTAGCTCAAGCTAGACTTGAGCTGCATAGAGCGGGGTCAGGTTTAAAGAGATTACGTAGAATTTAAATGTCAATCTGTCAACTACACAACTGGCACCTAATGAAGGGAACATGTCTCATACATTAGAAAATGAAAATCTTTGAGCAATGTCTATCATTCACTATCAACCCCACATGTAAACTGGTACTGCTTTTTAGCTTGTCATTATACAAGCTAAAAAGGTGACAATCCTATTTGGAAATGTGCATATCTGCCACCTTTCTTTGAGCCCTGATTATGCTCTGAGCTAAACACACTTTGGGTCAGATTTACTAATACTCTCTGCCTGGTTTGCATCACACAAATGACAGAAACAACCGCAGAGTGTAGATTTGGGACTTCCATATATTTTGCACTGAAAAGTAGCCATACAGTAACACAAAGAAGCACCTATGTGCTATATTGCATCAAGCAGGGTGATTGATGGGTGGCACATGGGCAGTCCCACAATACCACCTATGGGTTTTGACGCAAAGCCTTATTTATCTATTAAAAACAGCACACACAGTTTTGCCCAACAAAATGACACCTCTTCGAGGCAGGCATTAAATAGGAGAAACATTTTCATTTACCTAACTTTACCAACATAGCATGTGTGCTGAACTGTACTTTACCAACATAGCATGTGTGCTGTATTGTACTTTACCAATATAGCATGTGTGCTGTACTGTACAGCACACATACTTCCCTATAGCTAAGCATAGTATTTTGTACTGGTAGAGTGCTCTTCTAGTTCAAAACAGATGCTAGACATCACTCACACACCCTTGGGGTATGGTGCAAGGATGTGTGCAGTAGTGCATGCCCACCTAGGGTGCACCAGCACAGGGAGAGAGGAAAACAGCAACACATCTTATTAGATATGTCAAAGTCCTGCTTTCTCCCTTTCTTGCAACGGAGCATAGCAACTTTGGTTACTTCATTGTGCTGCATGCAATGCTAGTAAATCTACCCCTGTGTAACAGATTGCAGAAGCGCTGTGTGGTGTGTAGAAGTTTATGACTGCAGAGATTCTGAAGTCAGGGTGGAGAACTCCGCCCATAAAAAGATAGGACTGGCCTATCTGTTTATGGGCCCGATTCACAAAGGTAAACTTAGAATTTGTGTAAGTTTATGGGCTTTTTGTTATTCACAAACTATCAGTAAATAGTAAATGTATGACTGTGCAGACTACAGTCCTGTCAGAGAACTCTACACACAAAAAGGACAAGCCTATTTTTTATGTGGGGAGTTCTCCACCCCGACTGCAGTGTCTTAGCACTCGAGAACTTACTATTAACTTGGGGTTTGTGAATACAAAAAACATAACCTTACACAAAAGTGTAATTTTATCTTTGTGAATCAGGCCCGAAGCGCAAAGTTCTCCCCCCGATTGTGAAGTCACCGCAGTCGTAAACTTACCAGTAACTCATAGTTTGTGAATACCAATATCCCCCCACAATTTACACAAAAGTGTAAGTTTACCTTTGTGAATCAAGCCCAATATCTCTATTTTTGTCGAGTATATAGACATTAACAAATGGGACACTATGTTAGCCATGGTATGTTTCATAAAATGGGAAATATACTGGTGTGGCTGTGGCCTGCCAATGTTTAATGAAATAGCCTGCATAACTTCTGTTATGCTGCCAAACATGAACACATTCCGCGTTCAGGTCTGTAATTCCCTCCTACATGTCACTGGAGAAGTGTAGGTGTTTATCAGACGGATAGCTCAATACAAAATAAATCCTGCGGTTCCACCCTCTCCTTAAAGGAAGTGACCAGTTCTTCAGTCAAACAAATGAAGTCAGCTTTCTGAGCTTATTTTTTGTATGACTCGATCCATGGAGAGCCAACAAGGAAGCAGCACGCGCCACCAAGCCTTTTTTACCTCAGGTAACTTACATCATACAGTCGGTGAAAAGAAGAAAAACAGGGTGGTTCAGTGGATTAGTCATTCACATCTGTTAGCTTCAAATAGAAAAGCACACAGAATTATCAGCAAGAGTTCAAAGTAAGTTGCTCCCTCAAGAAATCCAGATATTGTCTGTAAAAAGCTCTGTGTATTATATAAAATACAGCAAATAGGCAGTGCTATAATGTGTTGTGTCAGAGTTTTATGCATGTTAGGAATTTAGGGGCATATTATCAAGAACGGCGTTAAAATTATCGCCGCTTCAGTGGCAGAAAACTGGCGCTAAAGCGGCGATAACGGGCTTGATAATATGCCCTGGAGAATTCCTATAGAAGCCCATGTTGACACCAGAACATGGGCTTCTATGGGAATTCTCTGCGGCATATTATCAAGCCCGTTATCGCCGCTTTTGCGGCAGTTTTCTGCCGCTAAAGCGGCAATAATCTTAACGCCGTTTCTTGATAATATGCCCCTTAGAATTTTGACTCAGAATGTGGAATAAAGGGATTCAATGTACATATAGGGAAAGTGAGAGTTGAAAGTTGGAGCACGACTGGGAACGCTCTGCTGTAGTAGGTGAGTACAGAGAATAAACTTGTGGAAAAGAAACTAGTGTGGAGTCTTTATCAGGAAGGATTCATCCTAACATAATTCAGGGTCTCCTAGCAACGTAAGAGGACGACATTCCCAGACTCCTGCTGGAGAGTGAAACAATTTAATAAATAATTTAACATCCCTATCTCACACCAACAGGCTTGATCACCGCTCACGTGTTTTGTCTCTACTTCTCTGCCCCAGACCTTTGCCATTGAATGTGAGAAGATTAGGAGCTATGCATCACATAAATTAAAATCACAATAGCTATTTCTAAATTCAGACGATAATGAAAGTTAGGTGTGTGTTTTGAGGGTTTTATTTTCATTAAAAGTTTAGTAAGTCCTCTTTTATTTTTATTGAATTAGTTACATGTATCAGTTAAACTACAGAATTGATCATAAAAATATGGTTAGACCAAATCATAGCTGTAGGAAAGTAGGATCTGCTTCTGATAGTTACCCCCACTTTTTGCTGGATGTGTTGCTGTTTTTGACTAGTCTGACTGGGATCCGGCTAATCAGGAACCCCGTCTATCTGCTTTCTACCTAAACTGTTATGCTACTTAGGTACACCCCAAATTGGATACTGGGGTACCCTTTTCAGTTCCTAGTATATAGGACACATGTACCCAGGGCATAGGTACCCCAGAGGTCTCCCATGGGCTGCAGCATGTATTATGCCATCCATGAGAGACCATTCAAAATGGAACTACAGGCCTGCCATTGCAGCCTGTGTAAGTCGGTGCATGCACCACTTACTTAAGATATAGGTTTACAATATCAAAAGGTCACTGCACTTAAGACCTATAAGCCACCCATATAGCAGGCCTTTATAATTCTGAGGGCAGGGTGCTTGGTTCTAAGTGAGAGGGTGTCTCTGTATGAGCAGGACATCCCTGCAGCCTACGGAGTCCATTTTCCCTGGTTGTCAGTGAAACAGCCATATACTACTATAGAGGGGCATTATGCGACCGCCTGATAACCAACTCTAAAACGGCTGAAACAAACCCTATCGTGTTTGGTGTCAAATATGTTGGAATCATACCGGTGTGGGAGGTATGATTCCACCTGTGGGAGGTATGATTCCACCCCTCAGAAGAGTCCTTCGTTGGGCTTCTGGTGTTCCGGGTAAAAAGCCTCCTAGCTCCGGAGAGCACAAAATAGTTGCTGCTGACCAGAGGCACATTTCTGCCCTCCTGCTGCTGAGCCAAGCTCGAGTACAGGAAGGCATAACAATTGGCATCCTGTCACAGGGAGGTGTGACCACCTCCCAGACAGGATTTAGTGTATTAGGGCTGGGTGGGTGCGCTTGCCAGCAACTGAAAGTCTGCATGAGGGGCACATTTGGTGTCCCTGTGCAGAGTCCGGTTCAAACAAGTCCTGGGAGCCGTTGGCTCCTGCTCTGGCACGAAAGTGGACAAAGGACATGGAAGTAACCTCCCCCCCTGTCCAGACCCTCCCCTGAGAGGGTCCTCTGAATCTTTCGAACCCTCTCCCGTGGGTACTTAAGGGATTACCTGTCTGTAGGACCTTAGATTCGTTGTGGACAAGATTCAGAACTGAAACCACTGCACTTCGACTGTATGGGCACTATGGACTTCGCTGGACTTCGTTTGGGCCTGACTTCGATTCCCTCTCAGTCTGCTGCATCGTCTGTGCCTGTGCACCATACAAGATCCGTGCAGGACCTGTGGAGCATCAAAGACACCTGAAGATAATCTCCCTTGGAGTGAAGGAGTCACTCCCCTGAGGGGGCGGAGCTTTCCTGACTCCAAGATGGCAACGAGCTGAGGGAGCTCCGCCGTTAGCCACCGATATCCGACAAAATCCTGGTGCATTTCACTACAACTACTCCCCTCTAAGGGCTTATCTCCGTGCTAATAGTCAAGATACCCAAGGATCCTGGCGTTTATGGGATCTATTCACACTGGCGGCCAAGATCGACAGTAGCGACCGGAGCAATGTGTGCGAACCAGGGGCCTAAGCACTGGCGACGAAGGGAAGTTCGACCTTCCGGGTACTTACGGGGCCGGACATGTGTGACTGAACAACACCGAATAGCACCCTGAGACCCTGCGCTGGGAAATAGACCGCACGGCGACAGGTAGCGACCCAGACCAAAACAGAATTCGGAAGGCACAGGAGCCAGAAATGAATAGTGAAGCCTGCTCTGGCGATCGACAGGGCTGAGCGTGCGTTGTGGAGTGGGGCCTCACTTGGGTGCTGTCTTCGGACACAGTAGGTCAAGGGGGCCTACAAGCAGGAAGATGCAGTTGGTGCGCATTGGCACACCAGAACGGCGCAGGGGAAAATTGTAGCGCCCTCCATGTTGGTGCGCATGAGTGCAAGCAGCCGTGAAGCACCCACCCAGATGTGAGAGAAGCGAGAAGTAGGCGCCACAGCACTGCCCCGCCAGGACCGTCCTAAAGAGTGGCTGAGTCCTGACATGCATGGTAGATCTGTCAGAGGGTTACAGGGGACGAGAGACAAACCATCCGGGGTTCTCTGGGGGAGCCTCAGGCTGCAGCCCAAAATGGCGCTCTGCCAGCATGAAGCACAGGGCGCAGACAGCAGTTGCGAATCCCCGTGCCACCTTGGGACATCTTCGTCTGCTTGGAGCAGCATAATCGGTGCGGCTCTCTTGACGTGCCCCCTTGCGGATCTGGGCCCTGGGGCGGACCTAAGACACGAGGCGCACACCTTCACCATCCATAGTGGCTCATGTGTGGATCTATGGCGGCCTAATGGTGGATCTCACCTGATCCTGGGCTCGTGGTGTCGTCCTCTCTGTGGTTTGGCCCCTGGGACACACCGGAATCCTACTTCTGCAGAGCATAGCGCACCGTGAATAACAGCAACGCATGAAAGCAGCAGATCTCAGGGATTGATTAAGGTGCACTCTACCACTGTAAGATGGGTAAAACGGGCAAAAATCAATCGAAACTGCAGTTAGACCTACCCAAAACCCCTAGATCACAGGAGCTCACCCCAACTGATCCTGAAGCTACAGCAGATGACCAGGAGGCATTGGCGGATGCAGATCTGAAGAAGATACTATGCACCTTGCAGCAAAGCCTTTCCGAAATAGACAGCAAAATAGATGCTTTATTGTTCCGCATGGACAGAATGTCTGAGCGCCTCAACAAGCATGGAGACAGGCTTAACGTAGCGGAGCAAAGAATATCGGATGTGGAGGACATCGTGAAGGCGGACTCGTAGGCGGACAAATCGAGAGACAAAATTCTTCAAGTGCAGAAGACCGAGTAGCGGGATCGAGATAAAACAACATCCGTATTTTGGGGGTGGTGGAGTTGTCAAATATAGGGAACAGGGTGCAGCATGTGGTGAAACTACTCATCGCTCTCCTGGGCAGAGACACTTTTTCAGATATGTTTGTGGTGGAATGCGCCCATGGCACCTTAGCGCCCCGGCCGGTCCCAGGGGTGGCGTGCAACCCATAATAGCAAGAATGTTAAATTACAGAGACCACAATGCCGCCCTGAGGAAGGCGTGTGAATTGGGGACGCTATGACATAAGGGTGCAGACATATCCCTATTCCCGTACTTCACATTGCAAGTCCAAGAGGCAAGATGTCTTTTCATTGCTGCCAAAACACGACTCAGAGAAATGAACCGAGAGTACAACATGCAATACCCAGACAAGCTGAGGGTCAGATCGGATGGGAAGGTGCATTTCTTTACTGACCCCAAAGCAGTCCTGCGCTTCTTTAAAGAAAAGATACAAGCTTCAAGGTGGCGGGGGTCACCAAACAGTTCTCATCCAAATACAGACGCCACTGTGGACTCTGATGATGAGCGAGGAGAGTGAGGAGAGCCGGGAGTGCATCTAACCGTAGGCGTCTTCGATGTTGATGGGATAGTGTGATCTGTACAGAGAAAGGAACTCTAGTGCTGGAGGGTCTGTTGAACAATGCTGCAACACGGATAAGTAGTTTACTCCCTTTGTGTCAGTTGATTGGAAAGTACTGTGAGGGACTTATGTGGGCCGCTATGTTGGAAAAAGGCATATCAGAAACCAGCTCTCCACACCATGCTATTAATTTCACCAGCTTGGGGCATTCAATTTGGAGGGGGAGGGGTGCAGTTGCTCGGAACTGAACATTTATGCACCAAATTTAAGGTATGTTACAAAAGGGTGGCGTTAAGACCTAAGAGAGATGGCAACATCTGCCCCCAAGTGCATCACCCAATTTCACATGTTTTTTGGGGGTTATTAAGGACAAAAGGAACAAAGGGAGGAGGGAGAGGTTTTCTGCAGCTGTGGCAGTTGGGGGCACCCATAGCGTGGGAGGGATGTTTATAACTACATGTACTGTTTTGTTTAGATTAGAGGATGAAATACATCATAATTGCACCGGGGTTATTACACGTGCAGTGATACGATTTCTACTTTTGAGACGCAAACTCAATGGCACCTGAGGGCTGTAAGGCGCAATCCTTGCAACTTTTGACCTGGAATGTCCGGACAACAGGATAGTTAGGAGGGCAGTGGCACATTTAAAGAGGCACTCGATAGACGTCACGGGAAACATCCATTACAACGCAATCATGACAACTACCAATGCAAATGTTACAATGCAACTGCCTTTACATCGCATGCCAATACAATGCATGATAATACAACGCATGTCACTACAACGCATGCCATTACAATGCATACCATTACAACGCATGCCATTACAACGCATTATAAGGTAAGTAATGGAGATTTTTTTAGTATTAGGATGGGTATGAGTTTTGGGGTACATGAGAATAGTAATGTTTACCCCTACACTATCCAATACTTTCCCTACTGTTGCACTCACTGGAGTGGGAATATTAATTTTTCCCCCTACACTATCCAACACTTACCATACTTTTGCCCTAAAAGTATTATGCGTTGCAATGGTGTGCATTGTAATGAAATGCCTTGTAATAGTAGTTTTTTCAAATACGTTGCAATGGCATGTGTTGTAAAATCATGCAATGTAATGGTAGTTGCGCTGTAAAGACTACATTGTAAAAGCATGCATTGTAATTGCATGAGTTGTAACGTCATATATTTGACGTGGCGGTCTTTCAGGACACACATCTCAAGGCAGAAAGCATTGGAGCAGTGCAGCGCAAAATACAGGGCCAGTGCTACACAGCCGACTACACCTCTCATGCAAGAGGGGTACTGTTATGGGCAGATGAGCGGTCTGGGGTAAACATGACAGGACTTCTCAGGGACCCAAGCGACTGGTTTGCAGTAACTCTCTGCAGCCAGGGCAATTTTAAATTCATATTGGTTGGTATATACAAACCGAACCATGATGATCCCCACTTCTATAATTCGCTAGAAGCGAAGCTGGCGCATTGGGCTGGGGTCCCGCAGGTGTGGGGGGGAGATTTCAATTGCATCCTCAATCCGGATATGGATAGATCCAAGGGTCAGCCCAGGCACCCAGCAGCAGCAGCAGCGTTAGCCATAGTAGACAATATGCGCAGAGGAGGCCTTTCAGACATCTGGAGACATAGATCTCCTTCAGTGAGGGACCACCCATATTACTCCTCAGACTATGATACGCACACTCGCATTGATTACTGGTTACTGTCTGGGGGCTTGAGCACGATGGTGGTGTCTTGCACCCATCTCCCCAGAATATACTCCGACCATTCCCCTATCCAGCTAATTCTTGAACATAGATCGCCTAGGGTCCCCGCATTAATCTGGGGATTCCCGCCATATTAATTATTAGACGCTGTCTTGAAAGCAGAATTGACGAAGGCAATAGAAGAGTTCTTCACAAATAACTTAGGCTCTGTTCAAACATTTGCCACAATATGGGAAACCTTTAAGGTATATATCAGGGGGGTAGTGAAATCCTCACATGCAGGAGTCCTCCGGACTATACGAAGCAGGCTAGTGACCCTAGTAAAAGACCTTGGAAGTATAGAAAGGGCACTTTCGGGGGCGAGGGACTCTGCACCGCTGCGGAACTTAAGGAAAAATTGGCAGAATTTCAAGACACAGCGAATGACGAAATTAAGCACATGGGAGAGTACGCTACCGCGCGCTGTTATGGGGAGCGGGAGAGACCTGGAGCTACGCCAGCAGGGATCCTGGGGCCTCAGAGGGACTTAGATAAAATGACGGACATGAAAGATGACGATGGGCACACTTTAAACACTCCAGAGGAAATCGCAGATCACTTCCGATCCTATTACCAGACATTGTACACATCACAAGTACCAACTGATAACATCGCACTTGATGAATACTTGTTGTACATCAAAATGCCGTGGCAAGTGACGGAGCATAGGGAACACCTGATGGCTCCTCTGGAATTAGCTGAAATCAGGGATGCGCTGCGAAGTATGGCAGCCGGCAAAGGTCCAGAAGCATATGGTTTGACGGTGTTGTTTTATCAAGAGTTTCAGGTGCTGCTGATCCCACACCTAAAAACGCTCTACGAGGAAATGGTGGATGCTGGGATAATGCCCCCCTCCCTACGAGAAGCAGTGATAGTAACACCGTTGAAGACGGGTAAACAACCCACTCATTGTTCGTCATATAGGCCATTGTCCCTGCTCTATGTATGCAAGCAGTATTCATTCTTAGCCAGAATTTAACACAAAACCTAAGGATGCTATTCGGTACAGAGACTGAATCCTGAGGTCAAGCCTGCCACGGTATTTCTCAATGCCGAAAAAAGCTCTTGACTCCGTGGAGCGAGGGTTCATGTTCACGGTCCTGCACAGGATTGGGGTTGGGGAGGTCTTTTAATGATTGATCTCAGTTTTATACACATCACCTACTGCTAGGGTAAGAATCTGGGATGAGGTCTCTAATGCATTTAACATCACATGGGGCACAAGACAGGGATGCCCTCTGTCTCCCCTGCTGTATGCGATCGTAGCTGAACCACTGGTGTGTGCAATTCATGAATATCATTCTCACAGGGGGCTAGGGCTCCCAGGGTACACTGTGGTAAATAAAATCTTTACCATACTGAATTTCATACTAGATACTTTAAACAAATAGCTCAGAATAATAAGAGGCAGAATCCGTGGTATAAGAGGTTTCTGAATGGGCTTTATTCCAAAATGGCCGACTCGAGTGGCGGCCTTCAGGTTCCGTCACCAAGAAGGTTCAGGAAGTGAAGTACGATACTTTATTGACAGACATGCATTTTTATAGTAAGTATTTTACAATGAAATGAATGTAGGAGGCGTAACAATTGATATGAATAGTGACATAGTAATTACGTAAACGAAACTAGGCGTAATAAGGAGTAAAAAGAAACATAATTGGTTAGAGTTATCACATATAGGTGGATCTATAAGATAATACTTGGCATAGATGCGCGCGCAGCAGCATGACGTGTAATTGACGTGTAACTAGGGGGTGAAGGGGACTTGACATTAACTCTACATGTGGAGACGAAAAGTCTAGGGGGTCAAGTCAACCTAATCCCAAATCATATCTAACATCCTATGTTTAAAGAACTATGTTATCCACAAGGAAGGACTCTCGGACAGAATCTAGTCTATACTGACTGTGTGCGTGCACAAACGTCTAAGTGTCTATGTAAGATGCGAGAGGCAGAAAACTTTCCATGGCAACTGGGCTATGAATTACTTGCAGGAGGACAGCCCTTTGCACGAGAGCTAAAGGAAATGTTTACCTAAATCACTAGACAGGAATGCATCGGCTGAAGAGCAAAGTAGATAATTCGAAGGTGAAATACAGCTTCTTGGCAGACAGGCGAAAACTGGCCGAGTCAGGCACCGTTAGCTGCACAGGAAATAGAACAAAGTTCATGGATACAGATGCGAGCTCAAGCTGACGCTTGTCAGAGACAGGGAGCAGGGAAAGGCTTTGAGGACAAAATCGGGCCTACTTCGCCTGAACTGTAAAAATGGAGTAACTGAGCCATATAAAGTCGGTGGCCTTTCCTACTTAGGAATCAAATATCCAGCCCATTGATGGCGGATCTGACAGAGAACATGTTGATGGTGGACGCACATGTATTTGCGTCTTCATAACTGGAACTGGAGAGAACATACATGTGTTTGTAACATGCACATAGAACCGTTGGGGTCCAAGATAGGGGACATAACTGATCAGGGAAATCCACTTTTCCACATTCCCTCCTTGTCCCCTTACTTGCCCGTCAAGAAACATCAATCTTCATTAATCCATCTATTTGCTCATGGAGCATCATTTCTTCTTCTTTCTTCTTCCGTGATTTTGAACGAAAACCTTGATGTGGAATACACGATGTGGCACACAGACCACAAATCGCTGGTCCACATTGCAGACATAGGCAGCAACTGAATAGTATAAGAAGGCCAATACCTAGGAAGGATAGAACTCTCCATCCCCAGGCTGATATCAGACTCCAAAACCACCCGGACCAAGTCCAAGTGCCTGGATCCTCGTGTATCTGGCTCACAATCTTATGAAGGCGTGTTATAGCTTTATATACAGATGGCGAATTTTCTGGTATGAATACGCAGCAGCTGGATCCGATGACCCTACAAGCTCCGCCCCTATCAGCCAGGATGACGTCAAGGACAAGCCGATTTTGAAGGACAACGATCCTCATCACTGATTGTTCCTCTGTCAGATTGCCTAGGGCAGCTATAGTCTCATTCACTACGGCCTCTAGAGTCTTGGTTAGCCTACGTATCAGCTTACTATTTGAAATTGTACCTATATATGGAAAAATACCTTTGTTGAAATCTACATACTTGTCCCATGCCGTCTCAGTATAATCGACAACTGGGAGATCTCTTCGCTCTCTATTGTGTGCTAAACGAGTATTTCGATAATAATCAGGAGGAGCTAAGAAAACAGGTGGCAGAAGGAATGCAATGTAACAGGTACCATCCCAATCTAGAGGTAGACGCATATATGCCGTCTGACCACATATAAAGTAGGAATGGCGGGAAGCTCTAAATGTAGATTTGCCTTCATCACTATATTCTACAATAGTAACACATTTGCTATGGCCCATATGTATGGAACCAACTTTTCTTACACATAATTCACCTTTAACTGGGAATACTGACATAGTGGGCAAAATTAGCTCAACTTCGGATTCAACATTCAGAATCATGAGATTAGGTGTAAAATTACCTAAGCTATATACTTCATTTTCTAGATCAGTTCCTGTTCTACTAGGGTGACCCTCCTTGTCAGGGTGACAGACTTTGTATAACACTATATTCAGATTTCCCCATATCCAATGGTGTTGATAAACTGCTGTGTTTGAATCTATGGAATTCAATAAACTAAACCATGCTCCACAGGTGCCATTATATGTGAACGGATGTGGAAAGAAAGGCAGAACTCCTTTGTTATTCTGATAGGGAGGGAGTCGACCACACACCCAACAATTTGTGGCATTACTAGTCTGATGAGAATGATGTAACATACTAATGAAAGTGTTATTACGCAGCGCAAGTCTGTAGGACAACTCATGTGGGGGTAGGTCACTAAAAGAATGTTCATCAGTTATATTAATAGCACGTCTAGAAACAGGATAATACATATGCAATAATATACTTGCAGTAACTATTATAAAACTCAAGAAAAACAAAATTAATAAAGTCACAATACAGTGGCTACGCAGTAATTTACAGTATGCATGTCTTTTCATTATGATTCTGGACTCTACATGATTCAGACCTAAGGGATACATGTCGGGACAGATTCAACCGCTTCACCTTGGAGAGGACTTAAACAATCAAATCGTCCGACAGTTTAGGCCTGGACCTAAGTTTTTGCTTATAGAGTTCGGTGCTACTGGCCTCAGCCAAAGGTAGCTTTGAGTCAATGGGGGAAGACACACGGGGAGTACTGTTCATATCAGGAGGAAGTCCATGAAATTTTTTTATATGGCTGGAATGCACCCAGCCCTTTCTCCCTTCGATCTTCACAGCTGTTCTCGTTGTCAACAGGACCAGCTTAGGAAGTTTCCACCTGGGGTCCAATTGGCTTTTCCTATCGAAATTCCTGACGAGCACAAAATCACCGGGGACCACGTCATGGGGTTTCACCTCAGTGTTGTCAGGAAAGGCTGCGACCACCTGTGAACGACAAGATTGTAGTGCAGACATCAAGGAAGCCAGGTAATCTGTCAGCATATTACAGTCAACATCAGTTATTTTACGTGGTATAGGCGTCCCCCACATATTCGGTGGTCTGCCAAAGACCACCTCATACGGGGATAGCCCTGTTCGAGAGTGTGCTACCATTCTCATGTAAAATAGTGCAACTGGTAAGGCTACTATCCAGTCAACACCTTTTTCCTGACATATTTTAGACAATCTGATTTTCAAAAGTTGATTATGTCGTTCCACGAGACCTGCTGCCTTGGGGTGTCGGACACAATGGAACTTCCACTGATATCCTAGCAGAAGCGAAACATGTTTCATTAATTCGGATGAGAAAGGTTGGCCGTTATCTGAATATACAACACGTGGTAAACCGTACCGTGGGAAGAATTCTCGAACTAGCTGCTTGGCAGTAGTCGAGGCAGTGTAATCTGATACGGGGTATGCCTCTGTCCAACGGGAGAGAGCGCAGACAACTACGAGAACATATTTGAATCCTCGACAACGTTCCATCTGAATATAATCCATCTGGAGGACTTCAAAAGGATGATCAGGAGGCTGAAATCCACCCTGCTCTACGGGGACACTCTTTCCTGGATTAAACTGACAACATATCATACAGGTACGGACTTTCTGTTTAGCTGCTGCTCGTAAATGTTTGTTAAACCAAATGTGCTGAATGCTGTCTAACATAGCCTTCTCTCCTAAATGTGCTGGACTGTGAACTGTAGCTATAATGGCTTGAACCATGGAATCAGGGAGAAACCACACAGATTTCTCTTTCGTCATCCATCCTTGATCTGTCTGGATCCCTCCTAGTTCAGTCCACTTCTTTATTTCTTCTGCTGTGGCATGTGTCTGTATGTCAATTACGTCAAGTGCGGGATCCTTAATCGTCATACACTGTGTTGGTGTCTGAACTATTGGCTTTGTCATGTCGGATGTACGAGTCTGAGCAGTCTGTTTAGCTGTTCTGTCAGCTAAATCATTGCCTTGTGAAATGATATCAGTAACCTTCGTGTGTGCTTTACATTTCATAATCGATATTGCAGTTGGTAAATGGATCGCATCTAACAGAGCATGAATGAGGGACCCGTGCTGAATATGGGTTCCATGAGAAGTTAAATAACCTCTCTCTCTCCAAAGCACCCCGAAGTCATGTACGACTCCGAATGCATAACGTGAATCAGTATATATGTTGACTTTCTTGTCTGTGGCTTGAATACAGGCTTGTGTTAGAGCAACAAGTTCTGCTGCTTGGGCTGACAAAGTATCTATACAGTTCGTTTCAATAACTTCGGTGTCTGTAGTGACTGCGTATGCGGCAACTAAATTTCCTGTATTTGTTCTCATGCATGAACCATCTACATACAACGTCAGGTCTGGATCTAACAATGGAACGTCTGTTAAGTCTTGTCTGGGTTTTGTCTTTATTTCAATAACTTCAACACAATCATGAGCTAGTGGGTCTGTTCCACTTACGGGTAAAAGTGTAGCAGGATTCAATGTATTACAACGTCTGATTTCTATATGTGGCTGAAACAATGTCAGTTCGTAACCAGTAAGTCTTGCTATGGTCAAGTGTTGTGTTTGCGTTCGATTCACAAGAACGTCTACTGCATGTGGTACTTGTACTGTCAATGGGTGTCCTAACACTATGGCATCGCTTTGTCTGATTGCTAAAGCTGTTGCTGCCACTGATTTCAGACACGCAGGCAAAGCCTGAGCTACGGGATCTAATGTACTGGAGAAATAAGCACAAGGCTTACATGATTCTGCTTGTTCTTGAGTGAGTACTGACAAGGCAGTACCTGCACGCTCTGTAACAAAGAGTGTAAAATGTTTGCTGTAACATGGTGTCGCTAGAACAGGTGCTTGACATAGGGCTTTCTTTAAGCTCTCAAAAGCTAGTGTGTGTTCCTGAGTCCAAGGGAGGACAGTCGACGTGGCTGCCTCCTGTGTTGTCAACTGAATGAGTGGCTTCGCTAGAAATGCATATTGGGGAATCCACTGTCTACAGTATGAAGTGAGGCCTATGAAAGCCCGTACTTCCTTTTGTGTCTCGGGTATTGGCATGTTTGCAATTAACTGGATGCGGTCGGGTGTAAGCTGCCTTCCCTCCTTGGACAGCGAGTGACCGAGATAGATAACTCGCTGGACACAGAATTGCAGCTTCGAAGGAGACACCTTGTGTCCTTTGTCGGCTAGAAAATGTAAAACTGTCAGTGATGCTTTTTCACATTCGGGTTCGCTTCGTGCGGTGATCAGCAGATCATCGACGTATTGAAGCAATGCGGTGTTAACGGGCATGTGTATACTGTCAAGTTCTCGTTTCAGTGCTTGGCTATAGATGCTGGGACTTTCTGTAAATCCTTGAGGAGCGCGTGTGAATTTAAAGCTTCGTCCATTTAAACTAAATCCGAATAAATATTGGCTTTCCGGATCTATTGGGACGCTGAAAAAGGCATTCTTGAGATCAATAACAGTAAAGAATGTAGCTTGAGAATCAATAGCTGTCAGTAATGATGAGATATCGGGGACCACAGGGAATTGTGGCACAATGCATTTGTTTAATTCACGCAAATCAATGACTAATCGATATACTGGTGGGGCCATAGGATCAGTTCGTTTAAGAATCGGAATTATCGGTGAATTACACACATTGGAGTTGGTTTCTACAACCACTCCTTGCGCAACTAGCTCGTCAATGATTTTCAGTAAAGCCGCTACAGCATCCGGTGGTAACTTGTATTGTCGCATTCGTGGCAATACCACTCCTGCCTTCAGTGTGACTCGATATGGTGTAATGTTCATGCAACCAACATCAGTAGGGCCTTGTGCCCATAGATGTGCTGGTAAGTTCTGTAAACGGGAATCCATGTCTCTGGATACATAATGACCTTTAAAATCCCGTAAAAACAATCTTACTCCTTCTGGAGAACAACAGATAATAGCCCCTAGGGCTTTCAATGTCTTTATACCTAGCAAGTTTTCTGGGCATGATTTGGTAAGCAATAAATCAGTAGTTCGTGTCAAGGGACCAATCGTAAGCGGAAGTGGCTGTGTTACTTCATTAACAATAGGCTTTCCTGAAAAACCAAGGGAAACATTTTGAGAGCCTGAGAGGGGTGCCCCTGGAACTTCACTACGTTTTATGGTTGTTCGACTTGCCCCTGTATCGAGTAAAAATTTTCTGTCTTGACCTAATAATTCACTATGGACATAAGGTCCTTCTTGATCTACTGGAATCTCGATAAGGGGTAAGTCAACTTCCCTCTCTAGGCTGGTTCATGCGTAACGTTGATACTCAGGGTATTCGTACTGTGCGGTCTGATACATTTGTCGTGAAGTCACTTGTGTGGCAGCAGCAGGCAACGGTGGTGCAGCTGGCACAAACTGTATGGGCTGTTGTGCGGCTGGCATAGACTGTTGCTGAACTGGCATGGACTGTCCATGCTGCATAGCTCCTTGTTCATTCTGATCCTGTCTAACTAATCGTGGTCTCTCTTTTGCAATACCTGAGGCTATATTACGTTTCAGGACTTGACAATCGTGTACATAATGGCCTGGCTGTTTACAGTAATTGCAGGTTCCTTTTACAGGAACTGCAGATTCTCCTGAATGTGTCACACCCTTTTTATGACCATCCGCTGGTACTGTCTGAGAAACTAGCATTTTCATTTTAGTATCCTTCATGCGTCTATGCTCGTGTTCTTGTTCATCCCTAATTCTATTATGATGATACTGTAACATTTGTAGCATTTGTGACGGAGTGTTACTTTGCCAAGTACTCTCGAATTTCAATATTCTATTCTTCACTGGAGGTAACGCATTTTCCACCAATTTAGTCACAAACAAATGTGGATATGAGTCACTGCTTGCTTTTATACCACTGTTTATACCAAAACATTTTTCAAATCGTGCATAATAATCGCTTGTGTCTTCATCTTGCTTTTGTTTGCAGGCTGTGATTGCACCCCAATCTTCCTTTTTAGTAGTTAATAAACGTGGTAGTACCTGTACTAGTAAACCTGGTAACAGTTTAACTTTATCCCCGAGCCCTGAACCTGGAGCTCGAGCCCTTTCCTCTTCTGCTAATGCTGACCAATCTATCTTTTGGTCTCCCACTTCCCACTCTTTTTCTTTCAGTTTTTCATAAATGCCAGCAGGCAAAAGCACCTTTAATATAGTCATAATATCAGGAAAGGTGTACTCTCCCATCAGTAACATGTCTTTAATTTCTCGGTGAAAACCTGCTGGGTCTTTGTCATGACTGGGTACTACTTTCTTCATTTCTAATAATTCCATTTTTGAGATGGGTGTATAAACAAATACACGATGAAACTCATTGTCATCGCCCTTTATTGGGTGCACTTCTCGTAAGGGATTCTGTCTATCCATGTAGTACGGTGTTCCTTCTTTGTTGGGGATCGAGAAAGGATCCGCGTTTACTAAAAGAACGTACTGTTTACGTGACATTAATATTTCTTTGATTAACTTGTTACTGGAACCTCTCCATCTATTCGTGAGTAGTTCGGTTAACATATCCGGTAAGGGACCAGGATCAGCATGTTGGCTCTTATATTGTATAAGAAGTTGCTGGATCATATAAATCCCAGCTAAACATTGTTCGTCTGGACTGAGGTTCAAAAACGCGTGTGCGACTGTCACATCACCATATTTACCGGGACTGTCCATCCAATGAACAGCTGCCCTTGCTAATTCTTGTTCGTCCATAGAATCGAGGAGGTGGTAACCCCTTCGTTCCCGGAGTATTTTATCTGCGGCTTGAAACAAACGTTCGGGAGATTTCATATTTATTATAGTTGGACGTATAGAGTGTATCGGATCAGAAAAACCTCCGGTATTATTACAGGACCTTCCTCTGCCCACATAGGCTATGGTGTCTGCCTGTCTTCCTGAATCTCCTGAATCGGACTCTTCATCCTGCTCGAACTCGTCTGTTTCCAATCTCTCTGCATGTATGTGTTCTACTTCTTTCCTGATTTTTCGGCACATGGCTACTATACTTCCTTGTCTATCATGTTTTCCATCGGATATATTCTGACTCCATTTAGTAAGGATCTGCATTATTTCCGGGTCTACCCCGGGTCGGTCTTGATTTCTGATCACACAATTTATAAAAAAACGTAACAATTCTCCCTGTATCTCGACTTTCTGATATTCCATAGCTCTGTTAATGCATTCAGGATCTTTTCCTGTTTGGACAAAATGATATATGTTATCTAAATGCGCGGCCATTCCTGGTAGCCTTCCTAAATACGACGCAGCTCGTCTAATACGTAATGATGTTATAACCATTTCGTCCTCTTTACCGGGCACCGGATCATATCTACAATCTATCATAAGATCCTTAAGCATTCGGTTATTTACAAGTTTGGGCGTACGTGCATGTACTGATTCTTGGAAAGAAAATTTACTCCCTCTGGGTGGCGTGAAATGAAGGCTAGTGGCACCTCCAGTAGCCCCCTCTGAGGTGTCAGACGTGAAAGGATTTGTTGAACGTGCTACAGCCACTACAGGTGTAGACACGGCTGTAGAATCAGTTGCGGGAACAGACGCGGAAACAGATGTGCTTGCCGAAGCTTGTGTCGTGACTTGTGTCGGAGCTTGCGGTGGTACCGGGACAAGAACTTGATCTTGACGTTGAACCCCCCCAGCAGCCGGTCTATGTGGTGCGGGGTTGGCATATTCGGGAACTGTATCATCTAAATATGAGGAAAGAAAAATATCTTCTGCGGTTCTAGGATGTCCTTTAGGATGTACCTTTATTGGGAACAATGGGGGTGGCAAGTCCTTTGGTATGGCCGTAGTGGCTTGAGGCAATCCTTCGGCCAGGAGGGGATACATCCCTTTCATAAGGGCATTTCTTTGTCTCTCTGTTTGTTCTGCTTGTACTCTTGTACCTTCTTCAATCAACTGCTTCTCTCGAACCTTATTTGCACTTTCTTTACTTCTCTCTTCCTGTCTTAGCGCCTTTTCGGTGCGCCTATGCGATTCTTTACGCCATAATTCAATAGCGTCTTTCTGTGACTGTCTAGCTTTCCTCTTCCACAACTCTTCTTCTACTTTCATGATACAATCTGCATCCCAGGTCCCAGCTACGGGCCATCTCTGATTCTCTGGTAACTCTTTGGTGTAGTCCACCCATAGATCTAGGAATAATATGGCATCTAAGCCATGCTTATGGTACATAAAGTGCCCTGGAGTGTCCCTAGGAGGGATAGGGACTGCCTCTTCAAGCACCCCTTTTCTAGTAGTGATTTGTCTTAATTTCGAAAAGAGCGGCATATTGACAACCAATCTGGTACTTACTCTTGAACACAACTGATCTGATGCTTAATCTTGAACACACTTAGTACGAAAAACACAATAATGAACAAAGCACAATAAAACAATCATTCATACCACAATATGCAGGACATTTTAACACATTAGAAATAAAACACTAAACATTTTAAAAATGACCAACAATGATGACAGTCTGCATAACTAATCACCAAGCAGAATTCTTGACAATTACTAGATACTTCGGAATACTTGATATACGGCTAAACCGTACATATACACTGCTAAACAGTGCAGACCGGATTTGTGTACCCAAATCCGTCTTGACCGGCACAACCTATGTGCACGTCAACACGCCTCCCCGGCGATGGTACTCACCGAGTAGCTCACAACGAAAGGCCTCGGAAACTGAACTCGATTTCGGACATCGGACCCTCTGGACATCGGGACTTCGGAAACCTGGTGGGCCTCTGTATACCTCGGATCTTGCTCTCTCAGCTAGGCTCTGGTCGGGATACTTCGCGCTTCTCACCGCCTCGTCTGGGTTGATCGCAGCCTCAGTCGCCCCCGCTTGACCGGAGGGAGCTACAGGAAATCCTGCTGGTACGCGTTATGGTCCGTCCAGCTGTGGCAGGAGACCGGGCCTGCAACGCACCGCCGGCGCGTGAGATGAGAAAGTGTCCCTATTCGGGCGCCATTATGTGGTAAATAAAATCTTTACCATACTGAATTTCATACTAGATACTTTAAACAAATAGCTCAGAATAATAAGAGGCAGAATCCGTGGTATAAGAGGTTTCTGAATGGGCTTTATTCCAAAATGGCCGACTCGAGTGGCGGCCTTCAGGTTCCGTCACCAAGAAGGTTCAGGAAGTGAAGTACGATACTTTATTGACAGACATGCATTTTTATAGTAAGTATTTTACAATGAAATGAATGTAGGAGGCGTAACAATTGATATGAATAGTGACATAGTAATTACGTAAACGAAACTAGGCGTAATAAGGAGTAAAAAGAAACATAATTGGTTAGAGTTATCACATATAGGTGGATCTATAAGATAATACTTGGCATAGATGCGCGCGCAGCAGCATGACGTGTAATTGACGTGTAACTAGGGGGTGAAGGGGACTTGACATTAACTCTACATGTGGAGACGAAAAGTCTAGGGGGTCAAGTCAACCTAATCCCAAATCATATCTAACATCCTATGTTTAAAGAACTATGTTATCCACAAGGAAGGACTCTCGGACAGAATCTAGTCTATACTGACTGTGTGCGTGCACAAACGTCTAAGTGTCTATGTAAGATGCGAGAGGCAGAAAACTTTCCATGGCAACTGGGCTATGAATTACTTGCAGGAGGACAGCCCTTTGCACGAGAGCTAAAGGAAATGTTTACCTAAATCACTAGACAGGAATGCATCGGCTGAAGAGCAAAGTAGATAATTCGAAGGTGAAATACAGCTTCTTGGCAGACAGGCGAAAACTGGCCGAGTCAGGCACCGTTAGCTGCACAGGAAATAGAACAAAGTTCATGGATACAGATGCGAGCTCAAGCTGACGCTTGTCAGAGACAGGGAGCAGGGAAAGGCTTTGAGGACAAAATCGGGCCTACTTCGCCTGAACTGTAAAAATGGAGTAACTGAGCCATATAAAGTCGGTGGCCTTTCCTACTTAGGAATCAAATATCCAGCCCATTGATGGCGGATCTGACAGAGAACATGTTGATGGTGGACGCACATGTATTTGCGTCTTCATAACTGGAACTGGAGAGAACATACATGTGTTTGTAACATGCACATAGAACCGTTGGGGTCCAAGATAGGGGACACAACTGATCACTCTGAACATCTCCCCATATGCGAACGACACCCTGCTGTATATTCGCAATCCGGATGGAAACCTTTCCCCTATAATGTGAGAGGTGGGCCAGTTTGGCAGGCATTCAGGGCTGCGCATCAACTGGGACAAATCTATCATATTCCCTCTCATTCCCGTCACTGCAGCACCAGCCTTGGAGTTCCCTTTGCATTGGACCACAGATTCGGTAAGATACTTGGGCATTAGGGTCCACACTGACCCAGCTGTGGTAATACGTGAAAATTATGGTGTGGCCGCACAGAGATTAACAGAGGATGTAGACAGTTGGATCAGGCTCCCACTGTCGCTAATGGGGAAAGAGGCTTTAATGAAGATGGTGGTTATGCCAAGGTTTTTATTCTTATTCCAAAACCTACCGATCCCAATACCGTGCACTCCATTCAAGCAATTGCACACACAGCTTAACAGGTTAGCCTGGGGGGGAAGCAGCCCTGAATATGGTGGGACTCATTTTCCTTACCTTACATATTAGGCGGGATGGGTACCCCAAACTTAGAGAAGTACTATAGAGCAGCACACAGTACATTCGGACATTACTGGGTGCACAGCCCACACGACACTCCCTACCTATACTTGTAGAGAAATGCAGCTGATCCGCTCACGCTGCCCCAGACACTTTTCCAACCACCATCTAGGCGACAACAAATATTCAACTCTTTATCTACTACTTTGAAGGCGTGGCAAGTTTTGCTACATATGCAGGCAGTGGCTTTGATGTACTCGCCAGAGATTCCTCTGAGCTGGTGCTTGTGGTTCCCTCTGAGGCAGGATGGTGGGGCACGACAGGCACTAAGCACTGTGGGCATCTGTAGGATGGGGGATTTCTTCAAAGATGCTAGTAAGCATTTCAGAGACCAGAATGACAGCCGTCAGGTACAGCACTGTTCCACTTCTTCAGGGCTCGGCATACCCTGCAGGCCCTATTTGGGGCCGACATGATAGAACCGCAGGCAATGGGTGCCCTCAGCACTCTTATTAAAGCGAGCGCACCCTCTACATTGATCACTAGGTTTTATTCCAGTATGCAGGAAATCTGTTGGGCGGAAGTACTGAAAGTCAGGCTGGAGTGGCAACGTGAATTGGGTAACCCGTTTAGCGACAAAGAATGGCAATATTGTTGTAACTAGGACTGTCCCTCTAAATGGGAGACATAGGCTCATCCATTATAAATTCCTGCATAGAGCCTACTGCACTCTGGAGAGGCAGTATCGATATGGGTTGTCAGAGAACTCCAAATGCCAAAGAAGATGGAGGAACGAAGCAGGCTTTTGGCATATAGCTTGGCACCTGGGATTCAGGCATTCTGGTGCACAGTATTTCATGAGCTTGGAATCATTATAAGCGCAGACCTAGAGCCTGAGCCTAAGATGGCATTGTTGGGATGGGACCTAATGTGGAAAAAGCGTCTCACCCCTTAATAGCCATTGGTCTCCTCTTGGCCAAGCGTAGCGTGGCAATAAGATGGGGGGGAGGCCCACTGCCGACAATAAAAGAGTGGCACGCAATCATGCTTAATTGAAGCACACAAACAGATGCATACAACGAATTGCTCCCTCCCACCAGGCGACCCAAGAGTTGTTGGGGTCCCTATCAAACATATCTCCTTAGTAAAGACGCAAGTACAGGACCTGATGGCGCTGAATGTAACAACACCGATTTGGTATAGGGTTAGATTGGTATGGGTTGATGCAGCGCATAAGGGACAAACGTGCGCTTCTGACATGGAGATTCATTATGTTGTTGCGGGAATGCGCAAAGCCAAAATGGAACTGTTGTCATTGACACTGAACAGTAATAGTGCCAGTCTACAGACATCATGATGGTACTCCATACATTCCTGGTGGAGACTGCACAAACGTTGTGTTCTTCCTTTGGTCACCTTACCGTATAATAGATTGTATGATGTATCGTGTATTGTCCTGCCTGGTCAAAATGTATCTGTATTTGTTTTGTCTGTTCAAAAAAACTTAAAAAAAAAAAAAAGGAGTAACTCCCCTGCATTCGCAGGCAAAGCTACATTGCTGACCGGTCTGCTGATCCTGAGCTCCTACGGACTCCAAAAGGCTCAGCAACACAGGGGTCGGGTTTCTACGTCCCTTGAGGCCTGAGCTGCCCTCTCACCAAGTTTGAGGTCAGAATCCCTCGTGGGGGCTGCAATACTCGAACCCCTGTGCACCCCGTACTTATGCAAGTGCATGTTGGCAATCCTGGGACAAGTGCATTGGGCTCCATGTAGCCGCAACCTCTCCTACAAAGAACTTCAACCACCTCGCGCTGTGTGCTCCGTTGCCTGTTGTTTTGTGAAGCTGCCCGAGGTCCTCTTCGACTCCTGTGCCTCCAGCCTGTGGGTCCAATTGAGTGTCATCTTTAATTTCCTAGGCCTCCCCTGATTGCTCAGGGCCTACCCTGACTCCCCTGTTTGTGGTGAGTCTTATGGACCTTGCTGATCCAAACCGTACACTTCCTTATCTTCCTGCGTGGGTTGCTTTTGCCAAGGCTTTTTGGTGCTCCCCCGGACACCGACCCCTCAGCACTCGACATCCTTCATGGGACAGCTCACATCCGGCTCCTGGTCATCCTCAACATTGCCTGGTCCTCGCAGCTGCAGAGTCAAGGTCACAGTCAACTATCCTGACGCAACGGACATCGGTGGGCATTCGTCTACCGAGCCCCTGGTCACTCTCAAGTGACCCAGACTCTGTCCCCTCTGCTTTCAGGTACTCTTTGACAATAATCCACGTTTAGATTCGAACTGACACTTTCTCCCCTTCCAGCAGCGGCCTTTTCTTCAAAGTCCTCCATTATGTTCGACGGTGGTTTCCGACACCACTTCACACCTATTCACCCGGCTTCCCTGGGTTAGGTAACTTGGGTACTTTGGTATCCACGGGTCGGGTGGCTCTCCAACCTTCTGTTTTCCACATGGTTTCTTTGTAGTCCACTGGGAAAGGTCCTTAATCCTTAAAATTCCAACCAGGACTTGCACATAGACTTGTTCGGAGCACTCAGTCGTGTTTCTACACTGCACACGCACTCCGTGGAGTCCCTATCTACTCACATTGGAGTCCCAGCAATTCTACGTCCTCTCGACATTGTCCTGACTTGAGTTATGGTTCTTATGCCACTTTTTAGGTCTCGTTGAGCCCAGCGCATGCGCTGGCTCGAAGAGACATTTTGTATGTGGGCTCCAAAAAGTGCTACCAGGCCAGCCTAGAGCTACAGTGCATGTGCGCGGGCGCGCGCGCCGCGCTTACTTTCACCTTCGCGGCTGCACGGCCGCTTTGATCGCGATCGCGATCACTTTCACTTTCGCGGCTGCACGTAACGCCCTGTCGGACGAAAGCCATGTTTCAGCACTCACTAACACGATATCACGGCGGTTCGGCGATTCACACTGGGGAACTTTTGAAAACTCGTCATCTTTGGTAAGGGTAGCACGGTCTTCGTTCGACAGGGCATTACTGCTTTAGTTTTAAGTCTGCGTAGGTTGCATGTTAGTTCCAGCTGCATAGCCTAACGACCCCCTGCCCATACGTCTAATCAGGGTGTCTTATTGTGACAAACTATCTTTCCGTGGTTTACATCGTATTGTAGTTTACCACCTCGATTCATGGGCCAGAGACCGGGTATGTGCTGTCGCTTGCGAGATTTCTTGTTTTTTTAAAAAAAAAAACAATTGTGCTTAGAGCCTGCAAATGCTTTAGAATTGGTTGGCTTAATCTTCACTCATTTCCTTGCTTCTCATTGGTCAATGAGTACTTTCTTCCTTATGTATTTGTCCCTTCTATGGAGCTTGTGCCAAGTACTGCTGAGTTGTTTTATTACCGTCCTTCCGCTGGTCGCTCTCAAATTCAAGCACTTTTTGTTGGCTCTTGCTTCCTCGCCATTGTTGTTACCTCATCGATATTGTTTGCCCGTTGTTCCCTACACCAGTTCTCCTCCCTCTTCCCCTTGTTGTTAGTTGTCCTTCAGTCGTTGCGTACACACCTTCCCCTCACGTGGTTTTCACAGGAAAGACCCCTCATATGCAAAGAATGTCCACGCTGCGTGCCTGTCACTGTGCAGATGCGTGGGCTTGTGCACCTGTTGCCTTATGTGTTTTCACATCGCCTGATGCTCGAAAAAACACATTTTGTTTACGGTTGGGGCACCCAGAGTTAGTCTGGAAGAAATGTGTATTAGGCATGTGGCTATCTGTTAGGCCAAAGTAATTAAATAGAAATATTTAAGTTGCTGAAAATAGAACTAGTTGGCATGTGTGCCATCTGCCGGTTTAACACTAGCATCATTATTGATGCCTTTGTAAAGGATGCATGTGGCTGATGTTTAAAACAAAAACGCATCGAACAAGAATGATGGCCCAGTGTGCATTATGGATATAGTGCAGGACTGTAGAATAGCTACTCGCGCATTTGTCTGCATTTACGAAAACGTCGAATTTCAGACATCCAGTTGTGAAACTCTCACTTTTAATAACATCCACGAGATTTACCTGCACAAAGCCGATGCATTTCTTATGTTTGACAGCCTTGGCACGAGAACCACTTTCTTAGAGATGCAAGAAATAAAAGCACATGAAAAAAACAATAATACTTTTGGATACATTTCAGGGTGTGCATATTTAAATCAAACGATTTGGGTGGAATGTACGAGCCACCTGCTGGATTTGGACTTCTATAATTGTCACCGAGTTTTAAAAATGTTTTCAAGGCAAATACGTGAGATTGCGCTAAACTCCTGAGTATTCAGAAAGAAAATTCCAAACAAAAGCATTAGTGCTTCGGTTATTTTCAGTACAGCATACACAACGATGAACAAATCAGGGTAATTTATAATTTTTATGCATATTTTTTACAAACTTTTTTAATTCATTTTGTACAACAGAAAACAGCATAAATACGCAGGTCATGTCCCCAAACGTACATAAGGAGTAACATCACATTCACAGATTACGGCAGTACAAGTAGTATAGCAGTGTGCACGGCAGAACATAGGCAGCAGAAAAATTAACAACCAGTAAGGGAGCAAGACATTTTGAATCCAAGTCATCGAGCCCAGTAAAAGGCAAGTGATACAGCAATGTCATACATGGTTGTCACATCTATTATACATTGGCATAGGCACAAAATCACAACTCACCATCTGAGCCATCCTCTGAGCCAGAGTCACCCTCATGGGTAAACCTATTAAGTAGGGACCCCCACAGCATAATCGTGTCCAAGGGAACCTAATCAGGACGGGTAAGGCGCTTGTGCATCTTCTCCGCCACCCTCTATTCTAGAAAATCACGCAGCCACGAAGACCTTAGAAGCACTCGAGTAATCATCCACCCAATGGCTATTCGCCTGAAAGTAGCACAAGCTTGTAGGGAATCTTTCATCCTTTGGGCTTCACCACCACCCTCAGGAGGCATGCCAGTGGAGTTAGAGGGATCGCCAAGACCATTGCACTCACAATTATAGGCACCATCTCCTTCCAGAATCCCTGAATCCCGAAACAAGCCCAGGCCAAATGCAAGAGAGTGGCCCCCAACACCCCACACAACGTGCCTTCCTCCAGAGGTCTATCCTAGTCCGCTGCCTACAGGTCACATAGATGTGATTTAAACAAGCATTTGCAATGCAATAGGTCTCGCATTTTAGCGAGTTTGAGCTATGGACATTGTAAATGACAATGCATTTTATTTATGTTTTGGTTTTTAAAACATAAATAAAAAGGCATTGTCATTTATAATGCCAATAGCTTAAACTCGCGTAAACGCGAGACCTATTGCATTGCAAATGCTTGTATTTTATTGTTTCCGTGCGGCCTGTTACAGCAGTGCCCAACCTGTGTTTTCTCAGAGATCAGACAACCATTTTCAGAAAAAGAAAGGTGCCAAATGTCTAGTGAGACGTCTGGATGAGCACTATATATTGTGCTTAATGCAGTCGAATTGGCTGTGTCCAGTCCGGCCTGTCTCCTGCTCTCTCAATGTTTGCAGATAAGGGATTTGGGACCCTCGGGATAAAGTGATTTGCCCAGGATCACACACGTTGGACAAGTGCGAAAGTTTTAATTAGAACCGATTGCATAATGGCCGGCTTAAGCATTTGCTCCATAGTAGCTGTGGTGAACTGAGCTCCTCTGGTTGAAGGAATCTGTGTGTGTGGTTTGAACAGGGAGTGTCAGCTATTTACCACGCGCACACATACATTTTTAATGCACCTTCCAATACGTCAACTTAATACGTGTCGTGGTTAACCGGCTGCTTCAGCCTCCAATCCCAGGCAAAGCCAGCTGGAGTACTTGTCACAGAGATGCCTTGCTTTCTGTTTCGGAAAACAGAGATACAACAGCTTCAGAATCTTATAGTGCTTAGAGGTCATCAGAGAAGCACTTTCGAGCTTTGGCAAACTGCACTAGACTAAAACTGTTTTTCAGGAGGGCACTTTTTGCAGATGAGTGGCTTGAGAAGATGAAGTCAATTTTGACACGGATGACAATTTACAGAGACCACTTAGCGCCTCGCTGCATTTGCAGAGCTGGCTTTTGGCGCTACATAAATATACGCACAGACGCGCCCCGTTAAGTATAAAATCAGATGTGAGTGTTTCATCCAGCCTAGTCAACTTTCTTACATTCTGATACTTGCATTTTTTTCATGAAAGCAGGGAAAGAGTGGCCAAAAGGGAAGGAAAAGACGGACTGGGCGAGCTCCACACATTTAAAGGAGACAGCTCCATAGCTCCCCAGTGGGCACAATAACCCCTATCTTTATCTCCACCCATGCTCATTGGTGCAGTCCACGGACCATTCTGCTGGTGTCTGCTTCATTTAATAAACATAATACAATAATTAAAAAGCTGGGGAGATGCTCCATTTCACAATCCCAGACCGTTTTGTCGAAATAGGAACATGTAGTCATTATATGTGCAGATTGGAATTTAAAAATGTGAACAAAAGATTTATTAGGGGGAGATGTGAGAAAGTTAAAATAGGCAAACTTTTATGTTACATAATCTAGCCCCGCATACTTGGCGTGTGGAGATTGTGTTCAGTGAAACTAAATTGTTCCACATTTGCGGATACCTTTGTTTTCAACGAAAGGGAAACACATAGCTGTATTAAAATCCACCTTGTTTAATATATAAAATTCAGCAGGAGCAGGCCCATTAGTCTGGACTCTGCCTTTTCGAGTATGCTCGCCCTGACTGATGAAGAGCTTATTTTTCGTATTAGTACATTTCGGGGGGTTGCTACTCGGGCACGCAAGTCAATGTTTAACCCCTGAGCCTTTGAAGTATGAATGGATACATTTTACAATTGTTGTCAATGAATTTATCGTTTTTATTCCTGAACGTGCAACATTGTGTCCTACAAATTGTCAATTTGTATTTGTTCTTATTGTTACTCTTCTCCTGTTATTTATATTTTACCATGTATTTTTATGGATACGTTGTTTATCCGAATAAAGTTTATTGAACTGAACTGAAAATGTAAAAGTGGAATCCAAATAGTCTGGTCCAATAACGTAGGGGGGCAGGGTTTAGTGACGTCAATCCACCACTCGACCTGGGGATTATAGCACCGCTTGGCTGTTCATCAGCTAGGATGCAACACGTGTAAACCTCTCCCCTGCCATTGAAACCTGCCCACGGCACACTCTGACCACACCAAAGCAAATTCAGCCTTTGTCTTTCAGAGACTCGGAACAAGGAGCCCTTTTGATTAAACGTGCAAGGCTTCTTTGCTGAGCAGTCAGAGCACTAACCTTTTTTAGCAAGCGCTATATGAAAGCGTTGGTGTTATTACATGTCCAAGAAAGTAAACACTCCAATATTTTCATTGAGGTGTTCGGGTAATATAACATTTTTATTCCACATGTAGCTTGGACCTTAGACGGCGTGTACCTCCTGTATAAGGTAGCCTTCTTGTATTTTTAGGTCTCGCCTGAGACAGCGCTTTAGCGCTGCTCTGGCGAGACTTATAGTAAGCGACATTTGGAAGTGGAAACGAGTGCATTTCAGGCCGCCAACTACAGTGCATGTGCTCCGGGCGCGCGCACCATTTGGCAGCCTGAAAGCATTCGTTTTCTTTCACTTTCGCGGCCGATAAGATCTCCCCAAAGGCTGCCCCACAAACTCCTCCCTTTTAACAAGATCCCCCTCTGAAAACAAGCAAGCAGAACAATTCAACCACTCGGCAGACTTCCCCACCCGCTTCCTTCTGCTCGCACTTGATTTCTCCACTCAGAGACTTTTAAAGTTTGCTCACATTTCAGACTAGATTGCACTGATCCATTTTAAAACAGCTATTGTTTTACTTCACTTGTCCCCGCCCCAGTACTTCGGCACCTCGCTTAGCCGGCTATATTTACAAACACCCCTGCCGGTCCCACCTGCGAAACCTCAGATATGCAAACACATCTTTTGTGTTCATTTCTCCTGTTTAGTAAAGTACTCCCGAATCAAGCACTCCAACTGCTCCTATGCAGCCAAGGCATGACGTACAATGTCACACCAGCAGAAGCTGCACGCCATACGGACACCAGATAACGTAACATACATTGGTGTTTACAATACTGGAATGGTCTAAAGCCCACATTAATTTCCATCTGGTCTGGGAGTAAGTTGAAAGAAAGTCATTCCCAGGTCGCCAGCTTTTTGATACCAACCCCTATGAAGTATCCCTATGCCTGCATGTGCGACTGCTAGGGTGATTGTATATGGCGAGTGTCTTAGAGTTTTGTTACACCACTGTCTTTCAGACTGCCTGACAGTGTGAGGAGGGTGGAGAGAGGTGAGGGGTGGAGGGAGGCTGGTGCAGACGATTTGTAGACTCGGCATCACAATTTAAGTAAACGACCCCTTCCTGGTTCACAGGACATCCTCAGTTAGAATTTAGCAGAGCCCGTCTTAAATTACACTAAAAAAAATGGTCTGCACTGTGGGCATCAAAATTCACAGCTGTCACCATTCATCCTAATCCAAACTTCCGCAGTTGACTGACGTTGTGTGATTCTGTGCAAAGCACTTTATTTCACTATGGCTTCAAGTGTAAAAAAAAAAAAGAATAAGGTAATGGGCATTTCAAGTACGTAACGTCTCTTCATTATAAAAAAAATCTTTTGTCGTCACCAAACATTCTATTTAATGTACATTTCTCCGCTGCTTCCCAGCCGTTTGTGCACTATACAAATGTCAATACATTCATACAATAAATGGAAAAGCAAGTTTGATAGGATGATGTATCGCAGATCTTCTGTCCACAAAGATTGTGTGATTCCCATGAGCTCCATGAGGATAGAAGTGAACGTTTGCAAAATACTAACAATGTACGAGGATAAACATACCACAATGCACAGACTATCTATATTATGACTTTGCTGACGCTAAAGTTCGATATGTAGGGATCTAGTGGACCCATAATATGAAAGCGAATTTCAGCTTGCCGCAGAAAGCATTCTAGGGCTTGTAGTTTTAATTTCTCTATTGTCAGTGTGTCACTGCAGGTCCTGGCATGCATAGAGCTGTTGGCTGAAAACCCAGCACTGGGAAAGAGTCAGACCTGTGAGACAGGCTCAGCGTATGCTCATACATCAAGCACATTTGTTCAGCCATCATGTTTGCAGCCACGCAAAGATATTTACAATTCAGAAGCTGACCGATGGGACAATTGTAACACAATACTCATCATGTGACATAGTATTGCAACTAGAAACGCGTGTCTCAAAGACATCAAGCAAGAAATGGTGAAAGCATGCTCCAATTAAACCACTACTTTTTCTGCTCCATTTGCAGACGGAAGGGCCAGTCATATTAGCTAACAAGGTTTACATAAAGCAGAGGTCTCAGGTTTCCCATATCCATGCATGAGCAGCTCTTCCAGTTCAGGTTTTTTGGCGTTCTGAGGCTTGGAGGCCTGTCTTTTGATGTTATATACAGGATTACAAAGCCTGTTTTACGAAAAAAAAAAAGCTGGAATTGATAGACTGCTCGCAAATTGAACTTGTTTTTAATAGGGTGATTTGTTTGTTCATAATGTTTACTTGGTTAGATGTTGGGTGACAACACAGTGCACGAGGCGTGCGCGCGCGCGAAGCAGCCATATGGCTTTATGTCGCTCTCCCTGCCTCTTTGACCCTTGCATTCCCCCCTCCCTTCTCACCCAGCCCTTTGATGCTCTGTTCCATTGCTTTCACTTTTGCCGCTTTGATCTTTGGATAACATGGGATTAAGCTACTTTGCAGGCACTGATGTTAAGCACGTGAATTTACAATTGCTCAGGAGATTCTTGTATAAGATAATATACATGTGTGAATTTGCTCACAAGGAAAGTAACATTCAAAGCGGTTTGATAGAAGTGCGGTTTCCAGGCCTAGTTATTTCAATTTCTAAAAGTTGTCGATCTGCACCAGTGCAAGGACAGGACCCACGGGCGCACTTTTATAACTTTCTTTAAGAATCAGACTCCAAGTTTATTTTCATGTTGCCCATCATTTTGTCCATAATTGTTTTGCACGGATTATCAATATATATTAATCTTTTTTTAATGTTGGCATGCCTCAAACATGTTTTAATAAATTATGCCTCCAGGAAATAGTAGTTAAAGTTGCACAACAGTTTAGCAAAATGTATTTAAGCTCCATTTTTGTGTTTACAGGTTACTTTGAAAGCAATCACCAATCTTGCGTGTATATTTTTGACTGTATTTGAATATCATCGGGGGACATTCTGGGAACAACATGAATATTCTCCAATTGCTAAATTTTGCAAACGTGTGCACATTTTCATATTGAAACCACTGCCAGTAATGCAAGCTGAGCTCACAGCACACTGCATTTCCTTAGCGTACTCGCCCTAAGGCCTTGAATTAATGAAAAGTACATACAAGTTTCAACAATTTTTGTACACCTGTTGTCTTACTGGCAAACAATTATTTTTCACCGAGCCATACTGGGGTACCGTAGGGGCATTAGGCACAGGGTGTGAATTTAGACCACAACCCTTGGCCGAGGGCTCAGAAGGCACAGCCGTGGCCATGCAGAGCATGAATAAAGGCCATCTACCTGTTCCCCTATTTTGTTAAGTTTTTGTCTGATCCTCAAACAAAATGCAGCATAATAGGTAACACACTTACAGAAGCACATTTTCAGGTGGGCACGACATGTTCCTGCACATTTCTCATCGGTCTCATCTCAAGCATCAGTCTGGAGCCAGAACTTTCTTTTTACATGTAATAGCTTCCTCGTGGCATGAAGCGGTGTTGCGGCTTTACATATGAATTTTCTCAGCATTACCAGGTTTAGTACGGAATACCCATTAATGCACAACCTGATCCCTGGGCGTGAGTTAAGTCCAGTTTTCTACGGTACAGATAGATACTGAGAAAAAAGGTAGACTGAGCCTAAACCATGTCTGATTTACTTAATGTATCATTATATTATAATGATTAATATTTTTTGCACCAAAAATGTCAAAAGAGAAGACAATCCCCTCCACTTGCCCAAATACGAGAAGGTGGAGACCGAATCTGTGTTAACTTCTTCATCTTTTTGTTGCTTTCCTATCTTTGCATCCATCACGTTGGAGATCTGAGAGAAAGGCTGCAGCTTCTATATAGGAACAGTCTACAGATTAACTCTCACAAAGGGCCTGATTTAGATCTCGGCGGACGGGTTACTCGGTCACAACAGTGACAAATATCCAGTCCCTTAAAATATCAATCCCATAGGATATGTCCACCGAGATCTAAATCAGGCCCTCAGTGAGCCTCAGTTCTTGATTGCTAGACCAAGCAGTATTTACTTATTGAATGAATGAAGAAAAGGCAATGTTATCCTTTGTCGCCACAGCAAACAAAATCCTAATGCGAAAAACAATCCAAGATACTCCATGGTTTTGGATGGCCGTCCCTTTTTTTGTCAGCAGATCCTACAAACGATTGAGCATCAATTCTAAAATCTATTCTTCCGTCAATATAGACAAGCATTTGCAATGCAATAGGTCTCGCATTTACGCAAGTGTAAGTTATTGGCATTGTAAATAACAATGCCTTTTATTTATTTTTTTAAAACAATAACAAAAATAAAAGGCATTGTCTTTTGCAATGTCAATAGCTCAAACTCACGTAAATGCGAGACCTATTGCATTGCAAATGCTTGTTTAGTATATGGTTCGGTTGCCCCCCCGGGATCCACTGTGTATTAGTGCTATTTACTGTGATTTATTTGCTATAGTATTGTGTGCTTTGTGTCTATCTTGGTGTAGGAGATACTGTAACGTACTAGATAGTGTTATATAATAAATACAACTTTTTTAACTACTGCGTGGTTCTCTTTTCATTTAATCTATACTATAAGATTACATTCTGGTCAAGCTTTACACTCCTTCAAGACTAAGCTTGAAGGCTGCTCTCCACAGCTACCACTTGGATAGCTTTCTAAGGGTGTCTGAGACCTCTTAAATCACCATAAGGGTTGGCTGGACTGGTGCATGGTGCCCATTTACATTAGTGTACATCATATACCAGGCCAGAGTCTCACAATAACAAATAATCCATTCAGCATTACCCATAAAGGAAAGAATCCCTAATCTAAAGAATGAGGCAAAATGGTGTTAGCTGGAACCCATAAAGGATTAAAGTTCGAGAGGCAATGGTTAGATAGAGCATGAAGCTCAAAATTCAATCAATCAATAATCTGATAAGATCCACAAAATTCAGTAGAATCTTAGCTATGCACTAAAATTGTCATGCAGTAGCAACTCGAAACAGCAAATCAGGTCAGAAAAGTGGTAGCAAATCAGTGTTCAGCCTTCAGCGTTAAGACATTAGCAATCAGCTTCACAATGAATATGGTGTGGTGGTAAGAGCACAAAGGGAAAAGCGTGTGTGTGTGTATGTGTGTGCGCGGGTGTTAACCTTCTATAGGAACACTTACTAATATAAACAGTTGCAAAGAAATGTTGCAGTTGCACTTGTATCTTCTTCTCCTCTCATCCAATCAGCTTTGGCTGTTCTTCTGAGAACTGACTCTCGCCTTCCTTTCTCATGATTCCACACAAAGAACTTACAAGTAATTATTATGATGTATGAAACATTGTTAAATTATTATTATCTCATCAGCACCTAGGGGCGATGCAGCAGAATTTCTCATGAGTCGATGCACTGCATCAGTTTCTGATGAAAACCACTGCAGAACCCACTTACGAGGCTCAGAGTTTGGAGGGGGATCCCCAGGCAAGGGTAGGACTCACAGAAGGTAGATTCCAGCAGCACCAGCAGATTTGTAGGAAATCTTTTGTGTCCCTGAAACTTCAGACAACAGGAGACAAGCCGGCAAGCCCTTGGAGATCATTTGGAGGTAAGGCAGAGTCCTTCCAGCAGAGTCAGGGAGCATCAGGACAACAAGCAGAAAAGCAGTCCTTCCAGAACAGCAGTCCGGTTGAGTCCTTTAAGAAGCACAGCAGTCGTTCTGACAGAAGTTCAGTTTACAATTCAGTAGTGTCTGATTTTAGGGGGTCTGAGACCCAGTACTTAGACCCCAAAGTGCTTTTGATGTAGGGGGTGACTTCAACAGACCTCTCTGGCATGCACAAAGATTTTTTTCAACCCAGTCCTGACTGCCAGGCTAATTGTGGGGGGTGAATCAGTGATTTGTGTGTGGACAGGATACTACTTATTGAAGTGCAAGTGCCAGCTCCTCCCATTCCGCCCTGCCCAGGAAGACCCATCAGAATGCAGATGAGTGTGCAGAATGCAGATGATCATCACCTTCCCGTGTATGTGGCTGCCTAGAGGAATGCACAAAGTGTAGATGTGTATTGGAGACAGGCTGCAAACCACACAGAGTTGTAAGCACAGAGAAATATCCACTGTCTAAAAGTGGCATTTCTAAAACAGTAATGTAGAATCCAACTTCAACAGTAAGGAGGATTTATCGTTACTATTCCAAATATATCAAACATGAAAAAGTTACTTCTCTATGATCAGGAAATACCGCTTAAAAGTGTATTAAGGGATTCCCAATGCTGGCCTATGAGAGGAGTAGGCCTCACAGTAGTGAAAAACAAAATAGGTTGTTTGTCAGTACCAGGACATGTAAAACATAAAAGTACATGTCCTACTTTTTACTTACACAGCACCCTGCCCTTAGGGTTACCTATTGCCTACCATAGGGGTGACCTATGTGTAATAAAAGGGGAGTTCCCAGCTTGGCAAGTAGTATTCAATACCCTTCTGAGGTTGCAGGAAACTGCACACACAGGAATTGCAATGGCAGGCCTGAAACAATTTTGAAAAGTTACTTCTGTAGGCTTCACAATCAGTGCTGCAAGCCCACTAGTAGCATTTAGTTTAGAGACCCAGGGTATATGGTATAACACTTTACAAGGGACTTGCACACAAATCAAATATGCCAAACAGGTGTAAACTAATTATACCATGTTTAGAGGAGGGAGCACATGCAATTTAGCACCGGTGAGCATTGGTAAATTGGCCAGAGTCCTAAAGCCAGCAGAAAGACGGTCGAAATAGAGAAGGAAGGAGGAAAATTGTTTGTGGTGACCCTTCAAGGAGGGCCATTTTACAACACAACCCCCCAGCCTAAAGCCAGGGTAGTCTAATCAATACCTTGATGGAATTCCTGCTTAGGGCGATAGAACATAAACCGTGGCCCACTTCTGCAGGGGTACTTGCCAGTTCTAACCCTCTCTGAACCAGTTGGATCCCTCTGTCTATGCTCTCATGAGCCACTGAGCTAACCCATGGGGAATCCTTCTCCTTACCTGTGGGCCCTATCTGTGCACCTAACTTTAACTTGCTCACAGATACATCCCAGTAGGTAGATAGTACCACAATGGGAAATACAGGGATGTATCCCATTCCCCCCTTGGGCCAGGCTTCTGTCCCCAACCCAAGGGAAACTCTGTCCACGAGGACAGCAGCCAACAGATGCCACTGACAGTTTCAAGAGCCAGGACCCAGGCCATTCAGTGATCTCTGTCCTCTTTGGTTTCTCAGAGTGCGGGCAGTACCCCTCCCCCCCACTCAACTGGGACCTGTCTGGGCTACTGTGAAGCTCCTCTGCCCTCAGTTTTAGGAGAACCTGAACAAATCTCCTAAGGGACACTCCCAAATGCATTTTCGGACATACTGGTACTCACCCAGAGGTTTGCCTCCTTTTAAATCTCCCCAGTCAGAGTACTCACACTCAACCAGATGTTGGCATAGCCCTGGATAACAATAACTGAACATGTGCTCTCTGGCAATCAAATAGTCCAGCTCCATAAAAGTGTGTAGCATGCTACTCTTCACCCAATCATCCAGTGCTCTTCAAAAGTACCCCACAAAATCCTCCCTGGACTGGTGAAACCGTTTCTGACTGCCCCTGAAGCTCAACCTACACTCTTCTGGGGTTACTTCTGTTGGTGGCACAGTCAGTGCTGCAAGCCCACTAGTAGCATTTAATTTACAGGCCCTGGGCATATGGTATAACACTTTACAAGGGGCTTCAAGCAAATCAAATATGCCAAACAGGTGTAAACCAATAATACCATGTTTAGAGGAGGGAGCACATGCACTATAGCAATGGTTAGCAGTGGTAAAGTGCCCAGTCCTAAAGCCAAAAAAAAGAGGGTCAGAAAAAGAGGAGGGAGGTAAAAGGTTTGGTGTGGCCCTTAAGAAAAGGCCATTGTCCAGTTATACCTATATTTGAGAAATTTAGGTCAGGGTAGCTGTGATAGGGAAAGGTCAAGGCCTGGTTTAAAATGTTTAGCGTTCACTCTCAACATTTGTATTCCTTTATGCTGAATATAATAGGCATTTGCAATGCAATAGGTCTCGCATTTGCAAGAGTTTAAGCTATTGACATTGTAAGTGACAATGCCTTTTATTTATACGTATTGATAATTAACACAGAAATATAAGGCATTGTCATTTACAATGCCAAAAGCTCAAACTCTTCTAAATGTGAGACCTATTGCATTTCAAAGAACCGGCCGCCATTGTACCGGGCTGCTTGGAAAGTGAAAGTGCTCATGGCACGCTGAATGTTGCAGGAAAGCATGTCCTGCTGCAGAAAGAGAAACTCATTAAAGAAAACAGTGCTTACAGACTAAATAAGACATACCGTGTAACAACAGAAGTAAAAGGGCCAGTCCTCATGGGAGGTTACAAATGAAGACAAGGCTGTACTAAGTAGGGACAAACAAGCCTATTAACGAATCAGAAGCCAGCATTTTCAAAGGACAATGACACAAGCCAATGAAAAGTTTGGGCGGAGAGTGGGCAGAGCTTAAAGTCCATACTCAAATACATCATGCCTCGCAGAGCAGCGCATGTGCTGCCAAGGCTCAACCTAAATAAGAGATTTGGGATGAATTGATTGATTTTCTTTGGTGCTCATTTATTAATTCTGATGGCATATAGGGCAACATCCATTATCTCTGCAGAGAGATGCCAAAGATGGGTATAACAATACTGGTGAGTATTTCCCAGTGAGAAAAGTCGAACAACAATTTTTCCCCTTCAATGGGGAATAACGTCCAAACCCTTGAACACCCGGGTATAATTCTGCATGTTATCCCCTTCCCAGATGAAACAACAGGCACAACACTGCAGCCAATTAATGCCTCTTTGAAGCAGGGGCTAATAGTTTGGGTTTTTGTTTTTCCCCTTGGGTGTATAGATGGTAGTAGGGGCTGGTGGGAGGACAATTGTCCTTTATCTTCTGCTGGAGGGATTTTCTTCTCACCACCATGCTTAAATATGGTGGCGGGCAAGGGCTGGGTCCAAAAGTTGCCTACATTCTACCCAGCTCCACAGAGAAGACTGTGCCACAGGCCTCCAGACCCAGAACTATGGGGTCTGGAGTGTGTAGACCTGATAGTTGCAGACTCAGCCACACCAGGACAAACATAGTAGTTGCTCCCAGCTTGGCAGTACTGTTCCAAGCAACTCGCAATGGAGTCCTTACTAGAATACTACTAATCTGACAAACGTTTTGGGTACATTTTTTAATTAAGTTGATGGCCAGCAAATATGTGGTTGCCGTGTACCAATGGGTTTTGTGATCACAAAGCCTAAGATTGGTAAATTCGGACCTGGTGATATCAAAATTCAAGTTAGCAAAGGCACTTTGCGATTTTCAGATGTAGACACTTGGTGATCTACTACGAATCGTTAGGAAAAGTGGGAATGAAAGGGTGGAAGTGCCATTTTTACTCCAGCACTTTGCTGAATATAGCTCTGACTTTTGCCTGGTTGAGAAATGCTCAGGCATGAGTCTCTGGGTGGCCTCCAAACCACGTTTGTGGACATTCACGAACTGACAAGCCAAACCACTTCTTGTTCCCCCCCACCCTCTACCCCTTGCATGGGGTCAATGCACTCATGGTGGAGTAGTAAAAACCTTTATGCCTGACAGCTTTCCTGTTTTTAATAAATGAACGGTATAAATGGAGCCGTTTACAACTGTCAAGATATATTTTCAGTCATAAATGACTTAGCTACTTTAGCTTGAAAGATAAAGAAATAACCCTTCTTCACCAGGCTTTGTTTCTTCAGAGAATACCTTCAAGGGAAAAGAGTTGTTCAACATGTAATCTTAATTGTTAATCCACTAGGAATTACAACCACTGAACAATGTGTTGTTTTTTTCATATGGTAGGTAAATATTGCCAATTCTGACATTTATTTCATGTTCCGATTGCCTATTCCAGTCATTCTAATAAAAAGAAAGACCATCTTCCCTGGTGTGGTTCAAGACTGAAATCCCTCTCCACATAACTGCTGCCTGCGAATTATAGGAGACCAATGACCAATAATCTAAACACCCACAGCATTCAATTGAAGAGATAGGGGAGGGAGTAGAAAGAGGGGGGCGGGGGATTCAGATACTTAGATGAGGCACAGGGGGCACCTTCCTGCACAAAAACTGTCCTGGGAGGCATATTTCTCTTTCTATGTGATGCAGCACACATAGAAAAAGGAAGAAACCAGGAGAAATAGAGATATTGCTCCTCTTTTAGCCTCCACTGGGAAGATGTAAGATTTTGAATCATTCCCAGGTTTACAAGTTCTTGTAAATCTGGGAATGCATCAAAAACAATGGGAGTTGTGTGGGAACACTCTCGCAATGCCCATGGAATGCATTACCAAGGCAGAATAACGCAACACAGTGATTTGCGCTGCATTGCGTTACTCCAGATGTTTGAAGCCACTCAGAGCAACGCTAAGTGGCTTCAAAAATCGGACTTAGAGGTTTGCCTCATGCATGCACCACACTGCTTGTTTCAAACACAACACAAGCCTCTCATCAATATGCTCCTTAGTTCACTTTTCCTTTGGGCTTTATTGTTGGAGGAGTCATAGTGAGTGCTCTTATTTTGTGGGTGTTGTAGTTGGCCCCTATAGGGGGGGCTGTGATGCACTCGTCCTTGGGAGATGAAGAATAGTCGCTTATTTTTTGTTTCATTGCCAGTGGCGGCTGGTGACATTTGAAAGTGGTGACGCGTAAAATTATTGTAATACTGCACCGCAGCAAGCGAGCATAGCGAGCGAGCTGGAACAACCTACGCAGGGTTCGGGGGGCTCTCCCCCGTGAAAATTTTGAAAAAAGAGTGGACAAATGGTGCATTTTCAAGCAAATTTGAGAAAGCAGGAAGGTTAATAAAGCAATAGAGAAAGTGCAGTTATTACATAAATAAGAAGATGTCACATAAAATAGGTAGCTGCTTATTTAGTATAACCACAGAGCTGCCATGAATACATCGCCCGCATCTGCTCTGCGCATCACCTTCCCTCGGTCTCCTGCTCTTTCCAGGTCCAAGTGCCCGCCACGCAGCAGTTGCCCCCGTGAGTGAGGGCAGCACTCCAGCCAGTACAGCACTCGAAGGAATTGGAAAAGACAAAGGCCCCCCACACAATGAACCTAGCCTGATCGATGATGGAGCAAGCAAAACTGGGTGCGCAGCCGATGGCAGACTTTTATCTCGACTCGGGAATGGATTTATTAACCCGCCGAAATCCGTATTTGAGTGGCGTGTGTGCGTTTCATCATTTTTATTGTAGTACATTGCATCCTCACAACTTTCACACCTCAGTCACAAAGCCCTCTCTGACTAGCCTCTCGCAGCACTCTGATCAGAATGTCGATTATCAAAATCTCACAGCAATCTCATCAGACACTCTGAGTGGACTGTTGCAGCACTTTGTTCAGGCTTTCTTTAATCAGAGTCTCGCAGCACTCTGGTTAGAGACCATGTCACTGTCTGATCGCAACCTCTCAGCACTCTTTTAAGACTCTCTCCAACCTGACGCTTGCAGTACTCTCGTATCTTTCTCTAATCAGATCCCCTCAGTACCCTGTCTCCAGACTCTCTTTGATCAGACTCCTGCTGCACTCTCACCAGACACTCTGAGCGGACCCTCATGCAGCACTCTGATGAGACTCTTTTATCAGAATCTCGCAGCACGCTCTCCTGACACTCTCTGAGTGGACTGTCGCACCACTCTGATAAGACTGTCTTTCATCGGAATCTCGCAGCATGCTGGTTAGAAGACCATGTCATTCTCTAATCGGACTCTCGCAGCACTCTCTTTTCAAACTCTCTCCAAACAGACTGTCTCATCTGACACTCTCTGATCGAACTCTCACATTAGACTCTCTTTTATCAGATTCTCGCGACTTTAGTACACAAGCTCTCGCACCACTTTCTCATCAGATTGTCTCTAATTAGACTGCCTCAGCACTTTTTCTACAGGCACTTTGATGGGACTCCTGTAGCATTATCTGATGAGACTCTCGCATCAGTCTGAATGGATTATCATGATTCACGGCACTCTCTCGGGTCAGTCTCTTGATCCAATCAGACGCTCGCAGCACTCTTTTAGTATTCTCTAATCAGACTCAGCACTCTGTCACCAGCTCTTTTTCATCAGACTCTCGCAGCACTCTCATTAGACACCATCTGAGCAGATTCCCGTGGCACTCTCTTATCAGACTCTATCTAAATCAGCCTTTCCGAGCACTAGCTCTCCCGACTCCTTCTGAGTGCACTCTCATAGCTCTCCGGTCAGATCATCAAACTGTCTCTGATCAGACTCACAGCACTCATCAGATTTCTCTGGCGGGACTCTCGCAACACTGCGTCTGATAGACTCTCGAAGCACTCTGTTATCAAACTGTCTCAGCACTCGCATCAGAATTTGTCTCGTTAACGATTTGCACCACTAGGTCCGATCAGACTTTGGCAGCGCTCTCTGGCCATGTTACGGCGACCCCTCCTCACGCAGAGACTGAACTCAGAAGGCCTCTTGTGGTCCCTCTGCAGTGAATGGCACACTGTGTATCCCACACACCCTGAGAGAGTGTCAGTCCCTCTGACTGCTCTACCAGGTTTGTAGGGTGTATTCCATCTTAGGGGACATTACGACATCCACAAAGCAGAATTAGTCCCTTAATACACATATTTTCAGATGCCAATCATATGTATGCACATCATTCCATGGTTGGAGGAGCTAACGTGGTACGCCAGCCGGCGTGCTGTGTTTCCACATCAGGACATGCAGATGGTTGAATGGGGGTGCATACCACCGTGCAAATCAGAGCCCACCGGTGCCTTAACAACACCTATGTTTTCAGTATAAACTAGAAAGTTATACAGACTCTTTTAGGCAATTATACTATGGTGTCTGCATCACATTTACACTGCATTTGCAAAGGCTGGCAGCAATCTCATTTACAATGCAGACCTATGCAAAATTAGTTTTCACATATTTGCTTACATTATTTCTCAGTAAAGCACAACTTTATAATACGAGTACTAACTGGTGAAAAAAGTAGTATGAGCTAATCCCAAAAGAGGGCCTCTGCACAAGCTAAAAATTTGGTGTATAAATCTCAGAAATGGCTGCACACAGGCAAAGAAAATTCCACTAGCCTGTGTTTTTCACAGGCACAGATTGTTCCTGATACACCACCTGGAGTGTAAAAGATGAGTTTAAAATATTTCAGGCCACTTTTGCAGGTGTCTGTCTCAGCCACACAGCGTAACTCACATGTTCATAAAGAGATTGCTTACAGTTCGCAGAGCAGAGAGAAGTACATTTTACTCTAAATTCAGAGGCCATCACAGAATCTTACAGCAATTCAGTTCGTCTGATACAGAGCAAGAACAGTCCGCTGCCACGTAGACCATTAAAGCAAAAAAATAAAAATGCAGGAGGACTAAAGGTTTCAGAATCTCCCAGTGTTTCATTTGTGCGGTAAACGTGAGGTATGTATTGTTTGCTTGGCTCTTAATCAGCCGCGAAAACAACAATTGATGGACAGAATGCAGAACAATGTCACACAGTCACCCCAGTACAGAGATCTGGGCCTAAATCCATCGTTTTTTTGCTCACCATGCCATTCCAGTTTGAACCCAGCCATATGCAAATCAGTCTTGACCCTGTGCCCCATGGGAACAGTCCAGCCCGAACTGCCAAGCCAGGTCCTCCCTGGACTGGAAACAAGCATCCTAGGACCGCTTTCGGGCTTTCAGCCCTCGTCAGCCAGGATAGCTTGATTTCAGTGGCATGGAGAGCACGGGACTCACGTCTGAGCATACCCTTCCCACTCGGGGTGACAAATGCAAAAACAACAATTGATGGACAGAATGCAGAACAATGTCACACATTCACCCCAGTACAGAGATCTGTTCGCCATAAGTTGGCAGGGTATGCTCAGACGTGAGTCCCTTGCTCACTTTGCCACTGGATTCAAGCAAGCCTGGCTGAAGATGGCTGTAATGCCAGAAACCGGTCCTAGGAAGCTTGTTTCCGGTCCAGGGAAGACATGGCTTGGCAGTTCGGGCTGGACTGTTCCCATGAGGCACAGGGTCGGACTGATTTGCATATGGCCATGTCTGAACTGGGGTGGCAGAGTGGGCTAAAGAACTGTGATGGATTAAACCCAGATCAGTTGACTGGGGGTGAGTGCTTGCAATGTTCCACACTCCGTCCATCATTTCCTTTGGTTTTTGCTTTGTTCGCCATAAGTTGGCAGGGTATGCTCAGACGTGAGTCCCTTGCTCACTTTGCCACTGGATTCAAGCAAGCCTGGCTGAAGACGGCTGTAATGCCAGAAACCGGTCCTAGGAAGCTTGTTTCCGGTCCAGGGAAGACATGGCTTGGCAGTTCGGGCTGGACTGTTCCCATGAGGCACAGGGTCGGACTGATTTGCATATGGCCATGTCTGAACTGGGGTGACAGAGTGGGCTAAAGAACGGTGATGGATTAAACCCAGATCAGTTGACTGGGGGTGAGTGCTTGCAATGTTCAACACTCCGTCCATCATTTCCTTTGGTTTTTGCTTTGTTCGCCATAAGTTGGCAGGGTATGCTCAGACGTGAGTCCCTTGCTCACTTTGCCACTGGATTCAAGCAAGCCTGGCTGAAGACGGCTGTAATGCCAGAAACCGGTCCTAGGAAGCTTGTTTCCGGTCAGGGAAGACATGGCTTGGCAGTTCGGGCTGGACTGTTCCCATGAGGCACAGGGTCGGACTGATTTGCATATGGCCATGTCTGAACTGGGGTGGCAGAGTGGGCTAAAGAACGGTGATGGATTAAACCCAGATCAGTTGACTGGGGGTGAGTGCTTGCAATGTTCAACACTCCGTCCATCATTTCCTTTGGTTTTTGCTTTGTTCGCCATAAGTTGGCAGGGTATGCTCAGACGTGAGTCCCTTGCTCACTTTGCCACTGGATTCAAGCAAGCCTGGCTGAAGACGGCTGTAATGCCAGAAACCGGTCCTAGGAAGCTTGTTTCCGATCCAGGGAAGACATGGCTTGGCAGTTCGGGCTGGACTGTTCCCATGAGGCACAGGGTCGGACTGATTTGCATATGGCCATGTCTGAACTGGGGTGGCAGAGTGGGCTAAAGAACGGTGATGGATTAATCCCAGATCAGTTGACTGGGGGTGAGTGCTTGCAATGTTCAACACTCCGTCCATCATTTCCTTTGGTTTTTGCTTTGTTCGCCATAAGTTGGCAGGGTATGCTCAGACGTGAGTCCCTTGCTCACTTTGCCACTGGATTCAAGCAAGCCTGGCTGAAGACGGCTGTAATGCCAGAAACCGGTCCTAGGAAGCTTGTTTCCGGTCCAGGGAAGACATGGCTTGGCAGTTCGGGCTGGACTGTTCCCATGAGGCACAGGGTCGGACTGATTTGCATATGGCCATGTCTGAACTGGGGTGGCAGAGTGGGCTAAAGAACGGTGATGGATTAAACCCAGATCAGTTGACTGGGGGTGAGTGCTTGCAATGTTCAACACTCCGTCCATCATTTCCTTTGGTTTTTGCTTTGTTCGCCATAAGTTGGCAGGGTATGCTCAGACGTGAGTCCCTTGCTCACTTTGCCACTGGATTCAAGCAAGCCTGGCTGAAGACGGCTGTAATGCCAGAAACCGGTCCTAGGAAGCTTGTTTCCGGTCCAGGGAAGACATGGCTTGGCAGTTCGGGCTGGACTTTTCCCATGAGGCACAGGGTCGGACTGATTTGCATATGGCCATGTCTGAACTGGGGTGGCAGAGTGGGCTAAAGAACGGTGATGGATTAAACCCAGATCAGTTGACTGGGGGTGAGTGCTTGCAATGTTCAACACTCCATCCATCATTTCCTTTGGTTTTTGCTTTGTTCGCCATAAGTTGGCAGGGTTTGCTCAGACGTGAGTCCCTTGCTCACTTTGCCACTGGATTCAAGCAAGCCTGGCTGAAGACGGCTGTAATGCCAGAAACCGGTCCTAGGAAGCTTGTTTCCGGTCCAGGGAAGACATGGCTTGGCAGTTCGGGCTGGACTGTTCCCATGAGGCACAGGGTCGGACTGATTTGCATATGGCCATGTCTGAACTGGGGTGGCAGAGTGGGCTAAAGAACGGTGATGGATTAAACCCAGATCAGTTGACTGGGGGTGAGTGCTTGCAATGTTCAACACTCCGTCCATCATTTCCTTTGGTTTTTGCTTTGTTCGCCATAAGTTGGCAGGGTATGCTCAGACGTGAGTCCCTTGCTCACTTTGCCACTGGATTCAAGCAAGCCTGGCTGAAGACGGCTGTAATGCCAGAAACCGGTCCTAGGAAGCTTGTTTCCGGTCCAGGGAAGACATGGCTTGGCAGTTCGGGCTGGACTGTTCCCATGAGGCGCAGGTGGTCGCGGGTGCCGGGTGGGGAATAGAAATAAAACTGTACCTACCTTACTCACGGGTACCGCGGGGGCTCCCTTCCTGGACAGTGTGTAATGCTGTAGCCTGATCCGCATGTTCCTACAGGAAGCACCGAAGCAGCCAGCGGGCCAGGCAGCGTCCCTGCCTTACCCTAGCAAATCACTACGCTGCAATGGCGGCGTTGTGATTGGTGAGGCGCAGCGGAGAGTGCCCCAGCGGGCCATTTTCTCTATACAGGCTGCATGCAGCAGCCTACATAGAGAAAAAGAGAGAGTGCGCATGACTGAGTTGGTCAGCCCTGGGGCTGACCAAACAGTCAGTACCCACAACAGTCTGCAAAGCCACACACCCCCGCCCTCAAGGAGGACCACCCACCCACCCGCAACCAGGCACTCCAGGCACTTCTGCTTTCTCGCAGTGCGAGAAGCAGAAACATAAAATGGTAGTTTTACCATTTTATGTTTTGCCTTCTCGCACTGCGAGAAAGCAGTGTGGCACACCCCAACGCCCCTACGGAGGATCCGCCACTGTTCATTGCAATTAAAACACACATTTGTTGAAGGCTGTGCACAATTAAGGCAGAGATCAGTGCAAAATCATTTTTGTGGGAGTTGGGTTTGCAGCTCTGTTGTTGCATGGTGAGCAATACCAGATCTTCGAAGTTTCAGCAACAATGATGAGGAACTGCTGGTGTTCCTCAATCCAGATTTCATCTGCTTCTTACAGGTTGACATCATCCCTTGATAGTCCAAGTTTTTTTTGTGGGGAATCTCTTCTAGGGCGCAGAAAGTCTTATCGCTGTGTATAGATAGTGGCAGGTATTTACCTCAGGTGCATCGCGCAATAAGATTCAGCATGCATTTGAGCCCAGACCAGAGATACACGTAAGCAAATCAGGAATCACGAGTCATATGATTTATCTATCATAAGATAGAATCACTTCCCAGAACATTCTCCATGTTCTGGCACCCCCACCCACTAGACTTGTTTGTAATCCATTTCTTTGCCACATGAATTTTAGTACCCCAAAGCCTAGACAGATAGAGTGTCTCTAATAATGTGACTCCAGATGTTGCAAAGGGGGGCACATCCAATGCCCAGCCATATAATGCTGTGCCAGGTTGGCACTTTACCAGTACTGTTGGGGTAACACCAGCTCTTACACCTGTCCAAGTTTGCAAATTTGGATTCCATACCTTCATCTACTGAATGAGCCTTGCCATGTGAATAAATGTATGATCTCCCTGTTTTATAGATGAGAACATTGGCTTTCTTGGAGTTTATATCTTATAGGAGAACACTGGCTCTCAGGAGGGTTCCTTTGTGTTACATTTAAATGATTTTCTGTCGTTCATGCTCATCTCTCTCTCTCCATAGCCCACTAATGAGCCCAGCTGCATGAAGGTACGCTGACCAACTGCATGATGACTTCTTAGTGCTCTTACAAGAAATCTGAACCCACCACTTTATTGACAATGATTGTAATCACGTAAGTTTCTTGGAAACCCAGTGGTGTAGCTAGAACATAGGCTGCCCGTGTCGGTCCCTGCATGTGCCGCACATTGGCGGCCACATTGAGGAGCGAGGGGGTGTGATGGGTATGCGAGTGATTGCTGCCCCAAGACGGCAGGTAAGAGCAGGGTAGGCTCCTGCCCCCAAAACGCGTGCTGCCCAGGGTGGTCCGCTCCCCCTTGCTACTCCACTGTGGAAACCTCAGCAGTGCTTCACTATGTGACCCACATACAGTTGTAAAGATGGCCCTTGCCCTTCATCCTCCCCCTCTCCGATCCTTGTCTCTACAAGCCTCTCAACCTGTTAAATTGTCATCAGTGTTTGATTTGTCCTTTACTCCTGACACACTAAAGACACTTAAACGCACTTACCTTCTTCAATGGGCTCAAGAGGCCATCCCCTTCTTAGGCATTCAACTCACACCTAGCATACAACGCACCACCTTCTTGAATTACACGTTATTAGTACGACATATATGGTACTACCTCCGCAGATGGAGACCACACTCATTATCTTGGTTGGGCCGCATAGCGGCGGTTAAGATGACAATCTTACCAAAGATAATATTTTTATTCCAGAGCCTCCCACTGCCCCCCCCAGAGTATTGCACTCCATGCAACGTGACATAAAGCGCTTCATTTGGCATGATCAATGACCTAGGCTGAACAGGGAACTATGTTACAAGCCCCAGGCTGAATGGGGTCTGGGGATCCCAAATCTGCAGGACTACTACTGGGCAGTACAGTTGAGGCCTCTAGTAGAATGGTCAAGGCCGGAATCGGAGAAGCACTGGCTGTTCATGTAAATGTCCAGTATTTGTAAATGTACATTTACAATCTTCCAGAATAAGATTGTTTCCACTTTCAACAAATTCGGCACAGGGTTATGCAGACGGAAGTACGGGAAGAGGCACAAAGAGCTCTTACACCATTTGAGAAATGATTAGTAACAACAGTTCCCCCCTCCCTTCAGCGCCTTGAGACCCTCACGTGTAAGTAGTGCGCTATACAAATTCCCTGATTGATTGATTGATTGAGTAACGAAACACACAGATACACGCCTGATGACAGAAATCTATAGATTTCTCCGACAAATGCCCAGGACAGATAAATCCCCTGGACAGCTCAGATGGGAGGGGGAGCTGGGACGGATGCTCTCGCAGAAAGAGTGGTCGTACATGTATAACAGAGCCTGCCACACGGCACTTAGTGTGGTGAGCATAGAAACTGCAACGAAAATAGCAACCTATTGGTACCTCACTCCACCAAGGCTCCATAAAGGATATCTGACTCGAACTCCTCAGTGTTGGAGAGCATGTGGTTCGTTGGGTACCTTAACTCACTTATTATGGGAATGCCGTCAAATATCAAATTACTGGTCACAAGTGTTAGATGATATTGACACCCACTTTAACACTCAGCGTCCTCGTTTCCCTGCTTACACTCTGTTGGGGCTTCCTAACACCCTCACCTTTCCACTTAGATCACGGAGGGGTCGACACATTGGATTAGCGTTAGGAGCGACCCTCCAAAATATTCTATCTCACTGAGGGACGACTACTCCGCCCACATACCTGGGTTGGCTCCACAGGCTTTGGCATATCCTGGGCATGGAAAGAATCGCTCTCTCGCTCTCTAACCTGGGGGCCTCATTTCAGGACCTCTGGAAACCTTTCCTGTCGCTCTTAACCTTGGAATTTCAGGAACTTTTCTGCCCAAGGTATTTGAGACTATTGCGCCTAGCAGATTCACCTCACACAACACCACAGGAAGAAGAGACACTACAGTGGTTACAGGTTGCAACAGGCTAGAGGTTTCTAGCTAGCGTGTGGGTCCGGGGACGTGTATCACAGGGTTCCTTATTACAGAGGGAGGGGGAAGAGAGGGGGGGATTGGGTTCGTTTTGTTTATTTTCGGGGCTCATAGCAATAGTCACAGATTTCACTGTATTGTGGTTGTTGTCTGGTTATCATAAAAGTCAATTAAGAATTTTAAACAGAAATTTTCATCACTGCCCTCTGACATGAAATTGCTAATCCAACTGGTTTCCACTGAAATTCTTTGGACATATTGAATATTTTGAGATATGCCAAATTGAAACATGGTAATTATTTTTTTAAAGGATTAAAATACACAGTAGATCCTTGAAATTCCTTATGTCTACATCACATATGATAAGCTTTGCATGTTTTTAATTGCTTTTTTTTCTTCTTTACAAATCACTGTTCTAGAATACACTTCAAAGAACTATTATTCTCCTTACAATTTATGGTAATTTGGGTTTTACATCTTCTGTTCAGATTTGCTCCTGGCGGCTACTTTATTTATTGTATTGTAACGCAACATTTATATAGTGCTTACTACACCTATGTGGGGTGCTGAAGCAACTTGATATTCCAAATGAGCTGCTCAAAATCGTGGCACTTTTAAGCATCCAACCATAAATGAATAACATAACTTGGAGTTTAATGTGTTCTAATTATATGTGGCATCCCCCATTTGGCCTGCTCCTGTCCCTCTTTTCCCTTCTGATGAAGTATATGTATCTGTGTCTCTTCTATCTGCCCTGCTCGCTTTCATTGCCTATTGTGGCTGCTACTGTTCCAGTCCCAGTTAAATAAAAAAGTGATGGGTTGAATTGCTTGAATTAATCTGAGCTGCTAGTATTTATTATGCAAAGCATTCCAGTCTATCATTCCTTTGCCCACCATGTCACCTCAGACAGCAACCAGATAAATGCAAGCAATTCCTGCTCCAATAGGAACAGCACAGCCTGAACTGCCAGGTCAGATCTCTTCCGAACAGGAACACAGGAAACCCCAGACCAGTTTCAGTTTATTTAGTCAGTGTTATTGGGGTGTCGTTTGACATATTGAGCACAGGGTCTATGTCAGGCAGTACTGGTCACTCTTAGGGCATCGCACTGAGTTATACAACATTGCGATAGGTGGAATACTTGTGAGCATGGTTTATTGATATGAACATGCTCAAGAGCTAAATGTCTCCCTGATTTGATCAGAATTAATCTAAAATTTGTGTTTGCTACAACAGTGTGTGCACACTTGGTATTCCAGCAGGAGCTTTGCTCTTTGTTGGAACATGCTCCTCTCTACACATTAATCAGTGCAACTTCATCTCCCTTCAAGGTAAGCTTCAATGGTAGGGCTTTTTGTGACCTTTGGCTTAGCCCTATTCTTGAGGGGATAGAGGAAGAAGCAGAGTCCAGTCCCTGGCAACATTTCTCTGGGCCAATGCACAGTCTCTTTTCCAGGGCCAGATTTAGTTTAAACATAATTTGTTGATTTTCAATGCGCAATGCCATGGGTAGTTTAATACAATCGTTACATAGTCAACTCCTCTGGGACGGAGGAGTACAAACAGCACAAAGCGTGTAAGTTACATACAAAGCAAAAATTCAGATCGATGTGAAACCATTGGTATTTTAGTACCATCTCATTACCATGAGTCTATTGCATCTAATATCAAACAAATTCAGTTGAACACTTAAACAAGCCCAGTCAACCCTCCCCCTCCCTCCCATCTGGCTCAACCCCAGTTAGGCTCAATCATGTACAGATCGCACCTCAATCCACTCGGTAGCTTCTTCGTTGGACCTCACCTACAATGAGCCCTGTATCGGGCGGGTGCATAGACGCTGGTCACGACTGTGTGCTAGCGAGCAAGTACATGTCCAGTGTGTGTTATGGCATTGGGGGGGGTCAATTGTCTTGAATGCTTCCAGCAACAGATCCCAGTCCATGGACATCAACGTTTTCCTCAGTCCCCTATATTCCTCCCTCCTGATGACTGCAGTCTATGCCCTAGCCCGCCAGGTTGCTGTCTCATGCCTGTTGTGTACTGTGGGGGGAAAGGCTGATTTCCACCTCATGATGATTGAGCGCTTAGCAATGATTAGACCTAGGTCAGTAAATCAAGTCAAGAATAACTTTATTCAGGATGAATAAACCATAAAAGTATAACATTCATACAGAATATAAAAACTCCACAGTTTATCAATAAAATTTAAAATACCTGATCATAAAATTCTAAAATTCTAAAAGGGGGACACCAATTTTGTTTACATTTCATACCGTTTTCTTATTAAAAGAGCAATCCTAATACAATTTAGTACTACAGTACAGATTGCTTCAATAGATAAGGATAATAAGAGGTTAAAACCTTCCTGGCAATTTGGTGGGCAGGTTTCTCTTAAAAAAGGAACGAGGAACCGAGCCCTTGGATCCTTATAAAGTGCACAGAATAGGGTAAAGTGCAAAGTGCTTTGTTGTGCTGTATTGTCACAAGGGCAAGGAGTGAGGTTATTGCACCATCCGGCCTGTTTAGGAAAGGCCACTAAAAAGTGCAATGTGCAAAGCAGAAATCTAGTCAAAAGAAATCTAATCTGCACGTTCGTGGTAAAAGACAAATACAATTGGGGATGTAAAAGTGGCTGATCGATATAAGGTTGCAACCCCGCTAGCCGCCGGCGATTGTCAAGCCCACGACAATATGCGTTTTTTTTATGGTTGATTTCATATTTGTATCTATGCTGTTAGGATTGTAGTAATAATGCCCAAGGCCTATTTCATTAAATGTTCTTTTTACATAACAGAGCCATGGGATAGCCTCGGCATTATCCAGCATCATACAATCCTTGACAATTTCTCTTGTTAGCTTTAGGTCTTCCGACAGCCAAATTTTAGCCCAGAGGATCAATGGGGCAATATTATTCCGATCAGCAATAAAATCCACCCCTACCTCAGAGTGACAGAATGCTGTATGAGCACTTTTTGGGATCATCAGCAATCTCTTTAGGAACTTATTTTCTAGCGTTTGAAGTTGCGTGCTTTTATAGTGTCCTCATACTCCCGCCCCATAGGTGGCAGTAGAAAAACATTTTGATCTATATAAGGTTAACAATTCCGCTACTGGCTTATGGCCCAACATATGAGCAAAGCGTAAAAGACTACCCACAGCACAGCTAGTATTCTTCACCCTGGATATAATAAGATTTTCCCAGTTAAATTTGTTATTAAAAATGTTCCCCAGGCAGTTAAAATTTGAGACCTTGTCAATTGTCTTACCCTTTACCATAAACTTTCTTGATTTGGTATGACTGGGTCCATAGATCATAATATAGGATTTGGTAAAATTAACCTAATCCAGGGCTGACATAAAATTAGTAGAAGCATTTAGAGACTTCTGATGCTATTAGCAGCTAAAGCCATTAGGACCGTGTCGTCCGCATATGACAACAACGGGATTGGCTTAGAAAGTTTAGCTCCTGGTATTTTAGGGCAGATTCAAGACAGTTTGTGTACAAGAGGAAGAGAAAGGGGGCTAATATGCACCCCTGGCGAACTCCCTCTGTAGACACAATGGGCCCCGTCCTTTCTCCCCCAGGGCCGAATCGTATGGCTACTGTGGTGGATGCGTGCAACCTACGCAAAAGGGTAATAAGGGGTTCCTCGAAACCCATTTTCCCTATCATGGACCACAGTTTTCCACTATTAACTGTATTGAAAGCGCTGGACAAGTCCATGAAGGCAAGGTGTATCGACCCCTTCCTTGCCTTCATGTACGTGCCCATAATCAATGCCAAGTTGAGGCACTGTTCATTTGTCCATATGCCTCTTTGAAAGCCATATTTGGTTTGGGATATTAGCCCGTTAGAGTCTGCCCAGGTCTCAAGGCGCGCTAAGATCACCCTCCCAGTACCTTGACCGTAGCGTCAATAAGAGAAATGGGCCTATAACAGGCCGAGTCTTCCTTCTTTCCCTTTTTGTACACAGGGACAATTATGGCCTCTTTCCATGATGTTTGTATGGGGCCGATTATTGTTGCTCTAAAGACATTCGTTAGGAGGGGTGCCCATAGTTGAAGATTACTTTAAAAAAAGGTCAAGAGGTACCCCATCTGGCCCTGGGGCTTTTATATGAATCCCTTTTTTAATGGCCTCCTCCACCTCTCTCACTAAGAGGGAGGTGCTCAAATGGTGTGTGGATGTTGGATTTGGTGGGACCTTCTGGCTTATTTCCTGGATAGTAATACCATTTGGGTTAAATATCTTGGTGTAATGAGATTCCCACATGTCCCCTGGTATTAATGAGTCCATGCCCCTTGAGTCCTTTGAGAACAATGGGCGGTTTATTACCTCCCAGAAGCTTTTAGAATCTTTAAATGCGCTTGCTCTCTCTAGGTCTTCCCAGGCCAACTTTCTCAGGTCTTGTTTCCTCTGTGCAACTATGATCTTATAGGACTGTCTTGCACTCTTAATTAAGGCCTTATCTCGTGGGTTTGTGTGTAGTGCCTTCTTTAGGTCCTTTTGGGCCCTTGTACACTCAGTGTTGAACCATTTGATACCCATAGATTCCCTTGATACAGATGGGTTCATCAGGTTTCTAGATACATCCCTACAAAATCCCCGAAATCCCTGTATAACCATTTCACGGGCGGAGTCATGATCAAGGCATTTCAGAATGTCACTTAAGTTTGCCTTAAGCAATACTCTACTCAAATTGGGGTGAATTTATCTCATTCCATTTCATTCTCACCCCTTGATTTGAATTATACTTGAGGGAGCGACCATCAGCTTCCTACTCTTGGGAAGCTATGTGTAAAAATACGGTAAGGGGGTTATGGTCGCTGGCATTGTTTGGTTCCACCTCAAAACTGTTTACCAAAAAGGCAGAGTTTCTAGATATTAACATGAAGTCAATAACACTTTCCCTGCCTCTGCCCTTGTAGGTGGGATGTTGGATTTCTGAATTACTGACCAGGGTATCAACAAAAGACAAACCATTCACAACAATGATATCATTTAAGGCGTCTCCCTGTGGAGTATGTATAAAATGCGTTAGGGGTTGACCCTCAATGTCTGTTATCCCGCATACCTTATCTGAGCTATACCTACATAAGGTGCAATTAAAATCCCCGACCCAATAGATACACAGGGGCTGCCATTTCCCCGCAATCTTATGAATTTCCTCCTTAAGGTTTACGATAATATCACATCTATTTGGGTCGAAAACATTGTAGTACCAGTTAATTAAAAGAGTCTTGACCTGAAACAAGTTCAAATCAAAATCAATTGGTACCAAGGTGAATTAATTACAGACTTGACATTAATAGACCCATATTTAAAAGAAATCAGGGTCGCCAGTCCTCCTTTCGCTCTCCCTGCAGGCGAGGCGATTGCATGCACATTTAGGGAACAGTAACCATCCAATTCAATATTCTCCCTCGCACATGTTTCCTGGGTACAGATAATATCAAAGGCCTTTACATACTTTAGCCACATTTCATCCTCTAGTTTTGAGCGATGTTCCAGGAGACCAATGTAAGAGGTCGGGTTTTGCGCGGCCTTCTCACCAGGTCCTCCCTGTTACTAGCAATCGCAAGGTCTACACTGGTCCCCCCCCTCCCTGGGCCAAATAAGGTACAGGGACCAGAAGTGTCATCCCCAGTCAACCACTTCTCAGTGCTGATAGGAGTGTCGGATGGTGTATGTATGTTATGATCCAAGTGATATGACCCCAGCTTATTCCCCTCTGTTCTGTTCACTGGGCAGTGGGTTTCCCTGAATAGCCCTCCTGTCCTCACCAGCTTACTTGGACTATATGGGTCCGATGGTAGTCAGTCAATATCTGTTAATCCCGACAATGCTTCAAAGCGGTTAGGGTGAAGCCATGTGGGGGGATGAGGAGGGGGGATTCTGTTCAGGAGGCGCGGGCAGGGCATAATGCCCCTTTGGCGAGGCGGGCAAAAGAAGCCCAATGGACCGGCCTGTATGTGCTCCGCAGGGGAATCTCTGAAAAGGCATAAAGCAAATTCCGCCAATCTCTTATCATTAAAATTCAGGACTACACAATCCCTTTCTATATCTTTTTGTGTTTTCCCCAACCAGCTCACTCGTCTAGCCATTATGATGTTCTTACGCCAGTTTACCTGGGGCTGTATTTTACTAGCACACCAGAAGGCAGAATTATTAATAAGGCTCTGACAGCTTTCATGGTGACCTGGGTGAGGGTGTGGGAGCACTGTCAAGATCAACGTGTAAGGAGTACATTCTGGCAGGAGATCTAAGACCATATTATCATCCAGCCGACTTTGTTCGAGGCCTTTGTTGGACCCTTTCTTGTTCCCATTGCTTCCGCTAAGATCCCTTTCAGTGGTCGGGGAATTAAGTTCCCTTTGAGCACTGTTGACCCTCCTATCTTGCCCACCTGCCTGTGTTTGCAGCCCTGTTTGGGAGTCTGTGTAATTAACGCTACCCTGATGGGGACGTGATATATTAGCCTCTACACTTGTGGCTATTGGTCTATTTGTAGTTGACCTCTCACACTCAGTAGCATTGAGGATGACGTGTCTCCTATATCTATCGGGCATTTGCCCAAGGAACACCTTACATTAGGCCCAATTTGCTTCGCCAAGCACCCTAGTGGTGGTAATAGTTGGCCAAGCTGCTCCTCTATGCGGACCAATCACAATAGAATAGGCTCTAGCGAATCTTCCACTATTTTCCCAAGTCGAGCTGCCACCATATCCATATCGGGTGAAGATTTTGGCTTTGCAGGCCCTCCTCTCCCTCCTCCGCCTCCTCCCCCCTGAGATTTTCCTGCAGAGACAGGGGGGTTTTGCTTTTTCCTCTTGACCCTGGGCAATTGATCCAGACACCACTGTTCAATCCCAATAGGGTCAGTGCGCTTCCTTTTTTCTCTGTCTGTGTTTTGGTCCCCGTGGGTGTTTAATGTTGCAGTGTCCATGCTTTTTGACTCTCCGCCTGGGGGACCCTGACTCAGGATGATGATAGTCGGTGAGAGTGCAATTGGGGGGTCCTCTTGACGAATGGGGGGGACACAGGTGTTGTTCGCTTATGGACCTCTTCGGTTATTAAGGGGACAGCCTTGGCAGAATGTATGTTCATGTTTTCGGTTAGAGTTAGTGGGGCCAATTATAGCCTGCGTTCTGCCAATTCAATTTATTTGTTAAGTGCCCCGACAGCTTATTGCAAGAAGCCATCTAGTATTGTATCTGTGCATTTAGGAGCGGGCGTAGGTTTCTTTCTCCCCATTTCCTCACACAGATTCAATGTTCATATAAGGGTTTTTTCCACAGGCCTTTCAAACCCACTCCTTACTTTCTGTGTCTCCGCTAATGGATCCAAGAGATGTGGCCCCGCCCGGTCTCTTACGGACACTGACGGGCGGGCCTGGGGTGCGGGAGCCCTGCTGAGTTTTTAAAGCGCCTTCGGGCACGTGATGTGGATGGCGGCAGCGGCTGCAAGGGAGCCTGGGACCTGAAGTCCTGTCCTTCTCCTGCTTCCCCCTCCAAATACGGCGGTGATGGTTGAAAAATGAAGTTACAGGGCTTCCCGCGCTGCGGGAGCCCTGCTGAATTTTTAAAGCGCCTTCGGGCACATGATGTTGGTAGCGGCAGCGGTGGCGGCCGCAAGGGAGCCTGGGACCTGAAGTCCTGTCCCTCTCCTGCTTCTCCCTCCAAATACGGCGGTGATGGTTGCAAAATGAAATTACAGGGCTTCCCGTGCTGCGGGAGCCCTGCTGAATTTTTAAAGCGCCGCAGGGCGCGTGATGCGGGCATCGACGTCGGTGGCAGCCGCAAGGGAGCCTAGGACCTGGAGTCCTGTCCCACTCCTGCTTCCCCCTCCAAACATGGCAGTGATGGTGGCAAAATTAAGTTAAAAAGGCTTCCCGCGCTGCGGGAGCCCTGCTGAGTTTTTAAAGCGCCTCGGGGCGCGTGATGCGGGCGTCAGTGGCAGCCGCAAGGGAGCCTGGAACCTGAAGTCCTGTCCCGCTCCTGCTTCCCCCTCCAAACACGGCGGTGATGGTGGCAAAATGAAGTTACAGGGCTCAGTAATTCTGTGTTGTGCTTTCTGTTTTTTACGACGGTGAAATAGCCCCAATATGCACCATTCCACTGTGTCCTATCCATGGATCCCTGTTATAGTTTCTAAGACAAGTGCCATCTTGGCCCAGAATCCCACTAGGCATGGGCACATCCACAACATGTGTAGGATATCAGCGTCCTCTGCTTGGCATCTTGGACAGCGTACCTGTGCTGTGGGATATATACAGTTTAAGCAGTGTGGGGTGATTCCAAAGCCAGATAAGGTATAAGACACTGCCCTCGGACAATATTTCCATCTTTGGGGACACTGACTTGAACCCAGACCCAATCAAAGTCCAGGATGTTAAACACCCATCTAAACCGACATATAGTGAATTGTCATTAAATGTCTGCTCTCTTGCTAGACTTTTTTCAAGGCAGGGGCCCAGATGGTACCTAATGGTCAATGGAATGAGGATCGCATAGTGACTTCCTCACCCAATGCTTTTTAGGTCTCGCTGAGTCAGTGAGCATGCGCTGCTCGGAGAGACATTTTCTATGTGAGATTTCTAAGTGCTGCTGGCTGGCCTAGCGCTTGCGTGCACATGGGCGTGCACGCGCGCAGCCCCCATTCGCCAATCACATTCCCTCCTTCACATTCACGCATAAACCCTGCTTGCCTCCTCCGTCATCGCCACTGTTGCCGCTCAGCCTGGTTTTCCCGTCTCTGTTTCAGGCCCTGAATCATCACGGGCCGCTGATGCCACTTAACAGTGCGCGTCGAGAGGGCACAGCGAAGCGTCGAATTCCACGTAGGGTTTGACGTCTTGTTCTTTCTTCTCCCTTATCCCCCTTGTATGCATGTCTGAACGCGATTAAATAGAGAAAAAAAGGGCGCCCGACGCCTTTACATCATTTCCGGTTGTGCAGCTTTTATGTCGGCTATAACTTTACACATGGTGCCGCCCGCCTTTCTTGTCAGTGTGTTTACTTTTCTAGCATTAGCTTTCAATATGTGAAGACAAAGTGCAACGTGCTGCAAATGCTACAAAAGCAAAAAAAATGCTAATTTAAGACATTTGATACAATAATATCCTCTGAGATCAGCGCCAATAATTGTGGTGCTTTAAATGTATATTGTGACACTCAAGCGGGTCAATTGTAGGCCTGGGCCAAAATTCCGTTCGGTTCACGGAAATTGCGATATTTTGGCATTTTCGCGTTCCGCGGAAAGCGCGAAAATGTCAAAATTTCCGCATTCCGCAGCTTAGCGATAATTTGTTTCTTGCTCACGCTGTAAAATAATACATTCTCGCACGCGCGCGCGCGCGATCGCCTTACCTGTATCCCTGCGTTCTCCGACAAGTTTTCTTGACCCGGTCGCGTTCTCTACGAGATGTTGGATTTTGGTAGCCATTTTGCGCTGTCTCGCGAGAGTTCGCGGCCGCATTAACGTCATTTGTCACGCGATCACGTCATTTGTCGCGCGATAACGTCTTTCTTCTTGCGATCATGCACCGCGCGAGTATGAGAAGATTGAGATCTCGAACATGTCATTCTACATCGCGAGCCAGAGGATGAGGACGCGGGCACGTGTAATCGAACGCGAACAGGAGAAAGAGACCGCGAACACGTCATATCCAACGCGACAGGGACAAAGAAGAGAACGCGATCATATCGTTTTCGACACGCCGGCGGAAGTAATGTGAAGCTCGAGAACTCAACAACGTAAAATTTACAATTTGGAGAGGAATATCGGCTCTAGCAGCATGAAACCATCTGCAAATGCTGATTTTGGATGAAAAGAACTCCTTACATTGACATTTGGCTTTCCTTTTTTGTCCAAGGAGTCGTTTTTTTATAAGGTGGAGAGAGGGAGGAAGTGACACAGAACCTCCAACTTCCTGTTCCTGTCCAGCAGGCTCCTCCCAGTGCTTTGTCCATCTCCTGCTCATTCTGTCTTTGGATTTGGAGCTGGAAAGATCACTCTTTTTGTCTGCTGCATCATTGCAATTGGATTTCAGGATTTTTGGAATAGGATATTTTACAAGTAAGTGGTTGTTGTGTTTGATTGTGGGCATTGCAGTTGTTGTAACTACAATTTATTTTTGATAATTAATTAATTATCATCATTCCTTTTTAAAAAAAAAAATGTGTGTGTTGTAGTAGTAGGCCCGAGCTAGCCATGGGCATGGCCTCATAGGTGTGTGTGCATGATGAAGCAACTGTTCCTTTTGTTTTTTGAATGTATTTCATTTTCAAGCACATTTAGGGCATGGATGGCATTGGATTGAGTTGGGGAAGTGTGTTTTTTGGGGTGGCCTTTGTGATGTTGTTGGGCCTGGCCATGTGGCTGGTGGCCATTTTGAGGCCTAGGCCTGCAAGCTTGCCTAGCCTTGTCTGCCAACAGGCCTGCTTTCATCCACTAGGACCAGAGCAGGTAGCCACAGCTTTATTGATCAAGTGTTTTCTATGTGATCTGTTGAATTTAGACATAATTTAGGGCATGGATGACATTGGATTGAGTTGGGGAAGTGTGTTTTTGGGGGTGGCCTTGCTGATGTTGTTGGGCCTGGCCATGTGGCTGGTGGCCATTTTGAGGCCTAGGCCTGCAAGCTTGCCTGGCCTTGTCTGCCAACAGGCCTGCTTTTTCATCCACTAGGATCAGAGCAGGTAGCCACAGCTTTATTGATCAAGTGTTTTCTATGTGATCTGTTGAATTTAGACATCATTTAGGGCATGGATGGCATTGGATTGAGTTGGGGAAGTGTGTTATTGGGGGTGGCCTTGCTGATGTTGTTGGGCCTGGCCATGTGGCTGGTGGCCATTTTGAGGCCTAGGCCTGCAAGCTTGCCTGGCCTTGTCTGCCAACAGGCCTGCTTTTTCATCCACTAGGATCAGAGCAGGTAGCCACAGCTTTATTGATCAAGTGTTTTCTATGCGATCTGTTGAATTTAGACATCATTTAGGGCATGGATGGCATTGGATTGAGTTGGGGAAGTGTGTTTTTGGGGGTGGCCTTGCTGATGTTGTTGGGCCTGGCCATGTGGCTGGTGGCCATTTTGAGGCCTAGGCCTGCAAGCTTGCCTGGCCTTGTCTGCCAACAGGCCTACTTTTTCATCCACTAGGATCAGAGCAGGTAGCCACAGCTTTATTGATCAAGTGTTTTCTATGTGATCTGTTGAATTTAGACATCATTTAGGGCATAGATGGCATTGAATTGAGTTGGGGAAATGTGTTTTTGGGGGTGGCCTTGCTGATGTTGTTGGGCCTGGCCATGTGGCTGGTGGCCATTTTGAGGCCTAGGCCTGCAAGCTTGCCTGGCCTTGTCTGCCAACAGGCCTGCTTTTTCATCCACTAGGATCAGAGCAGGTAGCCACAGCTTTATTGATCAAGTGTTTTCTATGTGATCTGTTGAATTTAGACATCATTTAGGGCATGGATGGCATTGGATTGAGTTGGGGAAGTGTGTTTTTGGGGGTGGCCTTGCTGATGTTGTTGGGCCTGGCCATGTGGCTGGTGGCCATTTTGAGGCCTAGGCCTGCAAGCTTGCCTGGCCTTGTCTGCCAACAGGCCTGCTTTTTCATCCACTAGGATCAGAGCAGGTAGCGACAGCTTTATTGATCAAGTGTTTTCTATGTGATCTGTTGAATTTAGACATCATTTAGGGCATGGATGGCATTGGATTGAGTTGGGGAAGTGTGTTTTTGGGGGTGGCCTTGCTGATGTTGTTGGGCCTGGCCATGTGGCTGGTGGCCATTTTGAGGCCTAGGCCTGCAAGCTTGCCTGGCCTTGTCTGCCAACAGGCCTGCTTTTTCATCCACTAGGATCAGAGCAGGTAGCCACAGCTTTATTGATCAAGTGTTTTCTATGCGATCTGTTGAATTTAGACTTCATTTAGGGCATGGATGGCATTGGATTGAGTTGGGGAAGTGTGCTTTTTGGGGGGTGGCCTTGCTGATGTTGGTTGTCTTAAAGACAATCCATGCTTTTTTTATGTGTCTGGCCACTGGTGTGTTGGTGTGCAATGCATGCACCCTGCAGAGCTTTTTGGGGCCTGTGAATGTTCCTACATTTTGTTGCATTAAAAAGTCAGAGCAGTGTGCTTTAGCAGGCATCCTTTACCTGGCTTTTATAGGCCATTTGTCAGCTCCTGGTGTTTCCCAGGCCCCCGGCTTCTTTGTGATTTGTGTGTGTCCATGTGGGTGGTGGCCTTTTTGGGTGTTTGGACTGTGAGTGTTAGTGTTCTGCTTTTGCCATAGGCCTGCATGGTTTTCCTATTGGCTCTTTGGCTTACTGCTTCCATCCATCCACCCCCTTTGCCAGCAGCAGCTCCATGGATGCTGAGATGCTCAAATAATGCAATGGTCCACCCCACTTCCATTAGATTTTTATTTTGTTGTTTATTATTAACTTTCCTATCCTTCCTGAGAGTGTACTGTGTGGCTGTACACAGTACTAGTAGTATAACATAGCTCTAGTTAAAAAAAATAGTCATAAATGGCTAGACTATCTTTTGTTTGCACTAGTACAGTACTAAGTAACTGAACCACAACAACAAATGCAACATTTCACTGATGTTCTTCTCCTGTCTTCTTTGCTTTTAGGTGCACAAAAGACAGAGTAGGAGGTGTCATCGGCATCACCTGGCTACCCGTTGTACTGCCAGCCAGACAGAAGTCCTGCTGCGCATCACGCCCACGTGTGACCAGAACTTGTTGTGCATCTGCCTCCTGCCTGACATCTGAAGAAGATGGCCCAAAGAAAGGTACCAGGTCCAGTACCAAGAAAGTTGCCGGTGAGAAGAAGGAACAGAAAAAGGAAGTGCCATTAACCACGACTGGTGGTGTGCCGGCCAATGTTTTTTTTGGCACCAAAGCATTGTCCAGGAACCAAGCTGGGAGCAGCACAGCGGTCAAAACCCACCAATCTAGGCCCAAGGGCTTTAGTGTCGCAGAGGTAGCCAGTCTACTAACGAGCAGCGATGTTCAAGAAATGTCATTACCGCAAAGTAGTACACAATCAAGTTCAACACACGCGCAAACTCAGCAGATCAGTGTCAAGCCGCCGCAACCAGAACAGCAGCAGCCGCCGCAACCAGAACAGCAGCAGCCGCCGCAACCAGAACAGCAGCAGCCGCCGCAACCAGAACAGCAGCAGCCGCCGCAACCAGAACAGCAGCAGCCGCCGCAACAGCCCACCATAGTAGTTGTTGCTCCTGACGTAGGGGCATTTCAGGAAATCGAGCTTCCTGCAGACAAAGTGGAGCGAAGTCAAACCACTGTTTCAGAAGATCAATTGTCTTCCAGACCACCAGCAAGGAAAAGGAGGCTTAGTCCATCATCTTCTTCTTCAAGCCCCGCTTCTGATGATCGTGATGACACTTGGGTCCCACCAGCTCGGTCTGAGAGTGATGTACGCCACAAGAGATTGCTTCTGAAAAGGAAGGTCTCAGAAAAACTTAGAGTTATGGAGGTAGATGCAGAAGAGGGGGGTGATGATGTTGATGAAGACGAGCCAGTCATCACGCACATTACTCCCGCCCGAAAGGGATTGGAGACCGACATTCTCACCCTATCCAGAAAGGCTGCTACTGAGCGGGATGTAGCACGGATCTCACCAACACAGGTTACACCACCACTACCTCCAGCTGCCATATTTTCCAAGGCCCGGCAGGGACCTACATCCAGCTCAACCATCTCAGTAGGTAGTGGTAGTAAAAGTCACAGTGTAGGTGGACAGGGTCACATATTTTCAAGCACCCCCTCAAGTTCATCTGGTGTTGAAAGTGGCACATCCAGCAGTGCCAGAAAGTTCTCCTCCCCAGTTTGGGACTTCTTTTCTGTTAGCGCCAAGGAGGAGAACGTTGCTATATGCTCAATTTGTCGGCAAGGTGTTCGGCGTGGTAAGCTTGGTACAAACTATGGTACCGGAGGACAAGCAAGTCATCTAAAAATACACCACACTATCGTGTGGGAGGATCACCTACTTAAGTTAAAAGAAAGTAGAAAAACTCAACCCATTGAAGTTGGTCAGGAATCAGGGAGCGATATTATTGTGGTGGCAGGTGAAGAACAGGGAGGCCTTTCTAGCCCTGTCCCCAGTACTGCAGTGGTAACGCCCACATCCTCCTCAGTAACATCAGAGTGGCACCGCAGTAAAAGCCATACTCAGAGTCAGGCTGAGACACCAAGGCGACCGGCGACTACCTCAATGAGACAATCTGTGTCGTTGAGCCTTAGTGGGTTAATGAAAACAGCACCACTAAGGAAAGTAAGCCAGCCTAGCATTGACAGCATGTTTAGGTTGGAGGGGCAGTTCCAACGCAACCACCCAACGGCACGATTGTACAATGCGAAGCTGGCTAAAATGTTAGCGCTGGACCTTCTTCCTTTTTCATTTGTGGAAGGGGTGGGTTTCCGTGAATTTGTGTCTGCCATCTGCTCTAAATGGAAGGTTCCCAGACGGTCCTATTTTGCACGAATTGCTGTTCCGGCACTACATCATGATGTGCTGAAATTGGTTGGTCAAGGTTTGCAGAAGAGTGCTGTGCACAATATCCACCTGACAACAGACATGTGGAGCAGTTGCCAAGCCACAGATTACATGTGCATCACTGCACACTGGATCTCTTTTGTGGGGGTTAGAGATCAACTATCTGCACGAGGTGTTGTTGACACAGCTGCGATTTTTGAAGGTACTCGGAAACATGCAACTGTAGCCATGTTCGCCATGGAGAAATCTCATACGGCTGAAAACATTTTAGAAGAGTTTCGCACCAAGGTTTTGGAAGCCATTCTTTTAAAGCTCGGAAGCAGCTGAGGATCATCCAACGTGAATGTAGGATGCCAGTCAAGGCACTCATCCAGGAGGTGGCAACACGTTGGAACTCAACGTATTACATGCTTGATCGTCTGTACGAACAGCACAGGTCACTCCATGAATATGTCTGGTACAGAAGCAGTGATGCTAGTGTTAAAGGCATGACCCTTGACAGGGAGCAATGGACCCTAATTAAATGCCTGACTGAGATGCTGTCTCCTTTTGAGGTCTTCACACGTGAAGTCAGCAAGGAGGACTGTACAATGGGCCAAGCTATCCCATTGTTGCAAATGCTAGAGCATGAGCTGAATAATGTGTCTGAATCCTACAAAGGTGTAGAGGACAGAAGGTAAGCCCATGACTTGGTGGAGAGCTTATCCAGGCGCTTAACTGAAAATGTAAGGATACAAAATAACATTTTGTCACAAAAACATTACATTTGTGCCACAATTCTGGATCCACGTGCAAAATTAGGACTAGTGAAGACATTTCTTGCTTTTTCCGACAATGATGTTGCCCGCTACAAAAGTTGTATAGCTGAAGCAGCCATTAAGTTTGAAAAGGAAGGGCTGCTAATTAAAAGCCCGCCACATCAACCCACAACAAGTACTGATACTGAAGCAGGCCATGCAGAATCAAGTGCAACTTCGTCGGCTGAGGGCAGTGCGGTTGGCTCACAATCACAACACTCACCATCACCATCGACTACAGAAACAATAACTGGATCATTAGGCCGAGTACAATCATTATCAGATTGGTATGTAAAGATGGGCTATTGTAAGCACAGTGCTGATGCACAGAAAAAACAGCACAAAAGCTTACCAGCAGCAACCCTGAACATTGAGCGGATGGTCCAGGCCTATCTGGACGACCCAACAGAGGTGTACGTTGATCAAAACCCAGTGCAGTATTGGTATAGGAAAAGGTCTGAATGGCCACAGCTCAGCAGGCTGGCGATAAGCTATCTGGCTTGCCCTGTCGCAAGTGTCTCTTCCGAACGTGTTTTCAGTGCTGCTGGTTCCATTGTAACCTTGAGAAGGACCAGTCTATCTCCAAAAAATGTGGAGAGGTTAACAATGATCAAAATGAATCAGCACTTCATACCACTGAATTACACAATGCATGAATCAACAGAGGAAGATGAGGACAGCGGCTCAGGTGACAGAAGTATTGTGTCAGATGATTACCTACTACTGGAAGAACCCCCAGAGTTTGAGGACGAGCTATAATTCCCTGACAATTAGGCTCGCACTTACTGTCTTCCTCCCTTTTTTCCCCCTTTGTTTATGTGTCTGTCGTTCCGGTTATAAACTTGTGAATCACAACAAATCCATTCTCACCGTCTTCTACTCTTCTAATTTAAGATACAAGTTTCAGGTGTCTGCCATTTGACACTACAGTCCTCAGAATCCAGCTCCTCCGCTTGATCATACTGAATCTCCTGCTCAATTCCATTTCCCTCATGAATGATGATTGGATGATGGTAACAACAAATTCAAACTTTCCTCGTCCTTCCAAAACAAGTGGACCATGAATCAGATGACTACTATAGCTATCCTCCTTTCAGAGCCGAGAGAGACTGGCCATTAACTGAAAATAAGATGGAACAGGTAATGATTGATGCCATGCATTGGCCACAGAATCGCAGACTGAATGATGTAGATTTTGTTGTGTGTGTTGCGCATGAATTGATGTAATTGTGCTCTGCCACTAATCAACTTTCTACAGAACACACTGATTTTCCCCTTCTTGCAAACAAGAAATGTGTACTTCTCCTGCATCTTGGTGATACATTGCTTTTAATTCAATACAGGAAGGGGACTCACTCAATCTGCGCAATGCAAATGACTGTGACTTAACAGCACCGTCCATCATGATGATGGCGAAAGAGACGGCCTGCAGCGTTAACAAGATGAGATGGAACAGGTAATGATTGATGCCATGCATTGGCCGCAGAATCGCAGACTGAATGATGTAGATTTTGTTGTGTGTGTTGCGCATGAATTGATGTAATTGTGCACTGCCACTAATCAACTTTCTACAGAACACACTAATTTTCTCCTTCTTGCAAACAAGAAATGTGTACTTCTCCTGCATCTTGGTGATACATTGCTTTTAATTCAATACAGGAAGGGGACTGACTCAATCTGAGCAATGCAAATGACTGTGACTTAACAGCACCGTCCATCATGATGATGGCGAAAGAGACGGCCCGTTAACTTAAGATGAGAAGGAACAGGTAATGAATGATGACAATTAATGGCATGCATTGGACACCTGACTCTGAGCTATTGGTCTTTGTGTTTGCGTTGTTTGTTTGTTGTGCACAAAGTGATGTCAAAGTGTACTAGTAGTAATCTATCTTTCTGTACACAATAAAGAATGACTCAAGTCAGTAATATTTATATTTCTACTCTTGTTGTGTCATAAAAATTATACTTATACTGCAGGCCGATCTTCAGTCAGTAAAAGTATCAGAGATGATGATGAAGTCAGGAGGAGGATGTTTCAGGAGTGGCATAAAACGGAAAAGCCTAAAGGTAAACACGTCAACAACAACCACAGCAGACCCAAATGTCTGTGTAGAAGTTGAATAGAGTGAAGCGGTGGGATGACTGCAGTGCATTGATTTTACTAACTTAAACTGTAAAATGCTATGTTTGGAATGGAAAATGTGCTTTGCATTTGTCCAACTCTTTGAGAGAAAAAAAAGGACTCTAAAGTGTTAATGTAGGATGTGCTAATGGTAAGCACTGTGGGCCTGATCTCTCCTGTTACTGTTGAAGGTCAATGCTGGAAACAGACTAGAGTAGAGATGATGGATATGCATACATGCCACCTCGGAAAGTGTTCTTGTTGCACTACACCATCACTTGTGCATTTGTTTTCACTTGATTTCTCAATATCCCCTTTGGTTTTCAATCTAAAATTACAGTCCAGGCCTTGGCCAAAACTTTGTAAAACATTACAATGCATATTAATTACCTTACCAATCAATCACCTTTTTTTCCAGCCGGGCAGTGGCGAGGGGCGAGGCGACACACCCTAGATTGATGGACGAGAGGAGCAAGAGGAATGCCGAGATGCAAAAATCCAGTCCACATTTTTGACCAGGATAACACAGTAACAGTATCCACTTTTAACTTCTTTTAAATAATTTGATTAATATCTTGTATACAATCTTTACAACAGTGTGTTCTTGGAGTTGTTATTATCAATCATCATTAGGTTTGCTCTGTGTTTACGATTCTTCACTACCAATATTTAAAATTTCTATTAAGTATTAAGGCCGGAACAGAACAAGAAATAGAAGTGTATGTAATCCGGGTCTCTCATCATCATTCATGCATTGCCTTTTTCTCCCTTAACATATGGATATGGTAGTCTTCAATGATTGTCATTTGTTTGTCTATGTATGCATACTGTTTTTCTATGTCAAACCTTTCCCAAAATCTCCCTTCCCATCCATTCAACAAACCCTAACCCTCTTCCCGCGGGCTGTGTGACTTATTGTCGAGGTGTAACTAAATTAAATTTAGACCAATACTTAATCACACACTTGCTGGGGCGGATGTGGTGAAAGCAACACTACTTCAATTTCAATGCAGAGCGATGATCTTCTTCTGCTTGCCCACCCATGAGTAGGATATTTCAGAGGTTATTTTATTTAACAAAGGAACATATACCTCAGCATGAATTGCCGGCATTGATTGGATTTGTTTGTTGTCATTCCTCATATACAGCACTAACTGTTAGACTGTAGGCATAGTCAAGTGACTCGAGTCGACACAACTATAGTTTGTAATTCTGTCTAGTAGGCTATCCTCATAACCACCATTCAGTTTTTTTGTCAAATTATATTTGAGCATATAATTGTTGCTCGGTAAGTTCTGTAATGTACTTCATTCAACTACTCCTCTAACAGTCTCTCATAGGCGATTGACTGTATCCTTTTCTTTTTTTGGAAATGCTGCCACCCTGCCAGTGTCTACGACTACTACTATACTACCACCACCACCACCCCAATCATGGCATGTATGAAAAAGGAAACCATCTTCACCATGCAGCCAGTGCTGTGCCACAGTTGAACATAAACATCAAGCACCGGTAAGAGAGAAGTTTGGGGGAGGCAGAATTAATAATGGCCATGTTGTCAATGATTTCATTTTCACACACCACTCCAAAGAATGCATAGACTACAGGACAGACTGAAAGTACTAGAAGGACCAATCAATGAGTGAGGTGTGTCGCATCTATCTGTTTGTGTCTTATACAGTCAGCAAATTATTGAAATCAAACACAGGCTATGGGCGGGCTTGCACCAGCAAGGAAACAGTGTGATGTAAAACAGTTACCCCACCTACAAAACATTAACAACATTGCATGTAACATAGAAAAATATATTTAATTTACCCTAACAAAAATAAACTAAACCCACAAAAGCTGACCCACCCCCCTCCCTAACCCCAACCACTGTCCACAGTAGAAAAAAGTCTTAACGGCCAAACGAGTAAAGAACAAGAACAGGAATTAAAAAAGGGGCAGTGACAGGGACTAACTGGTGGGGCGGAACTGGAGGAGGACACGCATCTGGCGCATCTCGTCCTCTAAATGGGCGACGCGGCGTCTAAGGCCGCGGCAGTTGCAGCCACAGTGGGGGGGCACCGGAGATGGCACGGTGGCGGCGGGCAGCCGCCAGACGGTGGCGCCGTACCGCTGGAGGGCGGTGGCTGGGGCCCGGGGCACTGGAGGAGGCTTGAATTGCTGCTGCAGTCTCCTCCTCCTCCTCGGCTAGGACCACCAGCCGCCGGTATTCCTGCTGGATTGCCTCCAGCTTCCGGCGCCGTGCCTTGGCGGCTAACTCCTTCCGGTTGAGTTTCGGAGTAGCTGTGTATCAAAACGAAAAAAACAAGACAATTGTAAAACATAGTCTTAATAAAACAGTAGGACAAGGTAAATATTTATACACATAGTGGCATGGTAGAGTAGCACTATAAAATAAAGCACAGTAGTACATAACATTTTAAATGTCGCCCGTCCTTCTTCCTTCCACCTGTCTTACGCTTTTTAGTTGAACAGTGCACCAGGTGCTCTTCTCCATAAAACTTTCAAAGCGGAGTTGAAATCAGATAGATGAGGTCATTGGTTACTAAATACTCCGGCTCCTAGTCCTATACCAATTAAAGGGAATTCTAGTCTTCTAGTTCACTCTTCAAACGTCCCCAACAACTCATACTTACTTACGACATCGGATAGCGGGCGGACTTTGTCCGCCCGCCATCCGACTGCTAAAAAGGGTGGGGGTCCCGTGGGGACAATTAATTAGGATGATGCGCCCGGCACAGTGGCGGGCGCACCCTGTTTTTTTAAATTTAAATTCTGGTTGGCTTTGCTGAAAGCAATGCTAAAATGTTGTGCTGCTTTTCCAAGCACAACATGACGGGCCCCGCACGGAGCCTGTCACGTTTTGCTTTGAAAGTCGGGGGGGTACCATAGCATAGGTAGGTACCCTCCATGGGGGCCCCCAAGCATACTCTACAATGTGTGCATGCCTTTCCGTGGCGGACGGCAATGCCGCCACGCAAAGGCATTCCAAAATGCAGATTATATGGCTGGCGGTGTGGTGAGAGAGACACCACCGCCATATTGAACCCTTTTCCGCCTGGACATGTCTGAATATTTTCTACAGGGATGGCGGGAGGTTTGCCCCTGCGGTGACGGCAGTGAATTCCAGCCGGCCCGGCGGGGGCAATACGCCCACCATCCTAATGGGGCCCTAAGTCACAACTGTACAGTATACATATACATACAGTACACCCTTGCAGTGAGTGGGCTGTCAAGTTCAACAATAGTTAAGGATTATGAATCTAACTTACCACCGCCTGCCACTGGTGCTGCCACTCCCCCTACCAGTCCGTTGCTATCTGCAACTGCCGCATCCTCGCCCTCCGCGTCGCCTTCGCTGGCCCCGGCAATGGTGGTCGGTAGTGCGCCTAGAAAACATTACACATTTATTAGGCGTCATATACACCTCCCCCCTATTGATCAGTAGCAAGGTTGAAAAATGAGTTAATACTAACATACATCACTAGTACAAATCAGGTAGTAGTAGAGTAGACACTAATAGTTATATGATCATTGTAGCCTTTGCTTGATTAGCCCTAGCCATGCACATGTGACGTTACCTATACCTTGCAGCTTCTTAAGACACCTTTGAGCCCACATGACCTGCCTCACACTGCTACTGTCTAGTCTACGCGCTGCGTACGAGCGGTCAACAAACATTAACAAGCCACTTTTTTAGGAAGAACTGGTGTACTACTGTTACTGTTAGTCCATATTGCTTATCCATAGATGCTACACTTTTTGGCACGGCTGAGAAATGCTTGCAAGTTGCAATATACTAACGCACACCATTTCTTTTTTCGCATTACAGACGCAAGATTCCCTTCTACGAACCAGAGCTTATGAACGATGCACCAACTACCAGTACTAGGTTCTTCTGAGGTGAGGGGTCCCTTCACTCACATCTTCATTTATAAATTTATATAAACTAAATTGCTAAGGGATGGTGGTGCTGCCTTCCACCACTGTTCAGTTATCATGATTTAATTCCCAACTGTATAAGTGTAACAATGTATATTGTTTTAATGTTATTGATTTTCCGGTTGGTGCTGCTAAGAAAACAGTGTACAGACCTTCTCAAATTGAAATAAACATTTTAAACTTACATAGACTTGGTGGTATTTGGTGTGGACTAACTTACACAAGTGAGCAAATTAAAGTAAGGGTGTGCATGTGAATTGCTTCCACAACAGAGGTTGGGTGTGTTATGTTCTGGGTTGTGTACTTGTTGGGTATCTTGGGGGGAGGGTTCCGAGACCTAATAGGTATGACAAGACAGTACTATAGTCAAGCAGTGGAATTGTGGTGGGTGCGGAATTTCTGATTGAGGTGTGCAAGGAAGGTCCAACCTACCATCACCAACATCCTAGTTTCTGGTGCAAATGTATGTGCAAGATCCCTACAACAGTGGTATGTCCTATAGGGTATCATATCAAAATATTAAGAAATCTGGTAGGGCTGTTGTTGCTGTGAATTTTCAAAGCCTCAACATCAATAAGAGTAAAAGTAGTACAAGACAACTGTGGTAAATAATTTAATTACCGGGACTTAATTTGATACAGAAAAATAATAAAAATAGCTCAGTAAAATAAGAGGCAAAATCCGTGGTATTAGAGGTTCGGAATGGGCTTTATTCCAATGGACGATTCGAATCGTGGACTCCAAGTTCCATCACCACGGAGGTTCAGGAAGTGAAGTACAATACATTATTGACAAGTAATCACTTTTATAGAATGGTCATTACAGTGAAACAAATGCAGGAGGCGTAACAATTGATAGTGGAGATAAAATCATACATGCGTAACGAAAATGGGTGTAACTGGGTGTAACTAGAAAACGTCATTTAGGTGTGATGTCACAAATGGGTGGATCTATGAGATGATTTCGCAATGTCAGCAGAAATACTTGGCAGAGATGCGCGCGCAGCAGCATGACGTGTGATTGACGTGCAACTAGGGGGTGAAGGGGACTTGACATTTAGCTCTACATGTGGAGACAAAAAGTCTGGGGGGTCAAGTCAACCTAATCCCAAATCATATCTAACATCCTATGTTTAAAGAACTATGTTATCCACAAAGGAAGGACTCTCGGACAAAACCTATTCTATACTGACTGTGAGTGCGTGTACAAGCGTCTAAATGTCTACATGAGATGCAAGGGCAGAAATCTTCCATAGTGACAGGGCTATGAATTACTTGCATAAAGACAGAGAAGCCGGGCCCTTTGCTTGGTAGCTGGAAGAATGTTTACTTAAACTACTAGACAGGAATGCATCGGATAGGGAGCGGAGCAGATAATCTTGAAGGTGAAATACAGTTTTTGGCAGGCATACTTGGTCGAGTCAGGCACCGTTAGCTGCACAGGGAGTAGGACAAAGTTCATGGATACAGATGCGAGCTCAAACTGGAGCTGTCAGAGGCAGAAAGCAGGGAAAGGCTTGATGGCAGAATCAGGGCCTACTCGCCTGAACTGCAAAATAGAGTAACTGAGCCATATAAAGTCGGTGGCCTTTTGTACTTAGGAATCGAATATCCAGCCCATTCATGGCGGATCTGAAAGAGGACATGTTGACGGTGGACGCACATGTGTTTGCGTCTTCATAACTGGAACTGGAGGGAACATACATGTACTTGTAACATGCACATGGAACCGTTGGGGTCCAAGATAGGGGACATAACTGATCATAAAAATCCATATTTCCACATTCCCTCCTTGTCCCCTACTTGCCCTTAAGAGATATCAATCTTCATTAATCCGTTGATCTGTTCATATAGCATCATTTGTTCTTCTTTCTTCTTCCGGGATCTTGAGTGAAAATCTTGATGTGGAATACACGATGTGGCACATAGACCAAAAATCGCTGGTCCACATTGCAGGCATAAGCAGCAACTGAATAGTATAAGAAGGCCAATACCTAGGAAGGATAGAACTCTCCATCCCCAGGCTGATAACACGCTCCAAAACCACCCGGACCAAGTCCAAGTGCCTGGATTCTGGTGTATCTGGCTCACAATCTTATGAAGGCGAGTTATAGCTTTATATACAGATAGCGAATTTTCTGGAATGAATACGCAGCAGCTTGACCCGATGACCCTACAAGCTCCGCCCCTATCGGCCAGGATGACGTCAAGGACAAGACGATTTTGAAGGACAACAATCCTCATCGCAGACTGCTCCTCTGTCAAGTTGCCTAAGGCGGAAATAGTTTCATTCACTACGGCTTCAAGAGTCCTAGTTAATCTACGTGTCAGCTTACTATTGGTAACTGTACCTATATAGGGAAAAAGGCCTTTATTAAAATCTACATACTTTTCCCATGCCGTCTCAGTGTAATCGACAATTGGGAGATCTCTCCGTTCTCTATTGTGTACTAAATGAATATTCCTATGGTAATCAGGAGGAGCTAGAAAAACAGGTGGCAAAAGGAATCCGATGTAACAGGTACCATCCCAATCTAGAGGCAGACGTATATATGCAGTCTGACCACATATGAAGGAGGAATGGCGAGAAGCTCTAAATGAAGACTTGCCTTGATCACTGAATTCTATTACAGTGGTGCATCTACTATGGCCCATATGTATGGAACCATTCTTTCTTACACACAATTCACCCTTAACTGGAAACACTGACATAGCGGGCAAAATTGGTGCAGCTTTGGATTCAACATTCAGGATCATGAGATTAAGTGTAAAATTACCTAATCCATATACTTCATTTTCTAGATCAGTTCCTGTTCTTTTGGGACGACCCTCCTTGTCAGGGTAGCAGACTTTGAGTAAAACTAGGTTCAGGTTTCCCCATACCCAATTGTCTTGATAAACTACTGAGTTTGAATCTAAGGAATTGATTAAACTAAACCATGCTCCACAGGAGCCATTGTGTGTAAACGGATATGGAAAGAGAGGCAGAACTCCCTTATAATTCTGATAGGGAGGGAGTCGGCCACATATCCGACAATTGGTAGCATTACTAGTCTGATGGGAATGATGTAACATACTAATGAAAGTGTTATTGCGCAGCGCAAATCTATAAGACAACTCATGCGGGGGTAATTCACTAAAAGAATGTTCAGCAGTAACATTGTAAGCATGTTTAGAAATAGGATGATATATGTGCAACAATATACTTGCAGTGATTATTATAAGACTTAAGAAAAACAAAATTAATAACGTCACTGTACAATGACTACGCAGTGATTTACAGTACGCATGACGTTTCAACATTTTTCGCGTTTTTTCTCTATTCAGGTCTAAGGGATACATGTCAGAGACAAATTCAACCGCTTCACCTCGGAGAGGACTTAAACAATCAAATTGTCTGACTTATTAGACCTCAGTTTTAATTTGTATTGGTCAGTATCAGTTAGTTCAACCAAAGGAAGCTTTGAGTCAATAGGTGAAGACACACGAGGTGTGGTATTTACATCCGATGGTAGTCCATGAAATTTCTTGATATGACTTGAATGCACCCAGCCTTTTCGGCCTTCGATCTTCACGGCTGTCCTTGTGGTAAGCAAGACTAGTTGCGGCGACTTCCACCTAGGATCCAGCTGAGTCTTCCGGTCAAAGTTCCTCACCAGCACTAGGTCCCCGGGAATTACGTCATGGGGTTTCACCTCAGTGTTGTCGGGAAAGGCTGCAGCTACCTGTGAACGACAAGATTGTAGTGCAGACATCAAGGAAGCCAGGTAATCTGTCAGCATATTACAGTCAACATCAGTTATTTTACGGGGTATAGGCGTCCCCCACATATTTGGTGGTCTGCCAAAGATCACCTCATAAGGGGATAGCCCTGTTCGAGAGTGCGCTACCATTCTCATGTAAAAGAGTGCAACTGGTAAGGCTATTACCCAATCAACACCTTTTTCTCTACATATTTTGGACAATCTGATTTTCAGAGTTTGATTATGTCGTTCCACGAGACCTGCTGCCTCGGGGTGTCGGACACAATGAAACTTCCATTGATATCCTAGCAAAAGTGAAACATGTTTCATCAATTCGGATGAGAACGGCTGGCCGTTATCTGAGTAGACAACACGTGGTAAACCGTACCGTGGGAAGAATTCTCGAACTAGCTGTTTGGCAGTAGTCGGGGCAGTGTAATCTGAGACTGGGTAGGCTTCGGTCCAACGGGAAAGAGCGCAGACAACTACGAGAACATATTTGAATCCTCGACATCGTTCCATCTGGATATAATCCATCTGGAGGACTTCGAAAGGGTGATCAGGAGGCTGAAATCCACCCTGTTCTACGGGGATGCTTTTACCTGGGTTAAACTGACAACATATCATACAGGTACGGACTTTTTGCTTAGCTGCTGCTCGTAAATGTTTGTTGAACCAAATGTGTTGAATGCTGTCTAGCATAGCTTTCTCTCCTAGATGCGCTGGACTGTGTATTGTATTTATGATTACTTGGACCATAGAGTCAGGAAGAAACCATACAGATTTCTCCTTCGTCATCCATCCCTGGTCCGTTTGGATCCCTCCTAATTCAGTCCATTTCTTTATCTCGTCTGGTGTAGCATGTGTCTGTATGTCAATTATGTCAAGAGCGGGATCCTTAACCGTCATGCAATGTATTGGTGTCGGGACTATTGTCTTTGTCATGTCAGTTGTGTGTGTTTGAGCAGTCTGTTTAGCTGTTCTGTCAGCTAAATCATTGCCTTGAGAAATGACATCAGTAACTTTCGTATGAGCTTTGCATTTCATAATCGATATTGCAGTGGGTAGATGGATTGCATCTAATAAAGCGTGAATGAGGGGACCGTGCTGAATGTGGGCACCGTGAGAAGTTAAATAACCTCTCTCTCGCCACAGCACGCCGAAGTCATGTACAACTCCGAATGCATAACGTGAGTCAGTGTATATGTTGACTTTCTTATTTGTGGCTTGAATACAGGCTTGTGTCAGAGCAATAAGCTCTGCTGCTTGAGCTGACAAGGTATTTATACGGTTTGTTTCAATGACTTCAGTGTCTGTTGTGACTGCATACGCGGCCACTAAATCTCCTGTACTTGTTCTCATACATGAACCGTCTACATACAACGTCAGGTCTGGATCTGACAATGGGACATCTGTCAAGTCTTGTCTGGGTTTCGTCGTGATTGTAATAACTTCAATACAATCATGTGCTAGGGGGTCTGTTCCGATTACAGGTAAAAGTGTGGCAGGATTCAATGTGTTACAGCGTCTGATTTCTATATGTGGCTGAAACAATGTCAATTCGTACCCTGTAAGCCTTGCTATGGTCAAGTGTTGTGTTTGTGTTCGGTTCACAAGAACCTCTACTGCATGTGGTACCTGTACTGTCAATGGATGTCCTAACACTATGGCATCGCTTTGTCTGATTGCTAAAGCTGTTGCTGCCACTGATTTCAGGCACGCAGGCAAAGCCTGGGCTACGGGATCTAATGTACTAGAGAAATAGGCACATGGTTTACGTGATCCTGCTTGTTCCTGAGTGAGGACTGACAAAGCAGTACCTTCGCGTTCTGTAACAAAGAGTGTAAAATGTTTCCTGTAACATGGTGTTGCTAAAACAGGTGCTTGACATAAAGCTTTCTTCAAGCATTCAAAAGCTTGTGTGTGTTCCTGAGTCCAAGGGAGGACAGTCGATGTGGCCGCCTCCTGTGTTGTCAACTGAATGAGTGGTTTTGCTAGAAATGCATATTGAGGGATCCACTGCCTACAATATGAAGTGAGGCCTATAAAAGCCCGCACCTCCTTTTGTGTCTTGGGTATTGGCATGTTAGCTATTAACTGAATGCGGTCGGGTGTAAGCTGCCTTCCCTCCTTGGACAGCGAGTGACCAAGGTAAACAACTCGCTGTACACAGAATTGCAGCTTAGAAGGGGACACCTTGTGCCCCTTTTCGGCTAGAAACTGTAAAACTGTCAGTGATGCTTTCTCACATTCAGGTTCGCTTCGGGCGGTGATCAGCAGATCATCGACATATTGAAGCAGTGCAGTGTTGACTGGCATGTGTATACTGTCAAGTTCTCTTTTCAGTGCTTGGCTATAGATGCTGGGGCTTTCTGTAAATCCTTGAGGTGCGCGTGTGAATTTAAAACTTCGTCCATTTAAACTAAATCCGAACAGGTATTGGCTTTCCGGATCTATTGGGACGCTGAAAAAGGCATTCTTGAGATCAATTACAGTAAAGAACGTTGCTTTTGAATCAATGGCTGTTAGTAATGACGAGATATCTGGGACCACAGGGAATTGTGGCACAATGCATTTGTTTAGCTCGCGCAGATCAATAACTAATCGGTATACTGGCGGGGCCTTTGGATCAGTTCGTTTAAGAATCGGAATTATCGGGGAATTACATACATTGGAGTCGGTTTCCACAACCACTCCTTGGGCAATAAGTTCATCAATGATTTGCAGTAAAGCCACTACAGCATCTGGTGGTAACTTGTATTGTCGCATTCGTGGTAGTACCACTCCTGCCTTTAGTGTAACTCGATATGGTGTAATGTTCATGCAACCAACATCAGTAGGGCCTTGTGCCCATAAATGTGTGGGTAAAGTCTGCAGTCGGGGATCCATGTCTCGAGACACATAGTGACCTTTGAAATCACGTAAAAACAATCTTACTCCTTCCGGAGAACAACATATTATAGCTCCTAGAGCTTTCAATGTTTTTATACCTAACAAGTTTTCTGGACATGATTTAGTAAGCAATAAATCTGTAGTTCGTGTCAAGGGTCCAATCGTAAGTGGAAGAGGCTGTGATACTTCATTAACAATAGGTTTTCCTGAAAAACCAAGGGAAATATTCTGTGAGCCTGAGAGGGGTGCCCCTGGAACTTCACTACGTTTTATTGTTGTTCGACTTGCCCCTGTATCAAGTAAAAATTTTCTATCTTGGCCTAATAGTTCACTGTGTACATAAGGTCCTTCTTGGTCTACAGGGACCTCGATAAGGGGTAAGTCAACTTCCCTCTCTAGGCTGGTTCATGCGTATCGTTGATAATCAGGATAGTCGTACTGTGCGGTCTGGTACAGCTGTCGTGTCGTGGTTTGTGTGGCCGCAACAGGCAGCGCTGGTGCAGCTGGCACAAACTGTATAGACTGTTGCGGAGCTGGCATGGACTGTGCATGCTGCGGGGCTCCTTGTTCATTCTGATCCTGTCTAGGTGGCCGTGGTCTTTCTTTTGTTATACCTGTGGCTATATTACGTTTTAAGACTGGACAATCGTGTATGTAATGACCTGGTTGTTTACAATAGTTGCATGTCCCTTTTACAGGTCCTGCTGAATCACCGGACTGTGTCGTACCCTTTTTATGACTTTCAGCTGGAACTGTCTGGGAGACTAGCATTTTCATTTTTGTGTCTTTCATGCGTCTTTGTTCATGTTCTTGTTCCTCTCTAATTCTATTGTGATGATACTGTAACATTTGTAACATTTGTGATGGGGTGTTACCTTGCCAGGTACTCTCGAATTTTAATACTCTATTCTTCACTTGGGGCAAGGAATTTTCAACTAATTTTGTCACAAACAGATGTGGATATGACTCGCTACTTGCTTTTATGCCACTATTTATACCAAAACATTTTTCGAATCGGGCATAGAAATCACTAGTGTCTTCATCTTGCTTTTGTTTACAGGCTGAGATTGCACCCCAGTCTTCCTTTTTCGTAGTCAATAAACGTGGCAGTACCTGTACTAGTAGACCTGGTAGCATTTTAGTCTTGTCCCCAAGCCCTGAACCTGGACCTCGGGCCTTTTCTTCATTTTCTAATGCTGTCCAATCTATCTTTTGATCTCCCACCTCCCAATCTTTTTCCTTGAGTTTTTCATAAATGCCCGCAGGCATTAATACCTTTAATATTGTCATAATGTCGGGATAGGTGTACTCTCCCATGAGTAACATGTCTTTAATTTCTCGGTGGAAACCCGCTGGGTCCTTGTCATGACTGGGTACCACTTTCTTCATTTCTAACAATTCTATTTTAGATATAGGCGTATATACAAATACACGTTTAAACTGATTGTCCTCGCCTTTGATTGGGTGTACTTCTCGTAAAGGATTCTGTCTATCCATGTAATACGTCGTTCTTTCCTTGATGGGCAGTGAGACATGTTCTGGGCATACAAAAAGAAAGTACTGCTTTCTGGATTCTAGTATTTCTCTAATTAACTTAGTACCTGAACCTCTCCATCTATCCGTGAGTAATTCAGTCAATATATCAGGTAAGGGACCAGGATCGGAGTGTTGGCTTTTATATAATATAAGGAGTTGTTGAATCATGTAAATCCCAGCTAAACGCTGTTCATCTGGGGTGAGGTTCGAAAACGTGTGTGCTACTGTATCATCACCATATTTTCCGGGACTGTCAACCCAATGAACGGCTGACCTGGCTAATTCTTGTTCATCCATAGAATCGAGTAAATGATAACCCCTTCGTTCTCGGAGTAATTTGTCAGCGGCTTGGAACGAATGCTCGGGGGACCTCATATTTATTATAGGTGTTTGGAAATTCCTGTTATTATCTGGACATATCGGACGTATCGGATCAGTAAAACATCTAGTATTATTACAAGATCTTCCTCTGCCTACATAGGCTATGGTTTCTGACTGTCCTGTGGGCAGTCCTGATCCTTCCTCCTCCTTGTTTTGTTCAAACTGGTCTACCGCTAATCTTTCTTTGTGTATGCGTTCTATTTCTTTACGGATCTTTCGGCACATGGCTACTATACATGCTTGCCTATCATGTTTCCCTTCTGATATATTCTGGCTCCATCTGGTAAGAGTTTGCATTGTTTCCGGATCTACCCCCGGTCGGTCTTGATTTCTGATCACACAATTTATGAGGAAACGTAACAGTTCCCCCTGTATCTCCACTTTCTGGTATTCCATAGCTCTGTTAATACATTCAGAATCTCGCCCTGTTTGGACAAAATGATATATATTATCTAGATGCATAGTCATTCCTGGTAGCTTCCCTAAATACATCGCAGCTCATCTGATACGTAATGATGCCAGGATCATTTCGTCCTCTTTGCCGGGCACAGGATCATATCTACAATCTACAAGAAGTTCCTTAAGCGTGCGGGAATTTATGAGTTTAGGCGTACGTGGATGTGCTGATTCTTGAAAAGTAAGTTTATTTATTCTGGGTGGCGTAGAAAAAATGTTGGTAGCACCTCCAGTAGCCCCGTCTGGGGTACTGGGCGCGAAAGGATTCGTTGAACGTGATACGGCAACTATAGGTGTGGACACAGCTGTAGAAGCAGTTGTAGGAACAGAGGTAGAAACAGATGTGCTTGCCGGAACTTGTGTCAGGATTTGTTGTTGTAGAGGTACAGATACAGGGTCTTGGCGTTGAACCTCCCCGGCAGACGGTCTATGTGGGGCGGGGTTAGCATATTCGGGAGCTGCGTCGTCTAAATATGAGGAAAGAAAAACATCTTCTGCGGTTCTGGGATGCCCTTTGGGATGTACCTTTATTGGAAACAATGGGGGTGGCAAGTCTTTTGGTATCTCCGGAGTAGCCTTAGGTAATCCTTCGGCCAGAAGGGGATACATACCATTCATAAGGGCATTTCTTTGTCTGTCTACTTGTTCTGATTTTACTCGTGTACCTTCTTCAATTAATAGATTTTCTCGGACTTTATTTGAATTTTCCTTACTTTTCTCTTCCTGTCTGAGTGCTTTTTCTGTACGTCTATGAGATTCTTTACGCCATAACTCAACGGCATCTTTCTGTGACTGTCTAGCTTTCCTTTTCCATAACTCTTCCTCTACTTTCATGATGCACTCTGCATCCCAGGTCCCAGCTGCGGGCCACCTCTGATTTTCTGGTAATTCCTTGGTGTAGTCTACCCATAAATCAAGAAATAATATGGCGTCTAAGCCATGTTTGTGATACATGAAGTACCCTGGAGTGTCCCTAGGAGGAATAGGAACAGCTTCTTCGAGTACCCCTTTTCTAGTTGTGATCTGTCTTAATTTCGAAAAGAGCGGCATATTTGAGAACTGATCTGATACTTAATCTTGAACAAACTTAATACAATAAACACAATAATGAACAGTCATTCACACCACAATATGCAGGACGTATTAACACATTTAACATTTAACATTTAAATGAGCAACAATGATGATGACGATCTAAGAAAACTAGTCACTAAACATAATACTCGGCATTAACTGGATTGTTCTGAATATATATACTTGATATACTAGATATACTGCTAAACAGTACAGATACACTGCTAAAACAGTGCAGACCGGATTTGTGTACCCAAATCCGTCTTGACCGGCACAACCTATGTGCACGTCAGAACGCCTCCCCAGCAATGGTACTCACCGGGTAGCTCGGAACGGAAGGCCTCGGAATGGAACTGAACTGGACTGGACCGGACTGGACTCGACTCGAAAACTTCGGAAACTTCGGAACATCGGAACCTCGGAACTACGGAGCTTGGTGGGCCTCTGTATACCTCGGATCTTGCTCTCTCAGCTAGGCTCTGGTCGGGATACTTCGCACTTCTCACCGCCTCGTCTGGGTGTTGATCGCAGCCTCAGTCGCCCCCGCTTGACCGGAGGGAGATACAGGAAATCCTGCTGGTACGCGTTGTTGTCCGTCCAGCTGTGGCAGGAGACCGGGCCTGCAACGCACCGCCGGCGCGTGAGATGAGAAAGTGTCCCTGTTCGGGCGCCAATCATGTGGTAAATAATTTAATTACCGGGACTTAATTTGATACAGAAAAATAATAAAAATAGCTCAGTAAAATAAGAGGCAAAATCCGTGGTATTAGAGGTTCGGAATGGGCTTTATTCCAATGGACGATTCGAATCGTGGACTCCAAGTTCCATCACCACGGAGGTTCAGGAAGTGAAGTACAATACATTATTGACAAGTAATCACTTTTATAGAATGGTCATTACAGTGAAACAAATGCAGGAGGCGTAACAATTGATAGTGGAGATAAAATCATACATGCGTAACGAAAATGGGTGTAACTGGGTGTAACTAGAAAACGTCATTTAGGTGTGATGTCACAAATGGGTGGATCTATGAGATGATTTTGCAATGTCAGCAGAAATACTTGGCAGAGATGCGCGCGCAGCAGCATGACGTGTGATTGACGTGCAACTAGGGGGTGAAGGGGACTTGACATTTAGCTCTACATGTGGAGACAAAAAGTCTGGGGGGTCAAGTCAACCTAATCCCAAATCATATCTAACATCCTATGTTTAAAGAACTATGTTATCCACAAAGGAAGGACTCTCGGACAAAACCTATTCTATACTGACTGTGAGTGCGTGTACAAGCGTCTAAATGTCTACATGAGATGCAAGGGCAGAAATCTTCCATAGTGACAGGGCTATGAATTACTTGCATAAAGACAGAGAAGCCGGGCCCTTTGCTTGGTAGCTGGAAGAATGTTTACTTAAACTACTAGACAGGAATGCATCGGATAGGGAGCGGAGCAGATAATCTTGAAGGTGAAATACAGTTTTTGGCAGGCATACTTGGTCGAGTCAGGCACCGTTAGCTGCACAGGGAGTAGGACAAAGTTCATGGATACAGATGCGAGCTCAAACTGGAGCTGTCAGAGGCAGAAAGCAGGGAAAGGCTTGATGGCAGAATCAGGGCCTACTCGCCTGAACTGCAAAATAGAGTAACTGAGCCATATAAAGTCGGTGGCCTTTTGTACTTAGGAATCGAATATCCAGCCCATTCATGGCGGATCTGAAAGAGGACATGTTGACGGTGGACGCACATGTGTTTGCGTCTTCATAACTGGAACTGGAGGGAACATACATGTACTTGTAACATGCACATGGAACCGTTGGGGTCCAAGATAGGGGACATAACTGATCATAAAAATCCATATTTCCACATTCCCTCCTTGTCCCCTACTTGCCCTTAAGAGATATCAATCTTCATTAATCCGTTGATCTGTTCATATAGCATCATTTGTTCTTCTTTCTTCTTCCGGGATCTTGAGTGAAAATCTTGATGTGGAATACACGATGTGGCACATAGACCACAAATCGCTGGTCCACATTGCAGGCATAAGCAGCAACTGAATAGTATAAGAAGGCCAATACCTAGGAAGGATAGAACTCTCCATCCCCAGGCTGATAACACGCTCCAAAACCACCCGGACCAAGTCCAAGTGCCTGGATTCTGGTGTATCTGGCTCACAATCTTATGAAGGCGAGTTATAGCTTTATATACAGATGGCGAATTTTCTGGAATGAATACGCAGCAGCTTGACCCGATGACCCTACAAGCTCCGCCCCTATCGGCCAGGATGACGTCAAGGACAAGACGATTTTGAAGGACAACAATCCTCATCGCAGACTGCTCCTCTGTCAAGTTGCCTAAGGCGGAAATAGTTTCATTCACTACGGCTTCAAGAGTCCTAGTTAATCTACGTGTCAGCTTACTATTGGTAACTGTACCTATATAGGGAAAAAGGCCTTTATTAAAATCTACATACTTTTCCCATGCCGTCTCAGTGTAATCGACAATTGGGAGATCTCTCCGTTCTCTATTGTGTACTAAATGAATATTCCTATGGTAATCAGGAGGAGCTAGAAAAACAGGTGGCAAAAGGAATCCGATGTAACAGGTACCATCCCAATCTAGAGGCAGACGTATATATGCAGTCTGACCACATATGAAGTAGGAATGGCGAGAAGCTCTAAATGAAGACTTGCCTTGATCACTGAATTCTATTACAGTGGTGCATCTACTATGGCCCATATGTATGGAACCATTCTTTCTTACACACAATTCACCCTTAACTGGAAACACTGACATAGCGGGCAAAATTGGTGCAGCTTCGGATTCAACATTCAGGATCATGAGATTAAGTGTAAAATTACCTAATCCATATACTTCATTTTCTAGATCAGTTCCTGTTCTTTTGGGACGACCCTCCTTGTCAGGGTAGCAGACTTTGAGTAAAACTAGGTTCAGGTTTCCCCATACCCAATTGTCTTGATAAACTACTGAGTTTGAATCTAAGGAATTGATTAAACTAAACCATGCTCCACAGGAGCCATTGTGTGTAAACGGATATGGAAAGAGAGGCAGAACTCCCTTATAATTCTGATAGGGAGGGAGTCGGCCACATATCCAACAATTGGTAGCATTACTAGTCTGATGGGAATGATGTAACATACTAATGAAAGTGTTATTGCGCAGCGCAAATCTATAAGACAACTCATGCGGGGGTAATTCACTAAAAGAATGTTCAGCAGTAACATTGTAAGCATGTTTAGAAATAGGATGATATATGTGCAACAATATACTTGCAGTGATTATTATAAGACTTAAGAAAAACAAAATTAATAACGTCACTGTACAATGACTACGCAGTGATTTACAGTACGCATGTCGTTCCAACATTTTTCGCGTTTTTTCTCTATTCAGGTCTAAGGGATACATGTCAGAGACAAATTCAACCGCTTCACCTCGGAGAGGACTTAAACAATCAAATTGTCTGACTTATTAGACCTCAGTTTTAATTTGTATTGGTCAGTATCAGTTAGTTCAACCAAAGGAAGCTTTGAGTCAATAGGTGAAGACACACGAGGTGTGGTATTTACATCCGATGGTAGTCCATGAAATTTCTTGATATGACTTGAATGCACCCAGCCTTTTCGGCCTTCGATCTTCACGGCTGTCCTTGTGGTAAGCAAGACTAGTTGCGGCGACTTCCACCTAGGATCCAGCTGAGTCTTCTGGTCAAAGTTCCTCACCAGCACTAGGTCCCCGGGAACTACGTCATGGGGTTTCACCTCAGTGTTGTCGGGAAAGGCTGCAGCTACCTGTGAACGACAAGATTGTAGTGCAGACATTAAGGAATCCAGGTAATCTGTCAGCATATTACAGTCAACATCAGTTATTTTACGGGGTATAGGCGTCCCCCACATATTTGGTGGTCTGCCAAAGATCACCTCATAAGGGGATAGCCCTGTTCGAGAGTGCGCTACCATTCTCATGTAAAAGAGTGCAACTGGTAAGGCTATTACCCAATCAACACCTTTTTCTCTACATATTTTGGACAATCTGATTTTCAGAGTTTGATTATGTCGTTCCACGAGACCTGCTGCCTCGGGGTGTCGGACACAATGAAACTTCCATTGATATCCTAGCAAAAGTGAAACATGTTTCATCAATTCGGATGAGAACGGCTGGCCGTTATCTGAGTAGACAACACGTGGTAAACCGTACCGTGGGAAGAATTCTCGAACTAGCTGTTTGGCAGTAGTCGGGGCAGTGTAATCTGAGACTGGGTAGGCTTCGGTCCAACGGGAAAGAGCGCAGACAACTACGAGAACATATTTGAATCCTCGACATCGTTCCATCTGGATATAATCCATCTGGAGGACTTCGAAAGGGTGATCAGGAGGCTGAAATCCACCCTGTTCTACGGGGATGCTTTTACCTGGGTTAAACTGACAACATATCATACAGGTACGGACTTTTTGCTTAGCTGCTGCTCGTAAATGTTTGTTGAACCAAATGTGTTGAATGCTGTCTAGCATAGCTTTCTCTCCTAGATGCGCTGGACTGTGTATTGTATTTATGATTACTTGGACCATAGAGTCAGGAAGAAACCATACAGATTTCTCCTTCGTCATCCATCCCTGGTCCGTTTGGATCCCTCCTAATTCAGTCCATTTCTTTATCTTCTCTGGTGTAGCATGTGTCTGTATGTCAATTACGTCAAGAGCGGGATCCTTAACCGTCATGCAATGTATTGGTGTCGGGACTATTGTCTTTGTCATGTCAGTTGTGTGTGTTTGAGCAGTCTGTTTAGCTGTTCTGTCAGCTAAATCATTGCCTTGAGAAATGACATCAGTAACTTTCGTATGAGCTTTGCATTTCATAATCGATATTGCAGTGGGTAGATGGATTGCATCTAATAAAGCGTGAATGAGGGGACCGTGCTGAATGTGGGCACCGTGAGAAGTTAAATAACCTCTCTCTCGCCACAGCACGCCGAAGTCATGTACAACTCCGAATGCATAACGTGAGTCAGTGTATATGTTGACTTTCTTATTTGTGGCTTGAATACAGGCTTGTGTCAGAGCAATAAGCTCTGCTGCTTGAGCTGACAAGGTATTTATACGGTTTGTTTCAATGACTTCAGTGTCTGTTGTGACTGCATACGCGGCCACTAAATCTCCTGTACTTGTTCTCATACATGAACCGTCTACATACAACGTCAGGTCTGGATCTGACAATGGGACATCTGTCAAGTCTTGTCTGGGTTTCGTCGTGATTGTAATAACTTCAATACAATCATGTGCTAGAGGGTCTGTTCCGATTACAGGTAAAAGTATGGCAGGATTCAATGTGTTACAGCGTCTGATTTCTATATGTGGCTGAAACAATGTCAATTCGTACCCTGTAAGCCTTGCTATGGTCAAGTGTTGTGTTTGTGTTCGGTTCACAAGAACCTCTACTGCATGTGGTACCTGTACTGTCAATGGATGTCCTAACACTATGGCATCGCTTTGTCTGATTGCTAAAGCTGTTGCTGCCACTGATTTCAGGCACGCAGGCAAAGCCTGGGCTACGGGATCTAATGTACTAGAGAAATAGGCACATGGTTTACGTGATCCTGCTTGTTCCTGAGTGAGGACTGACAAAGCAGTACCTTCGCGTTCTGTAACAAAGAGTGTAAAATGTTTCCTGTAACATGGTCTTGCTAAAACAGGTGCTTGACATAAAGCTTTCTTCAAGCATTCAAAAGCTTGTGTGTGTTCCTGAGTCCAAGGGAGGACAGTCGATGTGGCCGCCTCCTGTGTTGTCAACTGAATGAGTGGTTTTGCTAGAAATGCATATTGAGGGATCCACTGCCTACAATATGAAGTGAGGCCTATAAAAGCCCGCACCTCCTTTTGTGTCTTGGGTATTGGCATGTTAGCTATTAACTGAATGCGGTCGGGTGTAAGCTGCCTTCCCTCCTTGGACAGCGAGTGACCAAGGTAAACAACTCGCTGTACACAGAATTGCAGCTTAGAAGGGGACACCTTGTGCCCCTTTTCGGCTAGAAACTGTAAAACTGTCAGTGATGCTTTCTCACATTCAGGTTCGCTTCGGGCGGTGATCAGCAGATCATCGACATATTGAAGCAGTGCAGTGTTGACTGGCATGTGTATACTGTCAAGTTCTCTTTTCAGTGCTTGGCTATAGATGCTGGGGCTTTCTGTAAATCCTTGAGGTGCGCGTGTGAATTTAAAACTTCGTCCATTTAAACTAAATCCGAACAGGTATTGGCTTTCCGGATCTATTGGGACGCTGAAAAAGGCATTCTTGAGATCAATTACAGTAAAGAACGTTGCTTTTGAATCAATGGCTGTTAGTAATGACGAGATATCTGGGACCACAGGGAATTGTGGCACAATGCATTTGTTTAGCTCGCGCAGATCAATAACTAATCGGTATACTGGCGGGGCCTTTGGATCAGTTCGTTTAAGAATCGGAATTATCGGGGAATTACATACATTGGAGTCGGTTTCCACAACCACTCCTTGGGCAATAAGTTCATCAATGATTTGCAGTAAAGCCACTACAGCATCTGGTGGTAACTTGTATTGTCGCATTCGTGGTAGTACCACTCCTGCCTTTAGTGTAACTCGATATGGTGTAATGTTCATGCAACCAACATCAGTAGGGCCTTGTGCCCATAAATGTGTGGGTAAAGTCTGCAGTCGGGGATCCATGTCTCGAGACACATAGTGACCTTTGAAATCACGTAAAAACAATCTTACTCCTTCCGGAGAACAACATATTATAGCTCCTAGAGCTTTCAATGTTTTTATACCTAACAAGTTTTCTGGACATGATTTAGTAAGCAATAAATCTGTAGTTCGTGTCAAGGGTCCAATCGTAAGTGGAAGAGGCTGTGATACTTCATTAACAATAGGTTTTCCTGAAAAACCAAGGGAAATATTCTGTGAGCCTGAGATGGGTGCCCCTGGAACTTCACTACGTTTTATTGTTGTTCGACTTGCCCCTGTATCAAGTAAAAATTTTCTATCTTGGCCTAATAGTTCACTGTGTACATAAGGTCCTTCTTGGTCTACAGGGACCTCGATAAGGGGTAAGTCAACTTCCCTCTCTAGGCTGGTTCATGCGTATCGTTGATAATCAGGATAGTCGTACTGTGCGGTCTGGTACAGCTGTCGTGTCGTGGTTTGTGTGGCAGCAACAGGCAGCGCTGGTGCAGCTGGCACAAACTGTATAGACTGTTGCGGAGCTGGCATGGACTGTGCATGCTGCGGGGCTCCCTGTTCATTCTGATCCTGTCTAGGTGGCCGTGGTCTTTCTTTTGTTATACCTGTGGCTATATTACGTTTTAAGACTGGACAATCGTGTATGTAATGACCTGGTTGTTTACAATAGTTGCATGTCCCTTTTACAGGTCCTGCTGAATCACCGGACTGTGTCGTACCCTTTTTATGACTTTCAGCTGGAACTGTCTGGGAGACTAGCATTTTCATTTTTGTGTCTTTCATGCGTCTTTGTTCATGTTCTTGTTCCTCTCTAATTCTATTGTGATGATACTGTAACATTTGTAACATTTGTGATGGGGTGTTACCTTGCCAGGTACTCTCGAATTTTAATACTCTATTCTTCACTTGGGGCAAGGAATTTTCAACTAATTTTGTCACAAACAGATGTGGATATGACTCGCTACTTGCTTTTATGCCACTATTTATACCAAAACATTTTTCGAATCGGGCATAGAAATCACTAGTGTCTTCATCTTGCTTTTGTTTACAGGCTGAGATTGCACCCCAGTCTTCCTTTTTCGTAGTCAATAAACGTGGCAGTACCTGTACTAGTAGACCTGGTAGCATTTTAGTCTTGTCCCCAAGCCCTGAACCTGGACCTCGGGCCTTTTCTTCATTTTCTAATGCTGTCCAATCTATCTTTTGATCTCCCACCTCACAATCTTTTTCCTTGAGTTTTTCATAAATGCCCGCAGGCATTAATACCTTTAATATTGTCATAATGTCGGGATAGGTGTACTCTCCCATGAGTAACATGTCTTTAATTTCTCGGTGGAAACCCGCTGGGTCCTTGTCATGACTGGGTACCACTTTCTTCATTTCTAACAATTCTATTTTAGATATAGGCGTATATACAAATACACGTTTAAACTGATTGTCCTCGCCTTTGATTGGGTGTACTTCTCGTAAAGGATTCTGTCTATCCATGTAATACGTCGTTCTTTCCTTGATGGGCAGTGAGACATGTTCTGGGCATACAAAAAGAAAGTACTGCTTTCTGGATTCTAGTATTTCTCTAATTAACTTAGTACCTGAACCTCTCCATCTATTCGTGAGTAATTCAGTCAATATATCAGGTAAGGGACCAGGATCGGAGTGTTGGCTTTTATATAATATAAGGAGTTGTTGAATCATGTAAATCCCAGCTAAACGCTGTTCATCTGGGGTGAGGTTCGAAAACGTGTGTGCTACTGTATCATCACCATATTTTCCGGGACTGTCAACCCAATGAACGGCTGACCTGGCTAATTCTTGTTCATCCATAGAATCGAGTAAATGATAACCCCTTCGTTCTCGGAGTAATTTGTCAGCGGCTTGGAACGAATGCTCGGGGGACCTCATATTTATTATAGGTGTTTGGAAATTCCTGTTATTATCTGGACATATCGGACGTATCGGATCAGTAAAACATCTAGTATTATTACAAGATCTTCCTCTGCCTACATAGGCTATGGTTTCTGACTGTCCTGTGGGCAGTCCTGATCCTTCCTCCTCCTCGTTTTGTTCAAACTGGTCTACCGCTAATCTTTCTTTGTGTATGCGTTCTATTTCTTTACGGATCTTTCGGCACATGGCTACTATACATGCTTGCCTATCATGTTTCCCTTCTGATATATTCTGGCTCCATCTGGTAAGAGTTTGCATTGTTTCCGGATCTACCCCCGGTCGGTCTTGATTTCTGATCACACAATTTATGAGGAAACGTAACAGTTCCCCCTGTATCTCCACTTTCTGGTATTCCATAGCTCTGTTAATACATTCAGAATCTCGCCCTGTTTGGACAAAATGATATATATTATCTAGATGCATAGTCATTCCTGGTAGCTTCCCTAAATACATCGCAGCTCGTCTGATACGTAATGATGCCAGGATCATTTCGTCCTCTTTGCCGGGCACAGGATCATATCTACAATCTACAAGAAGTTCCTTAAGCGTGCGGGAATTTATGAGTTTAGGCGTACGTGGATGTGCTGATTCTTGAAAAGTACGTTTATTTATTCTGGGTGGCGTAGAAAAAATGTTGGTAGCACCTCCAGTAGCCCCGTCTGGGGTACTGGGCGCGAAAGGATTCGTTGACCGTGATACGGCAACTATAGGTGTGGACACAGCTGTAGAAGCAGTTGTAGGAACAGAGGTAGAAACAGATGTGCTTGCCGGAACTTGTGTCAGGATTTGTTGTTGTAGAGGTACAGATACAGGGTCTTGGCGTTGAACCTCCCCGGCAGACGGTCTATGTGGGGCGGGGTTAGCATATTCGGGAGCTGCGTCGTCTAAATATGAGGAAAGAAAAACATCTTCTGCGGTTCTGGGATGCCCTTTGGGATGTACCTTTATTGGAAACAATGGGGGTGGCAAGTCTTTTGGTATCTCCGGAGTAGCCTTAGGTAATCCTTCGGCCAGAAGGGGATACATACCATTCATAAGGGCATTTCTTTGTCTGTCTACTTGTTCTGATTTTACTCGTGTACCTTCTTCAATTAATAGATTTTCTCGGACTTTATTTGAATTTTCCTTACTTTTCTCTTCCTGTCTGAGTGCTTTTTCTGTACGTCTATGAGATTCTTTACGCCATAACTCAACGGCATCTTTCTGTGACTGTCTAGCTTTCCTTTTCCATAACTCTTCCTCTACTTTCATGATGCACTCTGCATCCCAGGTCCCAGCTGCGGGCCACCTCTGATTTTCTGGTAATTCCTTGGTGTAGTCTACCCATAAATCAAGAAATAATATGGCGTCTAAGCCATGTTTGTGATACATGAAGTACCCTGGAGTGTCCCTAGGAGGAATAGGAACAGCTTCTTCGAGTACCCCTTTTCTAGTTGTGATCTGTCTTAATTTCGAAAAGAGCGGCATATTTGAGAACTGATCTGATACTTAATCTTGAACAAACTTAATACAATAAACACAATAATGAACAGTCATTCACACCACAATATGCAGGACGTATTAACACATTTAACATTTAAATGAGCAACAATGATGATGACGATCTAAGAAAACTAGTCACTAAACATAATACTCGGCATTAACTGGATTGTTCTGAATATATATACTTGATATACTAGATATACTGCTAAACAGTACAGATACACTGCTAAAACAGTGCAGACCGGATTTGTGTACCCAAACCCGTCTTGACCGGCACAACCTACGTGCACGTCAGAACGCCTCCCCAGCAATGGTACTCACCGGGTAGCTCGGAACGGAAGGCCTTGGAACGGAACTGAACTGGACTGGACCGGACTGGACTCGACTCGAAAACTTCGGAAACTTCGGAACATCGGAACCTCGGAACTTCGGAGCTTGGTGGGCCTCTGTATACCTCGGATCTTGCTCTCTCAGTTAGGCTCTGGTCGGGATACTTCGCACTTCTCACCGCCTCGTCTGGGTGTTGATCGCAGCCTCAGTCGCCCCCGCTTGACCGGAGGGAGATACAGGAAATCCTGCTGGTACGCGTTGTTGTCCGTCCAGCTGTGGCAGGAGACCGGGCCTGCAACGCACCGCCGGCGCGTGAGATGAGAAAGTGTCCCTGTTCGGGCGCCAATCATGTGGTAAATAATTTAATTACCGGGACTTAATTTGATACAGAAAAATAATAAAAATAGCTCAGTAAAATAAGAGGCAAAATCCGTGGTATTAGAGGTTCGGAATGGGCTTTATTCCAATGGACGATTCGAATCGTGGACTCCAAGTTCCATCACCACGGAGGTTCAGGAAGTGAAGTACAATACATTATTGACAAGTAATCACTTTTATAGAATGGTCATTACAGTGAAACAAATGCAGGAGGCGTAACAATTGATAGTGGAGATAAAATCATACATGTGTAACGAAAATGGGTGTAACTGGGTGTAACTAGAAAACGTCATTTAGGTGTGATGTCACAAATGGGTGGATCTATGAGATGATTTCGCAATGTCAGCAGAAATACTTGGCAGAGATGCGCGCGCAGCAGCATGACGTTTGATTGACGTGCAACTAGGGGGTGAAGGGGACTTGACATTTAGCTCTACATGTGGAGACAAAAAGTCTGGGGGGTCAAGTCAACCTAATCCCAAATCATATCTAACATCCTATGTTTAAAGAACTATGTTATCCACAAAGGAAGGACTCTCGGACAAAACCTATTCTATACTGACTGTGAGTGCGTGTACAAGCGTCTAAATGTCTACATGAGATGCAAGGGCAGAAATCTTCCATAGTGACAGGGCTATGAATTACTTGCATAAAGACAGAGAAGCCGGGCCCTTTGCTTGGTAGCTGGAAGAATGTTTACTTAAACTACTAGACAGGAATGCATCGGATAGGGAGCGGAGCAGATAATCTTGAAGGTGAAATACAGTTTTTGGCAGGCATACTTGGTCGAGTCAGGCACCGTTAGCTGCACAGGGAGTAGGACAAAGTTCATGGATACAGATGCGAGCTCAAACTGGAGCTGTCAGAGGCAGAAAGCAGGGAAAGGCTTGATGGCAGAATCAGGGCCTACTCGCCTGAACTGCAAAATAGAGTAACTGAGCCATATAAAGTCGGTGGCCTTTTGTACTTAGGAATCGAATATCCAGCCCATTCATGGCGGATCTGAAAGAGGACATGTTGACGGTGGACGCACATGTGTTTGCGTCTTCATAACTGGAACTGGAGGGAACATACATGTACTTGTAACATGCACATGGAACCGTTGGGGTCCAAGATAGGGGACATAACTGATCATAAAAATCCATATTTCCACACAACGACCCAACGGATTGTACGAGCTACTGGTGAATATGAGTTTTATATTACAACCTTTCACAAAGAGTGGCACTGGCCAACTGGGCAAGACTAGCTACTACAGTACAGACAGACTGATAGTATGTAGTAGTAGTACTCAGAGTCATCATAGCGGAGGCAGGGATAAGATTTTTGAAACCGTACAGATCGAAGGATAATTGGTGGTAAAAAAATAGCATTTGGAAACACACTATAGTTTGGGAAAAATGGGGCAGTAAAAGTTATGGAATAAGAAATATTATTAAAAACAAGAAGACTTACTGGAGCCAGCAGAGGAGCCCTCAGCGGTGTCCTCCTGGTGGTGTTCCTGTCCCGCCGACTGCCCAGTCCCTGTCGGTCTGCCCCTGGGTGCTGATGAACAGGAAAGATATAAGAAAGAGACAAACATTGATGGATGGTGTCAAACAAATACAATATTTTTCAACAACGGTCAAAAAACACTTATGTAAACAACAATTGCAATAACTACATTGACCGATCTCATCTAGTCAACATGTAATATCGGGGGATTCGCAGTTCGACTACTTAAGTTACTATTTATCAACAGTAATCCAGTCTTCCATTCTGATTCCAGAAAACTAAGTTACAACTAAGCCTAAGTAGTAGTACAACGTACCACCCAACCTAGCCCACCTATTCCAGGCATGCCAATTGTACATTAAGTATGCATTTCCACTGTATTCCTCAACAATGCGTATGGTCCAATCATGGAGGACACATGAACATGACTACATTTTTTGTATACACCAAATTTTGGTTTGATTGATGCTGATCTGCTACTGCTAAGTAACTGCTAAGCCTACCTCCACTCATTGAACAAACTAGAAAAGGTTCTAAAAACTGCCGTACTAGCAGCACGTCACGCAACTGAGTGAGGGGGGGCATCACGCATACCACTAACCAATTAGAAGCTCATACAAAGTACCTAAACCTAAGTATCAATCCGCCCCTATCTATTAGTGACAGGACAAAGTAAGGAGTGGACGTGAGTCACTGTAGCATTACGTAACTTAATTTCTCTAAAATAAACTCGTAAAGAATCACGCTAAGCAAGCGCAAACGCAAAGCTGCAAACAAGTAAGATTAGTAGTAGCGCAGAAGAGCACCTGTGTCATAATCACAGAAGACTTTTAAACGTTATTAACCTGGAATGTATTGTAAGCAGCAACATTCTAGCTGGTTGAAAGGAAAAAAAGATATTCGCAATATATAACATAGAGCAGAAGAACAGACACAAAGTTGTAATAATTAAATAGGTACTCACCAAGCCCCGGGACCTCCACTCCTAGCAGGTCCAGCAGGTCCTGCTCACGGTCCAGGATGTCGGACCACCGGTGCGTCAGCTGTGCCTGGGTGCGCCGGACCCCAGAGATGCGCGACACTGCCCGGCGCACCTTCCCCCACCGTTTCCGACGCTCCCGGAGGCCGTACCCGGACCCAGGCCTGCCACCTGCTGCCAGGGTTGAGGGGAGGTGGCGCTGCACAAAGAAAATGAGTGCAGCCAACTCCACCTCCCCAAATAAGGCCCGTGCCTGCACCCCTTGTGGGCGCCGCCTTCCACATGGAAGGCGGTCGTGGCTCTGGCTGCGGCAAGCCCTACCCTTTGACATGGTTCTGGGGATGAGAGACGGGGTGGGAAAGAAAAGGTAATAAAATTAAAAAAGTAAGTAAAGGAAATAAATAGGCAATAGAAAGAGTGAAAAAGTAGCTAAAAAACAAAAAAAAAGTAGACAAAAACCAAAAATATAGAAGCAGGAAAATAGTTAGAGAAATAATAAGTAATAAAGATCTAAAAAAAAGTGGCTATAAACAAAGGATTGAAAAGATTTAGGGAGGATTGAAAATCAGGCCCCAGAACCATGCAATAGAGTGAAAAACAAGATGGCCGGGCCCATTGCGACCACGTGCGCAAGTTCGCGCGATATTTTCTCCCCGAGCAAGCAAAAAGCAACGCGATCAAGTAAAAGCGGTCGCGAACAGGAAATATCGACCGCGAACAGGCGCGAACATGCATTGCGCGACCCGGAACAGGAAGTAAGCATCGCGAGAGGGCGGGACAAGTGAAAACAAGATGGCCGCGCCCGTGAGCAACCGCATGGGTAAGTTGGCGACCCGCGATCACGAAAAAAATACCGCAAACAGGCGCCAAAAAAACTTCTGCGTCTTCGCGATATTTCCGGCGTGTTTGCGGAGATTTTCTGCATTTTCGCGATAATTTGCGAAAGTTAATTTCGCAAATTCCGCCCACCCCTAGTCAATTGTCGATTTGAATTGCTCGTAATGGTACTTCCGTTCTTGATACACGACCCATGCCCTGCGTCTTTATATTCCAGTTCTCCACGCTAGCTATACAATGAGAACCAGCAGAAGGAATGTCTGCTGTTACCAAAAGGGATTCTGATGCTAGCAGCCAAACATCATTTCAGGATCAGGACATAAACAAGAGTGCTGCTTACTCGGAGAGGCGAGTTCAGAAATGAGCTAGCTGAACGCTCGGCCACCGCAGTGTGCTTTCTTAAAGCAGGCAAAGTCCGATTGTTATTAGAAAAATTAGCAGGGGACACGAGAAGGAGTGTACATATGGAAGTTATTTGACGGGCACAATGGGCAGAGTTTGTTAATGGCTCTATGAACTGAAAAAAGTGCTTTAAAATGTCCATCGCTTTTTCACTAGAAGCAGATGGAATGCCCATCTATGATGGGTAATCTGACGCCTTCAAATCCATAGATAAGATGTACTGCCAAATCCTAAAGTAACTGCAGCTTATTTACCACCTTCTTAGAAACGCCCCCCAAAAACTATTACAAAATGTAAACCTTGAGACAATGGGAACAACCGTCTGCTCTTTATAAATTAACATAATATCTCTCCGAAAACCAAGTGCAGCATGCATTTACGTACGGTACACATAAACATTCATCCTGGCTCTCACTCTCCGCTCTGGTGACTCATATACTCATGTACAAGTGTATTTCTTCTTCCTTCCTTGGCAGGGCCACCTCGTTCTTCCCTAATCTCCTTCCTACAATTAGTCGGGATGGTAGTTATTAAATGTTGAGGCAACAAGTAACCTTGAATGTAGGTGTGTGTCCAGTCCAACCTTTACCCCCTCATGTGTGACAAAATAGAAGGAGTTAGCTGTGAGTCTGGATAGTAGGTTGGAGGAATGAGAACGGCTAGTGTATAGTATTTGACGGAACAAACCCTTGAGGTATCTAAGCTCCTTCCAGTACCCTATAACTCTCCCTCACGGTTCGTAGCTAGCCCTTAGTGGTGACTTGTTGCACGTTTCCAGCTTAATGCCCACTATGAAATCTAGGTCTAGCGACTGCTCTTCATTGTGTGCCTCACAAGGACAGGATGTGTGAGAAGACCTAGGGGCATATGTATCAAACAATTTTGTATTCGCAAATGCTACGAATCGCAAAAAAACAGCGTTTGCGAATACAAAATCGCAAAATGAGATGTATGAGGCATTTCAGCCTTGCATTCTTAAGGAATCGCTAATTTTGCGATTTCTTAAGTTTGCGTAAGCATTTAAGAAATCACAAATTGCGATTTCTTAAATGCTATGTAACACGCACCCAAGTTGTGCGATTTTGTCCTTAAGAAATCGCAAATTACCACCAACTTCAAGTTGATGGTAATTTGCGACTTCTTTGAAAAATTCACTTTTTTGCATTTTTCAAAGTGCCATGTGGCGCACATACATGCCCTTAGGGCATGTATGTGCGCCATATGCGCACACATGCTGATTTCAGGGGTGCATCAGGGTGTCATCATGACACCCTTGCACCTTTGAAAATATTCTCAATTTGCGATTAGCAAATAGCGATTCGCAAATTGAGAAGGACTTCCCATTCATTGCTATGGGCCTCCTGGCCCATAGGAATGAATGGGAAGGTATTCCTTAATTGCGATTTCGCAATTTGCTAATCACAATTAAGGAATTTTAAGAATTCGCAAAATTCGTTCGAATTTTTAGATACATCCCGTTTTGCAATTCTCAAATAGCGATTCTCAAAAAATCGCTATTTGAGAATCGCAAATGGAGATGTTGATACATATGCCCCCTAGTGTCTGTGTGTTTTGACATTAGGTACCTGTTGATGCATTCCTTCTACTCGTGCTGTTTGCCCCGATTTTTGGAGTCCCTTTCTTTAAAGGTTCCTGTCAACCTCACATGGCATGGTAGAGCAGAGGTACAGTGGGTCTGTGTTTTTACAGTGCTTATGAGCATTTCTTCTCTCTCTGAGATCAAACCGCACTCTACTTCACAAAACTATTAACTATGATCTTCTGGAAAAATCCACACATGGCTGTACTGCCATATACTTAAAAACAGTCACTCAGATGTTCTCTCCATTCCCTCCACCTCCCAGCCATCCTAGAACCCATTACCTTATCAGGTCTTACATCATTCTTATTAATTGGAGGATGTTAGACCTGGCATCATTGGCATGAGTCTCTCCTCCATTTTTTTTGTCTGTTTGCCTCCTCTGTTTACAATGTTTTTGCTGGATTATTGCTTTGGGCACTGTGCCACTGCTGATCAGTGCCACAGTGCAAGTGCTCCCGAGGTTAAATTGATACATTGATTGGTGTTACCATGATTGGCTTGGTTGACTTACTGTTCAGACCCTAGTCTAGTGCACTGCGTGTGCCAAGGGCGTGTAAGTTAACTGCTGCTGGTGGGCTTGCAGCACTGGTTGTGCCACCCACAGAAGCAGCGTGTAAAATGTGTCTCAGGCCTGCCACCGCAGCGCCTGCGTGCAGTCCCTGACTGCCATGTCGACTTGGCAAGGAAACCTACTTGCCAGTCTCTAAACCTTCACTTTGCCACATTTCAGACACCTCTATGGTAGGCCCTAGGGCAGGGTGCATTGTTGGTAAAAGGTAGGTCATGCCCTGATGTGTGTGGCATGACCTAATAGTGAATTACAGCCATTTTCGTTTCTCACTATTGAAGGGCTACCTGCCTCCCATAGGCCAGAATGGGCAGACGGATTATTAACTCCATTATAATCTATCTGACTCAGGGAGCATGGTAGCAGGTCGAGTTTAGTATCCCTGAACTCAGGATTTAATAACACACCCTTTAGGATGGATGGTTTTTAAATTCTATGTTTGAAAATAGCCCTTTTAGAAAGTGGCTATTTTCTTGTCCAACTATCCACCGGTCTCTGCTGGTTTGGTGTGTGTGTCAGGGGCTGGGTGGCTCCAGAGGTCTGAATGGGTCAGTGTGGGGTGAATGAGGCATTTACACATAGAGTGAGGGAAGAGTAGCCTGCCCTGCCTGACACAATTCTGGCTCCACCTCCTGCTGGGCGACAGATAGCCCTGCTCCTGCCAGTGACAATACTGGCTCCGCCTCCTGCTGGGCGGCTGAGGACTCTGCCCTGCTCAGTGAATAGGCCAGGTGCCTCTGCCTGGCAACACCCACAACAAACCTGAGATGGGGGGAATTTCCCTGCTTGGACAAAGGGAACAAAGGAGAAAAGGGGTATAAGAGAAGGACCCCTGAACCAAGAACTCAGATCACTTCTGACAAGGAAACCTGTACCAAGGACAAGAAGCCTGCTGATCTAAGGACTTGCCTCCCCTTTCTGCCAGAGTGCTGTTTTGCTGTGGAGGAACCTGGAAGCTGCTTCTTTATTTTTGCCAAGGAACAAGGAGAGAGGAACTTGGTGTGTACTCTCTGCACACTTGCTAGGAAATCTCCAAGGGCTGGAAGAGTGCCAGTCTCCTGCTGAAGTCACAGGGCCAAAGGACTTCACCATCTGCTGAATTGCTGGAAAGTGAGTTTCCAGGACACAAGGGAAAATCTGCAGTCTCGACGCCGCCGACGCCGCCGAATCCAGCTCGACACCGTGAGTAACGGCTCCAGTGTCCCGAGCCTTCGACGCCGGCCGCCGGGCCCGAACGACGCCAGCAGCAACGCCAGTGAGCAGTGGGTATCGGCCCCGGCTCCAAGTGACCCCGTCTCGACGCCGGTATCGACGCCAGTGAGGAGTGAGTATCGGCTCCACCTCCAAGCGACCCCGTCCCGACGCCGCTGCTGATCGCATCGACTCGACGCCCTTCTCGACGCCGTGAGCGCTGCTCCGGCCCGACATCCCTCGACGCCGCTGCGGATTGACCCGACTCCGAGGCACAATCGACGCCGACCTCGACGCCGACATCTCGACGCCGTGGATCATCGATTTCTTCATTTCTCAAGGTACTGTACTTGTGGGGTCTGTTGCAACTCCAGGCTCGACGTAGCGCTCCTCGCGGTCGACGCCGAACCTTGGGAATCCTGTAGACTCGACGTCGTGTGACTCCCGTGGGAGTTACATTGTTGCCAACGAACTGTGTGTCAGAAGAATACGTGACTTTGTTGCTAAAAGAACTATTTGCCAAGAAGAAACCTTACTTGAACTATTATCTTTCCTTCCAAAGAGTATTTATTAAGACTGTGGTATATTTTTGTCGTTATTTGGTCTTGTGCTAAGCCTTATATAAAAATACTATTTTTATAATAACTTCTGTGTCGTGTCCATCTGTAGTGTATTCACTTTATTACTGTATGTGGTCATAAATGCTTAACACACTGCCTCTGAGATAAGCCTGTCTGCTCTGCCAAGCTACCAAGGGGGTAGCAGGGGTTATCTGAGTGTGTAATCCCCTTGCCCTGACTAGAGGTGGTAGGTCCCTATTTGTCAGAAGTGTATACCTCTGCCAACTAGAGACCGCCGGTTCTAACATTGGTGGTCAGCGGTGAGGATTTGAACTTTGCATTTATGACTCATGTGCAGTGATTAGTGTACGCTACATAGTGAAGGCAGACCATAACGCAGCCACAGTCTGTTTGGTAGGATATTCTATTTTTGTTCTCCGCTTTCCTGGAGCTTATTTTTTTAAACACTGCCAGTTTTGACCATGGAGGATGCCGGAGCTGCTGCACCTGCTGAGAGTTTTGTGGGGGAATTTGATAAAAAATTGATCAATAAGTACAAGAAGAAGGAGCTAGAGCAATTTTGCAAGCAGTTTAAAGTTCCTACCACAGGTCTCAGAGTGAGAGACGACTTCCTCAAAGCACTGAAAGCCTGGCTAGAGGCCAGAAATCCCTCTGATCCGGTGGTGGTACCGGAAGAGGAAGAAGAGGAGGAAGAGGAAGTGGAAGAGCCCACAGCTGGGCCAGTGTCATCTCCCGGCAGTAGTGTTTCCTCTAAGGGCCTTTCTCCTGAAGAGTTGGAAGACAGGGAGAAGGAGAGGGAATACAAGTTAGAGATGGCAAAACTTAAATTAGGAGGGCAGTTGGAATTAGAGAATGCAAGAAGCAAGAGAGAAGCTGAAATGGAGAGCAAAAGATTAGATTTTGAGAGAGAGAAATTAGCGTTTGAACGTGAGAAGATAGTGAGGGAGATGGAGCTTAAAACTAAGAGTTTAGAGTTGAATCCCTCTGGTGGCAGCACTCCATCTGTGCCTGCAGAAAGTAGGTTTTATTTTCCTAAGGATGTGATCAAAGATTACAGTAAGAATGAAGATATTAGCCAATGGTTTAAAGCATATGAGTTAGCATTGTTGGCCCACCGGGTCCCTGAGAAAGATTGGGGAACGGGGTTGTGGAGCCGCTTTACAAATGAAGGGAGAGATACCTTGTTGAGCCTTCCTGCTGAGGATAGGATGTCTTATACTCATATGAAAGATGCTTTAATGCTGAGATATGGCTTAACTCCAGAAAAGTACAGACAAACCTTTAGAGAATGTAAGAAGTTGCCTGGTACTACGTGGGTTGAATATGTGTCTTTTTTCTGCAGAACCATGGATGGTTGGATAAAGGGTAGCAAGGTTGATAGTTATGATGCTCTTTATGATTTGTTTGCTTGGGAGCACTTGTCTAATAACTGTTTTCCAGAGCTACGCCAGCACCTTGTTGATAGCAAGATATCTAACCCTAGAAAACTTGCTGAGGAGGCGGACCGCTGGGTCAGTACCAGGGTCCACAAGGGTCCAGTGGGAGACTCAGCCAAAGGTGGGCAGGGTCCCCAGCAGAAGAGTGGGGGGGACAGGGGTAAACAGAGGGAGTTTCAGAAAGGGCCCCAAAGTAGTCCCCAAGGGAACCAAGGGAAGGGTTCCCAGCCTCCCCCTGTAAAGAAGCCAGAGGCCCGACAGGTAAACCTGTTCACAGGGGCCCCATGACCTGCTATGCCTGTAAGCAGGTGGGACACCGTTATTATGATCCCCAGTGTCCCATGAAGGATTCGAATGCACCGCCGCGTGCACCCCCTCGTCAGGTAGCGAGTGTAGCCCTGGGAGGGGATGAGATGGGTGCCCCCGGTGGGTGGGGTCCCGCAGAAATGTCCCTGGTCTCTTTAGGAGACGTGGAAATGGTCCCTCCAACCCCTCTGCCTAGTAACACTAAGAAATATAGGCAGTGGGTGACCATTAATGGCCATAGGGTGGAAGCTCTCAGAGACACCGGAGCGAGTGTGACAGCTGTCAGGTGTCACTTGGTGTCCAGAGAGCAGGTGGTCCCTCATGCATTCTACCCCGTTGTAGCTGCTGACAACTCACAGAGTAAGTGTGAGGTAGCTCAAGTTCCTTTTGAGTGGGGGGGGGTCTCAGGTACTCTTCAGGTTGCTGTGAGGCCCGCCATGCCTGTTGATTGTCTCCTGGGCAATGATTTGGAGGACTCCCCTTGGGCTAAGGTGGAGAGAAAAGCGCATCTGGAAATGTTGGGTCTGCCTGAGTGGGTGTGTGCGACCACCCGGTCCATGTCAGTTAGTAAGGGTGTTGATGGGGCCCTGGAGCCTGAAAGTATGGCCCAGGTCCCAACCGTGAAGAGAAGAGGCAGGGGGCGCGGGAAACCGTCCCCCATCGTTCCCGCGGTCCAGGAGGGAGCAGACCCTGAGGGGGATGCCCTGGAACCGACAGGAGAACAATTGGCCGAACTGGGAGACCTGCCCGAGCTGACCCATTGGCAGCAGGATGGTGGTCCCTCCAGGGAGGAATTTTGTGCTGAGCAGAAAGTGTGCCCTTCTCTTGTGGGTATGAGGCAGCAGGCCTCAGCCCAAACGACAGGTGATCAGTCAGGATCACATTGGATCTACTGGGAGAACGACCTCCTGTATAGCGAGCCTAAGGCTGCTGAGCCCGGGTCAGCCCGTGTGCTGGTGGTACCCCAGCGCTTCAGAGCCTTCCTACTGGGGTTGGCTCATGACGTTCCGTTAGCTGGACATCTGGGGCAGGACAAGACCTATGACAGGCTTGTCACCCATTTTTATTGGCCCCAGATGAGAAGGGATTCAGATATCCATTGTAGGACCTGTCAAACTTGCCAGGCAAGTGGGAAAAGTGGGCGGAAGCAGAAGGCTCCCCTCCAACCTTTTCCCGTCGTCAGTACCCCCTTTGAGCGAGTGGGAATTGACATTGTGGGGCCACTGGACCCCAAGACAGCCATGGGCAACAGGTTTATCCTGGTCTTGGTGGACCATGCCACCCGGTACCCGGAAGCCATCCCTCTCCGCACAGTGACGGCCCCCGTGGTGGGACGGGCACTGATGGGTGTTTTCTCCCGCATGGGGTTCCCCAGAGAGGTGGTGTCAGACCGGGGCACCAACTTCATTTCGAATTATATGAAGTCTCTGTGGAAGGAGTGTGGGGTAACCTACAAGTTTACCACTCCTTACCACCCTCAAGGTAATGGGCTGGTTGAGAGATTCAACCGGACCCTAAAAGGCATGATCATGGGTCTTGAAGAACCAATGAGGCGTAAATGGGACGTCCTCTTGCCATGCCTGCTGTTTGCTTACCGTGAGGTGCCACAGAAGTCTCTAGGGTTCAGCCCATTTGAGCTTTTGTATGGTCACCCGGTAAGAGGACCTTTGAGTCTGGTTAAAGAAGGCTGGGAGCAATCTCCCAGGAAACCTCCCCAGGATGTATATAGTTACATGCTGGCCTTTAGGAACCAGACTCGGCGCTTCAGAGATCTTGCTCAGGCAAATCTGGAGGCCAGCCAGGAAGAGATGAAGCGGTGGTACGATCAGAATGCCACTCTGGTTGAGCTTCAACCTGGTCAGAAAGTTTGGGTCATGGCCCCTGTAGAACCTTGTGCGCTCAAGGACAGGTGGACTGGACCATTTGAGGTTATGGAGAAGAAGAGCGATGTCACCTACTTGGTGGACTTGAAATCTCCCAGGAACCCCTTAAGGGTCCTGCATGTCAACCGGTTAAAGCCCCACTTAGAAAGGTCCGAAGTGGGCATGCTCCTTGCCACAGATGCTGGGATGGAGGAGGAGAGTGAGCCTCTTCCTGACCTCCTGTGTGCAAAAGAAAAAGATGGGTCAGTGGATGGTGTTGTCCTCTCTGACACACTGACCCCTGAGCAGCAGCAAGATTGTCGCCATCTGTTGGTGCAATTCCCTGATCTGTTCTCCTTAATCCCTGGTGTCACTCAGTGGTGTGTCCATGATGTGGACACTGGGGACAGCACTCCTGTGAGGCACAAGGCCTACAGGGTGACTGAAAAGGTCAGAGCATATATCAAGGAGGAGGTCTCCAAGATGTTTGCCTTAGGGGTGGTTGAGTCCTCTAGCAGTCCTTGGGCCAGCCCAGTGGTATTGGTCCCAAAGGCTGCGGCGCCTGGTGCTTCACCAGAACTTCGGTTCTGTGTGGATTACCGAGGACTCAATTCAGTCACCAAGACTGACGCGCACCCCATCCCCAGAGCTGATGAGCTCATCGATCGGTTGAGGGCTGCCCGGTACCTTAGTACGTTTGATCTAACGTCTGGGTACTGGCAGATCGCCTTGACTGATGGGGCAAAGGAGAGGTCTGCATTCTCCACACCAGAAGGGCACTACCAGTTCCGTGTGATGCCCTTTGGGATGAAGAATGCCCCTGCCACATTCCAGAGGTTGGTTAACCAGGTATTAGCCGGGCTGGAAGACTTCAGCGCCGCCTACATGGACGATATAGCAGTGTTCAGCGCCAGCTGGGAGGAACACTTGCGCCACCTCCAGGAAGTGTTGTTGGCCCTGCGCAGAGCAGGCCTCACAATCAAGGCCAGTAAGTGCCAGATTGGGCAGGGTTCGGTGGTGTACTTGGGGCACCAAGTAGGGAGCGGCAAGGTGGCCCCCCTGCAACCCAAGATAGATACCATCCTGGCTTGGGAACCGCCCAAAACCCAGACTCAGGTGAGAGCCTTCTTGGGTCTCACGGGTTACTACAGGAGGTTTGTCAAGGGGTATGGCAACATTGTGCACCCCTTGACCTCGCTGACTTCCAGGAAGCAGCCGAGACTTGTGATCTGGACTGACGCCTGTCAGAACGCCTTTGACACCCTGAAAACTGCAATGTGTACAGCACCGGTCCTCCAGGCACCCGACTTTTCAAAAGAATTCATTGTCCAGACAGACGCTTCAGAGCATGGGGTGGGGGCTGTTCTAGCACAGATGAATGAGGAGGGCCGAGACTTACCTGTAGCCTTCATCAGCCGGAGGTTACTTCCCAGGGAACAAAGGTGGAGTGCGATAGAGCGTGAGGCATTTGCTGTGGTCTGGGCGCTGAAGAAGCTAAGACCCTACCTGTTTGGGACTCACTTCCGGGTTCAGACAGACCACAGGCCCCTCAGATGGTTAATGCAGATGAGGGGTGAGAACCCAAAACTGTTGAGGTTGTCCATTTCCCTACAGGGGATGGACTTTACGGTGGAACACCGTCCTGGTACAGATCACGCCAATGCTGATGGTCTGTCCAGATTTTTCCTCCTTAGTGATGAGGACTCCCTGGGTGAAGGGTAGTTCTCCCCACATTTCAGCTGGAGGGGACACGTGTTAGACCTGGCATCATTGGCATGAGTCTCTCCTCCATTTTTTTTGTCTGTTTGCCTCCTCTGTTTACAATGTTTTTGCTGGATTATTGCTTTGGGCACTGTGCCACTGCTGATCAGTGCCACAGTGCAAGTGCTCCCTAGGTTAAATTGATACATTGATTGGTGTTACCATGATTGGCTTGGTTGACTTACTGTTCAGACCCTAGTCTAGTGCACTGCGTGTGCCAAGGGCGTGTAAGTTAACTGCTGCTGGTGGGCTTGCAGCACTGTTTGTGCCACCCACAGAAGCAGCGTGTAAAATGTGTCTCAGGCCTGCCACCGCAGCGCCTGCGTGCAGTCCCTGACTGCCATGTCGACTTGGCAAGGAAACCTACTTGCCAGTCTCTAAACCTTCACTTTGCCACATTTCAGACACCTCTATGGTAGGCCCTAGGGCAGGGTGCATTGTTGGTAAAAGGTAGGTCATGCCCTGATGTGTGTGGCATGACCTAATAGTGAATTACAGCCATTTTCGTTTTTCACTATTGAAGGGCTACCTGCCTCCCATAGGCCAGAATGGGCAGACGGATTATTAACTCCATTATAATCTATCTGACTCAGGGAGCATGGTAGCAGGTCGAGTTTAGTATCCCTGAACTCAGGATTTAATAACACACCCTTTAGGATGGATGGTTTTTAAATTCTATGTTTGAAAATAGCCCTTTTAGAAAGTGGCTATTTTCTTGTCCAACTATCCACCGGTCTCTGCTGGTTTGGTGTGTGTGTCAGGGGCTGGGTGGCTCCAGAGGTCTGAATGGGTCAGTGTGGGGTGAATGAGGCATTTACACATAGAGTGAGGGAAGAGTAGCCTGCCCTGCCTGACACAATTCTGGCTCCACCTCCTGCTGGGCGACTGATAGCCCTGCTCCTGCCAGTGACAATACTGGCTCCGCCTCCTGCTGGGCGGCTGAGGACTCTGCCCTGCTCAGTGAATAGGCCAGGTGCCTCTGCCTGGCAACACCCACAACAAACCTGAGATGGGGGGAATTTCCCTGCTTGGACAAAGGGAACAAAGGAGAAAAGGGGTATAAGAGAAGGACCCCTGAACCAAGAACTCAGATCACTTCTGACAAGGAAACCTGTACCAAGGACAAGAAGCCTGCTGATCTAAGGACTTGCCTCCCCTTTCTGCCAGAGTGCTGTTTTGCTGTGGAGGAACCTGGAAGCTGCTTCTTTATTTTTGCCAAGGAACAAGGAGAGAGGAACTTGGTGTGTACTCTCTGAACACTTGCTAGGAAATCTCCAAGGGCTGGAAGAGTGCCAGTCTCCTGCTGAAGTCACAGGGCCAAAGGACTTCACCATCTGCTGAATTGCTGGAAAGTGAGTTTCCAGGACACAAGGGAAAATCTGCAGTCTCGACGCCGCCGACGCCGCCGAATCCAGCTCGACACCGTGAGTAACGGCTCCAGTGTCCCGAGCCTTCGACGCCGGCCGCCGGGCCCGAACGACGCCAGCAGCAACGCCAGTGAGCAGTGGGTATCGGCCCCGGCTCCAAGTGACCCCGTCTCGACGCCGGTATCGACGCCAGTGAGGAGTGAGTATCGGCTCCACCTCCAAGCGACCCCGTCCCGACGCCGCTGCTGATCGCATCGACTCGACGCCCTTCTCGACACCGTGAGCGCTGCTCCGGCCCGACATCCCTCGACGCCGCTGCGGATTGACCCGACTCCGAGGCACAATCGACGCCGACCTCGACGCCGACATCTCGACGCCGTGGATCATCGATTTCTTCATTTCTCAAGGTACTGTACTTGTGGGGTCTGTTGCAACTCCAGGCTCGACGTAGCGCTCCTCGCGGTCGACGCCGAACCTTGGGAATCCTGTAGACTCGACGTCGTGTGACTCCCGTGGGAGTTACATTGTTGCCAACGAACTGTGTGTCAGAAGAATACGTGACTTTGTTGCTAAAAGAACTATTTGCCAAGAAGAAACCTTACTTGAACTATTATCTTTCCTTCCAAAGAGTATTTATTAAGACTGTGGTATATTTTTGTCGTTATTTGGTCTTGTGCTAAGCCTTATATAAAAATACTATTTTTATAATAACTTCTGTGTCGTGTCCATCTGTAGTGTATTCACTTTATTACTGTATGTGGTCATAAATGCTTAACACACTGCCTCTGAGATAAGCCTGTCTGCTCTGCCAAGCTACCAAGGGGGTAGCAGGGGTTATCTGAGTGTGTAATCCCCTTGCCCTGACTAGAGTTGGTAGGTCCCTATTTGTCAGAAGTGTATACCTCTGCCAACTAGAGACCGCCGGTTCTAACAGAGGAGCTATGTTGTTGGCTTCCTTTCAGGCTTCCAGGAACATTAATTAGTGCTTGGTTAGCAAAGCCCTCCCCTGCCCCAAGTGCGCTTACACAGGCCATACTTGTAAAGAAGAAGGGCCTACACTGGGTCCTCAGTTAATTTAAATTCATGTAGACATAACCTCCTCTAGATGCTGGTCTTCAACGACCACGAGGGGGCCCAATCAAACAGCTGGGCAAATTATATCTTTATTTGGCCCCAGCTGAAAACCAGGAGGTTTGGATCGGATTGAGTTTGAGAGACGAGTATAGCAGGTTACAGAACATGACTCTTGTATCTAGAAATATAATCTCTCTACCTCTAAATAACTTGTGCACTTCAGTACGGCAAGGCCTGATGACGTCTGAACACTTGGAATGTTTTAACCTGCTGCAAATCATGATAGCAGACATCTGTGATTTGCGCCTACATTGTATTCCTGATTTGGCACAAACAGAAGTTTGACTCAAAATAATATTACTGGCTCCTTCATAATCAGGGCCTTATTGTACAAAACTGTTGGTTAGTTTATACTGGCATAAAAACATTGGGTTGCACCTGACCTTCTGCAAAAAGTTTGCTTTTCAATAAAGCAGCCCAAGCTCATGGTTTTGATGCTATGATGATAAACGTTTATTAGAGGAAGAATTCCCCCCCCTTTCAAAACAGTCATAAATCCAGCTACTGTATTTGTGTTTTTTTATTTATTTAAAAACTACATAAAGTGTTGTGTGCTCACTGTAGAGTTTGCCAATATAGTGTGAAAACCACCTACCTTATTAGAGTCACCACCTTGCTCTTTGTAAGAAAGCTTACCCTCCTACCAGAACTTGGCTTTAAACCCTTCGCTGCCAGGCCCCCGCCCACCACCCGCCACATATTTTCTTGGCTATTTGGGTAGTTCGCTCTTAGGCTCTCAGAACGTTAAAGTAGCCATGCCAAATTTGCGTCCTTTTCTTCTAACATCCAGAGGATTCTAAAGCTACCCAGGGTTTGTTGATTCCCCTAGATGGGACCAAAAAATTAGGCATAATACAGCTAAATGTTTTTTTGGGGGGGGGGGAAATGGGGAAAAAGTGCAGAAGAAAGCGTCTGTCCCCCCCCTTTTGATAATGGTATCAACAAAGGGTTTGTGGTGCTATAATCACCATCTTCCCAGCTTTCAGGAACAGGCAGAATTTTGTCAGAAAACCCAAAATATCTGGGACATAGGAAAAATAGGCTATTTTGTGTGCTTCAACCTCCTTTCAATTAGTGGTAGAAATGGGCAGGCAGACCGTTGTAAGTTATTTCTAATAAAACAGCATTTGCTTTGATAGCGTGGTTGTGAGAAAGACATTTAAATCTGCATTTTCTTCCACCATATAAAGTGCATGCGTGCTCACAAAGTAAATTTTTTTTCATAGATGAATTATTGAAAAAAAAGCAAACCGTTTTCTCGCTGCTGCTTTAAAAAAATATTAGTGTAGACTTCATGCTAGCCACGCCTATTTGCTTCGCCATTTCTAGCTTTCTGTGTTGTTTTTTATTTACTGACCACCTCAAAGAACATATCTTCTGCAATGTAGAACTGCAGATGACACAACATTGTTTGTGCTCTCTGTTGTTTTATGTTTGACACTAGTATCTGCTGCGCAGAGTAAGCTTGTTTTAACATGTTGTTGTCCAGTGCATTTTCTGCACAGTGGTCACGGGCTGCTAAATCTGTTCATTTTTTAGGGGTATTCACTTGGATTAAGGCACTTGTCTTTGTGTCTGTGCGTCAAAAAGCTTTGTGTCCATAACTGTTTCCTGGGGCAAGTATGTATTCCTGGATTTGACTGCAAGACCCAGTGTGTAGTAATTGTATAGCTCTTCAATCCCTGGCGTCACAGCGCCCAGGGTAATGTGCTGCATGGCTAAACACTTACAAGGCCCAAAGGCGAGACCTATTGGCAATGCCAATGCTTGTTTGGTTCTAGGTATTGCTCAGCGACAAATTAAGGAAGTAGGAACTCGGCTACTGTTACTGGAAAGATGCTTGGTGCAAGGACCAGATCAACTATCCTGTCCACCAGAGATGTTTATGGGTCCTGTGGGACGAATTCCCCGTTGATACCAATGTGAATGTTTTTACATCCACAAGTACAAATAGAAGCCACTATTGTGTGGATCATTCAATGTATTTTCATAGGACACCATTATCTCTAGATGGAGCCACACAAAATGTCACAAATAGCCAGTGGCAGCTGGTAGGGAACGGTGGTGGTGGTGGGGGGGAATATGGGGGGAGGTGTTAGAAAATAAAAACCGTACCTGCTGGTTGCACCGCCAGCCGCCGCCTCTCTGCAGCCTCTCATCGTCACAGGGGAAGCAACCGGGCTCCTAGGCTCTCTAAGCTAATCACAGTGCTGCAATGCAGCATTGTGATTGGTTTCCCTAAGTTCCCCTAAGTCAATCACAAAGCTGCATTGCAGCTTTGTGAGTGGTCTGAGTGCTGTGGTTCAGCGCTCGGACGGGGACAGGGAGCCTGTGCATTTTCCCCACCAGGCTGTGTAATGAAGTCTGGTGGGGAACATGCAAAGTGCGCATGAATGTTTGGCTGGCCCAAGACGGCTGGTCAAACATTAATGCGTACTGTGAGTGGGCAAACCACTCCTCCCTTGGCCTCTGCTGTGGCCAGCCCCGCCCCTCCCCACACCGAGGAACTGAAAAAGAAAATGATAATAACGCGTTTCGTTATTGTCATTTTCTTTTTCCTCTGCAATGCCTTAAAGCAGTGGGGCGACGCTCCTCCGCCTTAGGGGAGGAGCCGCCCCTGCAAATAGTACACCACACGTCATGGGTGGAAATTAAAGCTTCTTATGCAGATGTCGAGGAATTATACAAGGGGATGTTAGCAGACCCTTTCTTCTGTAGGCTACATGTAAAAGCCCATTGAACTGATATTTGCTCAATCAGTCATCTACCATCTCTCTCAGAATAGCCTGGTAAAAGGCGAACCAACCACTCTTGACTAGGAGCAGAGCACACACTGGATGAACCATTTGCCCAGCACTGTATGGTGATCTGCTGCTGGATGTAGTTGGAGGTATGGATTATGTCTCACATTGCCAGTCGTTGAGTCCACTAAGAAGAAATGTTAGGCCACAGAAAGTCACAAGGGGTAAAGTTTCACCGCATTCACAAACGTGGGGAATCCTGTCCTTTCTTGATTTATTTTTAACCCCCCTGATCCAAGATGACTTCCCTGCACGATGCCTAGTGCAGACTGCATTTTTCAACATCTAGTTAGACTGCAGTTCAAATCCAGAAAAAACTGCGGTGCATCCTGATCAGAGAATAGCTGAAACTGCAGTCCTGAATCAACCACGCTGTTCAGTGTCGAGTGTTATAGTAACTAGAGCACACAATGCCTGGTGCTGTGTGCATAGGAAACACATTTATACAGGTAACTATGGTGAAATGTTCAGGGTTCACCCAATTGCAAAATACCCGTGTTACAGTAACTATGTGCACGACGCCCTGGGTTGTCAATATAGATTACACCATGACCAGAGATAACTGTGAGGCAGTGTCTAGAGTTAATCACATTGCACAATGATCAGTGTTGCAATAATTGTATTCCATAATTGCTTCTTTGCACTTTATGAGCTTGAGCACTATATAGCTGGTAAGATCTAGGTAACTAAGACATAATCAGAACACTTTCGAATGCAAAGCAGCCCGGTGCTCAGTAGCTCAGCAAGAAGGTCACGGCCCCTGTTGCAAGCAAGGAAAATGACCCCTTTTACTGCTGTTAGAGTAGTAAACTATATATGTATGTATTTATATTATAATATGTTATTTATTCCCAAATGGTTATTATGCTTACAGTGATTGATTTCATATACCGTTTTTTCTTCTAGTGTTATAAAGTCATAATATACTTTTCACCCCCTTTTTCTCTTCCTTCCCCCCTCTTTTCCTTTCCTTCTCCTTCTATTTTTCGTTAATTTCACTCTCTTTCTTCTTACAGCATGTTTTATGATAACCATTGTACCCTTTCCCTCTTTTATAGTATCTATGTTTAACTGAGATATATTAAACTTATTATATATGCTGTTCTATTTTTCTTGGTTTTCAATAAACTTAAACTTAAAAAAAAGAGTGGTAAACTATAGCAATTATCAGGGGTCAATGGACTCTCTCCGAACTCTGGGCCCCGGTGCCACTGCACCTGCTGCACCAATGGTGGCTACACCCTGCCAGTGCTCACTTTATTATGCTGCATGTGCTGGAAACAATAGTGTTCAGCCCAACAGGGGATTAAGTTTGCTGCTCGGCCTTGGGAGTGGTTGTTTCTAAGACGTTGTGTGGGTTACGATAGATACGTTTATTTTGTACTGTACGGGTGACGTGTAAAGTCAGCATTTCATCTAAAAGAGTCATTGTAGAATGCTTGCTTAGTCTGTGGTTGACAAGGTTAGTGGGGTGGCATTATAGTCATGCATTTATCCAAAGATTACCCCCCTGAATTGTCTTTGGGATGTGGGGAATATGAGATAAAGTGCATGACCTCTAGGGCACCCTCTGTTCCATAATTCTGGACTTTCACCTTGAACTGTACGTGTCCCTAATGTGATGCGCTGATCTACATGAAGCATCCGGATAAATAAATAATTTCTACACAAAAACTGAAGTTGAAAGGCAGTTAAGGTTCATAAATATGTTTATAGTGGCTTCAATATTGAAACTAAAAGGTTAAGAATTTACAAATTCAAGGTGAATCCCATCTCGTGCTCCCATCACAATAAGTCGACCTTAACTTACACCTTCAGCATGGAAAAAACACCTGCTCATACAACAAATACACCCTGAACAACATATCATCACTATGTACATCATATGTCAATACCCAATCTTCATATATGACTTCACCCAATCAAGCAAACCTTCCTCACACATACATCTTCCCATTGTTATATGACAACACTACAACAATCATGCAGCTTTCAACCCAACATCATATATGATCGCAGAAGCACCCTTATATATGCACACACATGTAGCAGGATATAAACACATACACCCTTCACACAACCACACAGCTACATTCATATGTCCTCACCCAGCAATATACAGTTACAAAGCCAACAACATATAGCCACACACCCACCAAATGAAACACACAACCAACACACACAATTATATATCAAACCACCTACATTCATACATAAAAATACAGGCAATTGTTCTCACAACTTCTATGATATGGCAGATCAACATCATACTATCTCAACAAAATAAGCTTTATGTACCTCAGAGGATGGTATCATGGAAAATATAGCATAGGAATATCGTAGATAAAATACCGAGGGACAAAATATCGAAAGGTAAGTGCATACAGAGGAAGGATAGATTTGCAATGCTTAACTTCATATCTATGTCTCTTAAACATATATTTATATATATATATAGTTAAGGTACATATATGTAGAGTTAGTTATAGAACATCTATACATGTTTACCTTTTCATATTGTTCCCCTTGATAGTCTGTCTACTATATTAAGGTCCCACGACATTTTGGGGACATACCCCATAGAGCCACCATTTCCCAATTCTATATAGTGTAACTGCAAGACATTAATAATCCAAAGATATGTCATTTTACATATGATTGGTTCAAACCAATCTCATTATAAGCTTTCTCATATAATAACAGAGGTGGTGACACTGCCAGCATAATACACCCATACAACAATAATCACACACCAAATCTACTAGCAGCACAAATCCAAGCACATGCCATTATATATGCACATATCTACCAACATACACCCACACTCGTATTAAATAAACATTCACTATAATGCATCCACACATCCACCATTTTACAGTGCCCAACAGTGTAACTTCGAAAACTTTATTACACCCTCATGGAATCATTCACACACTTATAAACACAAACTTTATTAAGTGATAACAAGGGTCGGAGTTAAAGTTGCCTTCATAATTTGGGGTTGAGTATAAGGTGAAGGTAGCACCATGGCTTGTGAATTTCCTAACTTTTTGTTTTATGGTGAAGCCAAGAAGTAGTTGTCAATCTTAACTCTGTTATAACTTTATAACTTTTCCTTAGTGAATTTCTTTTGGTTTCTTATTATAATTATATATCTTTTCTCTGCAGATCGGGCATCACGTCAAAACCTATAAGTATTGGTGCTCATCCACCCAAGTAATGCCCCCGTAGTTTCCTCTTGGCACAACAAGTGATGCAAAGTAGCACAAATAATATCTTTGCGCTGAGGAGAGGATATGCAACTTTCCCACACAAAATACATTTTGCACTGGAAAGTGAATACCAATGTGTCACTTTGAATCATGTTGTATCATTTTGCGACCATGCAAAACCTTAGTAAACATGGGTCTATGTGTTGTGAAATTTAATTACATCATCATCATCATAGCATGGGTGTTGTTGGTGTGTGATTGTGGTTCTATTGACAGAAGACACTACATTTGTTGACACATGATAATGTCTTTGTTGACATATTACAGTGGATTTATTAGAGTAGGATGTAAATGTGTTGCCACACGATATAGGTTGTGTGGACGTATAATGGTTGGTATATTGGTGGATGTTGTTGACTGTGTGGAAGTAAGGTAAGGGTTGTATTAGGTGGTTGTGTGGATATATGAGGTGGATGAATGGCTGTATGGTGCTGGGTGTGTCAACATTTGGTGGGGAATGTATTGGTGTGTGACAGTATGTGTGCTGACATATGAATATGTGCTTTTGGCTTATAGCAGGGGGTGTGTTTCAGTATGATGTGAGCATGTTGGTATATGACAGCATGTGTGTTGATGTGTGACAATCGACTTGTTGTTCTGTGATGGTCTGTGTTTTGGAGTTTGATATTTTTTTTAAAATCTCTAATGTTGGTTGTTTTTGTGTATGATGGTGTGTGTGCTGGTATAAGATGTTGCTTCTTAAGATGAATGAAGATGTGTACATTGTTCTATCATCATACACCAATGTACCCATCTTCATTCGTCGTTTGTGGGTGTTAGCATAAGACAATGAGGGTACTCGTGTGTAATGTCAGCTGTGTGGATGTTTGTTTGGGATGTGCCAATGTATAAAGTTGGTTGTGCGGAAGTACAGTGATGGTTGATCTACATAAGAAAGCAAGTGTTTTGTATGACAATGGGTTTGTTGGCATATGACAATATGTGTAGGAGTATCATGGTGCGTGTGTTGGAGTACGATGGTGAGTATGTTGGCCTTTGATGTGAACTGTTTGTACCTATAGTTATTGGCTTGTTGGCTCGGTGTTCATTTTGTGAATTTCTGGTGTTGGGTTCATTGTTTATAAAAATGACTGGGTGAATATATAAGGTGGGTTAGTTAATATATGATACTGATTATGTGGAAGTATGATGTTTGGTGCATATGACTGTGTGAGTTAGCGTATTGTAGTGTTTTTTTTGCTGTACGGCAGAGAGGGTGTGTTGAAGTACAATAAAGAATGGCATGCAACCGTATATCTTCTATTTCAAGTGCCCTGGACCTGAACTCAGATATGGTAATCATTATGCTTATTACAATCTAGCATCCAAGGATGCTGGTGTATGATGTTGATTGTATGGAGATATATGGGTTTGTGTATTGACCTATGACGGGGTTTTGTGGCTATATGAGGTGAGTGAGAGGAAACTTAATGATGGCATTTCCTGAGCCTCCTCTACATCTCCACTTTGTGGCCCGGGCCCCCTACAGCCACTTTTTGGTGTCCTGCCACACTATAACCCCTGTATGCCGCCCTGCGTCATACCTGACATCCATTTCTGTTCCCATCGCCAATGCACTCCCTGTGTGCCCACTGCCATTCCTACATCCCTTTTTGTGCTCCTTTGCCCTCATACCCCTGATTGCCCTGTCATGCCTGCAGCCCCTGTGTGCCACTCTACCCCACCCTGATTGCCCTTTGTGTGCCCCAAGTCCTCTGCAGTCCCTACTCTGTTCCTCTTGCTCTTTTGTGCCCTATGTGTGCCCCTTTCCTGCATGCAACCACTTTATTCTGCCTTGCCCTGACCTTGCTGGCCCTCTGTGTCCCTATCTCCTAAAGCCAGCCCTTTTGTGTGCCCTGTGCTTGCCATGCAACTTTTTTATGTGTTACTAACGCACTGCAGTCCCCTCGCTTTGACACGGTGTGCTGCCCTGCACTGTGGGTCCACACAGAGAGTCTGCAGATTGAGCAAAATGGAATACAAAGTATGCCATGTTGCCCATTCTGCAGACTCTCAGTGTGGACCTACCTCCCCTCTTTTGCTCCGAAGTGCACCTGTAACCCTTCCGTGTGCACCTTGCCTCCCCTCTTTGTGTTCTCGTCCCAGCCCCTTCTGCCCTGTCTAGCCCCACAGGACCTCCACTGCAGGCTCCCTTCCCTACAGCTCCTGTGTGCCCCCCCCCCCATCTGCGTGCAACCTTTCACGGTTTTCTTGCCCCCCTTGCATCTGTTTTTTCGTCCTTGCCCCCTATGTGGAAGGGACGAAAAGCAGATGGCAATCTGTCCTATTCCTACACTCCCTCCGTGTGCGCCTTCTCTCCCTGTATCCTCTCAGTGTGATTCTTGCCTTCCTGCAGCTCCTTTATACTACCCAGTCTGTAACATTAGCAGATCAAATAAATCTAGCCTGTAATTTAAGATGAAAACCAGACTGGTGGAATATGCCAATTGTTTTTCAAACTATGTCAACATTTACAGAATTCATGAGAGCATTTTGAAAAAAAAAGTTGAGCCTGTTGATTAATGGGGTGTTTGTGTTATACCTCCCAATCATCAGGCTCTAGCTATGTTTTTTTAATGTCTCATGAAGTGCTCGAACTTCAGGGAATCTTGTTACAAAAATAGTGCTGGGGTCAGATGGGTTTACTATAAACCCCACAGGAGGGAGATTTGTCACCCATTCCCCTTGCCTTGTCCTTGTCCTGTGCTCCACCACCCTGCCTACTTAAAGGAGGGGTGGTGATATTTTGTTAAATACCAATTTGTTCCAAAAGCAGAGGGAATGCGTGTCTCATGCCTGACCACACCATATCCAACCATGAGGGGGGCTAAAACAAGGATAAGGTTTGTGAAACCCTATACCCTGTTCTCACTATGGAACAATGCAAAGAGACAGATGTGCAGTCATCTGCACCTCCCTTGCCCATACAATGCTGCAGGCTACATAAAAGCGTGTCAACTACCACCACTTCCTATGGCCTGTGACAAATTGATAACTGTGAGGAAAGTGGTGAATTATTAAATTTGGCTGCACAACGTCATCCTGTATTACACTCACAATACCGTCTTGGGTTCAGTCCGGCTTGTTTGCAAAACCCTTAGCTCTATCCTGGGTAGCCATGGCGTTGAGCCATCAGGCTTTAGGATAGAAACAAGTGTAAAGCATTTAGAAATACTACAACTGTAATAGGAAAGTCACTCAACACAAAAGAAGTTTGACACCAATTTATAAGACTAGATAATTTTTTTATGAATTTTTAGACACCAAAACAAACAAAATTGACCCGAGAGTTCTGAAGATATAGATTTTTCCGCAAAATGTAAATCATAGCTTTTCCTTCAAAAAGTAAGCAAGCATTTTCAACTACTGCAGTTAGTGTAAACTTTGGAAACTTTGTAAAACTATTATAAAGTTGTGTTCAGTTACTATGGCCCGCTTTGGGAAAACCGAATCTGGCATAGTGTAGGTCGAGGGGGCCAGCCAAGGCCGACTTTAGTACTGGTGGCACCCTGTGCGACAATGTTTGTTGGAGCCCCCCCATGACCACCTCACCATGGTTTCCCTCACTACCACCATTTGACAATGCCCCCCAAGTCACCATAACCACTGTCTCTTAGATTCATTTAGTTTTCTACCACCCCTCCTACCAGTTTAGGTTCTCAGAACACTTTACATCACACATACGTTTCATGGAGACAATCACACGTGTGTAAATCAGTGTATAGGAAATGTTACCTAAGACAGAGGACTACAATGTGTAGGAGTCACGTCATTCATACTGGTAGACAGTATCATTTAAAAGTCCTTGGTCTGGAAAAGCACAAATTAAGAATTTTAAATGCAACATCATTGTTAGGGGTTTTGTTTACTAAGAGTTGATTTCTACCCAAGTTAAACATTTTTGCAATAGGAAAGACTGGGCAAAAAACATGTAGCTGTAATATATTTCTTGCAGTTTGCATGAGCTCTTTGATGGCAGTTAATAGCTCACTCCTCTATGTTAGGATTTTAACTTTTAAACTGCAAGCAACTAAAGGATCTTGCTGACAAAAGCGATAACCCCTTGACCTACTTATAGTGTATGCAGAATGGGACAAGTTCTTTGCAGCAGGCATATTAACCTTCTTGGCTATGATGAGTTAAAACTTTCCCAGACAAAAGCTCGGGCCTCTCACCAGGAACAACATTAATCGCCGGAGTTATCTATCATGACATTTTTAATGATGCTTGAAAATTGCTCGGACAAGGAACGTGGCATCCGGAGCTTTTAAAACACTCCCCAAGTCAGCGCCCTAGAGCCGGCCCTGGGGCCAGCTAAGATTGGTAGGACAGTTTCATTGTCACCAAAGCAATCTCCAGTCCAGTTCCATGCTCCAAGGGTGAACCGCCATACACATCAATGGAGTGATCCTGATGCAAGGGATACAGAATGCTGAAGATGTTGTAGGATGCCGAGGATGCTGTGCGGTCGATGAGGGGCTTAATGTGCCTACTCCTCAGTCCACAGTCTTAGTCAAGCAGCTTGGGCCGCAGGAGTCGATATCCCTCAAAGCCCTGATGGGTTCAGGAAAAGTCCAGTTGCCACTGGACTACTGGTCTCCGGTCACAACGAAACAGGTTGTTCTCTTTGGTGGGTGGTGCTAGTGTGCTTCTTTGGGGACCAAACTACACCCTGACTTCTCTCCCGGGTCCAGCATATTCAATGCAACTTTTGAGTGTTGGGACTTGGTCTTCCAGGCTGCACGTTGGCAATCAGTGCATCAAGTGTTTGTGGCTACTGACTTGTGAAGGCGGGATTCTTCAGCTTTTGTTGCTCTGGTGGTGTAACAGGAAGTCAGCCAACTGACTATTGGAGTTCCTGTCTTTTGTCTGGGGTTCAGATGTTGACTTTCTCAGAGCAGGGCACCACAGGCTCAGTCGTCTCTTTACTAGCCTAGGAGCAGGAGGAGCACTCCTTCCATGGTGCAGCCTTTTTTTGCCAGGTCCAGGAAACAGCAGGGCAGTCCTTCTTTGGTCAACTCACCAGTAAAGACGTGGTCTGGGTGACAGGGGTGCCATATTTATACAACGAAAGTACTCTATGGATGTGGTGGTTAAAAGCCAATGGGCTACCAGATCCTCTCTCACCTGATGCAGCAGCAGGCTGGGAGAAGTTATTTATTTTTCCACACTCAGGGTGGCACAATACGTGCTGCATCCTGGAGGAACACATTCACTTACAGGCCCTGAGTGCCCTAGTGACCATATACTAGAGATATGTAAGTAAGTTAAAGTATGCCAATAGTCCAATAATCCAATCAAACATTACACTTTTATGGGTCAGAGCACTGGCACGGACACCTGATTGGCTGGCCTCAGTCCACTCTTAGAGTCAAAAAACCAGCAGCATCAGTTCAAAACATTGCGGGTGATGATGCAAAAAGAGGCATTTCCTTACAACAACAGAGTGGTTGTCTAGTGATCGGCACCAACAATGTGCTGTTCTCAAATTTGAGGTCAGATGGAACCTTCTCTTTCATGACCTGCAGGCTGAAGCAGTGAAAGTGTCACTGGTACTCACCCCTGCTGCCTGTTGCCAATTGGGAACAGGGTGCAACAGAATGGTGCATGCCAAGGAGGAGTTGGCCAGCTCGCACCCTGTGCTGCACCCTGTTCCTAATTTTATTTACATGACTTTTTAGCAATTTTAGTTATAACTTATATAGCAAGTTAATCCACATCACCAAAATCATATATCCAATGCAGCAACTGCACATAAAAGGCCCAACAAACATGAAAACAGTATCCTGTAGCTAGGATTTCCCCCACACATCGCTCCCCACATGCCTCAACACCTCAGTGCAATTCAACCAGGTTATGGTATAAGTCAAAAAGGGATTGCTATATAGATAGCGGAGCATTGTAATCAGTGACCTCAATCGGGCTCGCCCTGTTGGTATACCTGCCATGCTCACCAGAACCTGCAATATTTGTTGGGGCAGCCTCTCACCAGGTACAACTTGGAGCCACTGAGGAGTATGTTGGAACCTTTCTACAGAGAGGTTGTCAAGCTGGAACCCACCACTCATATTTTTTGAATTTGTGAAGTCCTCAGTTTTCCCCTTCACCAATGAGCAAGGTGAAGGGTATAAAGGAGATTCCCCCCGCAGTCAGAAGTTTTGGGGAGCAGTTCTGTCTATCACCAGTGGCCAAGGTAAGGATAGCGTAAATGAGAATTCCTCTCTACAGTAAGGCAGCGTCATGGGGTGATGGACAATTTTCACTCACAATGTGTATACCTAGGACTATATTTACTAAGAATTTGTGCCATGTATGTGTCACAAAAGTAACACAAAATCTTTTCTTAACAATTTACTTTCCAGTGCACAACTTGCACTGGAAAACCACTTGAAAGTAAAACAAAGCAGCACATACAGCGGCTTTGCATTACCTAGTGCCAAGGGGGCGTTCCATGAGTGGTGTGTGAGCTCTCCACTGCACCCACCCAAGGTTTTTGAAGCAAAACTCTATTTACTGAAATAAATAGACAGGGTTTTGTGACAGAAAACAGAGCCCATTTCAATTAGGGACTTTCTGGAGAAATGGTTTTATTTCTCCTTTCTTTTCCGACTTTGTATGTGTGCTGCATTGTACAGTACATGTACAAAGTGCAAAAAGTTTTAAAGTTAGTCTAAGCATAGTATTTTGTACTGGAAGTGTATCCTTTCAGTACAAAACCTATGCTGGACTCACAGGGACACCATTGCACTGTGATGCAAAGGTGTGTGTGTGTGGAGCACAGCAACAATTTCAGCACAAGCGCCAGGGTGAGGGGTGGAAAGTACCATATTTCTGCAAATATGGCTCTCTCCTGTTCTATCCTTCTCACGCAACCCAGTGCAGCATTTTTGGCTGCACCCTGCGTTGCATGAGAATTTAGTAAATCTGGGCGTTAGTGCATGGGTGTTAAGGCCAGGCACCACATATAACCCATCAGAGTGTAAGTAATCTTCTTGGTCACTGTTGCATACAAATGTGAAATCACACTTCAACAGTACATTCAATCTTCTTCGTTCCATTTTCTCACTGATTTGTAAATTAAATATATGTAACCATTATACATGCCTTCAAGTTTACATAAATCCCCAATGCATTTTGTCATAACCTCTTAATAACCTCATAACCACTTGGAGCTCAGTGCAATACAAGCTCAAGTACTCAGAACTTGAGGTGTGAAACTTTGTGTTCCGAATATGGGAGTGCTCACGCTGGGTTTCACAAGGTTCCTTCTGCCCAGGTTTGCTACTCGCAGAAACCAGCTACATCAAGAAGTTGAGTGATCTGTCAATGAAGATCGAGCAAAGAATCAGGAAGATTCTCCTTTCCAGATTAGTTGATTCGCAGTTTGGATCTAAATTGTGCATTACATGGAAGGTGCACGGACAACTAGAACTCCTACCCGCAAATTACATGAGTATGTGAAACTTTTGACAACCGACTGTGAGATAGTGAACTTAATGAACAAACAAGAAGAGACATTTATATATTGTGCACCATATTGGAATGTTTTAAATGATTTAAGAACTAAGATGAAAACAGTAGTGCTGCTTCCATGAATGTTTGAATTTAAAAGAGTTACGGCGGACGCTTTTTTCAGAAGGTCAGTAGAAGTAGACAGATGACGGGATAGTGAAATTATAATAAAAAAGTAAACAAAAGCACTTACTTTGCGCTCACTGCATCGCCGACTTGGCGAGCACAAGGTAAGTGGTTTTATTTCTTTTTTCATTTTACTTTCATTATCCAGTCGGCTGTCCACTATCCCGACACGACCCCGCCCTACCACTCCACCGCGGTAACCTGTGCCACCTACGCCTGTTGTGCAATGGTTTAAGTGGCTCAAATCACATCCAGATATTTTATTGATTGGCTCAAATCACATCCAGATATTTAATTGATTAGCTTTACTTTGATTGTGCTGTAGATTACAAATTCCGAGTTCCCATTGAAGAAGAGTTCATCAAAGCTCAAAATGCCTTGGGTATTTACATAAACTTGAAAGTCTGGAAAATATTTTACATTTATAGAATTTGCAAATCACCACGAAACTTAATAAATGAAGGGTGAATTAACTGCATAAGTGTGATTGCACATTTGTACGCAACAGTAACCAAGAATATTAAATACACCCAGAAGGGTTCTTTGCAACCTTAATACCCACACACGCGATGACATACATTGATGAGATATAGCACAGCTAAGGACAATACTGTGTGGCCAGAGGCAGATTACAGGTGATTTTGACTTATTCACATTAATACAGCAGTCAAAAGACGATGTTGAAAGATGGCTTTTACTAAATATTAAAATCATTGATACTCAGTTTTCTCTTTGCAATATCTATGGCCCCAATGCAGTAGATCCGCCATTTTGGAATCACTTTTCTACTCTTTTATCCTCATGTTTGTCAGAAAATCTTATAGTAGGTGGTGATTGCAACCAAGTAAAAAGTCCCTTTCTCGATCGTCACTCTCAGACAAAGTTCATTCCCAATAAAATCATAAAGACTTTCAAAAAGCCATTGTCTCCATAGAGTTAGTTGATGTTTGGAAAACCTCACATCCCGATGTGTTAGAGTTTACTTTTTTCTCCCTTGTTCACAAATCACATTCCAGAATAGATTATATATTTGTCAGTCAGACTGTCTTCCAATTTATGACACATACTGAAATAGGCTCAATCCATATTTTTTTATCATGCTCCTGTCATAATAGATTTGGATACCCCTATTCATACACCTCATTCTCTTAGGTGGAGATTTACAATTCCCTATTGCCTGACAAACAATTTTAAATTTTTTTTCTGCAAATGTTTTATGATCAATCTTTCCTCTTAAAGAAAGATGAAATTCATTTGGGGTGCCTTTAATGCTACTGCTAGGGGTTTTATAATAGACTATGTCACAAAAAGGGAAAAAACACTCAAATACTCGGCACAACTCTTAAAACAAATTAAATCTTTAGAACATGAATACTTCTCTTAAAATCAAACAGATACCTTGTCTACAATTGTTAAAACTAAAATGCAATATAACAAACAATCCTAAGATAATGCTTTTGGTAGCCTACTTAAATGTAATGCTAAAATGTTTGGTGGTCGCAGCAAAGCAGGTAAATACAATTCAATACAGTATTTTATTAAAGATTAGGAACTCCTAAGAGGTCCACATAAAAATACATGCATAATATTACAAAAATAAAACATAGCAAAACTCATTCCACAAACCATCATACAATTATCAGAGGCCTGCATTGGCAAGACTAGAATTCCATCAGATAACATCAGTCAATATTATCAATTATCCCAATTCTCTAAATAATTAAGATTTTCAACAATAAAACCGGTTAGCTCACGACTCAAACAGAGGCCCAAGTCCTCTACTGTATAAGATAACATTTGTTTGGGACCGTATTAGACAATAGCGGGTACAGTCAATAATTTGAGCTGCAGCACTTAGCCATTTCGACAGAAAATCACATTTAAAATTAGCAGCATAGGGATTGAAGTAACAGAGCATATCCTAAAATGTGCAAAGGACAGTAAGTAGCAGCCAGTTCGTATACAAAATAAAGTGCAAAATTCAGCTTCGGCTTAAAGTTCAGTTTAGAATAGCAGCAAGAAGGAAGGACTAGCAGAGCATATCCTTTAGTGTACAAGGACAGTAAATAGCAACCAGTTCATATGCAAAATGGAGTCCAACATTCAGCTTCAGCTAAAAATTCAATTTGGAATTAGCAGCAAGAAAAAGGAATAACAAGCATATCCAACATGTGCAAAGAGCAATTCAATAGCACCCAGTTCATGTGCAAAATACATCCAAAATCCCAGTTCAATTAAGTTTTGAAATGATCAGCAAGAATATAGTGAGAAATGAACAAAACATATCCCTTTTGTGCAAATAGCAGTAAATAGCAGCCAACCAATGTGCAAAATACAGTCTGACAAAAGAGAAAATACTAATAGTTCGTAAGAAGATGACAGACAAGGGGGTTAACCACCCAGTTAAAAAGATGTGTAAAAGATTTAAACTATATACATAAACTCCTTAAAATGAATAGTTTTAGACACAATGCTAAATTTTTAACACAATTTTGTAAAAACATCGGCTGAACCCAACGATGCTGACTCGAAGCCAATGCTGAACAGGCAAACAAAACATGGTCCAGGGTCTGAATGCTCAATTTACACATATTACAAGTTTTTCCATTTTTCAAATTCTGGTGGCAGTTTGCTGTTGAGTCGTTTAGGGGTAAAAGATTCATACAACATAAAGTGAGCAAACATCGAGTTCCGTGTTCTAAATTCCAAAATAAATATTTTTGTGGAATTCTCGGTGAGTTTGTCCTGGCTATTAGCTTAAATCTCTCTTTAGAATTACAGAATGTAGTATCTCTATCAATGCTAACTTTGCCACTTAAAGTTTTTAAGAGAGATTTAAATACTAATGGTGGAAGGGTAATCACTGATTCTTCTTGTATGAAATTTTTTTTTAGTACCAATGACAAATCACGATAAAAAGAGTAATTACCTGCCTTAACACCGAAGATTTCATGGGACATGACGCCTCTTAATGAATCTGGCTCGCTATTTTTTAGCTGATATCCCCAGCGTAAAACCCTAGATAAACCCTGGATATAGGAACTTATAAAGCCAAATTCCAGTCTAATTGCTGCCGTTGGAACTAACATGTTAAAATTACCAATTTTAAATAGTATCTAACCTTCAATCCTATCTAAAAAACTCCAGTCCTTAACGGGTATTGATTCACTCGCATAGAGCAGGGTTGAAGGAATTTTTGCTTTAACCCCTTCTGTGCCCCGCCCTTTCCACGCCCTGTGCCGGGCGTTTCATTAGCGGGCGGGGTTCATGACGAGATAGTCTCGTCAAGGGCACAGCGCAACCGCACTCCATGACGAGACTATCTCGTCATGGGCACTGAAGGGGTTAAACACCGTCAGTAAATGTAAAAAATTTCTTCTGCCCATAGCACTGTAAAAGATACACAGACCATTAGCGTGGGATGTAGCTTTACAAGTGCTATGTTCAATATGAAGTTTGTTCTTCGTACAACCTGCTATAAGTTTCAGGACCAATTTGCCACTTAAAATGACATGGTTTTCTACTTTTGTTACTTTTCATAATTAAGAATTTACTTTTAGAAACATTTATTTTCAGGAAATAGCCCACTGTAAAATTCTGTAGTGAGATTAGCTTTCTATTCAACCCAATAGCGGTAAGGTCCATTACTACTATATCATCTGCATATAAAAGACATACAGAAGGTCGGCTACTTATCTTTGGTGCATCCCCATCTGCTACAGCAAAGCAATCAGGTAAGTCCACTATATATAAAGAAAAAAGCAGCGGTGCTGACAAACAACCTTGTTTCAGACCATTTTCTGACGGGATTACGTCAGATAAATCTTGATTTTCCCCCATTAGTATCTGGCACCAGGTTTGCCAATGTAATGCAATAATTAAGGATAGCAGGGGTGAGGGCAATCCCAGTTTTTGCAATTTCCTCCACAGTAGTGGTCGATCTACCTTATCGAAGGCTGTTGAAAAATCTATAAAAGCCATGTATACATTTGAGTTACGAGAAATTGTGTATTTCTCCTCAATTAGTTTCAGCATGGAGATGTTTTCAAGAGTGGAATGATTTTTTCTAAAAGCTGCTTGTTCTATGGGGAGGACCTTATTCTCTGTCACTCATTCAGTAAGATGATCGAGGCTACTACGTGCAAATATTTTCCCTGCCGCATACAAAAAGGCTATTTGCCGATAATTGCCTCGGTATATCCTAGGGCCCTTTTTGTACAGAGAAATTAAAATACTTCCAGACCAAGATGGTGGTGTCTTCCCCTGGGCGTAGCAAAAATTAAACAGTGGAGCTAGATAAGTGGCCCACAAAAGTGACTCCTTTTGAATTACCGTCATGGGAATTTCATCAGGGCCCATTGCTCCCGAAGATCTCATTTTATTTAATAGCTTCAGCCACTTCATTAATTGAATTTACATAGTTAGATGCAGGGGTTTTAAACTGATCGAGTGCCGCAATGGTTAATCTGGAGGAATTAAAATTCTCAGAGTACAGTTCTAACAAATGAAGTTTCCATTCCTCTTCTTTTATGGGTATAGGGAGAGATTTCACTTTAGTGCCACAGCAATCGGCAATTATTTCACAGTACTTTTTAGAATTTTTTTTAGACGCTGCCTCTTTTAGCTGCATCCATGCACCATCTTCCTTTATTCATCTTAGGGAGCGTTTTTTCCTCTGGCTTTTCCTCTTTAGAAGGTTTAGTAAATTGCTTCGCTCGGACAAAAAATTCAGGAACTGGGCCCTCACTAATTTATTTATTTCCCTATTTATAGTAAGCAATGGATTAAAAAGTGACCTCCGCTTAACTGGAGCAGGTGTTAATTTACAGGATTTAGCCAGGAGACCTATATTATGGGAAAAGGCTTCGAGTAAATCTAATTGGGTAGAATCACACTCGACTGATATTAAGTGCTGCTGATCTCTTAAAAGTGCCGTTAAGTTCGCTTTTAATTTAGCGGTCGCTTGAGAATTCCAGTGAATCCTACCATTTGTTGCATTGAACCCTACTGATTCGCCTTTGAAGTTCCAGGGGTCTACCTTAGCACAAGTGAATCCAAATTTAAAACAAATCAACATATGGTCACTAGAAATATTTCCCAAGACCTCCATATTTGTAAGTTTACAGAAAAAATCTGCAGAAACAAATAAATAATCTATAATAGATCTCCCAGTTGGCGCCTTATGAGTGTAATTTGTTGGAATATCCTTTTCGAGTCTCCCATTAGCGATTATGAGATCTAAACTTCACAAACCTTCAAGTTATAAGACTCCTCTTTTGTCTGTCCTGCTTTTATGAGGAAATTGGGCAATGGGGATATTTAGGGCTTCGTTTTTTTCGATTTGGAAAATACCCTTATACTATGAGATGAGACTTTAGAGTTCAAATCACCAACTAATAATAGGGACCTGCAGTCTTCACTTTCCAAGGTGGAGGAGATAAAAATGAATAGATCTTTTAATAAATAGGAATAAGATGCATCTGGAGGTAAATATGCATTTATGATCAACAAGGATTCCAAATAATTCTGGCCATCCTTATGATCTAACTTAATCGCCTGAATTAAGTTAGAAGCATGCACAATTTCTTTATATGACCAGCTAAGACTTGTACTTAGCAAAATAGCAATACCTCCTTTAGCGTGACCTCTATTCACAGGGAGCGTAGGCCGGCTCAGCACAATTTAATCTTCAGTGGACCTGTTCTTTGTGATCCAAGTCTCTTGTAGACAAATTATATCGGCATTTTGTGCTTTCAAGAATGAAAGTTTGTTTTTAATAGTGTTTAAGCCGGCTGCGTTCCAAGATACCACATTAAAATCCTTGCTAGGAAGAGTTCCTACATTTTAGGCCTGGGGGTCTATTTGAATTAAGGACACCTGCAACCCAACTCCATTTCTTATCTTCCTCCTCTGGAGGAGGCACATGCTGAGTATTTTTCTCTGTATGGGTCGAAACCCTCCTACCTTCTTTACTGAGGAAAACCTGCAAAATACTCTCTGTCTCCGAAAAAGGTTTGCCTCTTACGGAGGTTTCTAGATCGATGTTAGGTAGCTTATTTTTAAAATAAAAACTCCACTTCTGGTGTCAAAACATCAATGTCACAACAGCGTAGTTTATCGCTGTGTGCCATTATCAGGTGGGAGATAGCTTTGGATGCAAATGTTACTCTTGCACCCCTAGAATCATTATATTTTTGAACCTCAACCAAAGCGACTTCATTGCTTTCGATCATCTGAAGGGCTGATATTTCAGCAAAGCAACCCAACAGAAAGGTCCTAGTCATAAATAATTCATGGTAAAAAAAAAACTAAAAATCCAGGCTATAAAGGGCAGGCTGTGAGCTATTGACTAGACTGGATACCTCTGAAATATTTTCATTGGGGTTATAAATGACATTAGTACCTAAAGAAGAAGCAAACAGAGAAGCATTGGGGTTCAAAATACACTGAGTGGAAGGGGGAACAATTGTATCTAAAATCATTGCATCTTGGGAAGATTTAATTAGTTCACTTGAGTTCAGAAGAGAGGAACAAGGACCCGATAGATTGAACTCTGTTTGTCCATCTTCTTTCTTCAGGACATTTGATTCCAGATTTGATGGTATGTTTTGGGTGAGGTTAGATTTGAAGCGTAACCATTATGTCCCTTTTTTATTTATCCTTCGGCTTTTTTCCCTTTTTTCCTTCTTATTCTTACTGGCATTGTTACTTTTGTTCTTGATAGCCTTCTCCTTAATAGGAGGGAATCCGACTTTTAGTCCTTCCTCTATAGGCTGCTTAGAAGAATTTACAGCTGTCTTTTGGAAAATAGGGAAATGTACTTGAGTTTGTATTTTCCGCCTTAGCTTGCGGGTGGGACGTAGGTACAACCACTGTAGCTATAGACCCGGAATCGAAGAGCTGCCATAAAGTAGAGGAATGTAACTTATCAATAATAGCTATATTTTCTTTCATTTTGGTTTTATTTTTTCTGCTAAAGAAAGGCTTACCAGCCTGGATGCCAAGTCCCACCCTTTAACTTGTGGAAGAGAGTCTGTTTCAGTAGTATATGGCTTGTCGGAGTCTTCCTCCAAAAGGAAGAGAATGGGAGATCCCCTCCCTAGATTTGGAATACTGATGGGAAGTACGCCAGTTTTGCCTGGCAATAATTTCTGTTTGGAGGCTATAAACTTTGACAGCGCCAAAACAGAGTCCAAGATAGAATCGGAGTTACTTACTGATTTCTCCATTAAGGCTAAGATGGAAACCAGCACTCTTTCCAGGCAAAGCAATGATTCTGATATCAGCATTTTTGACTCTGGATTATTAATTAAGGGAAGAAAGTTCAAGAATAGTTCAGGAGTTAATGAGCCCCGTGAATCTAATAAGCTTGTTCCACTGGGAGTGCTACAGAACAGTTGCATTTTACCAGGATGATCCTCGGGGGAAAGTGAAGTGACTGGAATAAGAATCCTGGACGATCCAAAATTAAGAAGGTGAGACATTTTAGGAGACTGATCTAGATTAATGTCAGGTAGCGTGAAATCTTCCCTTATGTGTTCTCCCGCTTTTGGCACTAGTTTCGGGATCAAAGACTCCATTTACAAGTGAGTGGGTGGTTAAATTTGCCAGCAAACAGTCAGCCACCCTAGATTCCGAGTGTTGGCAATCTGGAGACCATGCTCCCCCAATTTTGGGCGGTAGTAGGGAGGGTACTACTGGCAATGGTTTTCTGGGAATTACTTTAGCCTCTCCATGACCTTCATGCTCTTTTTGGGAAGACTCCAACATCCCTACTGATTTTAAACTTGTTTCTTTTTTTGGAAAGAAGGAAGGGATGGTATAGAAACTCTTCAAAATATTTATTTGCAGTGAGTTGTTCCTTAAAGGATTAGCTCTAGTTTTTCTGCAAGCTCTTGTGTACATCAATCTACCAGAGTGTAATTTTTTTCTTAGTTCTTATGTTACAAGGCCCTTAGCCAGGCCGGCCAGCACAGCCAGAGAGGAATAGCCCCAATGTGCTAGTGTGCAGATACACCGATGCGTAGCTCATGCAACACCGAGCACCGAGTTTCCACTCTCCAACGCACAGCTCGCAATCTCACAGTCTCATGAGCATAGGCGGGAGATTGAATTACTGGCTGCCAGCATGAGGCTTTAGGGGCACAGCACCTTCTGTCTCAGACACCTCTGGCACCTTCCATCTCCAGTAAATTTCCAACAGGTCCAACGGGGCCGACAGGTCTTTTCTCAGAGGATGGTTTGCAGTTTGCAGTTAAGATTTTAATGTTAACAGAATTTTTTACCAAATCCAAATCCAGGCAAAATCCAGAATCTTAGCAAAGTTGTGTCGGAGGTGGGGGACTAAGTGGGGAACAGACAGGATCCCAAACAGGATTTTGATGGTTTTGATTGTTTTGATGGTTTTAGTGATTTGGTAGTGGCTCAGTGGTTCAGTAGCTTGATGGCTTAACACAGGGCAAGGCAGAGCAAAGCCGAACTGCAGAATGGGAGCAAGGAGGGACCTTGAAACCTTCTCAGTTCTTCCTTAGCCCTGTATTTTGCTCAAGCCCAAGCACGTCACCCCCCCTCCTCACCGCTCAGCTCACCGCTCAGCTCACAGCTCAGCTTCTGTTTTGCCTGCCAATTAACTTTGTTAACTTCGTTTTCACTCAACTGTTCACACCGCTGTTCACTACTCCCACAGCAAAGTTCTTGTTCTTGTCAGCGCCGTGAGTCCACGGATCCATACGTTTTCTATGACTCTATATCCCTCTGTACCACCGCGCTACACTATGCGGTTAATTAAGAGCCTCACTTCTCTGACTGCACGCTGTGCCGTGCCCGCTGTTTACCTTCCTCCGCCTCAGCTGGGAGTCTGCACCCTAGCAGAACGTCAACCAGCAAATGACAGCGGCCTCAGGACTTTTTCTGCGGCGTGGCAGGCGGGGCACTCAACTCTCAGCGGGCTCTCTGTGGCACTCTGTGGCTCCCAGGTTCCCAGGTTCTCGGGCCCTTGGTTCGCGGTTCACCGCTCCCCGCTCACTGCTTCTCGGAAGCACAGCACGGCACGACACAAGCTCCTCCGCAGGTAAATACTTGGCTTATTACCTTAAAATAAAGAAGCAACAATGTAAGATAGCAGCCATAATAGACTGTTACGGGGTCAGACACATCAGTGATTCAACATTGCTAGAGTGTTCTACAGAATATTATACCGAAATATATACTTCAGAGTCCTCTCCCACATTAAGCAAATGGATGATTTTTTCCAATCAATCCCTAAATCACCGGAATGCATGGTAAATCTGTCCTCCCTTGATACCGCAATTTTTAAGCAAGAGATAATAACAGCCATCAATCCACCTTCTAAAGGATAAAATCCTGGGTCTGATGGCTCTTCTGTTCAATTCTACTCACAATTCAAACATCTTTTAATTCCAAAGCTATTAGTCCTTATAAACCACTTTTTAACTATAGGGCAGACACAAGGTTCATTTTCTCATGGCTTTGCTTGGTTTGCTTCCAAAAAAAGGTAAGGACTTATCTCAATGCAGCAACTATAGACCTATCACCCTCATGGACAATGATTATACATTTTTAGCTAAATACTGGCATTACGCAGTAATCAAGTTATCCCCGATTTAGTGGATTTACATCAGTCTGGGTTCGTGAAGGGACAATATAGCTCTGATAATTCCAGACCTTTCCTCAATATCATTCGTTTGGCTTCCAAGTTGCACTCCCCCTTAGCGGCCATAACTCTTGAGCTGAAAAAGCTTTCAATCTGGTTAATTGGGAATTCATGTTTGGAGCTTTGAAATGGCATGGTTTTAGTCCCTTTTTCCTCCAATATATTTGTTTGATATACCCTGAGCCTTCTACACCCATTTGGGTAAATGGCATTCAGTCCCGTTATTTTCCTCTTCTTAGAGGGACCAGACAGGGTTTAACATTATCCCCTCTTTTATTTATTTTATCCTTAGAACCTTTTTGGAAAATATTTGCAGATCCCCACATTTTTCAGGTTTTCAATTCATGCATATGAATATAAAATTCACCACTTATGCTGATGACATTTTGTTATATGTATCTAATCCCAACACCACACTTACTATGATTTTTCATGATTAAACAAATATTTTGCTATGTCAAAATACAAAACTTAATATAGAAAATTCAGAGATATAGACCTTGAATAAATATTGACTTCCTGACAAGTTCAAGATACCAGCTTCACATGGAATTCTAAGTACATTAAGGTGCCGATTCCGATCCGTAAAAAAAATTTACCGTCCGACTCGTATCCGTATTTTTTTATGTACGAATCGTACAAGTCCTGTACAAACGGCGAAGTACGATTCGTACGTGAAAAATACATACAAATGACCTCGGCAAAAGTCTATGAGACGTCCCCGGACAGTTTTACGTACGAGTCGTAAAACTGAAGTCCGAGCGCACAAGTCCGATCCGTACCGGCGTCCCCGAACACACAAGCGTATGGAAAATGCCCCGTACGGAGTGAACTTTGTACGACCTCTACCCCGGGTACACTTGTGCCCGGGGTATGAGTCATACGGCCCCCCCCAGCCTCCCACCCCTCCCGCGTACGTCCGCACCGTACCCCCACCCCGTATGTACGCGCCGTACCCCCAGCCCCGTATGTACGCGCGGTTCCCCCAGCCCCCGTATGTACACGCCGTACCCCCAGCCCCCTGTATGTACGCGCCGTACCCCCACCCCTGTATGTACGCGCCGTACCCCCAGCCATCCGTATGTACGTCCCGTACCCCCAGACCCCCATATGTACCAGCCGTACCCCCAGCCCCCGTATGTACGTGCCATACCCCCAGCCCCCACGTATGTACGCACCGTACCCCCTCCCCCGTATGTACACGCTGTACACCCAGCGCTACGCGCTGGGGTTACAGTGCGTACATACGGGGGTGGGGGTATGGCACATACATACGGGGGCTGGGGGTACGGTGCATACATACGGGGGGCTGGGGGTACGGCGCGTACATACGGGGGGTGGGGGTACGGCACGTACATACGGGGGGCTGGGGGTACGGCACGTACATACCGGGGGTGGGGGTACGGCACGTACATACGGAGGGGCTGGGGGTACGTCACGTACATACGGGGGGCTGGGGGTACGGCGCGTACATACGGGGGGCTGGGGGTACGGCACGTACATACAGGGGTGGGGGTACGACGCGTGCATACGGCGGGGCTGGGGGTACGGCGCGTACCGGGCCCCCTTTTCCTCGTGCATCGCGCCATACTTAGCTTTTCCGAAACTTTTTGGCTCCCGTAAAAATATAGCCGTGCGGATTGCTGTGGTTACGAATCGTACTTGCTGGTCCACAAAACGCTGCCTGACTCCGTGCGGACGTCGCGTACGCGCTGTCCAGGATCGGAATTGTATGTATTTTTTAGCCGCACTGTGTTTTTTATGATTCGTACGGAAATGGTATTTCTGTACGAATAGTACTTGCTGGTTTGTACGGTGGAATTCCCGGGTACGAGTCGTATGGAGAAAATGCTCCGTACGACCATTTGTACCCGGGTTTTACAGGATCAGAATCGGCGCCTAAATGTCTAGGTATTCTATATTCAAAGAATCCATTAAAAGGAATCTTACTGAAGTCCAAAAACTCAATATTGGCTGAGTGTTGGTCCCCTCTATACTATTCCTGGTGAGGCAGATTAGCCAAGATTAAGATGATGATGTTACCAATAATCAATTTCTATTTGTCCATGCTCCCAATTACACTTCTGCTTACATTTTATAAAAATATTCATTGTTCTTCTATCAGATTCCTATGGCACAAATGCAAGCCACAAATTTCACTAGCAAGACTTCAGCAATCCAAGTATAGTGGAGTGATCAACTTTCTGAATGTTAGGCTATACTACTCTGCCTTCACACTTAAGAACATTTGGACCTCTCTTTCTACCACTCTTCCCGATTTGTCGACAGACTGAGCCAATTTGAGCAAGCTCAGTTTACACCATTATCATTCAGGGAAGCAGTCTATAATAATCAACCCCGAAAAGCTTTTTTCTCACCCATACTTACTCATTCTAGTTCCATTGCTACACCTTTAATTAATAATTCTAATTCCGATCTAGAAACTATTGCACAAACTCCTATTTGGAGCAACAAGCACATCAAACTAACAAATAGAGTTTTCTCATGGAAATAATGAATATATAAAGGAATTACAACCGTAGGTAATATACTCACTAATGGATCCCTTCTAGATTTTCATCAAATTCAACAAAAATATGGAATTTCTTGTTATTATGCCACTCAATATCAATACCTTAAGACTCCTCTTCTTCAATTTCTATCTCAATCATCTATTCCTTTATCCCATAGTCACCTTTCCTCTTTTCACTTCAGATTTTTCCTCACAAATGAAAGCGTCATGCATATATAAGATTTTGAATTGTTCTTTTATACAAAGAGTAAAATCTACTATAGAACTACAATGGGATGCAGACTTTCACTAAGAATTTTCTTTTCACACCTGGAAAACTGTGTGGGCTAATATACACACTACTTCTCACTCAGCAAGCACAACTCAAATATTATAATATTTTTATAATAAATTGTACCTAACTCCCGAGAGTCTCCATAAATTCAAGCTTTCCAATGATACCAAGTGTTGATCAAGCCCTTACGGTAAGAGCAACCTTCTACATATGTTTTTTGAATGTGCCCTGGTTAAGAAATTGTGTTACTCATATGGGATAAAGTGAACAAAGTTTTGTCTATGAATATATCTTGGCAATCCCAAGGAATAGTCGGGAAGTTTATTGAATTGATCATTGCAATTTCTTTACAAGTAATATCATCAAAATGGAAAGGTACCACTAAAATTATTTTTGTTGGTTGGTGGAATTTGCTCTGTCATCATCACGGACTGGATCAAGCTAATGATACTTCTTTACTATTAATGATTAAGAAAGATTTATTATGGTTGCCACTCACATCCTATTTACTAATTTTGATCCCCTGTGAAGATTATCCTGATAATTAGGTTGCTATAGTTAATAATATAATGCTGTCAATTTAGTCAATTTATGTTCAGGTACCACATTTTGTACTATATCTTTTTCTTTTTTTCTGTTCTCCCATTTTCTTCTTTTTCTTTTTCTTTTTCTTTTTCTTGTCTTTTCTTTTCTTTATATTCTCAAACATTATTAAAATGCTTTTGGCTACCTAATAGTCTCTATTCTTCAATTCAAGCATTGGGGTTCAAAGTTCATATAGTTCAATGTTCTTAATTATTTTTCTTCTCCCTTTTGTAAAATTGTTAAGTTTGATGTCATATTATATTACATACTTATAATTCTTGGATTACTTATAATGTTTTTATCTTACGTAATGTCTTTTGGATTCTCTTTAATAAATCATTATTAAACTTAAAAAACAAAACTGCAGTCAACCTAAAGAAAGGTAGTGCAACTTTCCATGGGGATAGTAATTTGATACAAATTTCCCCACACAACTTTTCACGAGGTAACTGGGTATAAGGTGTAGTCTCCCTACTGCTCATCTGCACTTGGGTTGAGGGGGCATATCCCACCCAATCACATTCAATATTGTTTATTGATTTCCTGCCCTTGGGCAAGGTGGGAGAGCATGGATGACATCCAACTCCATGGTACTCACACAAGACTGGGTTAGGATTTCATTAACTTGCCCACCTTCGCAAGGCAAAGAGAGGGTGTGATAAGCCTCCCTGGTCCTGGCCTGGGTATTTATGTCTAAGAACTTATTTTATCTCTCTCAGATCAGGATGGAGAGGGCAGAAAAAAAGCCTGGATGAATAATGAAACATTGTTAGTTGTGGCCTGTACTGCTTTTATTTTTGCCTTTTCTCTATTCTTTATCAGCCTCATGCATCAACCCAAAATCCAGTCGGTAAAATACCTATTCGGTAATAGCTCCCGGTATTAAGTAAAAAATACCCAATCCCAATGCATCAACCCAAAAGCAGAAATCGCTATTTAAGGAATCCTTAAATAGCGATTCTTTAAATAGGGATTCCTTAAATACCGATTCCTTAAATAGCGATTGCATTTAAGGAATCCCAAAGTGAGATTCCTTAAATGCAATGCATCAAAGTTAAAAAATTAGCGATTTCGCTAATAGGGGGAGCAAATTACCATGAAGATGAACTGCATGGTAATTTGCAAAAACTTTGAAAAATGCACTTTTGTGCATTTTTCAAAGTTTCATGTTGCGCACACACATGCCCTTAGAGCATGTGTGTGTGCAACATATGTGCACATATCATTTTCAGGGGTGCAACAGGGTGTCCTTTTGACACCCTGGCACCCTTGAAAGTGCTCCCGCTATTAGCGATTCGGTAATACCGAATCGCTAATACAGACTGGCTTTACATTCATTCCTATGGGCCTCCAAGCCCATAGGAATGAATGGGTAGGTATTCCTTATTACCGATTCGGTATTACCGATTCGGTAATAAGGAATATTAAGGAATCGCTATTTGAATAGCGATTCCTACATGCATAGCCTTTTGCTATTCCTTATTAGCGATTCCTTATTTTTCGCTAATAAGGAGTCGCAAATGGCATTGTTGATGCATAGGCCCCTACATTATTTCCCTGCCAGTGTTTGTGACTATTGGGAGGATAACATATGTGAGTGTCCAGTTTATATATGCAAAGTGTGCAGGTGCACTGGGTCAACACATGGGCATTCATGAACTCTGAATAATATAGATACTCTGAAACATTGGCACTCTCAGTGTGGCTAATATCTCCAAACATTACTGAGAGGCCATCCATGCCATAAAATGAGGTGACCCTCCATTCAGATGATTTAAAGTTACAGGAGAAGAGAAACCCATCTGGGATTCTCATTGTAAAGGTGAGTGAAAGCAATTTTGAAATTGCCGTATAACTTTCTAATAGTTTGTGTAATTCATAACAAATGTATCAGTCTGTACAATAATCTCCTCTAAATTTTGTTCTCCAGATTTAGTACAAACTGGTCAAAGGGGAGAAAAATCATTTTGGAAAGATACATTGGATTTCATATGAAATGAGACCTTGCCTTAACTACAGGGCCTGTGTGATAAATAAGGTACATTCAGTTATCCCAGTCATTGGTTATTTCCATCTAACCATCATTATGAGGCATAGAAATGCGCTGTGGAAGATAACAGAATGTGTGATTATTATTTCAACCAAATTCCTCTAGTTTAAATTTGCTTCTGCTGAAAAGTAAAACATACCATCCGCTTGGAAAAAGGAAACAGCTTCAAGGCAGTGTGAGTTAACCAGTGGCTTAGAAATTTATCAAGAGGCAAGACTGCACTATGATTTCTAGGGCTAAAGGTCAAGTGAGTTATTGCACAATAAAGTTAATTTTTACAAGTAAAGTTAGGATGTGATTGCTAACTTTGCAATTACAAACTCATTACTTGTTTGAATAAGGTGTTCTTTTTAATCTGAATGTCCTCTAAACTCTATGAAACATCTCACTAGTACCAGATTAAGGAACAACAACCCCAAAAATATTCCAGTATTAAAAAGTAAGGAATTCTGTTGAAAAAAAAATAAATTTAAAATCCATTCAGACTAGTGACTTTTTATCCCTAATTATTTATCTGTTTTAAGTTTTTAAAGAACTTTTTTTCAGGTACTGAAATCACTTTGGAAAGCCATATGAGCTTTTGATGAGACCGCAAATGACCTTGGCCATTATTGTAGCACTTTCGAGGAATCTGTTGTTCTAATATATAGATGCAAGTACAGCAACAATAATAATACCGCCAACAAAAATAACAATATTCTTATTACTGTTACTATTTTAATGTAATGGTATATTTACTGCAATCATTATAGCAGTAGTCTTAGAAGTAATAGTATTGTTAATATCATTATTATTATTCATATTGTGATGTATGGCTCTGGTTTAGCGCCACTATAGTGAATGCCAAATTATAAATATGGTTATTCACTGCAATGATATAGCAACATCGGATAACAACCGCTTTCCCGCTGCTTCTGTGTCAAAAAACAATAGCCCGCGTCTCTGCCAGGTCCCTCTGAGAGCCTGATTGCGCTGTGCAGTTTTTCTACTCAGATAGAGAGAAGAGAGTACATCTTCGGGGAGAGAAGGGATGGGGTGGTAATCTCTTCGAGAGGTTTGGTTGGTGGCAGTAGGCCAGGTAATATGTTTTCCATTGTGTAGAGAGTGTTATGCAGACTGTCTTGAAAACAGCTTGCAATCACTTCATGCCCAAGAGCTATGGGAGACGCCTGTTTCCTCTTTCGCAGTATTCAAAAAATGAATCAACAGTAGCAGTTGCATGTCTTTCCTGGAAGACAAACAAAGGCTTGCAAGGAGATCCCATGCATGGATTATGATAAGGAGCTATCGCCAGCCCGGCATGCAACCCTATCTGGCCAGTTGCTCCTTGAAACACATCAAATTCCATTCATGACCCATCGCTTGGGAGATTTACCCACTCTGGTTCACCAGCCTCGATGGTTGAACATGTCCTCCAACAAATATATGTAGATGGTGCCATCAAGTACAACGGACAATACTTCACTATTTGCGCTGCACTACTCCCTGAATGAAGATCTCAGCTGCGCTCCCACTTTAACCAACTGGGGTTATGCAGGTGTAGGTAAGTCGTCATCAAGTGCTATAACGGGCTTAACATTCTCCTAAATATCCAGATTATCAAATTCTTGGTTGTGGCGATAAGAAGGCTACCCAATTTCCATGTAGGTGCCCACAGTGGCCCTAAAGCCTGGATACAATAAGAATGATGCGACAAAAAGACTGACAAGTCCATAAAGAACTTCTACATATACACTTTTGCACCTTGCACTTTGACAGTCTATTGTGGACGATGCAGGGGGTACTGGTAAGATTTCTTTCTTTCCAACAGTAGTTTGTTGGTAGGAGTTAAACTCCCAATTTAGGAAATCTTGGGTCATGGTGTTGTAAATCCTACCAATGGAACCTCCATGTTGGCAGCTCATGCACTCTGGCACTTTTTTGTATACTATGTGTCGATAATGCTAAAAGGCGCAAAACTAAATCTTTATACTGGCACCTCTGTACATTGGCACCTCAACACATAGACACCTCAGCACTTTGGCACTGTCCTTGACTTGCTTGTGTTTTTTAAAAATTCATATTTTGAACTTGTGTAACCTCTCCCGGCTGTCGGAATCTAGAAACTGTATATGAAACAAGTTGTTTTTTAATTGTACAATGTATTTTATCTATTGTATGTCGCAGACTTTTTATTTTATATCCATATTCCAGCTTCTTACAATTGTTTTGAAAAGGTTTTATTTAGCTAGGCAATAGAAACTCATTTGACTTTTGTCATGCATAGTTGCCTCATTATTCTTTTGCCCCTGGGTAGCAGTTGAAAGCAGGGGCAGATGATTTTGGGGACCATACAGAACATAAAATGATCGATATTGTAGATTTGTGAAAGGTAAATAGTGGGGAAGATTTTTATCTCAATTTCTGAGTTACATCATAGACAACCTGAGCAGTGCTCTCTCTTATTTGTGTCGCTCTGAACCCTTTGCTGAAAACCATCACCGTTATTCACTGTTACCCATCTTTAATTATATATGTTATTATTCTTGTTATTCTCTATTCTACTATTTTCTATACCACATTTATGTATAGGTCTGCAAATCTGTGGGATGCCTCTAATTAAGGCTGCAGATTCAGAAGTGTGAGCCCCCATGGCCAAATCCTAAAAGGCAAGGGTATGTTCCACAATGTGGAACTTGGCTGCACAGTTCCAACAAAACAGGAAGTAAACAACAGCCACCGTCAACCACCTGCTGCGATTCAAACTAAAAACCAAACTTTCGTTTCAGAACCTGCACTTTAAATTTTAATTGTAATTGTGAAGGAGCATGGGGGGTCAAGGCTGTCTTTAATTGGGTTGTGACAATCCTCTTCTCAAGACAGGGCTTTGGGGCTGTGCTGAAATGTATTGACTACAGTGATAGTCAAGTCCATACAGTAGCAGCAGGCATGACTCGCGGTTGGAGGGGCAGGCGGGTCGCATGGGGAGGGGTTTGTGCGGGGGCAGTTAATTTAAAAAAAGAAAGTTAACTTACCTTTACCGGCCGTGTCCTGCATTGTCCCTGCAACAGGAAGCAGCCCAGGCAGCCTTCCTCCCCTCCCCTAAGCCAATCATAATGCTACAATGGCAGTGTTGTGATGGGCTGGGGGGCCAACTACACAGGCGTCTATGGGGAGGCAATTTTCTCCATGTAGGCTGCATGCAGCCTACATGGAGAAATTGCAGAGTGTATATGACTGGTTTGGTAGGCCCTGGGGCAAGCCACTCCTCCCCTGCCCTAAAGCAGGACCGCCCAGCCGGCCGCCCCCAAACAAACCCTTCTGCTTTCTTGCAGTGCGTGAAGCAGAAACATAACATGGTATTTATAATACCGTTTTATGTTTCTTCTTCTCGCACCGCGAGAAAGCAGTGGGGCAACGCTCCTCCGCCCACATGGAGGAGCCTCGCCTGAAGTCCAAGCATTTCAGCATGATATTCCAAGAGTCAGGATTGTCAAGAATGCAATGCAGAGTCAGGGCGACAATGTTTCTTGTTAAATGTACCACTATGTTTTATAAATGAGTCTCTTACATGAGCGACTGAAATAGCTCGATAGCTGACAGGTAAACAAAGGGCTGGAATAGCTCGATAGCTGCCTGGTAAACCAACTGTTTAGGTATTTGTAATGAACTCTTCAATAATAACAGAAAACCCCTAGCTACATTGGTATTAAGAAGAATTGCAATGTTCACATATTACGAATTAAGACTTGAGGGGGAAAAGTCAGGTCTGGAATCTGATAAAAATGCATGAGATTTTGCTTTATGAACAGGGTTAGTCTCAAATTTCCCCTGCTCTTCTATTCATTTGCTTAAGGCTCATATGAGTGAGAATTAAGCAAATAATTGAGTATGATACAACGTTAATTATATATCCTTACATCCTCACAAGAGTTGTGGGGCCCAAGCCATATGGAGTGTGTCAAAAAATGTAGATATACCTGTTCTGGGGTTAATGGGTTCAAGGGAGAATAATATATAATCAGCAGAGTATCTTATTTATTAAACATATACAAGCTGTTATATAATCCTGCTACAATATAAATATCTATACCTCTGTTAGGGAAACCAGCTGCCTTGAAAGAGAAATCTTTGAAAAATTAAAATAGCCTGGGCACAGTGAATTTCCTGGCATACAGCCTTTTATCTACCAGGGGCCGTATTACAGAAGGTACCCGGGGGCGCAACAGGCATTTGAGCCCGCTTTATGTGCCCCCGGGGCACTTTGGTATTATAGAAGGGGGTGCAGATGCTTGTGCTTCCCCTTCTATCATACCGATAGGGCTGGCGCACTTAAAGCGCTAGCGCTATCAACAGATGGTGTTCCCTCATTTGATAGGGGAGGGCCCTATGCGAATGAGGGAATTCCTTTGACACCTGCGCCATATTACAGACACGGTGCCAAAGTCAAAGAAGACCTCAGGAGGCGCACTGACAGTGCACCATTTAAAAGGTGGTGCACTATCAGTGCACCCCCTTAAAGCAGCCCTCTGCCGGGGCTCCTCTGCAGGGGGGTCCTCTGCAGACAAACCCTTGCAGGCGGGCACTGTCATTGACTGCACCCGCCTGCAAGGGAATCTCTAATCCCCTTTGAAAATGCAGGTGAGTGCCGCCTGCACTGTGAAAACACGGAGCAGCTGCTCCGTGTTTTCACATGAATGTGCTGCCCCCAGGGCAGCGCAAGTTTGCAGCTGTCCCCAGGGCAAGTTTGCAGCTGTCCCCAGGGCAGCGCATTCACCATAATGGGGCGCATTGGCATTGTTAGCGCCTGGCGCACCTTTTCAAAGATGTGCTGGGTGCAAACAATGCCAATACGGCCTCAGGTAGACACAACATCTATAAATCAAGGTCTCCAACTATTTTCAAAGAAGATTTATTTGGAGCTCACTAACGGGAGTAAATGGGGATGATCTGCCCTTAATATTGTCCATCAGGTCTTTGGTACCTCAGCAAAGAAGGTTAGATAAATATATTTATTCACCTTATAAAACAGATAAAACTGTAATACTCTGTTGATTTGGGAAATGAGGGAGAGAGAAGGGCTAGGATCATATGACATTGCAAAGAAAAGAATGAAGGCAGTGGTTAAAATGAAGCTTTTTTATGAGCAGCACATGTACATCAATGCATGAGAGTCATGAGGATGTAAGGCACTGTGAGGAGGTCTATGAGAGAAAGGGAGAAAGAAAAAGATGGCAATGCTGTATGTTTGTGCTGGTCCCCACAGAAAACAGCAGGGAAGAGGAAGACCATCTTTGAGTTATTTTATTTTCAGAACACAGCTCTTTGAGGTGTCACTAGTCCCACAACCAGCAACAAAGCAATTGTTTGCTTGGAGTTGACCATCTTCAGGTAACAACATGAATATATTCAGATGTTTCCCATTTTGCCTTGCCAAACCAGAAATGCTAATTTGTTCTCAAATTAAATTTGTGAATGCACTCTTTTCAATTGCAAATTGCTCATTGTTTGTCCAGCATTGCACCCGGTGACCTTGCAGTAGACTGTCACACTCTGTGAGGATAAGAAAGCATAACAAATATACCACAATATAACACAATGTATTGTAGCACAACAGAAGACAACACAACATTGTAGAATGATCAGGAACCAATAAGGAAGCCTTCAAATCAGTGCACGAAGGACAACACAAATATGTATGTGGGTAATACTTGGCAATCTTTCTTTTAAATTCTGCAATGTGTAGCAGTGAATGTCAATGACATTCCATAAAATTAACTTCTGCCCACAAAGGAAGTAAACAAGACTCAAGAACCTGTAACTGATTGGTTTTGGCAGTTTGGGGTGGTTTATGTCATTTCTATCTGCAAAATGAGGTCCATGAAACACGCAAACGTCTAGGTTCCGGGGTGATCCAGGATGTTCTTGAGGTACTTGTCTTGTGAGAGAGCACCACAGTAATTGCCCAAATCGTATAATCTGCCCATTTCACAGGTTTTCATGGACAGTGAATTTGGATGGTTTTTGTAGCCCAATTTGGATCAACAGGTGAATTAAGGCAGATTACGCCTATTTTACAGTTTGTGAAATATTATCACCCATCCCTATACGTAGGGAGGTTTCCAGACACAGGAGGATCTTGCAGCTGGCATAGCCATGATACTGGTAAGTACATCATATCTAGGTTTTCATTTAGATTGAGCCCATTCCAATTTTGGATGTGTACACCATGATGGGCACCACATTTAATTTATTTGGCCGATGTTGTAGTAGTAGTGGTAAAGATATTTAAATGGTTATAAAAGAACACAGTACAGTCCAATATGTGTAGTATAAAATAACATTACATTAAAATCTCTACTATTAAAAACCTATAAAAAGGCATATGTACATATAAAATAAACAGTTCATCAATGGCCATAATAAAGGGCCAAATCGATTGGCGATCACCTATGAAACCAGACAGGCACACTTTCTGTTAATAAACAATGTAGGATAACCAGAGTCGCCACACGGAGCCCTCACACCGAGCAAAGAAGGTATGAAAGGATGCTAGCAGTTAAAATGTTACGTGCTCATGTCACAGTGCAGTAATTGGCCAACCATTTTACGCAGCCTTACAGCTGCTGTGATAAACTATATGCTGTGTGACATACCATTTCTATTTGCAGCAGTTGCAGGTGTAACAGAGCTGGTAGTTGTAGATTTCCATAACCCTGTCACCTTTGTAAATTTAATACAGTGAGTGTCCTTTACATCTTAGCCTTGCAATCTGAGTCAATGACCTAATTTATAGAAAATTAGGTCAGTTCTTAAACCGTCGGGGTGTGGAGTCACCTCATCAACTTTCCCCTTACTCAGCCGGTTTCCCAAATGTTGGGTTTTCTGGGAGTGTGGTGGCCCTTTTAACCTAAATCTGATTCTGCCGACGTGGCAGAAAAAAATTGAATCAAAATTGTAGAATGCTAGATGGTCCAGCATGTGATGATAGCATAGTGACTGTTGAGCATGTTTTGCTTTCCAAAGGCAAAACTTTCAAAGCAGGAGTTAGTGTTTGAAAAAACAAAAAGATCATTAACCCGGATGTGTGCCCAATAACCATGATGTGTGCTACCTATGAATGGGGAGCTCATCGATGGTATAAAGGTTCCCATGAAATCCCTTCATTGCCCAGTTGGTCATTTGGAGATCTGCCAGTGCTACCCCACCGAAAAAAAAGATTAGGCCACCAAAAGGTCGGGCTGCATTTATATGGGCCAAAGACCACAAGCAACTAGCCATTGGGACTTGCGTTAATCTAATGGGAGTTGGAGTCTCTGATATTCCTCTCCTCTCTAAAAAAGAACAAAGGAGTAAATTGAGATGCAAGGCCTCATTACAAGCTTGCACCCCAGTTGTCAAAATTCTGAGTGTAAAAGTAATTACCATACCATGATTTTTGTGCAACAAACTTCATCAGGTTAAATCTGGAGGACTTTGGAATGGTGGAATATTTTTTATTAATGCAGTTTACTTAATTTTCAGCTATGGAAATATAAATTCTGTGACTTGTAGCATTGGTGTTTACACATTATGGGACCAATGTGGGAAATAAAGAATAGACTTAATGAGGCCCATACTGTTCTCTCCTGTGAGCCAACAATTACAGGGTAAACAGTAAGGTTGATATGTTATGCTATGGTAAGTGATGTTATGTTCGCTCCACACTTTCGGGGAGATGTAGGAGAAAGCACAATCTCTGGCTTTAGTTTTGGGAATGTGAGGTACGTGTGCTAGTGAGAGTCTACTTGCGCAGAGGTGCTTAGGAGGTAGGTGGAAGTGTACAGGGGTGTTGAGGCAGGCAGGGTCAGTGTTGTGTAGTGATTTGTATGTGTGAGTGAAGAGTTTAAACTGAATGTGTTCGGTTTGTGGAGACAGGGAAGTTCCCTGAGTTGTGGGGTGATGTAGGTGCAGCGAGGTAGGTTGAGAAATAGTCTTGCTGCAGCTGTTTGGATGCTTTGGAGCCTGTTCAGGAGCTTCTTGGTGACTTCTTTGTAGAGTGCATTGCCATAATGTTCTCCCATAGCTAATTGAAGTTCTTTCGCATCATCCTCAGGATGCGGAAGTATGTTTAGGTCACTGCATTTACTTTGCCTGTCAGGTTGAGCTTGTCATCCAGAATGATTCCTACATTTCTGGTGTGAGTGGTGGGGGTAGGTGTGGGGCCTATGTCTGCTGACTACCAGGTAGAGTACCAAGCTGAGGATTTCCTCCTGCAGATCACCACTTCAGTTTTGTCTGTGTTGAGTTTGAGGCTGTTGGATTTCATCCAGGTTGCTACGGCGGTAATGTAGGTGAAGAAGTTGTTTTTTATTGTGGGGGTCTTGTCTGACAGGGAGAGTATCAGTTGGGTGTCATCAGCGTAGGGAGGTATATTGATGGTGTATAATCTGATGAGATCTGCCAGCAGGCTCATGTACATGTTGATTATGATTGGACTGAGAGAAGGTCTTTAGGGGACTCCACACAACGTTCTTGGCCTCCACCATGTATGGTGGCAGGCTGACTTTTTGTGTTCTTTCTGTGAGGAGGGAGCAGATCCAATTGAGGCTGGGTCCTTGGATACCTGTTTCTTGTAGTCTTCTGATCAAGGTGGACTGGAAGACTGTGGTGAAAGCCGTTCTGAGACAAGCAGTATAAGGACACTGTTTCTCCACGGTCGTGGATCAACCAGTCATTCTGTCTCTGTGATGGTGACAGTCTTGGTGCTGTGGTTGGTGCCACAAACCTGATTGCACGGTGTTTAGGAGTTGGTGTGTGTTGAGGTAGTAAGCAAGTTGCTTGTTGATGGCTTTCTCCATGACTTGGCTGGGTAGGATAGCAGGGAGATCGGGTGGTCGTTTTCTAGTTGAGTGGGGTCTGCCGAAGGGTTCTTTAGCAGTGCGTTGACCATTGCATATTTCCAGGCATACAGGAAAGTCGCATTAGTGATGGAGATGTCCAGGATGTGGGTGAAGACTTCACTGACATGGAAGGGGACCATATTGTGAATCTGGTGTGGGCAGAAGTCTGGCAGAAGTCCAGCAGTGCCCCATTGCAACATTTGCAAATCAAAATACATGGCCAATACACCAGTGGTGCTGCAAGGAATCTGAGGTGAAATTTACAATTAGTTATAGATTGCAGTTGCTACACCTATGTGGCTGTTAGTCACACAAAAATACAGTGGAGGGGGAATACTAAATCTAACCCCTCCAAAGTTCAACCGTAAGGGAAGTTGATTTAGAATGAAGAGGATACCGAAGTGTAAATGGTGTCCATGAGACTCTGTGGTAACAATCACAGTTATAAAGTTTGCTATCGGCATGTCAAATCGCTAGGGCACAGTAGTTTGAGTCTGCTACCTGAGAATGTGAGCCCTCCAAACTCCCATATCCTCAAAGTGGAATTGTTCAATTTTGCCTGGGGAAATGCAGCTCAATGCGTAATTGCATTTTTCTTCTTTTTACTGGGAAAATATTTTTCCACCCTGTAGAAATAACCTGCCCTAAAACTCTGTCATAGTTTGTTTGTGAACCATTCCCCTTCCTGTTCTAGAAGGGGAGTTACTCTAGGATTCTGCTTAAGTAAAACATAGATGATTTCCAAGTTAGAAGAGGGTTGCATAAGAGTTTCTGAATTCCAACAAACTCACAAGTTTGTGGGAGTTCACAAACATTCTAGGTAGATTATGCCGTAAGCAGCCCACACTTTACATGCGGTTATGTACTGCAGATTTCTTCACCACCACCTATCTGAAGTCATTCTGGGCATTCTGAACTGCTGCTAAGAAAGCTATTCCTAGCTGATAATATATGTTTGAAAAATTTAATATTGTCAGCCATGTAAGCTGCATAATAAATAAGTAGGATTTTCCATACCAGACACAACTTTCAGAGCAGGCGCCAACTACACCAACTACAGTACTGCAATTGCAGCTCATGCCTCACTTATATCTGTGGAGCTGGCGGTAGATCTCAAGGTCTACTTTTAAAATATTGGTTCAGTCTTCATAGGTAGTAATGGCACAGGCGAAACCATTTAAAAAGATGAATTCTCCAATCTTTTGAAACCTCCTCCTGGAGATGATAATAAGAAAATGACATCCAATGGAGTGATATTTTTGTAAACAATATTTATATCACATTAGCTGTGTCAGACAATATCTTTGTTACCAGTATTCTGACAGACTACCATCTAAAACAACCTTGTCATCTGTGTAGTGAAAATACCTGAAACCACACTCTAAACCCGCCTTTCGAATGTATGGAGTGCAGAGGAAAAATATTGGCTGAATGTAGGTAAATATTCAATCCTTCATCAAATCATCTATACATATTATAAGAAGGATCCACTGAAGATACTTAGATCGTTAGCACTAGTTTATGAAGACACATTTATAGAGCTGTCCATCAAAGTAAGCAGGCAGGTTCCTTACACCGATACCTGATAACTCTCTCATTCTAAATGATGCTAGACCATGGAGATCATCCTAAGGCCACCATCCTACTCTCCTCTGAACTATTTGCTCATGTGGTTGGCGGGGTTGCTGCTCAATAGTAATAACTCAATTGTTTGACTACTCTTAGTGCACTTGTAGGTGGACTTAGACTATTGACTCTATGCTATTTTGTCTTCTTTCAGCATACACACAACAGGAGTCAAAGCATTTACTCTGTGTGTGTGTGTGTGTGTGTGTGCATGTATTTGAAGTGTGTGTGTGTACGCATGTGTGCGGTTGTGTGTGTATGTGTATGCATGTGCATGTGCACACACATGATGTGTCGAAAATACACTAACTCTGGAATTAATTCACGGATTCATCAATAAAAATAGTGAACGAATGACTAAGAAATTAGTATTGAAAGTAGCTGACTCAGTCAATGATTAACCAACTTGATCATGTTCAATTTTCTTTTGCAAAAGGATTTACCATCATTTCACTTCAATAAAGCCCCAAGTTGCAGGTAAATACAATATAACAGTAGGTTTAAAAGAAAAGGTGCAGACGGATTTTCACTGGTTCTAGGTTCCCACATGGTTGTTGGGCACTAATTGCTGCCTATTGGCATGTTTAGGAAATCATGCAGTAAAGTTATTTTAATTTTTTTTAATTACCACTGGGGTTCCAGGGCACTCCATTTGGATAACAAGGTTATTCTTGGCCCAACTAACTTCCGAAGAGTTGCTTGGAGAAGAAGTCGACAAATTCTTCTGCTGGTGTTTGTAGGTTTGTATCTCAAATACATTTCAACACAATAATCACGCTCAACTCAATATCTGTCAAAGTTGTTACTTTGAGAATGGGTCTATATTGATAGATAGCTCAAACTGAGCAGTTAAAATTAAACACAACAAAGAACAGGCATTGACCTATGCAATAGGTCTGGCCTTGGCAATGCTTATTTTTTTTTATTATTTCAAGAATATGCCTCAAAAATAAAGAGAAGAAAAAAAAGAAAACATACTGTTGCCTGAATGCAGTGGCTATGCACTTGCTGTATTTGTGTTTTAAATGACCAATCATGTTTACTTTTAACAAAGCTGTATGGGTGTTTCCTGCCAGGCCTGTGTGCTCAGAATAAATATAGAAACTATTTCTAGCTTGTTTACACAGTAAAAAAGTATTCATGTTGATGAAAAGAAGAAGGGTACTATTTGGTTTGAACTACTGTAATTTTAGACCTAGTTTAAACACACAAGGATAACTAAACAAACATAAAAAGGATAAATTATGGGGGAAAAAATCATTGACTTGCCAAAGTGCTGGCCTACAAGCCAAGGCACTGATTTCAATTCTTTGCTTATTTTAAGGTGGAGGTGCACATGTGATCAGGAAAAACCTGTCATTTGCAGTGCAGGATAAGCAATGGCTGGAATGGGCAAATGTATTGCCCTATGTCGTATACAATAGTGCGAAAAGGCAAAATGCAAATAAATGTTAAACAGACCATTAGATGAACGGGGTGATGGAAAGCCCCTTTTTATGTGTATTTGTATGTATTTTTAAATGAATATTTGTTATTATATGAGAATAGTGAGAAAAGTGGAACAACTTGTGGGTTTGAGGCTAAGTGGCTCAGAAGCTGCAAAAAAAGACAAAAATCAAAATCCATCACACAAAGGTGAATTGGAATTTAAACGTCCAAAATACCATGGCTTCTGTATGATAAAAGGAACTGGTCACAAATGTAAATATAAGGATGCATCGGCTAAAATAATGGAATGGCGTATGAGATTACCCAGACACCACACAACGAAGCTGACTCAAAGTAAATCTGGGCGGTGGCGAGTTTTTTATCTCGCGCACATTCGTCAACGTCAAGTTGGCGAGCGCAACGAGGAAAATCCACTTCCTGGCGAGATTTTTCCTCATTCGCGATCGTCAAAATCAAGTTGGCAATCGTAAGCGTGTAAAATCAACCTCCTGGTGAGATTTCTTATTGTGAGTGGTCATGTATGCTCACAACCGCTCGCATTGAGAAACTGCCCGTTAACGTTAAGAAAGCTGCCGCTCGAGTAAAACTCTACTCAAGCGGCAGAAAGAAAACAGTGCCCGCTTGGCTGTGCATGGTGCCGTTCGTGATGATTGCACAGTGTGGACAAGCATTTGGCACTGAAAATCATAGCGAACAGCCTTTATCTAACACTCTCCCCCACTTGAGTTCTTTTGCACTTTGCAGAGTTCCGCATTGCAGAACTCTGCAAATTCCGCCCAGGCTTACTCAATAGATAGTCTGTCAGGTGTTATACCACAAGTTTGGGTCCTCTCTGTAAAGCCTCAGTACAACCTCCCTCATTCTAGATACATCTCAGGATGCCATTCTAGGACCAGCAGAGGCCCTCGACATGGGAGAGGTTGAAAATCTTGAGCTGTCAGAGAGAAATTGTTGTTGCTGTTGGTTCTGATGGCCCATGTGCCCGAGAGGATAGGACAGAGTGTATTTCAGTGACAGTCTGTGCTCCTGTCGAATTGACACATGTGGATCCTTTGGATGCACTTGACGTGCCTAACGCTGTGAAGGGTAGAGCCGTGATTGTGTCTTACCTGGCCGCACACGGTGAGTCCTCAGCTTCCTCTACTTATGGATCTCACTAAGATGTCCAGGATGGTACGTCGGAGTCCTCATTGAAGTTTTTATCAAATTCATTCAATGTACCAACCCCTACTGCCCTTCCTCCAGTGGCCAAGAGGCAGCAAAACCAGAAGTCGGTCAGGTCAGTCGCAGGGTTACCATCATCCCACCAGGACTTTGTTATGAACCATTTTAAAGCAAGAAGCCTGACACTAAGATGACTGAGGGGCTGGGTAACGAGGAGTCGGATAATGATAATGACAATTATGATAATGTCAATGCAGTACGGATGCGGATGGATGACAGAATGGGGTGGAATCATAGGAGCTAGAAGAAACTACAGTGGATGCGGCTATTCCTGTTTGGTCAAAGCTAGCCCAGCTCCGAAAGCAAATTGTCCTTTGGATGATGGTGGGATGGGTGATGTCAACGTGTTACCTAAGGACCTGGAGAGGCGCAATCTTGTTGAATCTGTGAAGCACTGTGTTGGCGTATCCCAGGGTGTATCTTAGAGCGGGGGTGGTGCTCCTTTTCATGTAAAGTATAGAAGGTTTGTTAACGATTCAATCGACAGGGTACCTGAGGCTATCTAAAAGAATGTTCCTGCTGAAAATGTGGTTGTCACTGAGCCCTTCCATTCTCCTAATGATAGTACCCTTTGTGGTCAGGAGAGTTGGAGCTATCAAGCTTATTTAATTAGATTATTATAAATTTATCGATGACACCAACTCTCAGGGAAATGTATCTGAGTTTGCACAAGACCTGTCAATGCTGAACCTTCTATCCTTTATGTAAGTAACCTTCCAGGGAATGCTAAAGCCCTTAGTATTGAATAACGCCCAACATGTTAAGCAGATCCATCTCTTTGAAAGCATAAGCGGAACACCAATGGAGGGGTCTAACAACCCTACCCTGGTAGTGGCGTCAAAAGGGTACATCCCAGAGGCAGGAGAGTTCTCTAGTCCCCAAGAGGCTATACCACCCACCTCTCATGTTGTTGGAGTTGGATACTTCATCTCGAAGTGCCCCTATCAGGTTCTGGACAGAGGGAGTATCTTCTGGAAGAGAAGGGTCCTGTCAAAGTTTAGTTTCAATCTGTCATGCTGAATTGGGGAGGTGAAAGGTGGGCCACTGGTAGGGGGCGCAGTGTAAAGCGTGGCAGAAGACAGAAGATGCATGGAGTGACATCTCCTAGGCAATCTCTTGAGTTACCCATTAAAGTAGCGCACCCTGTGAAGAGCAAACAATTAGCCACCAGGGAGAGGCCTTGTAAGACAGACCAAGGAAGCCTGAGGAAAATTCTAATGGGAGGAAAAGCTCAGGAACGGAAAGAAAGGAGGACATTGTGGGGAAAAGTAGGGCAGAAAGACTCCCCCTTCATTCCACATACCTTAATAGTAAATCTGGTATGAGAGAAGCAAAGGATGTCCCAAAAAGGCAAATCGGTGCAGGTTAGGAACGCTCCCAGCTCTAGGACACAGTTATTTTTTAAACCCCAATATAAGAGGAAGACGTGGCTGTCTGCTAGCTGTCCTCTAAACTGATCTAGGCTTCTGAATATTTTTGCAAATATAAAATAATTAAAGAATATTGGGGTGGAGCCAGCATGTGCACTGTGTGCCTCTGAGGAGGAGAAAGGTTTGGTTGAAGCCCCCGCACCTGCTCTGGTATCAAATGGTATCTGCCTATACGAAGGTGTAGAGGCTGAGTGGGAGACTGCCAGTCAGCGAGTGGATGGTGGTTGTCACCGGAAAACTTCATTTTTAGATGAACATAGTGTGTTAAAATGCAATCTGGTAATCACAACTAAGGGGCATATCAGCAACACCCGGCGATAATTATCGCTCAGCGCTCTTAGCGCGAGGATAATTATCGCCGGGTAACGTGGATTTTTATCGTTGAGATGGCATGCTATTAGCAACGCTTATCTCCGCAGCGATAAAAATCCTCACGCTAACTGCCTAACGTGAGATTATCGCTGGAAATCCAGCAATAATCTCACGCAATGTGGCGTTAGCTTGCTGATAGGGACTCACAAACTTAGCCATGATTTCCACCTTCCATAGGATATCATGGCTAAGTCAGTCCTGAAGCAGGCGTAAGGAAAGTAGCGATAACAGAGGTTATCGCTACTTTTCCTGACGCTATGCTTCATAGCGTGGGGCTTGATGATAGGAGAAATGTCGCTTAGCGACATTTCTCCTGTCATGTTAGGTCAGGAAAGCCCACTTTGCATCTCATTAGAGATGCAAAGCTGGGCGTTAGGAATCCTGACGCTAAAGCAAGGTTTCACTCGTTAGCGTGGCCTTGCTAATTAGGCGATAAAATTATCACCGCTTTTCGTCCGAAAACGGCCGCAAAATTTTTTATCGCCTGCTTGTAAATATGCCCCAAAATCCTTGGGTGCAGGACAGAGAACCGGTGCAGGTAGGAGCTAGTGAGAATGGAACAGGTCATAAGAAAGAATAGTGACAATTATATTTCAAAATTATAGAACTCGAACTAGGGCCATGCAAGACCCGCCTCACCATCCTGATGTGATTAGACATCCCCATAATTTCTGGAGAATTGAGGGCCCCAGCTGCCAATGGTATAGTTCCTGATATCTGTCAGTTGTGGGAGAAGTGTAACAAAGTTGCAACCTGCTTGTGCATGGGTACTTGCCTGCGTACCTTTCCTGTTTAACGATGTTGCGGTGTTGAATTAAATGGTCTGTCTAAACATATATGTTCCCTCCACACTGCTCCATACCCAAGTGTGAACTGTTGTACTTGGTTATTGATGTGAAAAATTGTCACTGAATTATCTTGATGCTCTCTTTATTGTAGGGGGGACTTCAATGAGAAATCAGCATTCAAAGTGTTTGATAATTCCTTGAACGAGCAGCTGTCGGCATTAAATATCCTGGCTGTTTTTTCCCAGCAAGTTTAATCGAAGGGGGTGTGAAGGTTCTGGCTTGCTCAGTCCAGCAGAACTAGATTAATGTTAACAGACAGTTTAATGACGATATTCCTGCTTCCAGAATATTGAATTATGGGAAACATTGTAAACACATTGACTACATGTTTTTATCAATTTACCAGTTCCATCTGGTAAACATTTTTAGAGGTCTAGGTTTAGGGCCTAGTGATCATTATGCACTTATGAAATTTGAAGATCCCTTTGTGTCTCGATTAAATGTAACTGGGTATAGGTTGATCATGATGGGGCATGTAGACTTTTGAGGGAAATCCCGATAGAAAATGGCATACGCCAGAGATGCATATTAGCTCCCATGCTGTTCAGTTTATTCATAGTGGACCTCCCCCAGGTTTTAAGTGCTACCCCTAAATTCTTTCCTAAGATCAGGTTAAGGAACACTAGTTGCCTTCTGTATGCAGTTGACGTAGTGGTGATGGATTTTACAGCCATTGGGCTCCAGTGCAAATTAAATATATTAAGCTCCTATTGCCTAGAAAATAAATTGACTGCGAATGTTGGGAGGATAACAACTCTGCTTTGAACAAAGTGGAAAAAGAGTTTCTCTTGGTTTCTAGACAATATGTGGCTGGAGCAGGTCCGGAAGAATAAATATTTAGGGATGATTTTTTCAGATGATTTAAGATAGGACAAACACCTGGCCAGTTGGAGGTTTACACTGTTGACTGAAGTGAGTAGCTTGAAATGATTTGACCCCAAATGTGGTAGTTGTACCTTTGAGCCATTAAGTAAAGTCATACTGGGTAAGATAATTCCTCAGGCTCTATACAGAGCAGAGGTGCTGGCAGTGGATACACATGTTACATGGGAGGGGTTCGAAGGTAGTATCTGTAAATCAGTGTTTGAGCTATCAAAAAAAGCAATGATTCAAGACAGGGAGTTGAAAATTATGGCCTAGAGTGCTCTGGCGGATGCATGGGCCCTGCGATTTTATTTTCTATAAAAAATGGATTCCCCTGTGATAAAGTATCCATACTAATTCTCCCTGAGGTAATGTCAATCTTTCCTGGTAAAGGGAATCCAGTTAAAGTTATTATGGAGCATCTAGATGTCCAGATATGCGCCTTGAAGGGGGTAAAGTAAAACAAATTATTCAAATAAAGAGCACTCTTAGGTGATGTGCTGGTGTTATGTTTCCGGGTTAGGCCCATGCAGCGAAGCAGCTTATTTCTTAAATTGTTTTATTTTTCACAATAACTTTACTGCTGTGACCTTTTGCACATATTTTAAAGCATAACAATGTTGGATTTGTTTCTCTGAAACTACAGTGTTTACACATCTTTCTTCGCACAACGTTATCATGATGCCTCGAACATCATGTACAAGGCCTCTTTATGCACTAGGTGCAAATGTCATTCTATCTTCATCCACGGGGCGAAGGAGCTAGCTACATATCCACAGCATCGCTAATCTACACCTACATCATATGGCTGCTTTCTATTATAAATAATGAGCATCCTGATAGATTAATATAGGAAGCACTTCAGCAGACACCAAGGATCCCTGCATGCTGAGGGTTTACCATGCAGTGGTCTGACATGTCTGTGAGGGGGTGTCCAATTCATGACCAAGACGGGCTCTTACATTCTCTCTCGCCATATAATGGGTTTGGTCATCCCTTGGGTGAATTCTTGACTTTACACCCACATACCTTCTAGGTACACTTATAGTAGGGTTTTGCAAAGTAGGAGCACGCCAGATTACTGCCTGGTTTATATGCCTGCATATATACACTGTTTTAGCACCATGGTGGAACTCTATCTACTATTTACGCTCTTGGTGCTTGTTGTCACTTTCATCTGCTTCTGTCAACTGATTATACCAGCACATGTATTCTATACAAGAATAACATTGGTTCACTAAATATATTGAAAACGTCCCACTGTGTATTCTATATACTTCTCTGAGCTTGAGTAAGCATAACTGACTGAGAGAAAAGTTCTGATCTGTTTCCATGATCCCGATGAGAGGTCTGGGTTGTCATGTTCAGTGGTTGCCAAAAACTATTAGTTCTCTAGTAAGGTCAGGGGGGCTTACGGTGGCACTGTGAGCTAGCTGGTATGTAGGCCAACATATTCTGCGGGGGTGCCCGGATTCAGTCTAGGCACTCTGCCCAAAGTTTATGTTGTTCAACAAATGTGCAGATCCAACGGATCGGTAGGAACTGCATGACACTAGAGAAACTAGCTGGAGTGAGGATTTTCAGTACTTGAGGAGCAACAGATTTGCTGTGCCCTTTCTATTATCCCAGGAGGGCCCTGACCTCTTTCCGTATTTATACAGAATCCCAGATAGGACTTTGTACAATGAAATTCTGCTACTGAGGGTGGGAATGGATGCTGGGTGGCAGATGACAGGGCTGAAAGTGCAGAGAGTCAAGAACCATGGCCAGTGTCCATGTAAGCGGGGTGAAAGGTATTTAATGAGCCACTATCTAGTGGACTTTGTATTTTCCTTATAGGAAAGGAAGAAGGTGCTGCCACCAGTTAAAAACAAATGTGGGATAGAGTTGAGAGACATGGGGTTAAATCTGGTATGCGGTTTGAGACATCAAGATGTAGGCATTTCCATAGGCCAATATTTGCGCAAGAATGAATCATTTTATGCCAGGTTTTCCCCACCCGAGCTGCTCTAGATTAGCGTCTATGGATACAGCAATGATTATTGATTTAACAGGGAAGATGCAGACTAAATTAAGAGGATACAATGGGTGTGAAATTGACCTTGAAACTGGAAAAATAGGGCTTTTTAGTAAGTACGACCAGGTTTAAGACTTTGGGAACTATGGCCTTGTACAATGCACCTAATTGGTTATAATTGAGACATTATGCTGCTTATAATACAAGGGGCCAATTGTGCTTATTCGAATATTATATGTATGTTTATGAAAGTGTGCTTCTGTAGATTTATCTAAGATGTGCTTTTAAAAGGGATTTTAAATATGGGTTTCCCCATTGCCGTTTTATGCTATGATGGCCTTGCAGAATGCACTTTTGTTATTTAAGTAATTGAAACTAGTTTTGTATCTTCATAGGTTAAACCGATGCACTCTTGCAAAGTTTGATGTGTATAGTAAAAAGGGGATGCTGACCCCCCTAAGATACACTTTAGGTGAGAAGGTATTTTATACACTGATTTACATTTGTTTTTAGGACTGTGTTATGTTGAGGAACTTTGATTTTCGATTGTGATCGTATCGACCCGCCATTTTGTGCTCCGCCGCCATCTTGTGTTGCCCTCACTCAGGCAGCACGACGATCGAATTCTTTTTCTGCTTTTTGTGCAGCTTCGTGTCAAAATTAGCCTTCTGCCTCTATTAGCTAAGCTGGTGTTAGGTTTGGCCGAGTACACTAATCCCTGTCTGGTTTTTCTAATCCCCGTCTCAACTATCTGTTGGTTCACACTATTCTCCTCTGACTTTATCTTATCGTCTGGCCTTCGCTGTCCTCTGCTAGCATTCTCTCGTTTCACAACTGTCCTCCGATACACACAAACGTATCTCGCCACCTCCAAGTTAGTTGTGAATCTGTTAACGAATTAGTTTGAAGGAGGGGTGACAAACACAGTTGAAGGAAAGGCTTATTCGAGTCATCTGATACTTTGTTTTCAAACCTTCCCTATTGGTGCTGTTCTGTTTTCCAACTTTTCTTATTGGCTCTTTTCTTTATGTTCTGGGTGTGTATTTGGTTAATGTATATTTCACCTATGTGATATATAAGACTGTGCGCCACGGAGTGAAGTGGCAGTCTCCTGAGAACCTACCTCGTGTACTTCTGGGACAACTGTACTAGCTGCAGCTAATAAATCTGATCTTTTACGCCGACAGAGTGTCCCCGTGTCTCTGTGTAGCTAAGCAGGAGAACCCAGGAGATTAAGGCGTACCCTGCGCCACCAGGTCCAAAAGGTTCTGGTTCTTCAATGTTCAGGTTGGATATATGTGTCTTAGACCCATTTATTGGAGATGTTATGAATATTCAATATGTATTATATTAATGAATTTGAAAATGTGTTATATTTCTGTAAGAATTTATATCTTGGAAATAAAAGAATTTGACCTGACTTGATCCAATCTGTAAAGCCCAGTCTTTTGACCAGATGTGAATATGTGTGCTAACACAGCCTCCTACTCATACAAGTGGGAGTGGAGACTGGCGCCTGTAGATTTGTTTGCTCTGACTTCTGCCTTCAAGTTAAGGGCAAAGCATTCTCTGCCTCTATTTGCTCATACATTCCGATTACTCTGGGACAATGGTATCATACTATTCATCCTTCTATAGTGTCCATTTTGACTAAACAAAAGGGTGCAGGCTGGTCCCTCCATGACATCTTCCTTATTTAAGATCAAGGTAGGATAAGGATTGTTTTAGTTGTGGTTTTAGTTTTAATTTTCACATACTTTTGGCACCTCTACTATCACGTCACAATGGCCAAACCTATATTCACTACATGTTGTGCTTCTGTGACATTTTATGTGCAAGTAAATGCTAAACTTGCAAAAAGCACTGGGTTCGCCTTGTAGTCACATTTTAGTGTGTGCAATTTAATGTGCTCACTATTAGCAGGTATAGAAATGGTAAACGTACACTCAGTTGACTATATAGCATATAGTGTATACCCATACCAGCATGGTCAACTGAGTGGCTGTAAGTACATTTTGCAATTGTGTCTCGTTTTGACAGTTTTTCACATCTAAAATAAAAAATTCACGCTGTTTGGTCCCCATCCCATTAAGAACTATGGGCCATATGTAGGTAAAAGTGAAATACCGAATTCTTTATACCGAATTTTACCGATTAGGTATTAAGAACTCGGTATTTCCGATGTAGGTGAAAAATCTGTATTTTTTACCGATTCGGTAAAAATCGGAAAAACAATCCCGAATCCTTAATACCGATCGGTATTACCGATCGGTATTACCGAATCTGTATTACCGAATCGGTAGGTTATTCAAAACACCAGCAATTTAGGAATCAGCCAATCATGTGCATCCACCCCACCTCCCAACCAAGAAGTGGCCACAACCATGCAGGTGCACTGAATCTGAACCTTCTGGAGAGGCTGGGAGTGCAGAGAAGGACAGAGGAGCCACTAGGAGAACTCTATCAGCTCTATCTGTGCAATGTCAGACAAGGAGACAGACAAAGAAGGTGCAGAGAGGAAGCGAAAGTTAAAGTTCAGCGAAAGGGAGCTCCAGGTCCTAATTGAGGAGGTGGCCAAACAACATTCTAAGCTGTTTGGCAAACAGTCCCTGCAAGTGGCTGAATCAGCAAAACGGAAGATCTGGCTGGGGATACAGACACAAGTGAATGCCATAGGAGTGACCACTCGGGAAATAGATGAGCTGAAAAAGAGGTGGTATGACACCAGGGGCATCACCAAAAAGAAGATGACAGAGCTAAAAAAACAAGCCTGCTAGACAGGAGGAGGAAGGAACAGAGTGCCTGCACTTACTGCTCTTGAACAGCTGGTGGAGTCCACCATAGAGCCGGACAGCGTATACAGAATCGGGGATGCAGACAGCTCAGCCAGAGCTGCCAACAAACAAGGTAAGAAGCATGCACACCAATCTGCGCCCCCCATTCCCTATCCCCATTCCCCAATGAGGCTGTGTGAATCCCACTCCAGTACAGGTTTTACTAATCCCCAGCAATGCATTCTGGGAGATGTAGTCAGTGGAACACGTATCATGACAGTCATCCCACTGAACACCAAGGCATGTGACACACATCAGTGATAAGCAAGCAGAGGACAGAAAGATAGTGTTCCAGGAATGACAATTTAATATTGCTACGTAGGGCTGCCAGACTAGTGAGCTAATGTACAATTTCTGTCCACAGGCGAGACATCGCGCAGGGCTGCACGAGACAAGGGAGGAAGGGCACCCCTGGAAGGAGAGAGCGGAGGAGGCCAGTGCAAGTAAAGACCACACCACCACCGCCAGCACCACCACCAGCATCACCACCACTGCCAGCATCACCACCACCGCCAGCATCACCAACAGTGCTAGCATCACCAACACTGCTAGCATCACCAGCAGCAACCCCATCGCCAGTGGCAAGACCCAGGAGGCATGCTGTTGCCACTCTACAAGAGATGAACTCGTCCTTGGGGGACACCAGGGGTGGCGAAATCTCAACTGTGCCAGTGGATGGCAGTAATGCAGGGTCGCAGTCCACCTCAGGGAGATCGCACACAGGTGCCAGATGCCACAGGCCCAGGGAACAAAGTCCACCTTTGCAGGGTGAGGACAATGGTGTATTTGCAGGGCTGGAGGCAAACATGATCAAGGTTCAGCACCTGCAAGGGAAGACAATACAGTCTGTACAGCGGCAAATGAGACATCTTAATTGTAGCATGCATGACATCGAGAAGGGCATCAGCACTATGAACTCCACGCTGTCTGAGGACATGAAGGAGATGGCGGAGGGCATGAAAGGGATGGCTGAGGGCATGAGGGACATGTCCCAGGCTGTGATGCTGCTGTGCAGCAAACTTGAGGGGGACAGGGTGACACGGCGCAGGGAGAGGCAGATGAAGGAAAACCATACAAAGGCAGTGAACCGCATCGCAACTGCCACATCTCTACTATGCAGGCGCTCTGTGGCCATGCAAGAAGGGATGCAACAGTGCAGCCATGATGTCTCTAGGGGGCTTGTCAAGGTCACAATTGCACTAGAAGTGCTACTAACAACTCAGGCTGCCAATACTGGTGCATGTGATGTGGGGGACGCCGAGGAGACCACCAGTCGCAGCAGCATAACGCCCCCTGCAACTGAGACCAGGAGGAGCAGCAGGCGACATGGGGCTGGCACTGGGAGCATTGCTAGTGAAGACAGTCTGCTGAGTGAGCAGTGCTGTGCGTGGCCGCAGGCATTGTTGCAGCCCACACTTTTTGTACTCTATTGGGTGACTTAACCCATGACAAGCTCTTAGCGTTGTCACAAATCGGACTGGCAAGTTTAGCCCTTTGTGTAGTGGCGTAATGCCCAGAAATAAAACTCATTCAAATGCAACAACTGGTTGTGTCTCCTTACTTACTCAGAAGTAGTTGCGTGTGATCTTTGCCTGTCTTTGTCTGCCATCTGGTGCTGGCGCCACTCCTGCTGCGTTGGACTCTGGCTCAGCAATTTCATCATCATCGTCCTCTGAGTCCGTTAATTCAACTTCTGTGCCTTTCTTAGTGGCAATGTTGTGCAGCATAGCACAGGTTGCAATGATTTTGCAGCAGATGATGGGTGTGTACTGACGGGCGCCTCCGCTTTTGTGGAGGCAGTGGAACCTGCTTTTCAATAGTCAAAACGTGCGCTCCACTACGTTGAGTGTTGTCTTGTGTGCCACATTGTATCGTCTCTCACTCGGGGTTGATGGGTTTAGGTGGGGAGTGAGGATAAATGACCGCACAGCATAAGCGCTATCACCTAGGTGAGAAAGAGAGTGCCATTAATCACAAACACTGACACATTAATCTGCTGTATCCATCAGGGTGTGTCACAATGATTTACCTAGCAGGTATCCTTATCCAAATTCTCCTGCAGCCAGGCGTGTGTAGATCCCACTGTTCTGGAACATGTAGGAGTCGTGGGTGCTCCCTGGCAATTTGGCAACAATGTCGGTGATTATGTTGGCTGCATCGCAGATTACCTACACATTTATGGAGTGGGTGGATTTTCGGTTTCTGTAGATATACTCAGTGGCTGCAGGTGGGCAGATTGGAATGTGTGTCCCATCAATGCACCCTATGACATGCGGGAACTGTGCCATTTGGTAAACGTCTGTCTTGGTTTTCAGCAGTTCCACCTTTGTGTTTGGGAAGCTTATGTAGTGATGCATTCTCTGCATCATGGCATCCAGGAACTTCTTGAAGAAACGGGACAGGCAACTCTGTGACACCCCACCGACTGCGTCTATCACCCCCTGGTAACTTCCAGATGCAAGTAGGTGTAGGCTACAGAGCACCTGCACATGTGGTGGTATGGCATGCGCCCTTGTTGTTGGATGGTCCAGGAGTGGGTTCAGGTCCCTTATCAGGTCCATGATGGTTTGGGGGTGTAGCCTGTACCTTTCATGGATCTCAGCCTCAGTCAGTTGGAAGAGTGTGATGCGCTGTCTGTAAACGCGCTCCTCCCGTCTCCAAATCCTCACTCCTGCTGCCTGTAGCCGTAGCCGCCTTGCAATTACATAGAAGGCCGCCATAATGATCACACTGTTGCATTTTGGGATTGCTTATATACTCTTCACCTGATTACCACCTGCTTTCATTCAGTGTTCATTACCGACTCCTAAATACCGAATTTCATGGAATTCGTATTACCGACTTCTCCTACATCTCTTGTATCGATTCTACCGTTTCTTATTTACCGATTTGGTAAATTAGGAATCGGTAATTCTGATTCAGTAAATTCGGAGTCAGTAATAAGGAATCGGTATTTACCGATTCCTTATTACCGATTCCTTCCCTACATCGTGCATGCCTATATACCAGTCAGTAACGGTGAAATATACCGATTTTCACCGTTACCGACTGGTATTTGGCCACCTACATTGGGCCCTATATAAGTACAACTCCTTGACACCAAGAAAGATGGATAGTCTTAAGTAGGTTTAGGACGTTAGGGACCCCTACACCCATGCTGATGACAGTGCACAGACCCAGATAGGGTATACTATGCATGAACATATTAACACACTGATAATTCCAGGTCGTAACTTACCCTCTTGTTTTTAAGATTTGCCACAAGGTAACTAATAAAATATTTTAGTGTTAGGAACATACAGCAGCAGTTTTCAGGAGGTTATTCTTTCAATGTACCATTCTTTGCAACTACCACAGCTTCCAAATCGTTTCCGAGGTACAACATCAGTACATTCGCTCCGCCTCAGCCCTCCTCTAGACAACCATGGTGTCACGGGTGAGGAACTTGCCTCGCTAATAGAGCAAGCCACCTTGCTTGTGTGAGTTCCCAGCATTCTGGAAATGCATGTCTAAAGCAGATTTCGGAGGGAAGAGCTTTGGTAACCAAGGGAAACATATTGCAGTAAAATTAAGGGAGAAGGCAGTCGGTCACCCTGGACAGCACTATGCAACTCATCCAGTTAATCCATTTGAGATAAGTCAGCAACAGAGTGTATAAATAACATTTTGCATAAAGGCTAATTTTTAAATCCTGAATAAAGTCCAGGTCTGCTATAAAGTTGTGGTGTGTCTGTCTTGCCGAAGATCTATGCTGTCACCTTCGGACTGTATGTATTCCACTGATGGAACCCAGGGATGCTCCTAGTCCCTCAAATGGGCATCCAAGGTCACTACTGCTGGCACTAAAGGGGACAGATACACACCCTTATGTTTTTGTCAAAGCCTCAAACATATTGCTAGGTGAATCTCCTGACAGATGTGATACTCATCGTGTGCATTGGAAGTTTGGGATCATCACTGTAGCAGATAGCCCATTGAGGAAGTGAAGTGTAACCTTGCCGAGGACAGAACAACCATTGCACTTTGTATAGTTCTCAACAAATCCCTACTTTTCAGAGTTGTGTCTGAAAAACAAAATTGAATGGTGAGCAGGCTGCACAAACATGGTGGCCCATTCGGCATGCTGCATTGCCAAACTTGCTTCAGCAATACCAGTGGAATCACTTTTTGCAATAGAGATCTCCACCTTCACGGCGAGCAACATAATTTGGAGTTTTGAGGGAGATGTGCTGGGGGACTGTTGCAAAAATCTAAGCATGATGTTTAAGCAAAGCCATGATAAGAAATATTTTTGAGAGCAGTGAAGCATTGGCAGGACCCATTTTAGGAGGCATGGATGGTGGTATACTGTTTTGGAAACCACATTTATTTGAGAGGTAAATTATAGGTCCCTACCAAAGAGCACATCCTAATTACATGCATTGGTCACAGACATTGGCCTAGTTCCTTGGGCCAAGTTAGACTGGCTAGGGCTAGATTTGCATGGCCCAGGAGTAGAATTTTAGTATTTTCAGGAATCAGGCAGAAACACTTATTCTACACCCACTAATGAACCTGAGACAGGCCTTTGATCACATTGAGAAGTTTACAAGGTGAATCTTCCAGCTTGAGGTCTAGTTGAATGTCATCAGTGTGCATATGATACCCAATCATGTATGAATCAAGAATGTTAACGAGGAGACCATGGAAGCATTACATTATGTTTGGAGATGATGCTTGGGGAAAACCAGAGGGGAGTGCATTCCATGGCTTCTTCCTTAGACAAAAAAGGACTATTGTGCTAAGAAAAATAATCTGGCCTTGCTGACCATGTGGAAACAAATGTTTATTTTGCATTCAAAGGGCAGCAAAGACTTCTGACCACTAACAATGTGAATCATTGATTTTCCCAAAGATATCCCCAGCAGCCTAGAATCTCTAATAAAAAGATGGAGCAGCAGGCTTTGCAGAGGGCTGTAAACCTTCAATGGCCAGAGAAGTGGCTGCTGTCATGTTCAAATCAATGAAACTGCTGATTGTGACAGTGAATCAATCAGAGCATTGGCAACCATCCCACCAGCTTCACACGATGCTGACAGGCAATCCCTAGCTGACCAACCTCACAAGAGGCCAGAGGCATTTATTTAAATAGTGTCCTGGATACACTGCCTATGTGCCCTCTTGAAGCACTAGTTACATGACACCATTGTTATCAAAGCTGGAAACTCAGAGCCAGAGTCCTCAAGGGCTTGCTTCAGAAAATGCCATCTCTTCTTTATCTCCTTTCATTCTCCTAGAAACACTCCTTATGAATTCTCACATAAGGAAGCAGCCTTTCAGGCCTAGAAACAAAACCTGGAGCAACAGGTTGCTAAAGCTATTCTTGTGTGTTTGTGTGTGTGGGGGGGTTCTTCGTTACTCCCTCCAAATGCATAATACTGGGCCTTCCTTCATTTGCATCATACTATATCAAGCTGCCGAGCACTGCTGGTATAAACTGTGTATGTGAAACAAGCCTAACAAATTAGAAGAACTCATCTCACCTTCCATGTCTGTTGAAAGACAATCTCTGATATCTCCAATTCTAAAGTAAACATCCAATTGCACAATTAATGTGGGGCTCTTTCATCGGCCCAGAGAGAGAGGTTTGTGGACAATAATGTGGGCTGCTGTGGAAGATGAAATAATGATTATTTTGATGTCTGCTACTTTTTAAAACGTGAGGGGGAAATGCACTCAGTGTTGCCCTCTTCGACATGGAAAGGCTGTCGGAAAGTGACATTGGGGGCCCCTAGCAGGGCCCCCTTTCCCCAGGCGCTCTGCAATGGGGCCTGGGGGAGCAACAACATCCCTGCTGCCTGCCACATGGTGCAGGAATGTTTCAAAACCTCAATTTCTCAATGGAAGCTTGTGCTATGGGGCTTTTCAATCCGCCGCACAAGCTTCCATTGAGAAAAGAAGGTTTGCGACCTCACTATTGTCAGTCCCATCAAAATATTGCGGTCGGAACCGATGACCTGAGTTCGGGCGGTTCCTTTCCGCAATGGTGTCGGGCGGACGAAAGTCTGCCCGACAAAGTAATATGACCCAGAGTGTTGGAAACCTGTAATAGACTCCCGACCACAAGTGCCTGCACAAAGCATTGACGCTTCCTCTTTTTGACTAGAATGAGTTACTAATCGTACACAATATCGAGGTAAACAATACAGTCAGACACAAATATCGTGTCAAAAAAATAGTGCACCAAAATATCATGTCCGTATACTTAAAATGAGAAGTACAGAAATATTGGAAACAAATATTGTTGACACTAATAATGTGCAAAAATATACAAACATAACGTTTTTTTAAATATAAGTAGCATTTAAAGTATTAAATATTAGATAATTTTATATATTAGGTTAACATAATGTAAATTAAATAAATTCCACTAATATTTAATCCAATATATAAATATAAAATTATATAAACACACAAAAGCATATGTTTACATATACATATGTGTTTGTGTATATTTAATATATATATATATATATATATATATATATATATATATATATATATATATATATATATATATATATATATATATATATATATATATATATATATATATACATATGGAAAAACCAGGTACGAACCGTCGGTCGGAGCGTTTTCTCCGTCCGACTCGTACCCGGGAAAAAAACATTACAAATATGGAAGTACGATTCGCACGGAAACACCATTTCCGTACGAGTCGCACAAAACACCGACCGACGAAAATATACATACAAATGTGATCCGGGGAAAGCGCCGACGTGACGTCGGGACGCTTTCAGGCAGCGTTTCACGAACCAGGAAGTACGAACCGCACCGACGTCACCCCGCACGGATAAAATTCTCCGCCTGCCAAAACTGCTGGTAAATCAGGACGACGCGCGCAATGAGCACCTGTACGCGATGGATAGCCATGGACCCGAACCTACGTGTCATCCCAGCCCTCATAGCAGTCCACCTGCTCTACAGGAACCGACGCAGACGCCGCAGAAGGTCAGAACAACACCCAGGGGCAAAGGGGGGGCAGGGGCAGGACACAAAACCCCCACCCAAGTCACAAATCATACATGCCCTGGACATACCTGACCTTCAGGGTCTGGTCACTTCGAGGGGGTGGGGGCGTGTCCAGCAACAGAAGTGGATGTACACGCGAACCGGCAACACAACAAGTCCGGTACGTACCGTACCCACGCCTTAAGAGCGTGGGTACGAGTCGTACCACGCCCACCCCTACATCACCCCAATAATGGCGGTACGGCCGTACCCATTTTCCAAAGGCCTGGGTACGGGCCGCACCCCCACCCGTGTATGTACGACGCGTACCAACACCCCAACAGTGCATGTACGGACCGTACCCCCACCTGTGTATGTAGGGACCGGACCCACACCCGCGTACGTATGTAGCGTACCCCCACCCCAACAGTGTATGTACGGACCGTACCCCCACCCGTGTATGCATGGAGCATACCCAGACCCGCGTATGTTCGGAGCGTACCCCCACCCGTGTATGTACGGACCGTACCCACACCCATCGTACGTATGGAGCGTACCCCCACCCCAACAGTGTATGTACTGACCGTACCCCCACCCGTGTATGCATGGAGCGTACCCAGACCCGCGTATGTTCGAGGCGTACCACCACCCGTGTATGTACAGACCGTACCCCCACCCGTGTATGCATGGAGCGTACCCAGACCCGCGTATGTTCGGAGCGTACCCCCACCCGTGTATGTACGGACCGTACCCACACCCGCATACGTATGGAGCGTACCCCCACCCCAACAGTGTATGTACGGACTGTACCCCCACCCATGTATGCATGGAGCGTACCCAGACCCACGTATGTTTGGAGCGTACCCCCACCCGTGTATGTACGGACCGTACCCCCACCCGTGTATGAATGGAGCGTACCCAGACCCGCGTATGTTCAGAGCATACCCCCACCCGTGTATGTACGGACCGTACCCCCACCCGTGTATGCATGGAGCGTACCCAGACCCGCGTATGTTCGGAGCATACCCCCACCCGTGTATGTACGGACCGTATACACACCCGCGTACGTATGGAGCGTACCCCCACCCCAACAGTGTATGTACGGACCGTACCCCCACCCATGTATGTATGGAGCGTACATGGCCAGACACAGGAGGGGTGGGTGCAGAGTCCTCCCAGCAGTGCCCAGACACAGGAGGGGTGTGTGCAGAGTCCTCCCAGCAGTGCCCAGACACAGGAGGGGTGTGTGCCTATCATTCCCAGCAGTGCCCAGACATAGGAGGGGTGTGAGCCTATAATTCCCAGCAATGCCCAGACATAGGAGGGGTGTGTGCAGAGTCCTCCCAGCAGTGCCCAGACACAGGAGGGGTGTGTGCAGAGTCCTCTCAGCAGTGCCCAGACACAGGAGGGGTGTGTGCCTATCATTCCCAGCAGTGCCCAGACATAGGAGGGGTGTGTGCAGAGTCTTCCCAGCAGTGCCCAGACGCAGGAGGGGTGGGTGCAGAGTCCTCCCTGCAGAGCCCAGACATAGGAGGGGTGTGTGCAGAGTCCTCCCAGCAGTGCCCAGACACAGGAGGGGTGTGTGCCTATCATTCCTAGCAGTGCCCAGACATAGGAGGGCTGTGTGCCTATCATTCCCAGCAGTGCCCAGACATAGGAGGGGTGTGTGCAGAGTCCTCCCAGCAGTGCCCAGACACAGGAGGGGTGTGTGCAGAGTCCTCCCAGCAGTGCCCAGACACAGGAGGGGTGGTTGCAGAGTCCTCCCAGCAGTGCCCAGACACAGGAGGGGTGTGTGCAGAGTCCTCCCAGCAGTGCCGAGACACAGGAGGGGTGTGTGCCTATCATTCCCAGCAGTGCCCAGACACAGGAGGGGTGTGTGCAGAGTCCTCCCAGCAGTGCCCAGACGCAGGAGGGGTGTGTGCAGAGTCCTCCCAGCAGTGCCCAGACGCAGGAGGGGTGTGTGCAGAGTCCTCCCAGCAGTGCCCAGACGCAGGAGGGGTGGGTGCAGAGTCCTCCCAGCAGTGCCCAGACACAGGAGGGGTGTGTGCAGAGTCCTCCCAGCAGTGCCCAGACACAGGAGGGGTGTGTGCCTATCATTCCCAGCAGTGCCCAGACATAGGAGGGGTGTGTGCAGAGTCCTCCCAGCAGTGCCCAGACACAGGAGGGGTGTGTGCCTATCATTCCCAGCAGTGCCCAGACACAGGAGGGGTGTGTGCAGAGTCCTCCCAGCAGTGCCCAGACGCAGGAGGGGTGTGTGCAGAGTCCTCCCAGCAGTGCCCAGATGCAGGAGGCGTGTGTGCAGAGTCCTCCCAGCAGTGCCCAGACGCTGGAGGGGTGGGTGCAGAGTCCTCCCAGCAGTGCCCAGACATAGGAGGGGTGTGTGCAGAGTCCTCCCAGCAGTGCCCAGACACAGGAGGGGTGTGTGCAGAGTCCTCCCAGCAGTGCCCAGACATAGGAGGGGTGTGTGCAGAGTCCTCCCAGCAGTGCCCAGACACAGGAGGGGTGTGTGCCTATCATTCCCAGCAGTGCCCAGACATAGGAGGGGTGTGTGCAGAGTCCTCCCAGCAGTGCCCAGACACCGGAGGGGTGTGTGCCTATCATTCCCAGCAGTGCCCAGACACAGGAGGGGTGTGTGCAGAGTCCTCCCAGCAGTGCCCAGACGCAGGAGGGGTGGGTGTAGAGTCCTCCCAGCAGTGCCCAGACACAGGAGGGGTGTGCGCAGAGTCCTCCCAGCAGTGCCCAGACGCAGGAGGGGTGTGTGCAGAGTCCTCCCAGCAGTGCCCAGACACAGGAGGGGTGTGTGCCTATCATTCCCAGCAGTGCCCAGACATAGGAGGGGTGTGTACCTATCATTCCCAGCAGTGCCCAGACATAGGAGGGGTGTGTGCAGAGTCCTCCCAGCAGTGCCCAGACACAGGAGGGGTGGGTGCAGAGTCCTCCCAGCAGTGCCCAGACACGGGAGGGGTGCGTGCAGAGTCCTCCCAGCAGTGCCCAGACACAGGAGGGGTGTGTGCAGAGTCCTCCCAGCAGTGCCCAGACGCAGGAGGGGTGTGTGCAGAGTCCTCCCAGCAGTGCCCAGACGCAGGAGGGGTGGGTGCAGAGTCCTCCCAGCAGTGCCCAGACGCAGGAGGGGTGGGTGCAGAGTCCTCCCAGCAGTGCCCAGACACAGGAGGGGTGTGTGCAGAGTCCTCCCAGCAGTGCCCAGACACAGGAGGGGTGGGTGCAGAGTCCTCCCAGCAGTGCCCAGACGCAGGAGGGGTGGGTGCAGAGTCCTCCCAGCAGTGCCCAGACACAGGAGGGGTGTGTGCCTATCATTCTCAGCAGTGCCCAGACATAGGAGGGGTGTGTGCAGAGTCCTCCCAGCAGTGCCCAGACACAGGAGGGGTCGGTGCAGAGTCCTCCCAGCAGTGCCCAGACACAGGAGGGGTGTGTGCAGAGTCCTCCCAGCAGTGCCCAGACGCAGGAGGGGTGGGTGCAGAGTCCTCCCAGCAGTGCCCAGACACAGGAGGGGTGTGTGCAGAGTCCTCCCAGCAGTGCCCAGATGCAGGAGGGGTGTGTGCAGAGTCCTCCCAGCAGTGCCCAGACACAGGAGGGGTGTGTGCCTATCATTCCCAGCAGTGCCCAGACATAGGAGGGGTGTGTGCCTATCATTCCCAGCAGTGCCCAGACATAGGAGGGGTGTGTACAGAGTCCTCCCAGCAGTGCCCAGACACAGGAGGGGTGTGTGCAGAGTCCTCCCAGCAGTGCCCAGACACAGGAGGGGTGTGTGCCTATCATTCCCAGCAGTGCCCAGACATAGGAGGGGTGTTTGCAGAGTCCTCCCAGCAGTGCCCAGACACAGGAGGGGTGTGTGCCTATCATTCCCAGCAGTGCCCAGACATAGGAGGGGTGTGTGCAGAGTCCTCCCAGCAGTGCCCAGACATAGGAGGGGTGGGTGCAGAGTCCTCCCAGCAGTGCCCAGACACAGGAGGGGTGGGTGCAGAGGCCCACAGCAGTGCCCATGGAAAGAAAAAGGGTGGAGTACCCACAGATCCAATTGCCACAATTGTCAGTCAGGTGCACAAAGACCCTGCAGTACATGTAACACATGTGTGCGAGGCTGGGAGTACACATATGCATACTGCCTAAAAGGGAACATGTCCACATGAAGTCATGTCAACAGACTACATACACAAGTACATTGATCACCAAGGATGCCACGAATGATGCAGGTGGAGACATCGCTCTGCATGCATGGCCAAAGTTGAAGGGGTCCGTCACACACCCAGCTAATGTAGACACAGCTCAGCGCAACATATTGGAAACACCCTTCAGGGAAGATGTCAGGGTACACAGAGGAAGGAACACACCTTGGGACAATTTCACCATGCAGTAACTGCTTACATGAACAAAGAAACTTAGCTAACACCTTGTGATGGCACACAGATACCAGGGTCCCCCCTATGACCAGCACACCACTACATTTCTGTCACACCCAACACATGATCACCACCCAAAATCATGGAGCAGCCCCACCAACAGCAATACCACAAAAGCAGTAGTGTTCTAAGGAAAAAAAAATGGCTTTATTCAGCAGTATCAAAAAATGTTTGGGTGGATAAAGTTCAATATTTACAAAGCCCATAGGGCAGTCCATTAGTCACGCCTGGATGGGGGACACAGTGGGACGCGTGTCCCCTAGCTTGCATGCACAGTTCAGACCACCCTGTCTTCCACAGGGGGGGCATCATGTGGGGGGGAAGGACCAGGCACCGCAGGGACAGGAGGGGCAAGGGCTGGCGTTGTGGGTGCAGGGACGGAGGACTCCACCACAGGGGGTGGGGCAGCGCCAAAGGAGGTGGTGAGGATGGCGCTGCACACGTCAGCAAGGTCCCCCAGCGTATCCCCTGCACCCGAAGGAACCACAGGCCCCAAGGAGGGGGGGGGGGGGCGGAGGAATGGGTCGCAGCGCCACTGGGGGAGGGTGTGGACAGGGGGGGGCACTCAACATCCCTGACCGGGGATTCCTTTGCCCGCTTGCTGGGTGGTGTCACTGTTGGGCTCAGGGACAGAGCGGCCATGAAGGAATCTTTGCTGGATTCGTGGCCAGGAGAGCTGAGGGGAGTGGATTTGGAGGGAGTGGATTTTGCGGAATGCGGACTCCCACTCTGGCTGCGTGACTTACGTTTGCCCCCCGACCCAGTGGGTGTGCCTACCTCACCCTGTGTGTGCGTGCCAGGAGGTGTGCGCTTGCCCTGCCCTGCTGGTGTGGTGCCTGTGTCTGGTGGGGTGCGTGCATGCTGACGTCTGGGTGTACGTGGGACAGGCATGGGAGTGGGAAGTGTGGATGGGGCAGGGGTAGGGGGTGGGACGTAGCGCTGCAGGAGACCCACTGCTGCAGTCAGTGTCGAGTCTATGGACCTCAGCAAGTTGCGTTGGTCAGACTGCGCGGCTGAAATGCCCTCCAAGTATGCCTCCATCGGGTTCAGCACTTGGCTGTGGCCATGGAGGACATTAAGCATCGCAGTCTGACCAACCCGCAACTGCCGCAGGATGTCCACATTGGTGGCAGCAGTGGAGACAGGGGCAGGGGGTGCGGTGCCTGGCAAGAAGGAGACACGTGCTGACCGAGCACGGCGGGAAGGGACACGAGCAAGTGGGAGGCCGGTGATCGGAATGGAGGGGACGGCTAGTGATGGAGTTCTGGTGTCAGCTGTGGGACCAGCCACCGCCCCCTCGGAGTGATCAGCCTCGGACCCGTCTGCGTCATAGTCAGTTGTGGATTGACTGGACAGGTCCTCCGCTGCACTCCCGTCGGCCTCCGTGCCACTCGATGTGCCAGACATCTCTGCACTGCTGGCACTGGTGCTCGCTCCCTCCTCACGGTCCGTGCCAGTGTCTCCCTCGGTGTCCCCCGACGATGCTGTGAGCAAGGTGAAGAGACAGGAAATAATCAGACACCTGAATACATATGTCACATGAGTCAAATCCACATAGGTCACAGTGCATAGCCTGAAAAGCAACATGAGTAACATCTACAATACAAGGCACATATGTAGGCCCTGCAACACACAGTTGGTTGAACCACCATGCCACTGACCAACTATGGAGAGCATGACACAATAGCAAATAACATGATATGGATTTGGACAGAGGAGCCAGGCACTGGGGACAATCCAGCACAGCATCTGCAGCACACAGCGTTGGCGTAAAAAGGGATGAGCAGGAACCATGTCTATTAACTGTAGGCACATGCTGCAAAGGCAATACTTAAAAACATGCCCAACATTAATGGGTCACTGCACCTTGAGTGTATGTCCAGACAAACATCACACACTGGCCAGACGTAGCAAGGAGACTTCAGGTCTAGACATGTAGGCCTTGCCCGCACTAACCACCCCCTACATGAGACAATTTATTGAGACACAGGAAGCACTTACATCTCTTAGTCTGGAATAAAAACACATGGCCTGCAAGAAATCCTGATTGGACACCAAATACCCCTGGTGCGCCGGTACAAATACATCATCTACAAATGGCCATCATCAGATCATTTTACCAAGACACACAGGCACTGGCCCCCGTGAGTATGAACAAGGGACATTTGGTCAGCCTGTACAGTGGACACATGTAGCAGAGTTTACGTAGACACAAATGGTGCCAGGGTACACTGGCACAGAGCACAACCTATGCTGTAGACACAGAGATTGTCGACATTTTTGGATTACACACATGATACCTAGGAAAAGATGCCCCATGGGACAGTAGTGGCCACACTACTCCATGGTCCTGAATGTAATGACTGCAACACAAGCCACCATCCCTGCACTCTGCATATCTCACACTCATGCACATCATGTCACAGGCCACAAAATAGGACATGCATGCTGTAAAGCAATACACTTTAGAGACACACTCCTATGTCTGGACTCAGCATCAGTGACAACTGACATGGACCCCACAAGTACTGAACTGGACAGGGCACAGGTAAGGTCCCAAAACCTGTTACACACCACCCCGACACATAAAGCTGCAAGCATTGGGCACATCGATAAACTGCCAGCCTAGATAACCTTGTGCAAGTGTGACTACACACAGACCAGGGTACACATGGCAAGGAGGGGAAGGGAGGAAGGACAGCACCGCTACACTTTGGGGACCAGGAACTGCACTGCACATGTAAACCCTGGCAGTGTATCCATGCAACTGTGCACTTACAAATACTGGTGACACAAAACAAACACACATGTACCTACCCCCTTCCTGCTGCTGCTTTTCCCGTAAGCGCCTGTCCATGTCAGGGAAGACGACCGCCAGCACACGCTTGTGGATGTGGGTCAGACGGCGGCGCACATGGTTCTTTTGGCTCACAGGTGAGTCCCCCAGCAGGACCCGTGCGAACCTCCGCATCCAGCACCGGATATCCTGCCAGCGTTTCCTCACCTGGGCTAGGCGCCGCTTCCGACCATCCGTCTGTCTCACGGCACTGACGGCGTCCTTCCAGATCTGCTCCTTGGCACAGGCGCCTACCTGTGAGGATGAAAAAGTGAGACAACATCAATACACCTGCGACATGTCACAGAGACACACATTAGAACAATTTGGCTGGTTTTAACAGGGCATAGAATGCATCAAACTCATTACACCTGTGTCATAGGGACACTCTCCTCTGTGGAAGGCAAAAAGCACTAGGTGGCATTGTAGAGTACACAGGTGGCATGAGGGGTACGACACAATCAATCATCCAGGCTCACACTGTGCATCACAAGCGACACCAGGATAATGTGCAGCACCTCAAAGCAGTCACATGCCACAGGCCACTGAGGCGCCCTCAGCAGAGTACACAGACACACACAGCCACAGGACAATCACCTGCCATTGACAACTGCAGCTACACACCTCACTCTGCACATGTGCCACTAGACTGGGGGGTGTCACAGGTGTGGGGCTGGACCATCACCGCAGACACACAGCACTGCTCCCTGCTCACATCAGATGGGCAGGGTATATCCATCCCTCATGCAGCTGGGGTGCTACACTCCACATATGCACTCACCCACATGACAGGGGACTTACACACACACACCAATGTCCAGGGGACAAAGACATCATTTGGACACTCTCAGCACATGTACACTAAACAAACACACATCTGTGGGTACTGCCACCTGTCACACTGGGGGGACCACAGATTCACATAAGGACTGTAGTAACAACATTCCCAGGAGGATTAGACAGGCTGAATGTGTAATGCCACATGCAGTGATTGTCACAGTACACACAATGCACGTGAGGAGAGCAGACATGCACCACAGCATGCTCTGGCTGCGAGACATTAGGCATTCCCCCACCCGGGACCCACCCTACAGTACAGTGCATGTGTGTTACACCTGGACACAATGGCAGAAGTCACAGTCACAAAAAAGGGGCACAGTCTTTGCTAGTGGACTCAGCACTCACCTGAACCCCTGGTCGACCATACAGCATGGGGTACTGTGGGAGGATCACATCCAGCAGGGCTTGGTTCTCCTCCTGGGTGAAAGGCTGGGCCCTCTCCACAGACCTGGACATGGTGCCAGAGGATTCACGAGCAGCAGCAGTGTAGTTGAATCAAAGGATGTGCAGGCAAGTGCTCTCTCATGGGACCTGGCTGCCTTATATCTACCTTGCTGCCCTGTTTCATTCACAGGAGTACAGAGTGATTGGTCACTCACATTTGCATCCTATGTTTCCTCCAATCCCTTTAAACCTACCACAGTCAGTGGCTTTGCTCTTTTTTTTTATTGAGCATGATGTCAACTCAACAACCACTTTGCAACAATGTAGATTCTTTCAAACCGACTTTAGCTGGGCACCTGATGAAAAAAATTCAAACTTTAAACTCGGTCTCCATGACAACCAGCATGCATGTAGGGCTTTATACTTGTCCCTCATGTGTCCCCTATGTAATTTGGACATGTACACACAGGTACGGTGAGTTCCAGGGCCCTAGGGCACCCCAAATGCATAGAAACGGCCCGTACACGCGCGTGTACAGGGCGTATCACTATGGGTACGCATACGCGAGCAAAGCCATAGTGAAACGGCACGTACACGCGCGTGTACGGGGAGTATCACTATGGGTACGCATACGCGAGCAAAGCCATAGTGAAACGGCACGTACACGCGCGTGTACGGGGCATATCACTATGGCTTTGCTCGCGTATGCGTACCCATAGTGATACGCCCCGTACACGCACGTGTACGGGCCGTGTCACTATGGCTTTGCTCGCGTATGCGTACCCATAGTGATACGCCCCGTACACACGCGTGTACGGGCCGTGTCACTATGGCTTTACTCGCGTATGCGTACCCATAGTGATACATAGTGATACGCCCCGTACACACGCGTGTACGGGCCGTGTCACTATGGCTTTGCTCGCGTATGCGTATCCATAGTGATACACCCCGTACACACGCGTGTACGGGCTGTTTCTCTATGGGTAGGCCTACGGCAGCACTCCCATAGTGATGGGGAACGTACACACGCCCTCCGAGCGCCTGTACTGTGCATTTCACACCTGACAGTGGTGACAGGCAGCACACAGAAAGGAATAGAGCTGACATACTTGTCCAAGGCTGGACATCAAGGCATTGTCTATGCAGTACTACATGTGTGGGGCACAGGTGTGTCAGGCTGTAATGTGGCACATTACTCCTGAGTTGTGAAGGCAATAAATGTATGATGAGATGTGTACAGATGTCATGTGTGATGGTGGACTATGTGCCAGACATCCCCTTCACTCCTTTGACATGTGTGCATGTAGTACAGAACACTTGTGAAAAGCGTCACTGCCATGGCACAGTCAACAACACACGCAACTGTCCCCTGATGCCAGCTACAGGGTTTTTCACACCTGACATGTGACTACCCGCGTTGCACGATGTGACTATGTTATGTATGTGTCGTGTGTTCCCATTAGCTTGCTGTAGGTGTTTGGTCAAATGCATCTGCAGTTGCGGCAACCAACATGTCTCTGTGTGTAGATGGCCATGGCACAGTGTTACTTGTATACATGCTTAAATGCCCATGTGGCCTTGTATACATAGGTAAAACTGAGAGAAAAATCAAAGTTCGCATAACAGAACATAAAAGCAACATCCGCAACAAGAACACCAAGTCGACAGTAGCAATGCACTTTCTTGCCAAGAGTCACAACATCAGCCAATTGAGATTTTTGGTTTGCGAAATGGTACCGATCAAAGAACACAGAGACAAACGCAAATACCTTCTTCAGAGAGAAACTGTATGGATTTACAAAATGAATGCCTTGGCACCACACGGACTCAATGACCATGTTGAACTCAGTTGTTTCTTGTAACTATTGCTCTGTGCACCCTATCCCTTTGAACTTTCTTCTTACTTCTGTTTCTATTTTCAACTGATTATCTTTATTGTTTTTTATACAACCATTATCATCTCAACTATTAATCATTATTTAGCTCTCCATATCGTATTTTTACGTATGTTTACCTATCTCTAATCATCTTTTTCTTTTTTATCCTTCATCTTCTATATTTTTTACAGCTTGTGTTTTTTTTTTGTTTTTTTTTCATCGTGTTGAATTTCATCTAACTTTATTTGGTTTCAACTTAGTCAACTTTTTTCCTTTCACACCACGGCTTTCACTTTTCTTACATGGCTGTCTCTTGTTCATTTACCTTCTTTTCCCATTTGTATCCTTCTGACATTCCAATCTTTTTTATTTGTCTTGTTTGTCTTTGTCCATCAGTTACCGTATAAACATCACTATTGTTATTTCGTGAATACCATTACAATATGGCCGCCGTATTGATGTAATTCGGCCCTTCTTTACTTTCCACTATCCTGTTTCGGATATTAGAAGGTTCCTCTTTACTTTTCACTAACTGACTTACTCGTTGGAGCAGTACTGCACGATTATACGCTGGCTGTTTTCCGCACACGTCGAAACTTTGGTCACTCTGATCATTCAAACTAACCAGGTATGCCTCGCTACACCGTACGCTATTTAGGTTTATTATAACGCACTGGGGAGTAGCAAGGCTTTTGCCGTAGTGGTTTAAGGCGAAAGTATTTATTTAATTCACATACCTTTGACCTCACCAGCACTTTCACCTCGGTCCTTGGGGCACCGTTGGCTTTAATCATGTTATCTTTCGCTCCATCATTTCATAGTAATCGTCACTCCACGATATACCGTTTTTCACCTCGTTATCTTGCTCGCTACTTTCTGTATTTTAGGTTTCTCACCGTCATTTTTTCACGTTTGGTTTGTAACTCACTAGGCAGTAACTTAACTGCTCGCATGATAAAACAGGCCAACACATCTCTCCCTTTGTATTTTTTATAGGACTTCTCCTGATGAAGGGTTGCTTAAAACCCGAAATGCATTGAGCACATGTATGAGTCCTTGGTTTGATCCCGTGAATAAAACGAGGAATATAACAATGATGAATTATTTGTCAATTTACTTTTGAGTTGGAATATTGCTTATCCCGCAACTTCGTTGCAATTCGGCTGTGCTTAGGGGGACACTACTCGATACGATTAGTGCATTCTTCATTCATCTACACGTCCTGGTTTAGGTGACCTTCACCTCTACAGCACGCTTCATCCTGTGAACATTTGTATAAAATTTTTGGTGTGCGTGGTTTCCTAAACAGTGTTACGCATACCACGCCACATGTGGAATCCGACGTAAGGTGTGTGTGTATGCATCGACACAGAGTTTCAAAACAAGGACATATCTGCATACTCTCAATGTATGTGAGATCATTATTGAAATGTAATCCTTCATGCCAAGGTGTGTGGTCTGTCCTTTTTCCATTACATGTGACCTGTGCTTCTAGTGTTCCGCAACCTGTCCGTACAATAAACATCCTTCCTCTGCACATATTTGGTTGTGTGTAACTCCTGTAATGCGTCTGCCTGCTCACTTACACTGGCCCACAGCTAGTTTCATGGCATGGCATTATGAGGTTCAGAATAAACGTTTGGAGCTGTCTCTTGGTAGGAGTGTCACATGGCTGCCATACGTGTCCAGGGCATATTGCACAGACCTGACTCTGTATGTAGCATATGTGTATTGCCTGTTGACCATGTGCTGAGTACATTGACATTGGTGGTGTACTGTACTCACTCTTCGTTGTCCCTTCTAATTCACTGCAGGGCTCCGCCTCTCCCTCGAGCAATTCCGGACTTGGCTGACATGCGGGAAAATGACTGTATACGCCGCTACCGCTTCCCCCAACGTTTGATTGAGGGCTTGACGACACGGCTGGCAGCACACCTCCAACCGCTACACAGGTATCCTGGTGCACTGACACCCAAGGTGAAGGTGATGGCAGCCCTACATTTCTTGGCCACGGGTACCTTTCAACATACCATTGCCCATGTGGGTGGGATGTCCCAAACCATGTTAAGCCGTGTTCTGCATGATTTTTTAGAGGCCATGTTGGAGCACCTTGATGAGTTCATAAAATTCCCAACTCCTGAGCAGTTGACAGCTGTCAAGCGTGAGTTCTATGCCCTAGGAGGGATGCCCCATGTCATTGGGTCCATAGATGGAACACATGTGGCTTTGGTACCACCACAGGCACAGGAGGTAGCCTTCCGTAACCGCAAGCATTACCACTCAATTAATGCCCTTGCGGTGTGTCTTGCCAACAAGGTGATTTCACATGTCTGTGCTCCTTTTCCAGGGTCAGCACACGATGTGTACATCATGAGGCGTAGCAGGGTGCCTGAAATGATGCTGCAGTTGGGCAACGAACGAGCATGCATTGTTGGTGGGTATACTCTGCCAGTCCTATATTTAACGTCATCTTCCTGTCTTACTGCTTCTCCTGACCCACTCTTGTCCATGAGGTTTCCATGTAGGGAACGCTGGCTATCCCAATATGCCATGGCTGATCACACCTCTCCGCAACCCCAGCACGGCTGCCGATCACCGCTACAACAACGCCCATGGGCGGACCCGGCGAGTGATAGAGAGGACGTTTGGCCTCCTGAAGAGCCGATTCCGTTGCCTCCACAAGAACGGTGGCGCACTCCCATATGCACCGGTGAAGGTCTGCAAGATATTCCTCGTGTGCTGCATGCTGCACAACATGGCAGTGGAGAAAGCTGTGCCACTCATCCTGGATCCAGATGAGCAGGACCATCCACCCATGGAGGATGAAGGGCTTGGGCACGAGGCAAGTGATGTGGAGGAGGAGGAGGCGGTGGAGGACATGCGGAGTCGGCTCATACGCGACTTCTTTGATTAGTGGTGAGTTCCAGTGTCTGAGTGTGCACGCATTGGGCTGTGTGTGGCATGTATTGCAATGTGTGTGTCCATCTGCATGTCTTCCAAGTGAGTCTGAGGTGTGTTTGGATGTGTCACTCGAGTGATGGTGCAATAGAAGAATGTTTTTCCAGAGTCATCATTGTCACCTAGCATGTTGACAACCTAATACGTGTCGAGTACATGCACATGCATGCGGATGTACTTCTTTTGGCTGACTTCTGGTGTGTCTCCCATCCACAGGTACTTGCACATGCTGTCTGCTGGTGGCATTGTTGTGCTCCTGCTATTCCTCATGATCACAGCAACATGTGCTGAATCAGCGTTACATGCACGGACAAGTTTGAAAATCTCCTTCGGGTAAGGGATGCAGCACGGCTTTTTGGGAGTGGTATTTGTTTTGAATGTGTGTGCACTGCTCCTGTTCATGTTTGGTTACTTTGCATACATGTAGAATCACCATGGGGCACATGACCTGGAGCAGAATTCACCTGAATTGATGGTCAGACTTGGTGACAGTCATCTGTAATGGGATTGTGGATTGTGATGAAGCCATCAATGTGTGTAACACTGCCCTCGGAAACATACGGGTTGCACCGGGTTGACATGGTGTGTGAATTCCCCATTAGGGGCTGAATGGTGTATAGCAGGCTCTCCGTGAGCAGCAGGGGGTGTTTAGCTGTCACCCGTCACTTGTGTGCCAGTGCCCTGGATTTCCAGCATCTGTGGTGCTAATGGGGGTGCCAGTGTTGGTCCCACGTCTTCATCCACATGACCTGTGTATGTGTAGACAGAGTTGCATTAGCATTCCGACACACATGACTAATAAAGGTGTCCCTTTGCCTCCAAGGTGCCTCATCTCTGTCAATGGTGGTCTGTTGCCAATGTGCATGCGGCATGTCTGGCATTGTTCTCAGAGATGGTGCATATGAGTCTATGTGTAGAGTAGCAAGATGCAAGCTGTTTGTCAGGGATTAGATTCTGTATTGTGCATGATGTCCATGGCTGTGTAGGTTTTGTGGCCTGTCAGTCTCCACGACGGCCACTGTGCCGCATGTGAATCCATTGTGTGTTTGTGTGCCATGTTGAACCAGACATTCCTTCCTTGACATGCACCTTTTGCATGGTTCCTTCCTGAGATCCTTGTCTTTGTGTGCTACTTGTGGCATTGTTTCCTTGACATGGCGCATGCTGCTGCAGGCCGTGCTGCAAGGGCACCCAGTGTCCACGCAAACGAGCTGGTGTCCATCATGGATTGCTTGCTGACATGTGGTATGCTGATCAGCAGCATCTGTGCCTCATGCGGCAGCACACTCTGCATTATGCACAAGATCCCCAGTTCCATCCACCTCAAGGCAAGAGGGAGACCATCCCACAGGTCAACTATGACATCCGTGTCTACTCCTACCCTGCACTCTACGGACATGTGCGTTAGAAATCTCATGATACTTGTCCACATCCAGGGTGCATCTGCACAGCTCTGCTACTACATCCGGCGACCAGGCCACATCAACGTCAAACAGAGATGGGGGGAGTGGATCACTGCCAGCTGCAGGATGACCTTCTCAATCCACGCACACCCTCAGGATGCAGCCCACACCCACAACACAACCTTGTGGCACTGTGATCCAACATCCAATTGTGCCATCTCCATGCATCCAACCTTGGCTGGCCCACCATTCGCCACATCCACCTGACTCACGCATGCAGGACATGGTTCTGCCACGTGTCTACACATACCTGGGACTCCCACCCCAGGACACTTCACATGATCCCTGACCTCTGCGCATGACTGTTGCTCTTCTAAATAGGTCTGTGGGCACAGTTGTGCGGGCACCCCCTCAGCTGGTTGGGCCCATCACGGGTGAGTATGGTGCTCCATGTCTGTCTTGGATGGTACGTTGTGACCCATGTGTGTCCTGTGCCAGACTCAGACCCCAGGGTATGGTGGTTCTGAGTTAATTCAGAAATCAGGCATGGTTTGACTTTACAACACACACATGTAGTGGAATAATGCAAAATGAAGGCCTCATCTTGTGATTGTGATGAATTTTATTAGTGCTGGGGTACGTGTTTGGGGGGGTGACAAGAGGTGCTTGGCGGGAGTGTAGAATCCAAAGTTCACAGGGGGAGTTGGTGTCCTTGCCATTGACAGTCATCAGAGTCTGTGCCCCAGTCTTTGTCAACATTGGTCAGACAGTGACCAGCAAGGCCATGTGGCAGAGAATGTCCTTTGCTGCTGTGCTGCTGTTGGGCCATAGGGCCAGGTGCCAGACCAGGTGACCTGGGAGATGGTGATGTTCCGCTGACTCTCACGGTCTTTTGCGTGGACGACCCACCTTCCTGAGGGGACCCTCAGACGCCTGGCTTGACGGTGCAAGGGACGCTCCGTCAGATGATTCCTCCTCCTCCTCCCTCCCTGGGGCTGGTGCTGCTCTACGCCTGCTGGCACAGGGAGGGTTTGCCAGGCTTTGGGCGATCTGACGGAGGGATTGGCTCATGTCCCTGTGCACCGCCAAGTGCTCTGCATCTCTTGCCTCCATCCTGGCATGATGCTCAACCTGCAGGGCCTTCATCTCATTGAGGGTCTCCACTACCTGGGCGATGCCTCTGGAGTCACGCCGGTATGCGTCCAGGATGGTTCTGACGTGTGCCATAGCCGGTTCCTGAGCCAACTGGGCAGGTTCGGGCCTCCGCCATCCTCCACTCCCACCACCCCTGCCCACTTGCGCCTGGCCTGCCGTTGTGGGCACATCGAGTCTCCGGGACCCCTTAGTGATGGCATTTGCGGGGTCGCCTGCCTCCTCCTGGGTGCCCGAAGAACCTTGTCCCTCCTGGACAGACTGGCTGTGTTGTTGTGTGCGGGCAGGGCTCCTGGGTGTCTCCTGGGATGTGGCAGGAATGGGGATGGTGGTTGGCACAGTTGTACCTGACGCAGGTGCTGCAGGTGGTTGGACACCGGAGGGGCCAGGTTGGTCTGGGTCATCCACGGAGTGGTGAGAGTCGTCGCTGGCGTTGGGGTCCTCTTCACGCAGAGCCTGGTCCTGTGAGTCTTCCCCCCCAGTGTTGGGGGGAGATCGACGACGTTGACCTGTGTGTGAGGGAGACAGTGTTAATTGTGTTACATGCGACATCCATGTTTCATTCTTTTTTGATTTGGCACAGTTCCTCTGGGTGGTTGGATTTGGCTAGCATTCCTCACACAGTGCACTTGTGCATGGGTATGTCCCTTGGCCACAGCTTTCGACACTTTACCTATGTGTGACACAATCTTAGTTGATGCATATTTTGGGAACGCAGTCAGCAGTGTAGTGAGCGGGCGTAGCAAGCCATGCAGAGTTGCCTTACGTGTTGCACTGTACGTGGCCAAATGGTGTTTATTCCATGCTATTTGAGAATGCAGGTAGGTAACTTAACAATTTGTGACAGGGTTCTGACGAACACAGTGGGTAGGTATACTGGGTGTACGGTTCTGTTTGTGCCTGCAGCACAGATGTACTCGTGCACAGATTGACACATGGCCTAGTGTTCATCAACGGTTGAAGGGGGGGTTAAGGCACTGCCAAACCTTGTCTACATGCACACAGTCCACCTGCTGATGAGCGGACATGGCCACACCACCCAAGGGTGATTTGGTCTCCCTCTGTCTCCCTTACTCCCTCCCTCTGTCAGCCTCCCCCCACTGTCCGTCACCCTCTATCTCCCTTTCTCCCTCCCTCTATCAGCCTCCTCCCTCTGTCCGTCTCCCTTTCTCCCTCCCTCTGTCAGCCTCCTCTCTCCCTCTGTCTGTCTCCCTGTGTCCACCTCTGTCTCTGTCCCTCTCTCTGCCCCTCTCCCTCCCTCTGTGTGTCACCCTCTGTCCCCTCAGCCCAGCTTCCTGGGCACACACAGTTTGCAGGTCTTGCAAAGGCCATTGGCTTGTTCATGTGGGTTTGTTTCTTCTCTGCGGGCACCCATTGGGCGGAGTGTGTGAGTCTGCGCTGCTGCTGTGGCGGTGTGTGCTGACACTCTTTCAGTGTGCTGCGTTTCATTGGCTGCTGTTATGTGCAAATTGTGCCTTCATACCCATGTCGTCCTGCAACTCGGCCACCATTAGCAGGCAAAACAGTACTGTGTGGGGACACAGTGTTGGTATGGCTGTGCCCTAAGCCATATGGGCTGAGGGCATTGTTGTGTGCTTCAGAGTTGCTCTATGTTAGTTTTGAGGCCCACCCTCCCGGCATCGGGGACATCCTGTCTTGTGTTTGTGTTTTGTGTGGCCTGTGACTTGGCCTGGCCTTGCTTGGGGCATGGTGCATGGACCGCGCTAGTGGCATGTGTGTGTTTTTGGAGTGTGGTTGTGTCCGGTGCAGGCTTTGTGGGGGTTGCGTGCATGAATGGTATTTGGGTTGTATATGGCGTTCCCCCCATGTGAGGTGAGTTGTTTGTGTACTCACCAGGCTCTCGGACTCCTTCTAGTCCGTCTACTCCCAACGGCTCCAGCGTGGTCATCACCTTCTCCTCCCAGGGATGGTAGTGTACCGGTCTGCGGGATGACCCTCCTCCAGTGATGTTGGCCTGGTTGTGCTCGTCCGACATTTTGCGGCGGACCGTCCTCCGCAGATCGTACCACCTGGCTTGGCACTCATGCCTGGTCCTTGTGGTGGACCCAACAGCATTCACGGAATTGACTATCCTCTCCCACATGGCAGTTTTTTCTGATATGCTGGTCCGTCTGACCAATGTTCCAAAGAGCTGTGGCTCGACTCTGATGATTTCGTCAACAAGGGACTCCAGCTCGACCTTTGTGAACTTTGGATTCTTGTTGGTGGGCATGGTGTGGGGTGTGGGTGTGGATGGTTGTGGGGGTGTGGGTGTGGATGGTTGTGGGGGTGGGGGTGTGGATGGGTGTGGGTGTGGATGGTTGTGGGTGTGCAGGTGTGTGTGTGTGAATGTGATGAGGGTGTGTTTGTGATGGTGGTTGTGTGAAGGAGTGCAAGTGTAAGGTGTATTGATGGTTGAAGAATGGTGCAGTGCGTTGTCTCTGGGGTCTGGCAGCAGTGGATCTGTTGCAAAGGATCATGGTTTGTGTGTGTTGGGCCTTTTTATTGGTCCATTTGTGGGTGTGGCTGTGTTTGAACTTTGGGTGGGTGTGTTATAAGGAGTGGTAGTGGTTTGGGCCTCTGTTTATCTGTTTGTCAGTTGCAGGTCAGTGTATAGGATGTATTTGGCCTTGTTGGATATGTTTTGTGGTGTTGTGTGCCTCGGATTGACTGTCCTTGTGTATTTTTGGTTAGTTCTGGTTCAGTAGGAGTGTTTTTAGCGTCTGTACGGTGCGTACATGGGCCATGTTGTTGTACAGTGCTGTCCTTTGCTATGGCTTAGTACGACTCGTACATGCCCGATGTTGAGTGAGGGTGCTGGTGTGTGGGCCTGGGGTAGGGTGCGTACGAACACGGGCAGGGTGTTGGTCCGCACCGTCCATCGGTCGTGGTGTTTTGCACGGTACATACAAGGGGGGCTGGGTCTAGGGTCCGTACATACACGGGTGGGGGTACGGTCCGTACATACACTGGTGCGGTAGGGGTACGGTCCGTACATACACTGGTGGGGTGGGGGTACGGTCCGTACATACACTGGTGGGGTGGGGGTACGGTCCGTATATACACTGGTGGGGTGGGGGTACGGTCCGTACATACACGGGTGGGGTGTTGGTACGCTCCATTCATACACGGGTGGGGGTACGGTCCGTACATACACTGGTGGGGTGGGGGTACGGTCCGTACATACACAGGTGGGGTGTTGTTACGCTCCATTCATACACGGGTGGGAGTACGGTCCGTACATACACGGGTGGGGTGTTGGTACGCTCCATTCATATACGGGTGGGGGTACGGTCCGTACATACACTGGTGGGGTGGGGGTACGGTCCGTACATACACGGGTGGGGTGTTGGTATGCTCCATTCATACACGGGTGGGGGTACGGTCCGTACATACACTGGTGGGGTGGGGGTACGGTCCGTACATACACGGGTGGGGTGTTGGTACGCTCCATTCATACACGGGTGGGGGTACGGTCCGTACATACACGGGTGGGGTGTTGGTACGCTCCATTCATACAAGGGTGGGGGTACGGTCCGTACATACACTGGTGGGGTGGGGGTACGGTCCGTACATACACTGGTGGGGTGGGGTGGGGGTACGGTCCGTACATACACAGGTGGGGTGGGGGTACGGTCTGTACATACACTGGTGGGGTGGGGGTACGGTCCATACATACACTGGTGGGGTGGGGGTACGGTCCGTACATACACGGGTGGGGTGGGGGTACGCTCTGTACATACACGGGTGGGGTGTTGGTACGCTCCATTCATACACGGGTGGGGGTACGGTCCGTACATACACTGGTGGGGTGGGTGTACGGTCCATACATACACGGGTGGGGTGTTGGTACGCTCCATTCATACACGGGTGGGGGTACGGTCCGTACATACACTGGTGGGGTGGGGGTACGGTCGGTACATACACGGGTGGGGTGTTGGTACGCTCCATTCATACACGGGTGGGGGTACAGTCCGTACATACACTGGTGGGGTGGCGGTACGGTCCGTACATACACTGGTGGGGTGGGGGTACAGTCCGTACATACACTGGTGGGGTGGGGGTACGGTCCGTGCATACACTGGTGGGGTGGGGGTACGGTCCGTACATACACTGGTGGGGTGGGGGTACGGTCCGTACATACACGGGTGGGGTGTTGGTACGCTCCATTCATACACGGGTGGGGGTACAGTCCATACATACACTGGTGGGGTGGCGGTACGGTCCATACCTACACTGGTGGGGTGGGGGTACAGTCCGTACATACACTGGTGGGGTGGGGGTACGGTCCGTGCATACACTGGTGGGGTGGGGGTACGGTCCGTACATACACTGGTGGGGTTGGGGTACGGTCCGTACATACACGGGTGGGGTGAGGGTACGGTCCGTACATACACGGGTGAGGTGGGGGTTCGGCGCGTACATCCGCGGCCGGGGGGCATTTTGCGCGTACATGCGGGGTCTGTGGTGGGGTGTTCGGCGAGTATGCGGACACGTGTTTCCATGCTTGCTGTGGGAGTTCGGTCCGTACGGTGTTTTTTGCATACAGTTGTAAAATCGAAAGGACGGGAGTGATCGTACTAGCGCGGTCGGACTTCATTTTTCCGATTCGTACGGTAAATCGTCCGGGGATGTGTCGGGCACATTTTCCGACCCGAGGACGTGTGGGGAAATGTTCCGGATGTGATTCGTATGGAGTTTTTCCCATGCGAATCGTACTTGGCAGTTTGTACGCTACTTGTACGATTCATACGGTAAAAAATCCAGATTCAATTCGGACGGGGGAAATTTTTCCAGGATCCGAATCGGCACCATAGTGTGACATAATTAATAACATAATTTATTGCCACAATTAAACAATTAACATGATTAATATACAATTTAATTAATTATCAATAATTAGTATTTTTTATTAATTAACTAATTTCCCTCCCTATACCCCTACAAACCTAGCAGCCCACACCTAAAATATAACAAAAAACAATAAGTGTAACACAATTTACATAATTAGTAATCGTTTAATTAATTGATATTTAACTATTTCTTAATAAACCTACCACCCTATACCCCTACAAACCCAGCAGCCCACGACTAAAATAGAAGTAAAATATATATTTATTTCACAATACAAATAATTAATACATAATTATAATATTAATAGAAATGTATAACTAATTATAATTAATTATTACTTAGTTAATTTCCCACCCTACACCCCTACAAATCTAGCATCCTAAATAAAATAAAACTAAAAGAAATGTTGTGTGATATCTGTATTCTTGAAGAAGTAACAATATTCTTGATACGCTTCCGGTATTCACATATAAAGCCATTTATTGTAGAACACTATAAAGTGTACTGAGGCTATTGTAGGCTGTAGTCCCTGAACTTATGAAAATTTTGAGCAATGGCAGTGTAGTTACGTAACTGTTAAACATTACATTGGCCAGAGAATACCTTGCATATCTTGATAAAAGTAATACATAGAATATGAAATAATACAAACCTTATGGAAAGGACCTTATGGTGCCCAATATTTGCTCCAAAATGGCTTACATTGGAATGGGAAAAGTAAGTGTCACTACTTTAGTGGCTAACATCTTCCCCTAAATAACTTAGACTGGAGAGAGAATAGTAAATGTCACCCCTTTAGTATCCAACACCTTCGTCTAAATGACTTAGTGCCTGATTTATATTTCAGGGTACAGGTTACTCTGTCACAGCGATTAAAGATATCTCTTCTGCCGAAATATAAACTCCTTCATGTCCTATGGAATTTACTTTTCAGGGGAAGGGAAATCCATTATCACTGTGACGGAGTAACCCGTCCGCTGAAATATAAATTAGACCCTTAGGGGCCAATTATGATGGCGGGCGGACTCAAGTCCGCCAACCACCATAGCGGTTCTTGGGTCCGCCCCCGTGTAAGGCAGCGGTCCTGCACCACATATTATGATACGACCGCCACCATGGCAGGAGCATCATGCTGGGTTAACAGTGCAGTGGGTGCTGCTGGCTGCAGCACCCGCCATAATGCTAAAACAGCATGTCGTGCATTTCCCTGCACTATGTGGCAGGCACCACGCAGTGCCTGCTACTTAGTGCAGAGAAACCCAGTGCACCACCACCCCCAACACAAGGGGGGGCCGCAACAAGCCCCTGAATCCAATATATATGTATATTAAAAACAAAACAACAATTAAACAATTAACATGATTAATATACAATTTAATTATCAATAAACAATAATTAGTATTTTTTATTACTTAACTAATTTCCCACACTATACCCCTACAAACCTAGCAGCCCACACCTAAAATATAACAAAAATAAATAAGTGTAACACAATTTACATAATTAGTAATCGTTTAATTAATTGATATTTAACTATTTCTTAATACACCTACCAACCTATACCCCTACAAACCCAGCAACCCACGACTAAAATAGAACTAAAATAAATAATTATTTCACAATACACATAATTATTACATAATTATAATATTAATACAAATGTATAACTAATTATAGCAACAAGCCCCTGAATCCAATCCCTGCCAGCCCTTCCATGACGGTTTCCCCACCATGGAAAGGCTGGCTACAGCCAGCCTTATAATTTGGCGGACGGTGCCTGGTAGGCACCGCCACCATTTTGCACATCCTGACCGCTCCACCAGGCAATCAGAACGATTGCCTGTGGTGGAACCATGGCATGCGATCTTTGCGCCAGCCAGGGTACTGGGTCGATTCCCACAACCATCCTAATTTGGTGGGGGGAAAATCGTTGTAGGATGGCGGAGGGCCCGCCACCGCACGGCTGGCAGTGCCGGGCCTTCCGCCATCGTAATTGGCCCCTTAGTTTTGAGTGGGACTAGTAAATGTCACCCATTTAGGGCCCAATTATAAGTTTAGCGGTTCTGGAGTGGGCCACCATGCCACAGCCCCACTCCAGGACCACCAAACAGGCCCTCCGCCTACCTGCTGGATTGCATGTTTTTTGTGGCCTGGTGGGTGGGTGGCATGGTGGACCTGCAGCAGTGCCTTTTTCAAAGACACCTATGAATGCCTTAGAAAGGCACTGCCGCTAGACCAACACGGCCCATTTCAGCATGGCATGGATGTGAAATCCATGCCATGCTGGAACTGGGGGTGCATGCACACAGGGGGGTACAACATGGGCCCCACGGCATGCACCATCATGCACGGAGCACGAGGGGGCCCTGTAGGGTCCCCTTTGTTTCATGCTCGCCGGCAGTTTCATGGAGGAAAAACCTCCATGACACAGCTAGCGGTCATGAAACTCGCAATATACATGGCGGTGCAGCAGCGGCACCGCCAGCATATTGTGATTCCCTGTGCGCCGACGTTTCCCGGGTGGTTGCGGTGGTGCAATGGCGGTTCGACTGCCAAAGTTATAATACCTCGGACTGCCAGACTCGTAATCCGGCCCTTAGTGTCCAACACCTTCCCCTAAATGGCTTAGCTTGGAGCAGGTATAGTAAATGGCACACTTTTAGTGAGCAACACCTTTCCCAAAATGGCTTAGGTTGGAGGGGAATAGTAAATGTAGACTTTTTAGTGTCCAACACCTTTCCCAAAATGGCTTAGTTTGGAGTTGGAATAGTAAATCACTGCTTTAGTATTCAACACCTTCTCTTAAATAGTCTAGGTTTGGGTAGTAATAGTAAATGGAACCCTTTTACTTTTCAACACCTAGCCAAAATGGCTTAGATTGGCAAGGGACTAGTACATTTTACCCCTTTAGTGTCTAACACTTTCCTCAAATTGCTTATGTTGGATTAGGAAATAGTACATGCTAGCCCTTAAGTGTCAAACACCTTCCCCAAAATTCCTGGGATTGGAGTGGCCATAGTACATGTTACCCCTTTAGTGTCCAACACCCTTCCCTAAATGACTTAGGGCCTGATTTATATTTTGGCAGACTGGTTACTCTGTCAGAGCAGTGAAGGATATCTCAACCGCCAAAATATAAACTCTTTTGAATTTGAATTTATGTTTCAGCGGATAGGAAATCCTTAGACTGGAGTGGGAATAGTAATTTCAGGCTTTTCAGTGCATAACATAATGACTAAAGGTTTCAACAGAAGTGGGAGTTCTATTTTGTAACATTTTATTAAAGTGTAAATAATAGATCTAAACATTTAAGTATTGCGTTTTTCATACATAATTAATATTAATATTTTTTACAAAGAAGAGTATATGAAAGTTTTTTTTACATTTTATTGAATTTCTATATTTACACATATTTATTTTTTACGTATATTTTTTTTTTTTTGATAACATGTTTATACATTTTTGAAATACAAAACATTTTATATATGTTCTTTAAAAATTGATTGACATTTTGCATTTTCACTACATTAATGGAAATATTGAACTTTTTTATTCAAACATACATTTGTTCAAGATACATTTTTTGTTCCAATTCATTTGATATACTTTTTTAAGAATACTGTAAACAATACTATATTATTATATTTACTGTATTTATAGCATTCTTTTTTTTTTTTTTTGAAACCTTTATTACACAGTTCAATAAATATACAAGTATGGGCCTACAACCTTAAGGCCGGCCGCTAGTAAACAGTGAGACCATAAAACACATGTATAAATACAAGAGGCAAGCAGTAAGAGTCCCACCGATCAAAGATAGCACTTGCAGCTACATTGCCCAATCATCACAATTGGCGGTTTCATTTTAAACGAAAAAGAAAAAACAAACCCACAAGGCGGCAAAAGTCTAGGCAACATTATGTGCTCCCCTCGGGAGGGTCCTACCAACATACGAGAATAGGAGGGAGAGAGGGGCAGGGGCAGAGACAAAGTGGTCACAATAACAGAATAAAGGGAACGCGCAGACTAGGGAGTCAGGGCCGCCGCCAAGTCGGGCATCAGTGGTGGGGTACAAATCCCGCCGATTTATAGCATTCTTTATTGTAAACTTTACATACATTTTATAATTTCATGAAACATTTATTTACATTTTTGATATTTTTAAGCCCATTTTTAAACATTTGTTGAACATTTTTTGTCTAAAGTCTCTTTGCTTTCTATAGAGCGATAGTTTTTTTTTGTTTTCATTAAGCTATACATTTTTATAACGTCCGACCGCCATTGCTTCAGGCAGGTGTCCATCCGACAATGAGTCGGTGATCCCACCCACCCAATTATGATCACAATGTGGGAAAGGGCTTTTCCTACTGCGACTTGTGCTGTGGTAAAGGAAAAGGCTGCAGTAGGAAAAGGCACTTTGTGGTCCTCCATGCACTGCGTGCCAGACACCATGTGGTGCCTGGCATATGGTGCATGGATGTGTGGGGGGCACTAAATGTGCCCCCGGGCAAATTAGCAGTGGTCCGTTGGGGGTGGGGGCCCTACCTGGGGCCCCAAGTCTCTTTCTGGCTGCCTTTTTATGGCAGTCAGACCAGAAATGGACATTCTAATCCCTACGGCGATGCCTGCGCAGGCACTGCCTCCATTGGAGGGATGGGAGTCCAACCGTCGCCCCAACTGAATCCTAGATCCTCTCGAAAGCGGCGGTAGTCCCATGACAGTGAATAGTCCGACCGCCGGTATCATAATCTGGCGGTCGGACCAAAGGGCTGTCAGACGGTCAGACCGCCACCGGCTAGGTGTTGGTGGCAGTACGACCGGCATTCAAATAAGGCCCTAAGTGTACTTTTGTAGTCTTTTCGTGTCTTTTTTAGTCTGGTTTCCTGAGAGTAAGTTGTGGTTACCTGCTGCAGATTGCCCAATAAGGTAAGACCTTTTTTCAAATTTATATAAGAATTTAGGCCTAGTGGGGATGTATGTAAAAGTAGTTAATTGTAATTATAGTGTTGCTTTAAGTTTTTGGATTTCTTAGCGGGAGTTTGAGTTATTTTGTTTAGTAATGTCCTGTCTAAGGCCTAGTTAGAGTTTGATAGTAGTTTTGAGTGAATTTAGATAATGTTATGTTGTCTTTTGTGTGTGTTATACTTTTTATGTCGTTTTTTATTTATTGTATTTAAAATAGTATTTTTTGTGGATGGGTTTTGTCATTTTTTTTACAGGGTTACAGATCCAAAGCTATTCAATGGATATTTCCTTTTATGTTTTTTTTCTAAAGGATATTATTATATTTTATTTTATTTTTGATTGCCTTTGATTGTGTTGTGTTTCCTGGAGAGCATCTTTTTTATTTATGTTTTTTTAATATCTCCTTATGATTTTGGACTGCTTCGTTGGATTTAATTAGGACCTATATAATTTTTGCCTTTTTATGGGCTGTTTATGGACTTAAGATTCCTATTTTTGTTGGATTTTATTATGACAGAGTGGATATAGACGAAGATCTGTAGCTCCAGATCTGTCAGCTATATTTAGTTACTTATTTGGGGGTGGGAACTTTTATATTTTGTTATGTATGTGTATTTGCTGCAATTGCAACATCTTGTTTTGCATTTCTATGTTTTGCATTTCCTTGGTTCAATTTGTGTTAATTTCTAATGTTGCCTTTTTTGGTGGGTAATGTGTTGATTTTTAATTCATTAGTGAACACATTTTTATGTAGCATTCTTTTTCTATTTTATTTATGTTTTATTTTGACTGATGTTTACAAAAAGTGTTTAAAATGTATTTTAAAATATTTTAACTATAGTGATCTGTCTCTTTTTTAAAGTTTGTTGATTTCTGTGTAGGTAATTTGGCATTTGTATTGGGGATGTTGCTATTGTTTCTTAGTTGTTATTGTTTATTAAGATTCTAACTTTCATTGTAGCATGTCATACATTCTACTGGCTTGTTTGCTTATTTTAGATTTAGGGACTGATAATGACATTGGTGGTCTGTCAGCTGGACCACCGATGCCGCGGTTGGGTGAACACCGCAATGCCTGCCGTGTTCAGACTGCCGCTCTCCAAGGTCAGTGGTCCCATGGCGGCAGCATGTCTCGGCCATTCCGAAGTGCCACAGCATATCCCACCGTGGTGCAGCACCTTCTGCACATCCATGCAGTGTGTGCCATACACCATGTTATGCATGGAGAGGGGGGCACAACATGTGCCCAATGCACTACATCCCTGGGCTAATTTGCCCTGATTGGTGTCCCTTCCTTTCCTTTCCACCATCACCCACCAGGCTGTGCAAAAAAAAAGTCATAATCCCGAGGGCATTGCCTGCCTCGGCACAGCTGCCTTTCACATCCACCTTTTCCTCTGAGTCCAGGTGCTGGCCAGTGGGTTGCAGGTGAAGTATTTGTGTTCCTGAGACTTCAGAACAGGCAGCCAGCACACACAGGCCCTTGGAGATTCTTCTTCAAGCAGGTTCACAGCAAAGTTCCAGTCTTTGTCCTCTCCTTGCAGCAACTGCAGGCCAAACCAACAAAGCACACACAGCAAAGGGTCAGTACTCCTCCCAACAGCTCTCCAGCTCTTCTCCTTGGCAGAGGTTCCTCGTTAGTCTACTCTTCTGGGGTTTACGGTCTAATATTTATACCCCATCTTCTCTTTTTTCTCTTTGTGGCAAGGGTCTCTGAGCCCATTCCAAACCAGTTCTGCCCTCTCTTGTCCAGCTTCATTACAGGAAGCAGAGACAGCATTGTGCAGAGGAGACATTGCCTATTCAGGTGCAAATGATGAAATCCTCCCACCACTCTAAATGCAGCCAAGGCCTATTCAGCCCAGCTATGAGTCACCCAGGAAACGCAGGAAACACCTCAACCCCGCTAGTGACTGTCTACAGTGAATGCACATCTTCAGCTCCTGTCAGTCAATACACAAAACAGCAGAGGCGCACAGAATGCTTAAACAAGAAAATGCCTACTTTCTAAACGTAAAAGACACACAATAGATGGACGGAAAGCAGAACAAATCAAAACATTCACCCCCAGTCAAGAGATCTGAGTTAAATCCATCATTCTTTTGCTCAGCATGCCATCCCAGTTTAGACCTGGCCAAATGCAAATCAGTCTTGACCCTGTGCCTCATGGGAACAGTCCAGCCTGAACTGCTGGGCCAGGTCTTCCCTGGATCAGAAACAAGCATCCTAGGACCCGATTCGGGGTTTCACCCCTCATCAGCCAGGTTAGCTTGAATCCGGTGGCACAGTGAACCCTTTCTAAAAGTGGCATTTTCAAACATACAATTTAAAAACCATCTCCCTAAAAAGATGTGTTATTAAATTCTGAGTTCAGAGAGCCTAAACTCCGTTTGTCTATCTTGTCCGAATGGAAAGTTATACTTGTAAGATGATACAAAATATATCCCATATTAGCCTTTGGGAAAGATAGCCAACCAATAGTGAAAAACGAAATTGGCAGCATTTCACTATCAGGACATGTAAAACACAACATGCAGCAGGTATATGTCCTACCTTTTACATACACTGCACCCAGCTGTAAAACACAACAGTGTATGTCCTACCTTTTACATACACTGCACCCTGCCCCTGGAGGTACCGTGGGCCTATCTGAGGGGTACCTTTCATGTAAAAAAAGGGCAGGTTAGGGCTTGGCAAGTGGATGCACTTGTCAGGTCGACATGGCAGTTTAAAACTGTGTGCAGACACTTCAGTGCCAGGTTTGAGATACATTTACAGGGCCACTTCTGTGGGTGGCACAACCAGTGCTTCTAGACCTCTAGTAGCAACTGATTTCCAGGCCCTGGCATACTCAAGGCACTTTACTAGTGACGTACCAGTAAATCAAATATATCAATCATGGTTAACCAATCATAGTAACAATTTACACACGGAGCATGTGCACTTTGACACTGATCAGCAGTGGCAAAGTGTCCAAAGCATCTAAGCCAGCAAAAACAAAATCCAGCATTACATCAAAAATACAGGCGATAGAGGCAAGAAGTCAGGGAAAACCACTCCAAGGATTCCAAGTCTAACAGGGCCTTCTTTTGATAGCGGCCAGTCGGATCACCTATCATGACGATAAGGAGAACGCCCAACAAGTAGAAATTAATATTTTTTGTTTATCTATTTTATTTAATGGTATGGTATAGTGCACCAAAAGTCTTGATAATGAACTGCATGTAAGAAAATGATACAGAGATAACAAACAATAAAGAATGGGAAGAATAGCCCTCATTGTGAGTCGTCCATTAATGGTTCTGGTAATTCCATTCCTCATAAATGCCCTTACCAACTGGAACAGTATCTCTGGGGGATGGAAAAACTACCTCATTATGAATTGGACTCTGAGGGTCAATTCAGGAATGGGGAATAACATTTCCTGATTATTCTTTATAAGCTGGATTCCTTGAGAGAAAGTCCTGGGCCTGCTCTGTTTCCAGTGCTTAATTTGAGCTGTTAGTTGCTGGTGGGAGCCACAGGAACATATTTTATTAAGAACAAGTGTTAGACCTGGCATTTTCAGCAGATTTATCCTGAGAATCTTTGCTTTTTGGCCTCCTGTTTTAGACCCGTTTTTCTTTGGTTTTAGGACTCTGGGCACTTAACCAATGCTAATCAGTGCTAAAGTGCATGTGCTCTCCATGTGAATTGTGTTATGGATTGGTGTTTCCATGATTGGCATATCCGATTTACTAGTCAGTCCCTAGTACAGTGCACTGTGTGTGTCCAGGGCCTGTAAATCAGATGCTACTAGTAGGCCTGCAGCACTGGTTGTGCCATACACTCAAGTAGCCTTCCCAAGGGGTCCCAGACCTGCCACTGCAGTGTCTGCACATAGTTTTTACTGCCAGGTTGACCTGGCAATTGCACCCACTTGCCAGGCCCTAACCTTCCCTTGTCCTACATGTAAGACACCCCTAAGGTAGGCCCAGGGTAACCCATGGGCAGGGTGCAGTGTATGTGAAAGGTAAGACTTGTAGTAGTATTTTTTACATGTCCTGATAGTGAAATACCGTGCTCTTTTTCACTATTGAACGGCTGTCTGTTCCAGAGGTTAGTGTTGGAGCTGCACTGTAACAGTTTACATGTGTAACTTTCAATTGGGACAAGATCGCTGATTGGAGTTTAGGCTCTCTGAACACATCTTTTAGTGAAAACGGATTTTAAATTGTGTGTTTTAAAAGGATCACTGACAGAATATCGACGGACAGAATATTGAGCTACAGGAATATCAAGTCTACAATATGGATGGCCAGAATATCGACAGCCTATCTCTACAATGGTAAGTACAAAAATATTGAAACCAAAATATAGTTGTTTAAAATATCGTTGATGAATATATCATTTTTTTAAATGTCTTAAAAATAACAGAAAAATGATTAAATATAATTAATAAAAACATAGTTAGAATTATTTAAAAATGTTAAAAACTGATAAATGATAAATGTAATATAAAAAAATTAAACATACATGTTTTTTTAAATGTATATTAACTTAATATTATTAATAAATATTTATTTTATTTAATTATAAAATGTTAGAAACATACGAAAAGTTATACACACACATATCTATATATATATATATATATACATAAACTAGTAATAAAAATATAAAAATAAAATATATATTTCATAAATTAAAATATTAAAATTAATATTTATTTTAAAAAAATCACACTACATTAATTATAAAAGTAGGGAAATGTTGGATAGCGTAGGGGATAAAATTACTTTTCCCACTACAGAAAGTGCAACAGTAGGGGAGTGTTGAATAGCGGAGGGGGATAATTTACTATTCCCACCACAGCAAATGCAACAGTAGGGACAGTGTTGGATAGCGGAGGGGAATAATTTACTATTCCTACTCCAGTGAGTGCAACAGTAGGGAAAGTGTTGGAAAGCAGGTGGGTAAAAATTACTATTCCCACTCCAACAAGTGTAACAGCGAGGAAAGTGTTGAATAGCGCGGGGTTAAATTTACTATTCCCACTCCAGTGAGTGCATCAGTAGGGAAAGTATTAGATAGCGGGTGGGTAAAAATTACTATTCCCACTCTAGCGAGTGCAACAGTAGGGAAAGTGTTGGAAAGTGGGTAGATAAAAATTACTATTCCCACTCCAGTGAGTGCAACAGTAGGGAAAGTGTTGGATAGCGGGTATTTAAAAATTACTATTCCCACTCCAGTGAGTACAACAGTAGGGAAAGTGTTGGATAGCGGGTAGGTAAAAATTACTATTACCACTCCAGTAAGTGCAGCAGTAGGTAAAGTGTTGGATAGCAGGTGGGTAAAAATTACTATTCTCACTCCAGCGAGTGCAACAGTAGGGAAAGTGTTGGATACCGTGTATGTAAAAATTACTATTCCCACTCCAGTGAGTGCAACAGTAGGGAAATTGTTGGATAGCGGGTGGGTAAAAATTACTATTCCCATTCCAGCGAGTGCAACAGTAGGGAAAGTGTTGGATAGCGGGTGGGAATAATTTACTATTCCCAATCCACCAAGTGTAACTGTAGGGATAGTGTTGGATAGCGGAAGGGAATAATTTAGTATTCCAACTCCTGCAAAATAATTAACATTAATTAACAAATAATTAATTTTTCAAAAAAAATGTACCTCCCACTATATTCCCCTATAAACATCACCACCAATATTGTAAAATATTACACAATTAACATAATTATTTAACAATAAATAATTATCTAATAACAATTAACAAGCAAATTAGAAACAATCACAATAAATTACTTCACACAATTAACACTATAAAATAACTTTACGTATATATTGTATATAAAAAAATAATAACAATTTCATTAAAATTAAATTACTTCCCACCCTACTCCCCTATCAGGCCACAACCAACTCATAAAAAAAATTACACAAGTAACATATTTACTAATTATTTATTAATAATTAATGTCCAATGAATAACTAATTGATAACATTTAACACAATTAACAATATAAAATATTAATTACATAAATATTAATTAATACAATTATTAATTAATTAATTATAATTAAATTACTTCCCACCCTACTACCCTATAAAACCACAACCCTCTCCTAAAAAAATTACACAATTAACATATTTACCAATTAATTATTAATTATTAATAACCAATTAATAATTCATTAATAACCAGTTAATTCACACACTTAACAATATAAATGATTAAATACAAACATATTAATTAATAAAAGTATTAATTAATTAATTTAAATTAAATTACCTCCCACCCTATTCCCCTATAAACCCACAATCTGCTACAGAACTAAAACACAATATATATATATTTTTTTATTTAATAACTTCTAAAAAATTATTATTAGATATTTTATATTTAAATTACTTTCCACCCTGTTCCCCTATAAACCCACAACCCACTATGGAACTAAAATGCTCAAAAATTAATTAACATAAAATTAATTACTTGTAAAAAATTCAAACATACATTACAAAAATAAGCCATACTTTTAACACATATACCAACATACAAAACACTAAAAAAAACTCGATATTATTAACAACGATATTTTTACTAACGATATTACTAACATCGATATTAATTAAAACGATATTTCTTACCTGCATGTCGATATGCTGGTCAACGATATTCTTGATGGTCGATATTCTGTCATATCGATATTTAAACATCGATATAATGGTAAATCGATATTTAGACATCGATATTATGTCTGCATACCGTTTGAAAATGACACTTTTAGAAAGTGGACATTTTCTTACTTGACCATCCTCTGTGCCTCAGCCTGTTTGTGTATTCACCGTCTGGTTCTGGAGTAACAGGAGCCGGGATGCGCATTCACTCTAGATAATCAAAAAGGGGGTTGAGGTGTTGCATGCCTTTCCTGGGTGTCTCATGGCCAGGCTGAATAGACCGTTTCTGCATTTAAATTGGTGGGAGGAGTTTTCACAAGCACCTGAATGGGCTGTGTCTGCTCTCCACAATGCTGTCTCCTCCTCCTGTAGTGTTATGTTATGTTATTAAAACTTATATAGCGCGCTTATACACGTAGGTTTCTTGGCGCTTTCAAGCTCAAACATACTGAAGCTGGACTAGGGAGGACAGAACTGTTTTTTACTGAACTCAGAGACTTTCTGCCTAGAACTTCAAAGACAAAAGCAATATGAATATTGGGGCCCTGACCCCAGAACTTTAGAACTCATTTGGACTAAGACCTGCCAAGAAAAAGAGCTGGTGGAAGCTGTGAGGAGGAACTACTACTTTGCTGTGTGCTTTGCAGTGTTGGCCTGCAGTGGCTGCTACTGTCTTTGGCAGTCAAAGGACTGGACTGAACCATCTGCAACTTGTTTTCCAAAGTAAAGGGCTCGAGGTACAGCTTCCAATCTGTTCAAGAAGTCTCAGTAACAGCAAAGACTTCAAGTTCCTCTGCTACCAGCACTGGGAAATTTGTGTTTTAAAAGCAACCCGATGACGTCAATGACGCCGCTGCTGGCTCAGTGACCTGTTGGGTGCCATCGCCTCCGGATCATCTACCCACAACGCCTCAGCAGCGATGCACTGCTTGCACCGTGACCTGCCAGCACTTCGGATCGCAGCCCAGGTCTCACCAACGCTGCTGGATGCGATCACCGAGCCTCTACCTGGACTGCGACCTGAGGGCACCGCACGCCGCACTGCTTCACTTCATACCGCAGGCCTGACGCCTGCTGGAGCCGGCGCGCCAAGCTTCAACCTCAGGGAGTTCAATATGCAACACGTGTGACCTCAAGGGCCCGATTACTCCTGCACTGTCCTTCAGGAACAATGTCCACGATGCTGCTTCTTCGGAGCTCAGTGAAGGGTCCACGATGCCCTGCATTTCCAAGGTATTGGTTGTGGGTCTTCCCAACACTGTAGCTGGCCCACGACACCGCTGTCGGCCTGAACTGTTGGATTTGTTTGTTCACGATGCTGTGATACCCCCAGATGGAGTTATTGACTTCAAGGAACTGTATTTCAATGTCATTCCTTCAATCGCCGTATTTTAATTACTGTATGTTGAATTTCGATTGTTTTGGTATTGTTTTACACAGATAAATATTGGCTATTTTTCTAAAACTGGTGCGGTGTCCTTTTGTAGTGTTTTCACTATGTTACTGTGTATTATGTGCAAATGCTTTACACATTGCCTCTGAGATAAGCCTAACTGCTTGTACCAAGATAACATTGGGTTGAGCAGGGGTTATTTTAGAAGTGTAATCCTCTGTTCCTGACTAGAAGTAAGGGTCCCAAGGTGCATATCTCTCCCAAGTAGAGACCCCCCATTTCTAACAGCATGTAATGGGAAAACAACACAAATCCGAAAGACGAAGGAAGAGATAGATGGAATAAAACATCACAAAGGGACAGAGTAGGAAACTGCAAGAGAGAGCTAAAGGGGCAGGGTATGGATTAAAAAGGCATGATGTGCATTTAGGATCTACCAGCTTTGCCAACTTTGGGCACAGGCACTCTGGTTTTCAAAAACGTAAGTACTGTTCTTCCACAGTACCTGTAATTCCATCCGAGACCGTGAGTAATGGGTAACGAAGGCTAATATGGGTTCAATGGGCAACAAGGTCAATGAAGTGTATAAATGGATCCTGGAATCCACAAGTTAGGCAGATTAGTGACTTGCTGTAAATGGATCACAAGCAGAACATCAGCAATTCAGCCTTGAAAAATGTAGTGCAACCATGGTGTTGAGGAATAATGACGCAATACTCAACCAGAGCGTCTTCACCTCCAGTAGAGTCAGTGACACCTCCTCCACTAAGGCGGAGGAGCGTCGCCCCACCAGAAAAATAAAATGATAATAAAACCATGTTATTATCATTTTATTTTTCAGTACTTGCTTGTTTAGGTGTAGGGCAGGGCTGGGTTGCCCACAGAGCTGGGGGAGGAGTGTTGGGCACTTTCTAAGTGAGCATGACGGTTTGGCCAGCCCTCTTGGGCCGACCAACCAGTCATGCGCACTTAGCATGTTCTCCACCAGGCTGTATTGCAAGGCCGGTAGAGATAATGCAAGAGCCACCCAATCCTTGCCTGAGTGCTGAACCAGGGCGCTCAGACCAATCACAGTGATGCTGTCATGCTGGTGACAGTAGTGTTGTGATTGGCTAGGGGAATCTGGGAGCGTGTATGCTTCCTGTTTCCTGCGTCGACAAAGAGGACCGAGGAGAGGTGGCGGACGGCACGTAAGTGAATTTTTCTTTTTGTTCTTTTACTTTTTTCTTTGGTTTTAAACCTCCCCTCCCCACCCCACCACTACTGCCCCATAGCAGCCGCTATTGAGTAGCGTGCATTCAACAATAATACGGTTGAATAGGCACACCATCCCTAAAAACTGGGTTGGAGCACATAGGAGATATGCACCCACTCTGTGCAAGTTTCACACATACATATTCGAATATGTCAGCAATATCTTCACTTCTGAGCATGTAGAATTTAAAACCTCTGATGGGACAGCTCCGCACATGGAAATAGATTGACCTTAACCTGCAAAATTTTGCCTCGGGTAATCAAACACTAACTCCAGCTATTGCTCACCCAGACTGACTTTCCTTCTTTTCAAACATTGAGGCTAGAACATAACTTGGGCAGTTTTACGAAAACTTTCAAAATTTCATTCCTGTATTGCTCTGCTTAGAGTTCAGTAAACTTTAGCCATTGCAAGTTAGCATTACAAAGGTGATAGCAATAAAACCCTATGAATATATGCCAACGAGCACTCCATGAGTAATAACGACCTCACAAATACATATACATGTAAACTATCACACCATCAGCTCTTGCTCTAAAACCTCCTTCATCAGGAGTTAAACATGAAAATAGGTCCAGCCCTTCAAGTAAAATGTGTTTTTTGTGTATTGCAGATGCAAAGCTTTTCTTGGAGCAGAAAAAACAAACTGAATTCTGCAAGTTTTAGTCCGACTAATATCAACTTTTTACTTTCAGGCCAGACACAATACAGCACAGAAATGTTGCCCCAGCAAAAATATCAGCCACCAAATATTGTCTACCACTCTATTGTGAAAGTTAAGTATATATAAGCATGTACAGCCAAGTATACATTTACTCTTCCTATCGCCAAAACTATGACCCTTCAATATATATATATCTTCAAGGAGTATAGATGTGGACTTAGGAATACTAAGGGCCTGATTAGGAGGGCTGGGAGACTGCCACTGACAGACAGTCAGTCGCAGTCTCCCCGCCATCCGCTGCCACTGCTGATGATACACACTCTTATTTAGGATTCAAGAGCCTGATGTAAAAAAACATTTAGCTTTTCTTAACAGGCCGAATCGTTATTTCAGCCCGTTAAGAAATGCTAAATTACCTTTTCCTATGTACAAAGTCAAAATCGCAGTCGCAATTTGCGATTACTACCCAGTGGGAATCACAAATTGCTACAGCGATTAAGGAAATTGGAGTAAGGGATTACCTATTTGCAATTCCCAAAGCACATGTACAAACCATTTCCTAAATGCAAATCGGGCATTTAGGGAAAGCAATTACCATCGACTCAAAGTTGATGGTACCCATGTGCAAATTAATAAAATGCATTTTTTAAATGTGACATCAAACTCACTTATGCCCCTAGGGCATATGTGCACTTACATTGCACTAGGAAATTCAGGGTGCCTCCAGGGGGGCCTTAAGCCCAGAGGCACCCTAAGCTTTGCATTTCTTAAATTTCGATTTCCTATTAGGAAATCGAAACCTACTCTGTAGAAATGGCTATTAGGGAATCGCGAATTTTGTACATATGATTTTGCGTTTCCTAAATAGCGTTCCCTACGGAGATATTTTGGAAATGAAAAATTAGACTTTTGTACATCTGACCCCAAGATACCTGCTTCCCTAATCCAGGAACACTATGCACACCTGTCTCTTGAATGCACAATTATGAATGAACATGAACTTCCAGTAACTAAATACTTCTAAACTGGAAATGTTGATAGTTGGTCATAACAATCTGTGAGTCTTGCCTTTCTGGCCAGCTACTCTTAGATACACTCCTTTCCCATATAAAAGTGAAGAGTGTGAATTTCTTTCTAGATTGGGACCATTATCTCAAGGGTCAGATCAATATGATTGTGCCTTCTTGCAACCATCAGATTCGATTCATCAGAAATCTCTCTCAACTGAGGGTGGAGGTGGCAAAGACTGAAATTTGCTCCAGACTTGACTGTGCAAATCCCTGTTACCATGCCCTCCTGGTGTGCTCCATTCAAAAGCTACCAGGAGTCCAGAACATAGCAGTTAACTATGGCTCGCATCTTTCGTCGAATGTTTGACAGGGTCTCATAAAGGGTACTTCACTAGCCCCTAGTGGGACAAAAAGTTCAGTCAAAGCCCTTGTAGTAGGTTATTGTACTGAATATCTTATAGGTCAAATTGGTTGATTACATTCCTATACCTACTCTCCTCGTTCTCACTCACTATATCAATTCCAGGTGCCGAGATCTAGTAATTGCTGGTGTGGCGTCCGCTTCTTTTCAATCTAAGTGCCTCTGTTGTGGAATACAAGACTGTTAATTATGCTCTTCTTTTTACCCACTGTTTGACTGATAAGATCTGGCTCCCTGATGCCTGGTGGTGAATGTTCCACTCTTTAAGTACTTCACTCACTCACTCAAATCTGCACATTTGTAGGAATAATTCAATGTGTATGAGACACGAAGAAGTGTTGAGGAAAAGAAGGGGAGTGTAGTGTTATAGACAGTGGTCGAAATGTGTTTAAAAAAGTATAGGAACCGTGATGCTGCGCGCAAGGGGGAGGAGAGAGTGAGCATGTGGGCGTGGCTAAAAAAAATCTGTACCTTTTTTAGGTCTTTCACATTCCGGTAACTACATATAAAATAAAGCACAGCTTAAATGAAAATCAAATGCAAGTTTTGTTAACCAGTGGGAAATGCACTATCGTACAGTATGAAATCTCTATTAGTTAATGCACTGCACCAGAGAGCCACAGATTTGAATCCTGGTTGGTGCAGTGGAGAATAGTGACTTGTGTATGTTTAGTGCTACAAGGTCCCGGTCTGTGAAAGGAAGCACTGTAAACATGTAAGTCATTACTTTAAACTTGCATTGCACATAGCATAAGATAGGCTGCTACAGAAACGTGCAAAAAACATTAAGATAAAAAGGGTTTCCAAAATATAGATTTATCGGCAGACTGTATATAGTGCTGGTTTTTTTTATAACCGTCTTTTTAAAGCACACACTTCACAGTTTAGTTGGTAGCTCCCTTGCAATACCTCTCAAATACATTAAATGTGTGTCAGCAGGAACCAATTTATTTTGGTAACTGTCTTTTAAAAGCACCACTTCACATCTTAGCTGGTAGCTCCCTTGCAGTACCTCTCAAAAAGAATAATATGTGTGGTCAGGAAGCTTCAAGTGACTCCATTAATTAAAGCCAATATTAGCTTCCAGGCACCCTTTACATTTGCAGATTGACCAGTTGAGCACATTCACATTTCTTTCGGTCAATCAGGCAGGCACCATGACAAGAAGGCTTGTGTAGCTGTCTGCTCCTCCCCCTGTTTCACAAAACAGGAGACTCTCTCCCTCACACCTCAGCTGAAGCATTTCAGCTCCCGGAATTAACCATCCCAGGATGGTTGACTTTTGACAAAAAGTAGGGGAACTGTTTTTCTAAAATTAAAAAAGTATTGCCACATCCTGCCCCTCAAATCCCCCCCCCCCCCCCCCTTCATCCACTGGCTATAGACCTTTGAGGAGCTTTTCATACGTCACATCACGGCCATGAATTGATACGTGAATTTGGGATTTGACATGGTTGAACATGTGAATGTATGGAACAATTATTTAGTGGAGATTCTTTACACCGTATTAATGAATTGGGGGCATATTATCAAGAAATGGCGTTGAAATTATCGCCGCTTTAGTGGCAGAAAACTGCCGCTAAAGCGGCGGTAATGGGCTTGATATTATGCCCTTGAGGATTCCCATAGCAGCCCATGTTCTGGTGTCAACATGGGCTTCTATTGGAATTCTCTGCGGCATATTATCAAGCCCATTATCGCTGCTTTAGCTGCAGTTTTTTTAATCTACACATTTATGGGAATTTTCTAATTAGTAATTGGTAACTGGATAGTCATCTAGTTAATGATTAGAGCGCCTGAGATCAACTTCCTCAAGCATTACAATTGGAAAATGCCCTGACCAATGGTAAGGATGAAATGCACATTAGTACCAAAAAAAACTGTCTTCCAATATAAATCTGCTCCATCTTAATTAGGTAGAGCAGATGTGTGCTTCAGAGGTGAAGAGTGCAGAAACTCCCTCTGCTGATAAGATAACAGGCAAGAGTCTGGAATCAGCCCGTACTAGCTTGAGTCAGTACAGTTCCCTGGTTTTACATTGCTTTATTGCGCCATAAAACGTGATCTAATCACCTGTTACTGCAATAAAATATGTAATGAATAATACGAATGAACTTTTTACCCGTGCTGCCCAATATAACATGAACTAATGTGACCACGGAGGCTGGTGGTGGTTAGTGTACATTTTTTAGATGGCCGGAGTCATCATGAATACGACAAAGGCTCACGTGGTCTCGTCGTCACGCCCCCTACACAAAGAAGAGCGGAATAGGGTTCAACTGTCGTTGAGGTGAATGTGTGGAAATGCACACAGAGGCATGATAATTGCCCCACAATCACAAATGGTGTGCATATTTCAACAGCTTCAACATTTAAATGACATTTAAACACAATAAATTAGGGTGACATGAAAAAATAGACAAGAACGAAAATCCCACTAGTTGAAAAGCATTACATACCAGGTGCACTTTCGTTTATTAATCTTGTTTCCTTTCATGATTATTTACTGTATGAAATATATTCACTTAGTTACAATTGTAGCCGTACGCATTCTTCCGTGGTGAAAATGAAAGTTTCGTCGATGTCTTCTGGCAGTCTTTTTCTCCTTCGGTAAAAACAAATCTGCAACAATAACCCATCACATGTTCAATGGCTGGAGAAAGATGCCGAAAATACTTGTCAACCCAGTTCAGAGGGAGAAGGGAAAATAAATTGGAATTTTGGGTCATGTCACAAATTAATGTCCCAGATTGTGTTAGACTGTCAGAAAATATGAACATACCATAGCCTGAATATCCACTGCCACAATATTGTAAAGGCACATATGTATATATCTATATATAGGCAAAAGCAGACTTATCGTGTAAATCCGTTCAGTAGTTCCTGAGAATATCAAAAGTAAAATCATACATATATCTATGGGCACGCAGGATCCACGCACCCTCCCGATCACGAGCTGTATGGTAATTGGCTGTCACCACTCCAAACCAGGAAGTGTTGGCAGCCATCTTGTGCCTCAGTAGAACCGAGGCACAAGAAAGCACAGAAAAAAACACGCAAAACGCAAAAAAGGGGGCAGGGTAGAAACACCCTGACCCCCTAGGCCTGCTTAGGGGGTCCCGCAAGGACCCTCAGGGCAAAAACAATATATTATTTATTTTTTGAAATCGGCAAAATCCGCGCTGGGTGCGCGGATACTGCCGATAAAAAAAAAAAACAAGCGCGGGCTCCAGCGCTTCGTTGCTAATTAGCCCCCGGGGGGCCAAGTCCCGGGGGCAATATGTTTTATGTAATGGGGGGCCCAGAGGGGCCCCCCAGCCCCGGGGACCGCCACCCCCAGGGCTCTACTTAATTTTGATTGCCGGGGGGCACACTGTCCTCCGCAGCCACGGGGACTGCCACACCCCAGGGCTTCTTACTTTAATGTTCGGGGGCCTCTAAGGCCCCCCAAGCCCCGGGGACCACCACCCCCAGGGCTCTTCTTAATGGTGATTGCGGGGGGGGCACAATGCCCCCCGCAGCCCCGGGGACCGCCACCCCGGGATTTTTTTAAAGAAAAAATAACCTGTGGGGGGGGCTCAAGCCCCCCCACACGCCCGGGGACCGCCACCTCCTCAGGGCTCTAAATATTTAAATTGGGGGGTCTGTGATGGATCCCCCTGCCCCGGGGATCACCACCCCCGGGGCTTTGTAGATTGTGGGAGGGGGGCCATGCGGCCCTCCTCCTGGAGCCTTGTCATCCCACCCCTGGGACACTGTAGTTTGCTATGGCAGGGCGGGAGCCTGATATCTATCTATCTATCTATCTATCTATCTATCTATCTATCTATCTATCTATCTATCTATCTATCTATCTATCTATCTATCTATCTATCTATCTATCTATCTATCTATCTATCTATCTATCTATCTATCTATCTATCTATCTATCTATCTATCAATCTGGATGGGTGCGCGGATCCTGCGGATAAAAAAACAAAACAAAGCGCGTGCTCCCGCGCTTCGTTGCTAATTAGTCCTGGGGGCAATATGTTTTATGTAATGGAGGGCCCAGAGGGACCGCCACCCCCGGGTCTCTACTTAATTTTGATTGCGGGGGGGAACACTGCCCCCCGCAGCCTCGGGGACTGCCACACCCCGGGGCTTCTTACTTTAATGTTGGGGGGCCTCTAAGGCGCCCCGGGTCCACGTGGCCCCCCTCCCTGGCCACTAATGGCCCCGGGAAACCTCTCCTCCCGGCCCTGGCCTCTCGTTGGGGACCGTGGGGGGGTCCCCAATTCCCCCACGGTCCCGCCGGCTCCCTGCCTCCTGCGGGAGCCGGCATTGCTTTTCCACACGGGGAGCTGCTAAGATGCAGCTCCCCGTGTGGAAAAGCAATGTGGTTTGGATTTTGAAAGCGAGAGCAGGTTTCCTGCTCTAGATTTCAAAACCCAAACCACAGTTTGCAATGACAGATCGGGAGCCGCTGGGTGCGCGAATCTCGCCGATTTTTTTTTTTTAACTGCTTTTGGTGGCCCTGAGCAGGTCTAGAGGGTCAGGGTGTTTCTACCCTGGCCCCTTTTCATGTTTTTCGCATTTCTTTTTCTGTTTTCTTGAGCCTCGGTTCTACCGAGGCACAAGATAGCTGCCAACACTTCCTGGTTTGGAGTGTTGACAGCCAATTAGAATAAAGCTCGTGATCGGGAGGGTGCGTGCAAGGTGTGCGCAGGGTGCGTGGATCCACCGTGCCTCTAGATATCACTATCTTTATTCCTTAATTTCTCAAAAACTACTGAATGGATTTGCACCATTTCTAAAAAGGTCGCTTTCTGAGCCAAGCAGTACCTTTTTGCCAAATTTGGTGTAATTCCGTTCAGCAGTTTTTGCTATAACCGTGTCTAAAGTTTCCTATGGGAAAATTATTTTTTGACCACTATTTTTTGAATTTCTCAGCAACTACTGAACGTATTTACACCATTTTAAAAAAGGGCACTTTCTGAACCAGGGGCTACCTTTTTGCAAAATTTGGTGTAATTCTGTTCAGCAGTTCGGGTTGTAGCCGTGTCTAAAATTTCCTATGGGAAATAACATGGGGAAAATGCGTTTTGGGACCCCCCTTTCTTCTCAGCCCCCGCTTGACAAATCACCCCCAAACTTTCAGGATAGGAGCTGACCGGAACGGGCCATTAGTTTTGAAAATTTCGCGAAGATTCGTCAACCGGCGTTAAAGATATTGGGAATAGAATGTTACGATTTTCCTATGGATAATAGGTCCTAGCTATAACTACCTACTGGTGACCGCCAGTAGGTAATATATATATATATATATATATATATATATATATATATATATATATATATATATATATATATATATATATATATATATATATATATATTTTTTTTTTTCTCTCCAACAGTCCTGTATTCTCAATTGCTGAACAGGTACAGACCACAAAGTGCACTAACAGTTTAAGGTGCTTAATTTATTTTCTCCACGGTCAGCTTGACGCGTTTCGGCTGTTGACACACATTCTTGATCACATGACCCCCCGGTGAAACACATGATTTTTATACAGTGCGTGATTGGATGTTGTCGGTTACAATCGCGTTTCATTTGAAAATAGAGCTAAACAAAATACTTCAATCGCAGAAATACCTGTTAAAATCCATAAATATATAAATAACTAAAAAACATAATATTCTCATAGTTAAATATATAAACAAAATTAATTTGATAAAATTGCATAATGCATGAAATAATTTCATTGATGAGTAAGCTTAATAATGAAAAAGCCTACCTCACGGGTACAATTATTGCCATAGTGACACGATAAGTACCCTGTTATATGAATTACGCTCAATATAGACATTGTCAAAACATGTCGTAGCCTACCATCATAAAGTGCAAGTGCAATAGTAATATTTATCAGATAAATAATGATATCTTCATATTACATCCAAAATCACCATAATAATAAAGATAGTGCTTAAAAATATCATCAATAAAATTACCAAAATCAAATATATGATCTCGATGCTCAAGAATAACAGTTCCTAATTTGATGTATATGATCTATTCAATGGATTAAATTGATAATACTTGATCCACTAAAAACTCTCATGATTACATACTGTTTCAACAAATTACAAACAACTAAAACCCCCCAGCTCTGAAGTTCTAAACACTAATGGGTATAATGGTTCCTATGGGCCTAAATCTAGTTACCCTTGACTGGTATGAGGATATATAAATACATAAAAAGAATTAACAATCCTATATAAAATACTTTATAAAAAATTATGTAAATCCTCTCCTGTATTGAGTCCCTTCGGAATTCTGGTATCTAAAAGAAGGATATATTTAGATTACAACTGTCTTAGTTGTTTCTCTCTGTTGCCGCCTCTTATATTCTTTTTTACAGAGTCAATGACGTAGTAACACAGATCATTCAAGTTTTTATTGTGAACTAATTTAAAATGGCGTGCTACCGGATACGTTTCGTCAGAATTGACTATTGCTCTTAAATGTTGCAGAATTCCATTTGAACACCTGTAACTTAGTGCTTCCCACATATTTCATTTTACAAGTACATTCCAACACGTATTCTGCATAATCAGTGCGGTAAGTAAATAGACTTTGAATTTTAATGGGATTTTTCTCATATACGCTTATATATTCTGTAGTGTTGATGCCGAACTTACAAGCCCTACATGAAATACACTTATGGAGACCAGATTTATTAGATAGCCAATTACTAGAGTTTATCACATCAGGATTCGACATGACTAGCGCATCTCTCATTGAGGGTGCTCTTCTAAAGGTGATAAGAGATTTAGTAGGAAGAAGAGGGGCTAAAGTTATATCCGTTTTTAATAGAGGCCAGTGTTTTACTATAATACCCCTAATTTTCTTTTCTTCTACATTGTATGTGGTTATAAGTCTGACTCCTCCTTGGCTATTTTGTGGATCCTCATCTTTGTTCTTTGAGCTCTTATTTTTAGATGTAGCAGTAGTGTTTAAGCATTCCTCTCGAGTATGACTATTTGCCTTATTTCTGGCCTGTATTAACTCTTTTGAGGAATAGCCACGAGCAAGGAATCTTTCTAGGGCCTCTTTTTGGCATTTTTCGAAATCTGTATTAGAGCTACAGATTCTGCGCATACGTAAAAATTCTCCGTAAGGTATACTCTTAATAAGGTGACCAGGGTGAGCACTACTAGCGTGAAGGATTGAGTTCCCTGACGTTAATTTCCTGTGTAACCTGGTCTGAATTTCATTCTCACTAATATATATTTCTACGTCTAAAAATTGGACAGAAAACTTACTGATATCAGCAGTAAATTGTAAGTTTAAATTATTATGGTTGATCACATTGGTAAATGTTTTTGCTGATTCCGGGGTACCTTTCCATATCATGCAGATGTCATCAATGAACTGCCAAAATCTAATTACATTGGAGTCATATATTGTTTTGTGGGTGCCCCTGAGGACATGTTCCTCCCACCACCCAACATGTAGGCTGGAATATGATGGGGAGAAACACGCCCCATGGCAACTCCTCTCTGCTGCTGATAAATCTCTTTATTAAACAAAAAATAATTGTTCTCTAAACAAATCTGTATCATACGCAATATCATTCCATTATGCTGACTATAATTCATATTACGTTTGTCCAAAAAATATTTAACAGCATTAAGCCCATTAGCATGATGAATACTCGTGTATAGGGTACAAATGTCCATAACCACTAAAACATAGTCATCTTCCCATTTTACTTCTTTCAACTTAGATAAAAAATGTCCTGTATCTTTTATAAAAGAAGGTAAATTCTCAACTGATTCATGTAAAAAATGGTCCACATATTTAGACATTGGTTCCAGGAGGCTTTTTTGGGCCGAAATGATCGGTCGTCCTGGTACCGGCAAAACTTGTTTGTGAATTTTAGGGATGAAATACAGAGTAGGTGTAACTGGGAAATCATTTTTGAGATAACTAAATTCTTGTTTACTCAATAGGCCCTCTCTCTTCCATTGATTGAGTTCTTTGAAAACAGCTTCTTTAAGATTTTTGATATCCATAACAGAACCTTTTCTGTAACATAAAATGTCATCCAAATGTCTTTTCGCTTCTTCCATATAAAGTGTACGCGGCCAAATAACAATATTGCCTCCTTTGTCGGCCTTATTAATAATTAAATTAGAGTTGCTCCTTAATTTTTTCATTAATTTCGCATATTGTGCTTCCATATATTTGTATCTCTTTTGTTTACGAGACGATATAGTTTGTAACGTTTTCAATTCTTCAACCACTATATCATTGAAAGTGTCAATAGCGTCCTTAGGCATGAGAGGTATGAATGTAGAAGGAGGTTTAAAATGGCTGTTACATGGTAAGTTGCTTATTATACCCATGGATGTCAAATTATCCTGTGTAGAACATATGTTACTTTCTCCATCTGTAGATAAGGCATGTATAGTTTTAAGGATACCAGCGTCTGCTACTTGAAATTTGCTCGTGGGTTGTTGCGTTATAGAAATACTTGTTGCTTGTTCTTGTACTTTATTTAATTTGAAGTATTTTGTAATTTTAGTTTGCGTATAACTTTGAAGACATCAATTCGAGCTTGAACATAGTTGAAACTATTGCGTGGGCAAAAAGACAAACCCAAAGATAATAACTGAGATTCTGCTTTAGAGAGCTCCGTATCCGATAGATTTACCACCGTGTTATCTGGGATTGTGGTAGTAGCTTTTATACCTACCACTTCTTTCCCCTGCCTCTCTTGGCGAAGCCTCGCCCTCTTGCATTTCCTCCTTTGTTTGCGCCGCTCGTTTTTACTGATGCATCTTTTTGCTGCGTCCGCGGCCTTAGAGTTTGACGTCGGTCCTCTATTAAAAAACCCAATTCTTCTGAGGGTGAATAATTTGTCACTGCTTGAGCTGGTGCTGTATTTGCGGATTCTCCATCGTCTGAATCAATGCTACTAGTCGCTGGACTAGAGTCCACATCTGACACCTCATTATCAGTGATATTATGAATAGGTACTGTAAGGGTTTCTTCAACTAGTGCCTGTCTTTTTGCTGTATCGTATTTGCGGGCAAATGTGAAGATTCTGCCTGTTTCGTAGTCGCGTTTGTCACGCGCAAATTTGAATTGTTTACGAGTTCTTATAGTCTCTTCATATTTTGCCAATCGACTATTAATTTCATCTCTACAAACTCTTGATTTTGATGTTGGTCTAAATCCTGGTTAAGTTGCTCTAACTCTTTTAAAATTTCCTTGCGGTCTATTTCTGCATACTTAATCAGGATACATACCATGTTCATCGATGCTTCCAAATTATTGGTTGCCCATTCTTTCAGCATTAGGGGGTTGGGGTTCTCAAATGATGGAGCTATGAGAACCCTTAATCCCCGTGGTACACGTCCCACTTCCTTGTATTGCTCCAATGAGCGTTTCTCCCACCATTTAGTGATCTCAATGCGAAGCTTATGTTCGAGGTTCGCTACCTCGCCACGCACTCCACGGTTAAAGTTGGCGGGAACACTAGCGATTTAAAGTGGATGTATATATTTTCCTAAGATACCAGTGCTATACCTTCTTCCCAAGGTCCACAAAAATGCCGAGACACCACCAGGACGCCCCATAGTGTCGCCTATAGGTAGTGTAGCTGAACACATATCCAAATATGTGGACCATTTTCTCAGAGAATATGTCACCAAACTCCCCAGCTATGTTAGGGATACTAAGGATTTTCTTGGCAAACTGAAAACGATTGAATGGGAAAATGACTACCTTTTGATTACTTTGGATGTACACTCGCTGTACACCATAATTGACCACCAGCAGGGATTAGCCGCTTATAACCATTTTCTCAAACAAAGACACATAAAATACTGGGAACACAACAGCACGATCTTTGAAATGACAGAATTCTGTCTCACCAATAACATCTTTATTTTCAATGGCACCATCTACAAACAGCTGATCGGAACCGCAATGGGTTCGTGTCTCGCCCCTAGTTTTGCGAATCTTTTTATGGGCCTTTGGGAGGAAGAGATATTTGCTGATAAAATCACCATTAGGAACCTCAGTAAGGTAGAACTTTGGCTCAGGTACATAGACGACCTTTTCATTATATGGAAAGGTAGTCGTATAGAGGCCCAAGAATTCATTGAGGAACTAAATAGTAATGATCGCAACATACACCTCACAGGAGACATCAGTGACAACATGGTTGAATATCTAAACGTGAAGGTTGAGGTCAGGTCCAATAGTTTACATACTTCTTTGTTCCGCAAACTGACGGTGGGCAACAGCATCCTACATGCCCTCAGCAGTCATCCGGACACTCTCAAATGGAGTATTCCATTTGGTGAACTGCTGAGGGCAAAAAGGAATTGCAGCAGTGCCGCAGCATATGACAAAGAAAGTGCGGAGATGATCACAAGATTCAAGCTTAGAGGATACCCTACTTGTGTCCTCAAGAAAGCCATTGGCAGAGCAGAATCTGTAGATAGAGAAGATACACTCAGTGAGAGAACAATCAACACAGAGGAAATCAACGATGCAGAAACCAGGGTGATTATGACCTATAACTCTGAATCCGATAGCATCAGACACATTCTTTCCAAAAATTAGAATACACTCAAGAATGATAACAGTATAGGCCACACTTTCAAGGACAGACCGAATATCACCTATAGGCGAGGAAGAAACTTAAGAGATATACTGGTACATAGCGATATCACATTGACACAAGATAGAGGTATTCAGAACCTCAAGGGATTCTTTCCATGCGGTCATTGCAAAGCGTGCTCTGCTAGCACATTTCGCAAGGAATACAAACAAGGCTCTAACCACAGAGAAATAACCCAATTTCTTACATGCAGTACCACTTTCGCCATATATGCGATAGAATGTCCATGTGGGCTATACTATATAGGCAGCACCACCCTGATGGCCAAGAAGAGGATACTAGAACACAAGCGGGCCATTACCAACAAAGACCCCAAGTACCCCGTGGCACGTCATTTTCAGGAAAAACATTATTCAGATTCCTCTCTACTGAAATATTTCATTTTGGAACAGGTCTGGATTGACTACAGAGGGGGTAACAGGACACTCAAACTGAGACAAAGAGAGTCCAAATATATTGTTGATTTACAAACCAAGGCACCTGGGGGCATGAATCAGGATGAGGAACTCTTGAAACAAGGGATCTGGTAACTCTCTTGTGAGGTTCCCCTCTCTTTTCCTGTTAGAATGTATAGTTTTCTGTTCGATTGCTTAGATTTTTTGTAGTACACTCTGACCCTTGATATGCTCTTGAATAGTTTTAACTCTAATGTTGATAAGTCTTTCCTCAATCATTAGCTGTATTGGAAATTGTCATTCATTTCAAAATTCTAATTTCATGTATTATGTTTCTTTTGCAGGACAGAAGGAAGGTACCTACCCACTACACAGGTCGCCTAACCTTTTCTTCGATGTCACTCTATCACCACTATGATATCTTTGGGCACTTTATATGCGACTGGACACCTTTTGAGATTGGGAAGAGAGAATAACAGGATAAGTATGCTGTTGGTTGTCCGCTATTAGTGGACATATGAATTCTTTATTTTCTTGATAGTTTGCATGTTGCAACTGGTTCATATTGAGCACTATGCCTATACCTTTCCAACATGTTCTCTATGATAATTCATGTTTATCATGTTGAGCTATAACTGCAGATACATATTTAGGTCTTTCTAATTCTCGAGATTAATTTATCAGATTGGCAGTTTTATATTGTGGGAGCATGGTCATCAGTTCATGCGCTGTATTTGCACTGACCCATATATAGTGACATTAGAGAATTTTGCGCTACTGTCATGTTGATGCCTATATAAGCACATCTAATTATGTCATACGCCAGCAACGTTTTCAGGCAGACAATACCTCTTTCATTAGCCATTGTGCTATGTATATATGTTTTTTACTTTCTTCTGTGGATTAGAATCTTGCCTTCAAACACTGTAAATTACAGCTTGCCCTGCTATGTATATAGGTATTTACTTTTCATTTGTAGAGAAGCACTCTGTCTCCAGGCTAACTTACACTGCTCCTGTGTTTCACTATGTTATTTCCATTTGTATCATTACGTGCTGGTACTCACAAGATGGCGGTTGTATTCACGTACGCGGTCCTGTTTCGACTCTGTTGCGTCAGATGTCATGTCCGTTGCATATAGGTGTATGGTGTTTTGTATTTGCACGGTTTCACATGAGCAAGGCTGCGGACGCAGTCGAAATGCGTTGTGGAATAAACCTGGTCACGATCACATTTGGATGTGTCGTTTGTTAGCCTGAGAGCGTACGTACTTGGGATTTTGTGAATTATGAATTGCCAGCCACTCCGCTGGCGTGTACGCCACTTTCCAAGGGGCCAGCTGTCCGGAAGGAGCTGTTGATATTGGGATATATATATATATATATATATATATATATATATATTCACTGAAAAAACCATGGGTTTCACACACGTTATAGTTAGGAATTAGCATTTAAAAAACCTTAGAAATTCAATGAAAAAACCAAAGGTTTCACACATGTTATAGTTAGCTGGACATTTCACTCGTAAAAAACCATTGAAATTCCCCCGTTATAGTTAGTTCAGCTAACTATAACTCGCGCGCCCGCAATGCACTACTGATGACGTCACATATTACATCACTCATGACATGGTCACTGACATCACTCATGACATCACTGATGACATCTCAAATGACATCACTGATGACATCACTGATGACATCATCCTTGTGATAGAGTGGCAGACCTCCTCTCCCCCTAATATAACCATTGAAACACACATTCAAAAATAGAAACTAAAATGTTCAAAATAATGAACATATCAATATCAGTTACAACAACCTATTCAGTAATTCTAAGAACCACATACACATACAGTAATTCACCAACAGTCCTCTACAGTCACTCATACATGTACTCACTCATCATATGTATTCATACACCTGTACATCCCGTTACACAATGCCACTCATCCATAGAGTAACTCACACACATAGTCACTCATGCTAATAAAGAATCAATCATCCATTTACTTGCATATACAGTTATACACACACCACCACACTTACTTCTACAGAAACTTACATATACTTACTCTTTTAAACAATCACTTATAGAAACACATACTTATTCATACAGGAACTCTTCCAATCTCTCACTCTCACATATACTCACTTATATACACCAATAGTCACATATACTAGTTTAAAACATATGTGGTTACTCATAAAGATACTATTGAGACAGTCATTCACTCACTAACACACCCATGCACACACTCATCCACCCATACAGTCCTGCACACATGCTGTATTCAACACATACAAACAGTGAGTCACTCATTCATGCACCTATGCACTAAGTAATACCCCCCACCGAACCATACAGAAACTCAGACACTCATAGTGATAAAAAACCAACTAATAACCTATATAGACACTCATGTAGCTACTCACCAACCCATGCAGCCACTTATACACAAAGTAAGAAACTGATACAGATATTTAAATATTTAAAGATTACTCAGTAAGCCATGTATTCACTATGATACACTTAAACAGTCAGTTACACAAAAAAAAATTCCCCAAAAAAGTATCCATTTTGACACTTGTATACCCATTTATTCTTCCTTTGACCTTGAGATATACATAAATATAAAAAATATATAATTTTCATAAAAACACACAATCACTGGATGATGTCATCAGTGATGTCATCAGTGATGTCATTTGAGATGTCATCAGTGATGTCATGAGTGATGTCAGTGACCATGTCATGAGTGATGTAATATGTGACGTCATCAGTAGTGCATTGCGGGCGCGCGAGTTATAGTTAGCTGAACTAACTATAACGGGGGAATTTCAATGGTTTTTTACGAGTGAAATGTCCAGCTAACTATAACATGTGTGAAACCTTTGGTTTTTTCATTGAATTTCTAAGGTTTTTTAAATGCTAATTCCTAACTATAACGTGTGTGAAACCCATGGTTTTTTCAGTGAATTTCAAAGGTTTTTTAAATGCTAATTTCTAACTATGCCTACAGAGATAGGACATGTGAAGAAAGAAGAAAAAATGCACAGAAAGAAACAAAAGAAGTGCAGAAAGAAGCAACAGAAGTCCTCAAATACGAAGATAAGTGCAGGAAGAAGGATAACGTGCAGAAAGAACAAAAAGAAGAGCAGAAAGAAGCCTTGTTGCAAAATCATCCTGTACCCTCAACTTTTTCAGACGGATACTGGTGGTAACTGAGTCTGACTAACCAGTCCTAGAGCCAGTGCTATGTTAGAAGACACTTAGAATACAGTGAAAACACCTACGTACACTAGGGAACATTATGCGTTGGGGTCCCCCTGTGATTAGCATGACCTCCTCTGTAAGCCCCTAGTGTATAATAGGGCATGGGGATTAAAACTACCTCTTAAAACAGGCCACAGGGCGTTTTTGCACACATTAACTCAGGCCCCGTCCCCTCCCTTCACCACTGTGTAAACACGCCCTGTGTCCATTTTTAGTTGGGAGATTAAGTTCATTTGAATCCTGAGGGTCCCTAGGGTCCAACTAGCCCACTAGGTACCTCCAGTAAGTGCCACAGAGCTGCGTTGCAGAGAGGTGTAAAAAGTGGCACGGCCTGGACCACCTCTCTGCAATGCAGCTCAGTGGCGCTTACTGGAAGCACTTGGTGGGCTAGTTAGCCCCCAGGGGCCCTCAGTATTGAAGGGAAATTATATCCCCAATTTAAAACATGCCATAGTGCGTGTTTGCACACGTCACCTCAGGTCCCGTCCCCTCCCTTCACCACTGTGTAAACGCGCCCTGTGGCTGTTCTAAGTTGAGAGTCCCCCTGAATCCTAAGGGTCCCTAGGGTCAAACTAGACCACTAGGTACCTCCAGTAAGCGCCACAGAGCTGCGTTGCAGAGAGGTGTAAAAAGGGGCTTGGCCTCAGAACACCTGGCTGCAGCGCAGCTCCCTGGCGCATACTGGAGATGCCTGTTGGGGGCGCGTTTGCAGAGTGCTGCACGGAGGGGGCATGGCCTCCGGCACGATGCCAGTCTTTTATTTATTTTAGTTTTTTAAGAAGGGGGGCTGTTTGGTTCCCCTTCTTATTCTAATTTATTGGCCCTGATGACCCCATCCCCCAGGGCCAGTCTCCTAATTATATTTTTTTGACCCCAATCCCCAGGGCCGGCCACTGTTTTTTATTATTTTTAAAAAATATATATTTATAGACACACCTAGGACATGCTGGACAAACCGTACGTACCTATCACCATGACGATTTGCGTGATATTCATTAAAAGGCGACTATGCATGCAATGAATCCACGTGGAATGTATTTACACCACTAGTGAAGCTCTGACATGTCTGATGCCCTACCGTGCCTAATCCTGGTAGACACCCTTGTCGTTTATTTATACAAACATGGGTAGCTATTGACGGGCACATTTAATACACATGCACACCAAGCCATTCAAAGGGGATTCGACAAAAATTCGACCAAAACTATGCAAGAAACCCCCCTCACGGTTAATAAAACACACATCCACTGCCGGATGTGTAATACTTTTTATTTTACTCTCTGAAAAGGGGACGAACATCACTTGAGAGTCACAGCATGCTCCTGACAGAGCCCAATGCTGTGTTACACCCACCATTGCCTGCCGAGTGCCACACACCTCTGTGTTGTATTCCACTAGCTAGTGCATATGCTATGACACTCTCTAGCCCATGTGCACTGTAACACCACCCCGTGAATATGTCATGCCACACTTGTCTTCGCACGGGTTATATTGCCCCATCTAACGTGCCTTTCTCGATGCCTATGTTATAACGCACAGTGCTATGCCATACATATTACAATCTGGGATCCATATATTTGTCACAGTGCATATGCAACGTTACACTCCCCAGCACATATTTTATATTACAACTTTAGAGACTAGTTAGGTTACACAACACTGCCCTGTGCATATTACACTCCAAGGCGCATATCGCATAGCACGCGCTAGTGCCTGTGCTATCTCCGCTCTACAATGAATCTGTCATTGCGCACAATGTATTGCAAATTATATTTCACGCCCGGTTCATCTTATATCACACTTTTTGGTGCATAGTTTATACCATACACTATATCTAGTTTTCATTTTCAATCGTGCTCTCAGGACTATGTTCTATATAACACTGTGTTCACCTACCCTTTTCACGGGCATTACATTTTGCGATAGGGGGTGGAGGGTCAGGGGGGGTTTCTGCCAAGTGAGCCCGGAGTCACAGTCACAAACGTCCTCTTCTTCCTGAATAAAAGTGAGATTATGCTGCATACTTGTTCATATTTTAAGTAGTTCGCACAGACACAATGTTTTAAAAACAATAAAGTTCCTAATACCCGCCTTCTCTGAACAGTTAGCTTGCTGCCCCATCCCCTTCCTCCCTATCCTCTGTTGTGTGAATCCATGGACTAGCCTCCTCCCTCCTGCCATGCATGGTCTGATGTGCTGCCACTGCCCTCAATTTAGTATGATGTACCAGTCCAGTCCTCCTGCCCTCCATTGCCCAATTCTATGCCCCATCATTGACCTCCTGCTTAAACTCTGTGCTTAGCTTGCTGCCCCTATTCTCCTTCCCCCTGCCCTCCGATGTCTTTGTGCATGCCCCTGCTCCATCCTTTTTGCCCACCATGTCCCATGGACCTGCCACTCCTATCTACTCTGAGTGTTCTGTTGAGCTGCCACTCCCCTCCCACCTGCCTAGCATTGTCAGATGACTGTAACCTGTCCCTGCCACCTCCACCCTGCCTGTCCACATGCCATGCCCCTATCCTCTTCCTCCTGTCCTACATGGTCCATTGTACTGCCACACCCTTCTGCCCTCCCTGGTCTGTTGTGCTGCAACTGCTCCTCCTGCCTGCACCGTGTGGTCTGTTGTGAGGTCCCTTCCCCTGAACTTTCTTGTCTGTGCACAGGTCCTGACCCTCCCTTCTATCCTCCATTGTCCTTTGTGCATGCCCCTCCACCCTCCTTCTTGCCCATCATAGCCATTGTGCTGCCACTAACCCTCCCACTTGCCATGCATGGTCTTCTGTGCTGCCATGGCCCCTCCCACCTTCCCTGTGTGGTCAGTTAGCTGCCCCTGACCCCCTCCCACCTTCCCTCCATGGTCTGTGTGTATGCCATCACAGTCTCACTGTTGCTCTTCATGGTGTGTCTTGCTTCTAGTGCCCATCCTGCCTGACCTCCATGGCTATCTTGCTGCTCCTGCCCTCCTACTCCCTCCCTCCTGGCTTGTCTGTTCCATTGTAATGCCCCTGATCCGTCCCTCCTGCCCTTTATGGTCTGTTATGCTGCAGCTTTCTCTCCTGTCTGTCCATTATGGTCAGCTAGCTACCATTGCCTCTTGCCCCTCTGTTCTCTGTTGTCCATGTGCATGGTCCTGTCCCCTCCCTCTTGCTTTCTATGGATTGTTGTGCTGAACTCCCGTCCTGCATGCCCTGTGTGGTGTATTGTGCTGCTGCAAACCCTGATGCCTGCCCTGCAGGGTCAGTTTGGTGCACCTCTCCATGTCCCTCCTGTCCTCTGTTATCCAAGTCCATGTCCCTATCCCATTTCCTTCCATGATCCAATGTACCATACTTGCGAACATTTTGAACTTGGTAAGAGGGAGATTTTGAAAAAAAACTGGGGTATTGATTTTCCCCTTTGAGTTACATTGAAAAAGAGGATATTGTAGACAGGAGACAGATCAAATAAAGCCCATTTGAGCTTAAAAACATTGGACGTTTCCTGGCTGAATCGGGTCTGTTGGCATGTATGGTTGTACTACCATTGCCTCTTCCTTCTGCCCACAATGGTCTATTACATTGCCACAGCCTTGAAGGAGGGTAGATTTTGTATCACAGGGGGCCCCTGGCCCGTTCTGTCCACACCTGAAGTATGAGACCCTTGTCCTTGCCCTGCCAGCTGCATTTGTAGGCCGTATTAAATTGACCAGCGGGTCCTGTATTGCTATATAATTATCCTGAGACATCCTTACCACTCAGCCAGCATAAAACCCCTGTGTAGGCCCTTCTGTTCAATATGTAGGCCTCTTTGTTAAATTGACCATAGCTCTGCAATTTTAGTGTATAGCAGTCTGAAGGCAGGTCTGCGAGGCCTTCTGATCCAAACTAGTAGCCCCCACCCTACCCGAGTGCTCCGTGCTCGGTATCAAAGTTCAACATCCCTCTGAAGCTGTCGACATACAGTAGGCTGCATCCTGGACTGGTACTTGCTTCCTGGGCAGGTTTCCCGCTTTTAAGGAAGTGGCAACCGCAGAGCGTCAAGTTAGGAGAACTGAGGAGATTTTATACATGAATATATTGAATTCCCGTACAATACCCATTATTTTCTGCTTGCTCTATGGAACTTACGATAAGCGATTGGCCTGAGAGACTGACCTTTTCACCCAGTCCATTGTCAGCATTAAGTGGGTAAATGACGAAATGTCTGGTAAAATCTGCAGTCGAAGCTTTTGGGTAGCATACGTAGGTAGATGTAGCGTGCAAAGGAGCCCACAAAATGATATAAAAAGGGAGCACCCACAGATATCGACGGACTACCTCGCCGTCTGTATGTAGGTTAACAGGCAGTGCAGGTTTTCCCCAAGAGCTGGGAGCTCTTGTCTTCCTTTGCTTAAAATGTCTTGCTCTGCTTTGCTTGAAGTATCTTATTCTATTTTACCTATATGAAATGTCATGTTATGTTTAACCATTGTTCTCTTTACTTTTGCATTTAAAAGATTTTGTATTGTAATTGCAGGAATGCTTGCTCTAAGAGTAAACGTGAGTGTTCCTAGGTAACATTTTCCTTGGTGTAAATTGTTTCTCATGATGCATTTATAGATGTGTTTTCTCTCTCTCTCTGTCAGTACATTAATTGAGATACAGAGAATATTATGACAGCTGTATGATTATCTGGATTCTGTTTTTTGTACTTTATGTCTCTATTCTGCGGTTTCTTTGAAGTTGCATCTTCTCATTAAACTGCCATTGTATTCTGCCTCCAATTCCATGTCTCATATGTCTGTTTTCTTCATTTTTGGAGCAAGCGTTCCTAGGCACCCCGGCTCAAATTAAGGTGCCCCTTTTGTCCCTGACTCACTCTCCTGCTCAGTTCTGTGGTGGCTCCCGGGGATCTGGGGACCGCCCCTAGCTTCCTTGACCCGTAATAGATCTTCCCTCCAACAGCCTCTCTTGCAAGTCCTGTATTGTTGGTTTGTTGCCCCTGCCCCCCTTTCCACTGCCCTCCATAGTCTGTTGTGCTTCCACGGCCCTTCCTGCCTGCTCAGTGTGGTTAAATTGTTGCCTTTGCACCCTCCTACCTGCCTTCAATTTTCAGAGTCCGTGCCCCTGGCCTCTGCCTCTCAACAGTATCCTAATGAACAACTAGATTGCTAACATTCTATATTTATTACAAAAGTGTGGAACGCCTGACATCATCTTGATGTAATCAAAACTGTAATACCTAGAGCATTTCCTTTAGAAATTACATATATGAGAGGGTCTTATTGGCATCAAAATTATGGTTAGTGCTCTAAAAGACTAAAATAAGGACATATTTTCTGAGTTTTCAAATAGCGACAAAGCACTTTTAAATTATTTGTTATCTTTATGTTTTTTTATCCAGTTGACCACTTGATTAAATGTTGCACTTAGGGGAGAGGATGTGGTGTTACTTCCAGAACTGCAGACTTTGCAACTGGGGAACCAGGTTGAAGTTTCTGCTTCAGCTCGACATTCTGTGATTCTGGTCAAATCACTTAGTCTCCCCATGTCTACAACCAAAATGAATTTGTTCTTGTGTGATGTAACCAATGCTCATGTAAAGCACTCCAATACCTGACAAGTCTGCACTATATAACACTGCAAAAACACAAAATAATACGTGTTTTGCACACTTCTGTCATTGGGCTATATTTGGGCTACATCTGGTTGATTTTGGGCTACATTTGGGCTCTTTTGTCTCCGGTGGCCATCTTGGGAGATTTATTTGTTATGAAGTTTCCTAATTTCCTCATGTACTGCAGTCTCCTCAGTAGGAAATGCTTTCAGTTTTTTACTTTGATTCAATCATGAAGGTATTCAGATATGTCACACATTTGCCATAAATTCTGAATGTTAGCACTCTAGTTGCTCATTAGATCACTGTAGTAAAACTACTCTACCATGGAAGTCTGCTCCTGGTATTAAAAGTGCATGTTTCAGTCTGCATGTCAGAATTTTTTAATGAAATAGAAGAGGATTTGAGAAGTCACTCAAAATGTGCCCTCATTTTCTTTCTTCAGTATTAATCATAATTTCTATGGCAAAATGAACCTCCTCATTGTGTTCCTTTTTAAATTAAATGTTTTAAGTCTTACCAGTTTATTCCAATCAAGATGGCTTCAGGTGTGCCATACTTTTGTCATAATGAAGACAGTAAGCGCTCTAGTTGTTTTTAAGAACATTCTGGGACATTCTGTCATTGGGCTATACTTGGGCTACATCTGGGTGATATTTGGGCTACATTTGGGCTCTTTTGTCTCTGGTGGCCATCTTGGGAGACTTATTTGTTATGAAGTTTCCTAATTTCCTCATTTACTGCAGTCTCCTCAGTAGGAAATACTTTCAGTTTTTTACTTTGATTCCATCAAGAAGGCATTCAGATGTGTCACACATTTGCCATAAATTCAGAATGTTAGCACTCTTTTTGCTCATTAGATCACTGTAGTAAAGCTACTGCTCACCAGGGAAAACTGCTGCTGGTATGTATTGAAAGGGCATGTTTCAGTCTGCATGTCAGAATTTTTTAATGAAATAGAAGAGGATTTGAGAAGTCACTCAAAATGTGCCCTCATTTTTCTTTCTGCAGCACTAATCATACTTTTTATGGAAAAATGAACCCCCTCATTTTGTTCCTTTTTAAATTAAATGTTTTAAGTTACCACTTTAATCCAAGCAAGATGGCTTCAGGTGTGCCATACGTTTATCATAAGTAGGACTGTTAGCGCTCTAGTAGTTCTTTGGAACACTCTGGGAAGCTGCAGTAGAACACAAAGGAATCAACTGACAGTCTCTGCCCTTGTTGGATGTACATGTTTTACTGAGAATATCAGACTTCATTCTCACATGACTGAGAAAGATAATGTGAATTTACAGAAAATAAGCTCTCAGTTTAGCCTATAGATCACCTTCCAAACCTCTGTGGTAAAAGCATGAGAAAATATGTTTCTCTCAATCATGATATCCCAGCAGAAGGCTTTTTCACATGGTGAAATCACCTTAGAACATACCACAATTCCTAAAATGAGTATGGTACCATCAACAAATGATTTATAATGTAACTAAAGTCTTAAAACCTTCTATTAACTGCAATGCTTTTTAATGAGGTGCTATCATGTATATTTGTCCCAAGATGGCTGCCAACACTTCTTGGATGAAGTGCTGACAGCCAATCAGATCTCAGGATGAGATGTGTGGTTAGGCTCCGCCCACATATATATATGCTTTTAAATGCTATTTACTCAGGAAATACTGAACAGATTTACACCAGACCTGCAAAAGGCACTTCCTTGACCTTATGGCTACCTCTCTGCCAAATTTCTAGTAATTCTGTTCAGCCGTTCGGGCTGTAGCTCGTTCTAAAGGTCCTATGGAAAAATGCATGGGAAAAACGCGTTTTGGGACCCCCCTTTTATCTCAGCCCCCGCTTGACGAATCCCCCCGAGACTTTCAGGGTAGGAGCGGAGCGTAGCGCCCCACCTATTTTGAGAAATTCGCGAGGATTCATCGTCCGGCGCCAAAGTTATTCAAAATAGAATGTTGCGGATTTCCTATGGAAAAGGGGTCCTAACTATAACTACCTACTGGCGACCGCCAGTAGGTAATATATATATATATATATATATATATATATATATATATATATATATATATATATATATATATATATATATTTATATATATATATATATATATATTACCTACTGGCGGTCGCCAGTAGGTAGTTATAGTTAGGACCACGTTTCCATAGGAAATCCGCAACATTCTATTTTGAATAACTTTGGCGCCGGTCGACGAATCCTCGCGAATTTTTCAAAATAGGTGGGGCGCTACGCTCCGCTCCTACCCTGAAAGTCTCGGGGGGATTCGTCAAGCGGGGGCTGAGATAAAAGGGGGGTCCCAAAACGCGTTTTTCCCATGCATTTTTCCATAGGACCTTTAGACACAGCTACAGCCCGAACGGCTGAACAGAATTACTTGAAATTTGACAGAGAGGTAGCCATAAGGTCAAGGAAGTGCCTTTTGCAGGTCTGGTGTAAATCTGTTCAGTATTTCCTGAGAAAATAGCATTTAAAAGCATATATATATGTGGGCGGAGCCTAACCACACATCTCATCCTGAGATCTGATTGGCTGTCAGCACTTCATCCAAGAAGTGTTGGCAGCCATCTTGGGACCAATATACATGATAGCACCTCATTAAAAAGCATTGCAGTTAATAGAAGGTTTTAAGACTTTAGTTACATTATAAATCATTTGTTGATGGTACCATACTCATTTTAGGAATTGTGGTATGTTCTAAGGTGATTTCACCATGTGAAAAAGCCTTCTGCTGGGATATCATGATTGAGAGAAAAATATTTTCTCATGCTTTTACCACAGAGGTTTGGAAGGTGATTTATAAACTAAACTGAGAGCTTATTTTCTGTAAATTCACATTATCTTTCTCAGTCATGTGAGAATGAAGTCTGACATTCTCAGTAAAACATGTACATCCAACAAGGGCAGAGACTGTCAGTTGATTCCTTTGTGTTCTACTGCAGCTTCCCAGAGTGTTCCAAAGAACTACTAGAGCGCTAACAGTCCTACCTATGATAAACGTATGGCACACCTGAAGCCATCTTGCTTGGAATAAAGTGGTAACTCTTAAAACATTTAATTTCAAAAGGAACAAAATGAGGGGGTTCATTTTTCCATAAAAAGTATGATTAGTGCTGCAGAAAGAAAAATTAGGGCACATTTTGAGCGACTTCTCAAATCCTCTTCTATTTCATTAAAAAATTCTGACATGCAGACTGAAACATGCACTTTCAAAACCAGCAGCAGTTTTCCCTGGTGAGCAGTAGCTTTACTACAGTGATCTAATGAGCAAAAAGAGTGCTAACATTCTGAATTTATGGCAAATGTGTGACACATCTGAATGCCTTCCTGATGGAATCAAAGTAAAAAACTGAAAGTATTTCCTACTGAGGAGACTGCAGTAAATGAGGAAATTAGGAAACTTCATAACAAATAAGTCTCCCAAGATGGCCACCAGAGACAAAAGAGCCCAAATGTAGCCCAAATATCACCCAGATGTAGCCCAAGTATAGCCCAATGACAGAATGTCCCAGAATGTTCTTAAAAACAACTAGAGCGCTTACTGTCTTCATTATGACAAAAGTATGGCACACCTGAAGCCATCTTGATTGGAATAAACTGGTAACACTTAAAACATTTAATTTAAAAAGGAACACAATGAGGGGGTTCATTTTGCCATAGAAAATATCATTAATGCTGAAGAAAGAAAATGAGGGCACATTTTGAGTGACTTCTCAAATCCTCTTCTATTTCATTAAAAAACTTCTGACATGCAGACTGAAACATGCACTTTTAATACCAGGAGCAGACTTCCATGGTGAACAGTAGTTTTACTACAGTGATCTAATGAGCAACTAGAGTGCTAACATTCAGAATGTATGGCAAATGTGTGACATATCTGAATACCTTCATGATGGAATCAACGTAAAAAACTGAAAGCATTTCCTACTGAGGAGACTGCAGTACATGAGGAAGTTAGGAAACTTCATAACAAATAAATCTCCCAAGATGGCCACCGGAGACAAAAGAGCCCAAATGTAGCCCAAAATCACCCAGATGTAGCCCAAATATAGCCCAATGACAGAAGTGTGCAAAACACTTATTATTTAGTGTTTTTGCAGTGTTATATAGTGCAGACTTGTCAGGTATTGGAGTGCTTTACATGAGCATTGGTTACATCACACAAGCACAAATTCATTTTGGTTGTAGACATGGGGAGACTAAGTGATTTGACCAGAATCACAGAATGTCGAGCTGAAGCAGAAACTTCAACCTGGTTCCCCAGTTGCAAAGTCTGCAGTTCTGGAAGTAACACCACATCCTCTCCCCTAAGTGCAACATTTAATCAAGTGGTCAACTGGATAAAAAAAACATAAAGATAACAAATAATTTAAAAGTGCTTTGTCGCTATTTGAAAACTCAGACAAAATGTCCTTATTTTAGTCTTTTAGAGCACTAACCATAATTTTGATGCCAATAAGACCCTCTCATATATGTAATTTCTAAAGGAAATGCTCTAGGTATTACAGTTTTGATTACATCAAGATGATGTCAGGCGTTCCACACTTTTGTAATAAATATAGAATGTTAGCAATCTAGTTGTTCATTGGGATACTGTTGAGAGGCAAAGGCCAGGGGCACGGACTCTGAAAATTGAAGGCAGGTAGGAGAGTGCAAAGGCAACAATTTAACCACACTGAGCAGGCAGGAAGGGCCGTGGAAGCACAACAGACTATAGAGGGCAGTGGAAAGGGGGGCAGGGGCAACAAACCAACAATACAGGACTTGCAAGAGAGGCTGTTGGAGGGAAGATCTATTACGGGTCAAGGAAGCTAGAGGCGGTCCCCAGAGCCCCGGGAGCCACCACAGAACTGAGCAGGAGAGTGAGTCAGGGACAAAAGGGGCACCTTAATTTGAGCCGGGGTGCCTAGGAACGCTTGCTCCAAAAATGAAGAAAACAGACATATGAGACATGGAATTGGTGGCAGAATACAATGGCAGTTTAATGAGAAGATACAACTTCAAAGAAACCGCAGAATAGAGACATAAAGTACAAAATACAGAATCCAGATAATCATACAGCTGTCATGATATTCTCTGTATCTTAATTAATGTACTGACAGAGAGAGAGAGAAAACACATCTATAAATGCATCATGAGAAACAAGTTACACCAAGGAAAATGTTACCTAGGAACACTCACGTTTACTCTTAGAGCAAGCATTCCTGCAATTACAATACAAAATCTTTTAAATGCAAAAGTAAAGAGAACAATGGTTAAACATAACATGACATTTCATATAGGTAAAATAGAATAAGATACTTCAAGCAAAGCAGAGCAAGACATTTTAAGCAAAGGAAGACAAGAGCTCCCAGCTCTTGGGGAAAACCTGCACAGCCTGTTAACTTACATACAGACGGCGAGGTAGTCCGTCGATATCTGTGGGTGCTCCCTTTTTATATCATTTTGTGGGCTCCTTTGCACGCTACATCTACCTACGTATGCTACCCAAAAGCTTCGTCTGCAGATTTTACCAGACATTTCGTCATTTACCCACTTAATGCTGACAATGGACTGGGTGAAAAGGTCAGTCTCTCAGGCCAATCGCTTATCGTAAGTTCCATAGAGCAAGCAGAAAATAATGGGTATTGTACGGGAATTCAATATATTCATGTACTTGACGCTCTGCGGTTGCCACTTCCTTAAAAGCGGGAAACCTGCCCAGGAAGCAAGTACCAGTCCAGGATGCAGCCTACTGTACGTCGACAGCTTCAGTGGGATGTTGAACTTTGATACCGAGCACGGAGCACTCGGGTACGGTGGGGGCTACTAGTTTGGAGCAGAAGGCCTCGCAGACCTGCCTTCAGACTGCTATACACTAAAATTGCAGAGCTATGGTCAATTTAACAAAGAGGCCTACATATTGAACAGAAGGGCCTACACAGGGGTTTTATGCTGGCTGAGTGGTAAGGATGTCTCAGGATAATTATATAGCAACACAGGACCCGCTGGTCAATTTAATACGGCCTACAAATGCGGCTGGCAGGGCAAGGACAAGGGTCTCATACTTCAGGTGTGGACAGAACGGGCCAGGGGCCCCCTGTGATACAAAATCTACCCTCCTTCAAGGCTGTGGCAATGTAATAGACCATTGTGGGCAGAAGGAAGAGGCAATGGTAGTACAACCATACATGCCAACAGACCCGATTCAGCCAGGAAACGTCCAATGTTTTTAAGCTCAAATGGGCTTTATTTGATCTGTCTCCTGTCTACAATATCCTCTTTTTCAATGTAACTCAAAGGGGAAAATCAATACCCCAGTTTTTTTTCAAAATCTCCCTCTTACCAAGTTCAAAATGTTCGCAAGTATGGTACATTGGATCATGGAAGGAAATGGGATAGGGACATGGACTTGGATAACAGAGGACAAGAGGGGCATGGAGAGGTGCACCAAACTGACCCTGCAGGGCAGGCATCAGGGTTTGCAGCAGCACAATACACCACACAGGGCATGCAGGACGGGAGTGCAGCACAACAATCCATAGAAAGCAAGAGGGAGGGGACAGGACCATGCACATGGACAACAGAGAACAGAGGGGCAAGAGGCAATGGTAGCTAGCTGACCATAATGGACAGACAGGAGAGAAAGCTGCAGCATTACAGACCATAAAGGGCAGTAGGGACGGATCAGGGGCATTACAATGGAACAGACAAGCCAGGAGGGAGGGAGTAGGGGTCTTCACATGTAAACAGAGGGCTGGGGGCAAGGGGGCAGGGCAGGAGCAGCAAGATAGCCATGGAGGTCAGGCAGGATGGGCACTAGAAGCAAGACACACCATGAAGAGCAACAGTGAGACTGTGATGGCATACACACAGACCATGGAGGGAAGGTGGGAGGGGGTCAGGGGCAGCTAACTGACCCCACAGGGAAGGTGGGAGGGGCCATGGCAGCACAGAAGACCAATGGCTATGATGGGCAAGAAGGAGGGTGCAGGGGCATGCACAAAGGACGATGGAGGATAGAAGGGAGGGTCAGGACCTGTGCACAGACAAGAAAGTTCAGGGGAAGGGACCTCACAACAGACCACACGGGGCACGCAGGAGGAGCAGTTGCAGCACAACAGACCAGGGAGGGCAGAAGGGTGTGGCAGTACAATGGACCATGTAGGACAGGAGGAAGAGAATAGGGGCATGGCATGTGGACAGGCAGGGTGGAGGTGGCAGGGACAGGTTACAGTCCTCTGACAATGCTAGGCAGGTGGGAGGGGAGTGGCAGCTCAACAGAACACTCAGAGTAGATAGGAGTGGCAGGTCCATGGAACATGGTGGGCAAAAAGGATGGAGCAGGGGCATGCACAAAGACATCGGAGGGCAGGGGGAAGGAGAATAGGGGCAGCAAGCTAAGCACAGAGTTTAGGCAGGAGGTCAATGATGGGGCATAGAATTGGGCAATGGAGGGCAGAAGGAGTGGACTGGTACATCATACTAAATTGAGGGCAGTGGCAGCACATCAGACCATGCATGGCAGGAGGGAGGAGGCTATTCCATGGATTCACACAACAGAGGATAGGGAGGAGGGGGATGGGGCAGCAAGCTAACTGTTCAGAGAAGGCGGGTATTAGGAACTTTATTGTTTTTAAAACATTGAGTCTGTGCGAACTACTTAAAATATGAACAAGTATGCAGCATAATCTCACTTTTATTCAGGAAGAAGAGGACGTTTGTGACTGTGACTCCGGGCTCACTTGGCAGAAACACCCCCTGACCCTCCACCCCCTATCGCAAAATGTAATGCCCGTGAAAAGGGTAGGTGAACACAGTGTTATATAGAACATAGTCCTGAGAGCACGATTGAAAATGAAAACGAGATATAGTGTATGGTATAAACTATGCACCAAAAAGTGTGATATAAGATGAACCGGGCGTGAAATATAATATGCAATACATTGTGCGCAATGACAGATTCATTGGAGAGCGCGAGATAGCACAGGCACTAGCGCGTGCTATGCGATATGCGCCTTGGAGTGTAATATGCACAGGGCAGTGTTGTGTAACCTAACTAGTCTCTAAAGTTGTAATATAAAATATGTGCTGGGGAGTGTAACGTTGCATATGCACTGTGACACAGATATGGATCGCAGATTGTAATATGTATGGCATAGCACTGTGCGTTATAACATAGGCATCGAGGAAGGCACGTTAGATGGGGCAATATAACCCGTGCGAAGACAAGTGTGGCATGACATATTCACGGGGTGGTGTTACAGTGCACATGGGCTAGAGAGTGTCATAGCATATGCACTAGCTAGTGGAATACAACACAGAGGTGTGTGGCACTCGGCAGGCAATGGTGGGTGTAACACAGCATTGGGCTCTGTCAGGAGCGCGCTGTGCCTCTCAAGTGATGTTCATCCCCTTTCCAGAGAGTAAAATAAAAAGTATTACACATCCGGCAGTGGATGTGTGTTTTATTAATCGTGAGGGGGGTTTCTTGCATAGTTTTGGTCGAATTTTTGTCGAATCCCCTTTGAATGGCTTGGTGTGCATGTGTAATAAATGTGCCCGTCAATAGCTACCCATGTTTGTATAAATAAACGACAAGGGTGTCTACCGGGATTAGGCACAGTAGGGCATCAGACATGTCAGAGCTTCACTAGTAGTGTAAATACATTCCACGTGGATTCATTGCATGCATAGTCGCCTTTTAATGAATATCCCGCAAATCGTCATGGTGATAGGTACGTACGGTTTGTCCAGCATGTCCTAGGTGTGTCTATAAATAAATATTTTTTTAAAATAATAAAAAACAGTGGCCGGCCCTAGGGATTGGGGTCAAAAAAATATAATTAGGAGACAGGCCCTGGGGGATGGGGTCATCTGGGCCAATAAATTAGAATAAGAAGGGGAACCACACAGCCCCCCTTCTTAAAAAATTAAAATAAATAAAAGACTGGCATCGTGCCGGAGGCCATGCCCCCTCCGTGCAGCACTCTGCAAACGCGCCCCCAACAGGCATCTCCAGTATGCGCCAGGGAGCTGCGCTGCAGACAGGTGTTCTGAGGCCAAGCCCCTTTTTACACCTCTCTGCAACGCAGCTCTGTGGCGCTTACTGGAGGTACCTAGTGGTCTAGTTTGACCCTAGGGACCCTTAGGATTCAAGGGGACTTAATCTCTCAACTTAGAACAGCCACAGGGCGCGTTTACACAGTGGTGAAGGGAGGGGACGGGGCCTGAGGTGACGTGTGCAAACACGCACTATGGCACGTTTTAAATTGGGGATATAATTTCCCTTCAATACTGAGGGCCCCTGGGGGCAAACTAGCCCACCAAGTGCTTCCAGTAAGCGCCACTGAGCTGCATTGCAAGGAGGTGATCCAGGCCGTGCCACTTTTTACACCTCTCTGCAACACAGCTCTGTGGCATTTACTGGAGGTACCTAGTGGGCTAGTTGGACCCTAGGGACCCTCAGGATTCAAATGAACTTAATCTCCCAACTAAAAATGGACACAGGGCGTGTTTACACAGTGGTGAAGGGAGGGGACGGGGCCTGAGTTAACGTGTGCAAAAACGCCCTGTGGCCTGTTTTAAGAGGTAGTTTTAATCCCCATGCCCTATTATGTACTAGGGGCTTACAGAGGAGGTCATGCTAATCACAGGGGGACCCCAACGCATAATGTTCCCTAGTGTATGTAGGTGTTTTCACTGTATTCTAAGTGTCTTTTAACATAGCACTGGCTCTAGGACTGGCTAGTCAGACTCAGTTACCACCAGCATCCGTCTGAAAAAGTTGAGGGTACAGGATGATTTTGCAACAAGGCTTCTTTCTGCTCTTCTTTTTGTTCTTTCTGCACGTTATCCTTCTTCCTGCACTTATCTTCGTATTTGAGGACTTCTGTTGCTTCTTTCTGCACTTCTTTTGTTTCTTTCTGTGCATTTTTTCTTCTTTCTTCACATGTCCTATCTCTGTAGGCATAGTTAGAAATTAGCATTTAAAAAACCTTGCAAATTCACTGAAAAAACCATGGGTTTCACACACGTTATAGTTAGGAATTAGCATTTAAAAAACCTTAGAAATTCAATGAAAAAAACCAAAGGTTTCACACATGTTATAGTTAGCTGGACATTTCACTCGTAAAAAACCATTGAAATTCCCCCGTTATAGTTAGTTCAGCTAACTATAACTCGCGCGCCCTCAATGCACTGCTGATGACGTCACATATTACATCACTCATGACATGGTCAGTGACATCACTCATGACATCACTGATGACATCTCAAATGACATCACTGATGACATCACTGATGACATCATCCTTGTGATAGAGTGGCAGACCTCCTCTCACCCTAATATAACCTTTGATACACACATTCAAAAATAGAGACTAAAATTTTCAAAACAATGGACATACCAATACCAGTTACAACAACCTCTTCAGTAATTCTAAGATCCACATACACATCCACTCATTCACCAACAGTCCTATACAGTCACTCATCATGATATGGGACCACAGTTGTTGACACGAGATGATCATATGTATATATTACACATTAAGTTGGAGTTTGTGAGTTTGCCCATCCAGGGCATAATGATTCCAGATAGCGCGATTCCAAGGAGGATCAAAATTATGTTGTGAATAATGAATTGAATCCAGGCGCGATCACTCATGACCTATAAGGTAATTAATTATCAACTGTGGTCCCATATCATGAACTAGTTTGACCAATTGTTATGTCAGGCTGGAGAACGGGTAGCTGTGGAAACTAGTGCGATCCTATATAGGACGAATCATGTTGCACAAAATTAATTGAATGCACACGCGAATATTCGCCACCTGTAAATGTATCAGTGGTAGATTCGCACTTGATTTAGTTGTACCAGACTATTACTATTGGCTGCATTATGAGTTTGATGTAATTTATGTGAATATTAACATATTACAAGATGGCGCTCAAAGTTGAGCAGCAGTCCTTCGTCCATTACATGAAATTGATTTGTATTTAAGCTGTCACGGCAACGGCGATCGTCGACACTGACGAAGGCTGACGCCGAAACGCGTTTGTTATTAGTTGTCTCGTAAATAAACCGTAACAAGTTTATACCCAACGCGAGTGCTGGTCTGAATTTACTTGATAGTAAGGAGCTTTATATATATATATATATATATATATATATATATATATATATATATATCTAGACATCCACTTTAAATCGCTAGTGTTCCCGCCAACTTTAACCGTGGAGTGCGTGGCAAGGTAGCGAACCTCGAACATAACCCAACAGAGTACTGTGTTTGCTACGGTTTGATGTCCCCGTTAGGAAAAACACCGAGCCGCCACTCTAGTCCAATTTCAGCGTATAATTATTTATTCAAAGGACAACAAAAAACCCAATGCGTTTCGGAGTTACTCCACCCCTTGATTACGGGTTAGGCGTATGTGTGAAAACAGTTCTATTTAAAGAAACAGGTTGTGCACTATTAACAACATAGAAAAAATACTTCTCATAGTGTTAGTGTTTGTTTTTAAATACAGTAAATGCCACGCATGAGCTTAATAATGTATATTAAATGATCGAGATTAGGTCAATTCAAATCTTTACAATTAATTGCTAGATATACATTTTTGATTACCATGAAACACTCCACTATTTCAAAGCATTATTTCTTTTTGCGAATTGTTAAATAACGCATTTAACTTTCAACCAGGCTTTAAATATGAATCTTCAAATTCACGGCATGCGTTGAACTATTATGCCAGGCTTTAAACCTTCAAACTCATTGCAAGCGTTTTACTATAAAAACAGTATAAAACCCAACACTGTGTGCCGGTGCGTTATAAATAAAGATTTTCAAAAGAAAAAATGCAGAGTGCATGGTGAACAACATAACGCCCTAGTGGACCGTGCCTCCATAAATTTAAACATGTTACTTTCTTAGTTGCATTAATGACAATCTAAGTGGCGCTAAAAAAACATTCCATGTGGCTCTTATTGTAGCCCTAAATCAATTCTGCCCCAGTGGGCTAAGTCCGTCTATCAATTTAATCAATCAATAATAACCAAACACATCGAAAGTTCTTTCACCTAAAATATTTGAGCTCTTCTGCGTTTCGTAATCTCCAATCTGTAACCAAACACAAAAAGAGAGAAGAAATCGATTAAAACCTTACTTAGTTACAAACATTAAAATTGCATAAACCTATACAAAACGGGAAGGAAGATTATTTATAAACAACATTACAGATTTAACCTAAATGCACTACCATTTCCTCATCCAGATTTAATCCATTGGGATAATGGGTATTGAATTTGATTATCATTTTGGACTCTAATCTCCTTAGTTCTTTCATGCGATCACCACCTCTTTCATTTTTGGCAACTGTGTCAAGTACTGCAAATCTCAATAAGTTACAGTTCTGAGCATTATGTGATTTAAAATGTCTTGCCATCGGATAATGCCTATCATTGTTCCGAATGGCACGCATATGTTCTAATATGCGTTCCTTTGCCCTGTGAATAGTACTGCCTATATAAGCTAGTTTACACGAGCAAAGAAGAGCATAAACCACATACTCTGTGTTGCAAGTAAGGTGCTTGTCAATCCTAAATGGTTTATGAACATAAACAACAAGCACAAACACACACATTATCTACGGGCAGTCCACAGTAGGTAGTTATACTTAGGACCTATTTCCATAGAGAAAGTGTTTTTTGTTTTGCTAATAACTTTGGCTCTGTTGGGAGAATTTGAGTGATTGGTCAAACGGGGGTTGAGAAAAAGGGGGGTCCCAAAACGTGTGTTCTGCATGCAATTTCCCCTAGGGATTCTAGGCACGACCACAGACCAAACCGCTGGACGGAATTACACAAAATTTTGCAGAAAGCTAGCTCCTGGCCCAGAAAAAGATGTTTTTGTGATTTGGTGTTAATCTGTTCAGTAGTTTTTAACTTATTAAAGAAAAAATACATTTGTAATTCTAGGTACACGGATCCTCCATTGATCCAACAGATCTCAAGCTGAAATCTGATTAGCTTCCAACACTTATACCAGGAAGTGTTGGCAGCCATTCTGGGACTCAGACTCAGCGGAGTTCCCCCAAAACGTTTTTAAAAAAAGAAAAAGGTAGGGTAGAAATACCCTGACCCTTAGGCCTGATGGTGGACTCCCACAGAGACCCGCCTGGGCCAGAAAACTTTTTGTTGTCATTTTGCAATGGAAATCACAGCGGATCCACACAATCTCGGCAAATATTTTTAGAAAATACCAGTGTGGTCTCCGATGCTTGTTTAAACCTCACCCCCGGCTGAGCAACAGCCTGGGGGCAAATGCTAATAATTAAGTTGGTGAGGGGAGCACACGCGCCCCCCCTTCCAATGACCAATTTCAGCCCCGGGGACCATCACCTCCCTGGGGCAGCCAATTGATTTTCTGAAAACGTGGCCCCCCTCCAAAGGCTGTTTGCAGCCCTGGGGACAGCGAACTCCCTGGGTTTTGTGTGTGTAAAATCTGAACCTAACTATATTGTCCCTTTAACCTTTGTTTTTTTAGTGAATATATATATATATATGTGTGTGTATATATATATATATTCACTTAAAAAACCATAGGTTTCACACATGTTATAGTTAGGTGGACATTTCACTCGTAAAAAACCAATGAAATTCCCCCGTTATAGTTAGTTCAGATAACTATAACTCGCGCGACCGCCACTCTATCAAAAGGATGATGTCATCAGTGATGTCATGAGTGATGCCACTGACCATGTCATGAGTGATGTAACGTCATGAGCAGTGGAATGTGGGCGCGCGAGTTATAGTTATCTGAACGAACTATAACGGGGGAATTTCATTGGTTTTTTACGAGTGAAATGTCCACCTAACTATAACATGTGTGAAACCTATGGTTTTTTAAGTGAATTTGCAAGGTTTTTTAAATGCTAATTCCTAACTATAACGTGTCTGAAACCTATGGTTTTTTAAGTGAATTTGTACGGTTTTTTAAATGCTAAGTTATGTATGTATTATTATATATATTTTTTAAGGTTTTTCACCGTGCGCGCACCGTGCACGCACCCCGAGATTTAAAAAAAAAATAATAATAAATTTTCACCCTTCGGGGTCCTTCAGGGACTCCCTGACAAAGGCTAGGGGGTCAGGAACTCTCTACCCTGCCCCCTTTTCACGTTCGCCACCTCTCTTTTTCAGTGTCGCACCCAAAACAAACAAAATGGCGGCCGACACTTCCTGATTTCGACCGATTCGAACGTTGACTGACATGTAACCACCAATCAGAATTACGCTCACGCACGTAAGGGTGCGCGCACGGTGTGCGCACGGTGCGCGCATCTAGATATTTATGTACTTTTAACTGCAATTTTGTCAGGAACTACTGTACAGATTGACTCCATATATGCAAAAGGCACATGCCTGACCTGAGGACCACCTCTCTGCCAAATTTCAAGTAATTCTGTTCAGCCGTTCGGGCTGTACCTCCGACTAAAGGTCCTATGGGAAAATGCATGGAGAAAACGCGTTTTGGGACCCCCCTTTTTTCTTGGCCCCTGCTTGACGAATCACCCCGAGACTTTCAGGGTAGGAGCTGAGCGGAGCGCCCCATTAGTTTTGAAAATTTCGCGAGGATTCATCAACCGGCGCCAAAGTTATTCAAAATAGAATTTTCAGATTTCCTATGGAAACACGGTCCTAACTATAACTATCTACTGGCGACCGCCAGTAGATAATATATTCACTTGAAATTCCCTCGTTATAGTTAGCTAATGATGATGAGGTCACATATTACATCACTCATGACATGGTCAGTGACATCACTCATGACATCACTGATGACATTTCAAATGACATCACTGATGACATCACTGATGACATCATCCAGTGAATGTGTGTTTTTCTGAAAATTACATATGTTTTATATATGTATGTCTCAAGGTCGATGGAAGAATAAATGGGTATATAAGTATCTAAATGGATGATTTGTTTTTGAAAAATTGATTGTATGTCTGACTGATTAAGTGTATCATAGTGAATACATGGCTTAGTGAGTAATATTAAAATATGTAAATATCTGTATCAGTCTCTCACTTTGTGTATAAGTGGCTGCATGGGTTGGTGAGTAGCTACATGAGTGTCTATATAGGTTATTAGTTGGTTTTTTGAGTATCAGTATGAGTGTCTGAGTGTCTGTATGGTTCGGTGGGGGGTATTACGTAGTGCCTAGGTGCATGAATGAGTGACTCACTGTTTGTATATGTTGAAGACAGCATGTGTGCAGGACTGTATGGGTGGATGAGTGTGTGCATGGCTGTGTTAGTGAGTGAATGACTGTCTCAATAGTGTCTTTATGAGTAACTACATATGTTTTAAACTAGTATATGTGACTATTGGTGTATATAAGTGAGTATATGTGAAAATATGTGAGAGTGAGAGATTGAAAGAGTTCCTGTATGAATAAGTATGTGTTTCTATAAGTGATTGTTTAAAAGACCAAGTGTGTGTAAGTTTCTGTAGAAGTAAGTGTGGTGGTGTGTGTATAACTGTATTCAAGTAAATGGATGTTTGATTATTTATTAGCATGAGTGACTATGTGTGTGAGTAACTCTATGGATGAGTGGCATTTTGTAACAGGATGCATAGGTGTATGAGTACATATGATGAGTGAGTACATGTATGAGTGACTGTATAGGACTGTTGGTGAATCAGTGTATGTGCATGTGGATCTTAGAATTACTGAATAGGTTGTTGTAACTGGTATTGGTATGTCCATTGTTTTGAAAATTTTAGTTTCTATTTTTGAATGTGTGTATCAAAGGTTATATTAGGAGGAGAGGGGGTCTGCCACTCTATCACAAGGATGATGTCATCAGTGATGTCATCAGTGATGTCATTTGAGATGTCATGAGTGATGTCATGAGTGATGTCACTGACCATGTCATGAGTGATGTAATATGTGACGTCATCAGCATTGCATTGCGGGTGTGCGATTTATAGTTAGCTGAACTAACTATAACGGGGGAATTTCAAAGGTTTTGTACGAGTGAAAAGTCCAGCTAACTATAACGCCCCTGAAACCTATGGTTTTTTCAGTGAATTTCTAAGGTTTTTTAAATGCTAATTCCTAACTATAACGTGCCTGAAACCTATGGTTTTTTCAGTGAATTTCAAAGGTTTTTTAAATGCTAATTTCTAACTATGCCTACAGAGATAGGACAAGTGATGAAAGAAGAAAAAACGCACAGAAAGAAAAAAAAGAAATGCAGAAAGAAGCAACAGAAGTCCTCAAAGACGAAAAAAAAGTGCAGGAAGAAGGATAACGTTCAGAAAGAACAAACAAAAGAGCAGAAAGAAGCCTTGTTGCTAAATCATCCTGTACCCTCAACTTTTTCAGACGGATACTGGTGGTAACTGAGTCTGACTAACCAGTCCTAGAGCCAGTGCTATGTTAAAAGACACTCAGAATACAGTGAAAACACCTACATACACTAGGGAACACTATGCGTTGGGGTCCCCCTGTGATTAGCATGACCTCCTCTGTAAGCGCCTAGTGTATAATAGGGCAGGGGATTAAAAGTACCTCTTAAAACGCACCACAGGGCGTGTTTGCACACTTCACCTCAGGCCCCATCCCCTCCCTTCCCCACTGTGTAAACACGCCCTGTGGCTGTTTTAAGTTTTGAGATTAAGTCCCCTTGAATCCTGAGGGTCCCTAGGGTCCAACTAGACCACTAGGTACCTCCAGTAAGCGCCACAGAGCTGCGTTGCAGAGAGATGTAAAAAGGGGCATGGCCTAGACCACCTCTCTGCAACGCAGTGCAATGGCGCTTACTGGAAGCACCTGGTGGGCTAGTTGGCCCCCGGGTCCCTCAGGATTGAAGGGGAATTATTTCCCCAACTTAAAACGTGCCACAGGGCTTGTTTGCACACGTTAACTCAGGCTCCGTTCCCTCCCTTCACCACTGTGTAAACACGCCCTGTGGCCGTTTTTAGTTGGGAGATTAAGTTCATTTGAATCCTGAGGGTCCCTAGGGTCCAACTAGCCCACTAGGTACCACCAGTAAGCGCCAAAGAGCTGCGTTGCAGAGAGGTGTAAAAGTGGCACGGCCTGGACCACCTCTCTGCAATGCAGCTCAGTGGCACTTACTGGAAGCACCTGGTGGGCTAGTTAGCCCCCAGCGGCCCTCAGGATTGAAGGGGAATTATTTCCCAAACTTAAAATGCGTGATAGGGCGTGTTTGCACACGTCACCTCAGGCCCCGTCCCCTCCCTTCCCTACTGTATAAACATGCCCTGTGGCCGTTTTTAAAGTTGGGAGATTAAGTCCCCTTTAATCCTGAGGGTCCCTAGGGGCAAAATAGCCCACTAGGTACGTCCAGTAAGCGCCATTGCAGAGAGGTGTAAAAAGGGGCACGGCCTGTACCACCTCTCTGCGACGCAGAGCAGTGGCGCTTACTGGAAGCACCTGATGGGCTAGTTGGCCCCCAGGGTCCCTCAGGTTTGAAAGGGAATTATTTCCCCAACTTAAAACGCGCCACAGGGCGTGTTTGCACACGTCACCTCAGGCCCCGTCCCCTCCCTTCACCACTGTGAAAATGCGCACTGTGGCCATTCTAAGTTGAGAGATTAAGTCCCCTTGAATCCTAAGGGTCTCTAGGGTCAAACTAGCCCACTAGGTACCTCCAGTAAGTGCCACAGAGCTGCGTTGCATAGAGGTGTAAAAAGGGGCGTGGCCTCAGAACACCTGTCTGCAACGCAGCTCACTGGCGCATACTGGAGATACCTGTTGGGCTAGTTGGCCCTCAGGGACCCTCAGTATTGAAGGGAAATTAATTCCCCAACTTACAACTGGCAAGGGGGCGTGTTTGCAGAGTGCTGCAACAAGGGGGCGTGGTCTTTTATTTATTTTATTTTTTTAAGACGGAGGGCTGTGTGGCCCCCCTTTTTTTCTAATTTAGTGGCCCTGGGGACCCCATCCCCCAGGGCCTGCACCCTAATTTTTTTTGTTGAAAAAAATAAATTTGACCCTCCCTAGGCCTTAATCGGCCCCGGGGACCCCAACCGCCGGGTCATGGGCATTTTTTTTTTATTCTTTAGGAGGGGGGCTGCGTTGCCCCCCTCCTCAGGCCACTTATGGTCCCGGGCTCCCCATCCCCCGGGGCCGGCCTTTGTTTTTTATTATCTTTAAAAAAAATATATTTATAGAAACACCTAGGACATGCTGGACAAACCGTATGTACCTATCACCATGACGATTTGCGTGATATTCATTAAAAGGTGACTATGCATACAATGAATCCACGTGGAATATATTTACACCGTTAATGAAGGTCTGACCTGTCTGACGCCCTACCGTGCCTAATCCCGGCGCCCCCGCCGGTGGGTACTCTCCAAGTAGACACCCTTGTCGTTTATTTATTCAAACATGGGTAGCTATTGACGGGCATATTTAATACACACGCACACCAAGCCATTCAAAGGGGATTCGACAAAAATTCGACCAAACTATGCAAGAAACCCCCCTCACGGTTAATAAAACACACATCCACCGCCGGATGTGTAATACTTTTTATTTTACTCTCTGGAAAGGAGACCAACCTCACTTGAGAGTCACAGCGTGCTCCTGGCTGAGCCCAATGCTGTGTTACACCCACTAGTGCCTGCTGAGTGCCACACACTTCTGTGTTGTATTCCACCAGCTAGTGCGTATGCTATGACACTCTCTAGCCCATGTGCACTGTAACACCACCCTGTGAATATGTCATGCCACACTTGCCTTCGCACGGGTTATATTGCCCCATCTAACGTGCCTTCCTCGATGCCTATGTTATAACGCTCAGCGCTATGCCATACATATTGCAATCTGGGATCCATATCTTTGTCACAGTGCATATGCAACGTTACACTCCCCAGCACATATTTTATATTACAACTTTAGAGACTAGTTAGGTTACACAACACTGCCCTGTGCATATTACACTCCATGGCGCATATCGCATAGCACGCGCTAGTGCCTGTGCTATCTCGCGCTCTCCAATGAATCTGTCATTGCGCACAATGTATTGCATATTATATTTCACTCCCCGGTTCATCTTATATCACACTTTTTAGTGCATAGTTTATACCATATACTATATCTTTTCAATCGTGCTCTCAGGACTATGTTCTATATAACACTGCGTCCACCTACCCTTTTCACGGGCATTATGTTTTGCGATGGGGGTTGGAGGGTCAGGGGGTGTTTTTGCCAAGTGAGCCCAGAGTCACAGTCACAAACGTCCTCTTCTTCCTGAATAAAAGTGAGATTATGCTGCATACTTGTTCATATTTTAAGTAGTTCGCACAGACACACATTTTTAAAACAATAAAGTTCCTAATACCCACCTTCTCTGAACAGTTAGCTTGCTGCCCCATCCACCTCCTCCCTATCCTCTGTTGTCTGAATCCATGGACTAGCCTCCTCCCTCCTGCCATGCATGGTCTAATGTGCTGCCACTGCCCTCCATTTAGCATGATGTACCAGTCCACTCCTCCTGCCCTCCATTGCCCAATTCTTTGGCCCATCATTGACCTCCTGCTTAGCCTCTGTGCTTAGCTTGCTGCCCCTATTCTCCTTCCCCTGCCCTCCGATGTCTCTGTGCATGCCCCTCCTCCATCCTTTTTGCCCACCATGTTCCATGGACCTGTGAGTGTTCTGTTGAGCTGCCACTCCCCTCCCACCTGCCTAGCATTGTCAGATGACTGTAACCTGTCCATGCCACCTCCACCCTGCCTGTCCACATGCCATGCCCCTATCCCCTTCCTCCTGTCCTCCATGGTCCATTTTACTGCCACACCCTTCTGCCCTCCCTGGTCTGTTGTGCTGCAACTGCTCCTCCTGCCTGCCCCACGCGGTCTGTTGTGAGGCTCCTTCCCCTGAACTCTCTTGTCTGTGCCCAGGTCCTGACCATCCCTTCTATCCTCCATGGTCCTTTGTGCATGCCCCTGCACCCTCCTTCTTTCCCATCATAGCCATTGTGCTGCCACTAACCCTCCCGCTTGCCATGCATGGTCTTCTGTGCTGCCATGGCCCCTGCCACCTTCCCTGTGTGGTCAACTAGCTGCCCCTGACCCCCTCCCACCTTCCCTCCATGGTCTGTGTGTATGCCATCATAGTCTCATTGTTACTCTCCATGGTGTGTCTTGTTTCTAGTACCCATCCTGCCTGACCTACATGGTCATCCTGCTGCTCCTGCCCTGGCCCCTTGCCCCCAGCCCTCTGTTTCCATCTGCAGACCCCTATTCCCTCCCTCCTGGCTTGTCTGTTCCATTTTAATGCCCCTGATCTGTCCCTCCTGCCCTTTATGGTCTGTTATGCTGCAGCTTTCTCTCCTGTCTGTCCATTATGGTCAGCTAGCTACCATTGCCTCTTTCCCCTCTGTTCTCTGTTGTCCATGTGCATGGTCCTGTCCCCTCCCTATTGCTGTCTATGGATTGTTGTGCTGCACTCCCGTCCCGCATGCCCTGTGTGGTGTATTGTGCTGCTGCAAACCCTTATGCCTGCCCTGTAGGGTCAGTTTGGTGCACCTCTCCATGTCCCTCCTGTCCTCTGTTATCCAAGTCCATGTCCCTACCCCAATTCCTCCTGCCTACCATGATCCAATGTACCATACTTGCGAACATTTTGAACTTGGTAAGAGGGAGATTTTGAAAAAAAACTGGGGTATTGATTTTCCCCTTTGAGTTACAATGAAAAAGAGGAGGTTGTAGACAGGAGACAGATCAAATAAAGCCCATTTGAGCTTAAAAACATTGGACGTTTCCTGGCTGAAACGGGTCTGTTGGCATGTATGGTTGTACTACCACTGCCTCTTCCTTCTGCCCACAATGGTCTATTATATTACCACACCCTCTCTTGCCAGTCCTGTATTGTTGGTTTGTTGCCCCTGCCCCCCTTTCCACTGCCCTCCATAGTTTGTTGTGCTGCCACTGCCCTTTCTGCCTGCCCAGTGTGGTCAAATTGTTGCCTCTGCACTCTCCTACCTGCCTTCAATTTTCAGAGTCCGTGCCCCTGGCCTCTGCCTCTCAACAGTATCCCAATGAACAACTAGATTGCTAACATTTTATATTCATTACAAAAGTGTGGAACGCCTGATGTCATCTTGATGTAATCAAAACTGTAATACCTAGAGCATTTCCTTTAGAAATTACATATATGAGAGGGTCTTATTTGCATCAAAATTATGGTTAGTGCTCTAAAAAACTAAAATGAGGACATATTTTCTGAGTTTTCAAATAGCGACAAAGAACTTTTAAATTATTTGTAATCATTATGTTTTTTTATCCAGTTGACCACTTGATTAAATGTTGCACCTAGGGTAGAGGGTGTGGTGTTACTTCCAGAACTGCAGACTATGCAACTGGGTAACCAGGTTGGAGTTTCTGCTTCAGCTCAACATTCTGTGATTCTGGTCAAATCACTTAATCTCCCCATGTCTACAACCAAAATGAATTTGATCGTGTGTGATGTAACCAATGCTCATGTAAAGCACTCCAATACCTGACAGGTCTGCACTATATAAAACTGCAAATACACAAAAAATAAGTGTTTTGCACACTTCTGTCATTGGGCTACATGTGGGCTACACCTGGGTGATATTTGTCCTGCATTTGGGCTCTTTTGTCTCTGGTGGCCATCTTGGGAGATTTATTTGTTATGCATTTTCCAAATTTCCTCATTTACTGCAGTAGGAAATGCTTTCAGTTTTTTACTTTGATTCCATCAAGATTGGTATTCAGATATGTCACACATTTGCCATAAATTCTGAATGTAGGCACTCTAGTTGCTCATTAGATCACTGTAGTAAAGCTACTGCTCACCATGGAAGTCTGCTGCTGGTATTAAAAGTGCATGTTTCAGTCTGCATATCAGAATGTTTTAATGAAATAGAAGAGGATTTGAGAAGTCACTCAAAATGTGCCCTAATTTTTCTTTCTTCAGCACTAATCATAATTTCTATGGCAAAATGAACCCCCTCATTGTGTTCCTTTTTAAATTAAATGTTTTAAGTGTTACCAGTTTATTCCAATCAAGATGGCTTCAGGTGTGCCATACTTTTGTCATAAGTAAGACTGTTAGCACTCTAGTTGTTCATTAGAACACTCTGGGACATTCTGTCATTGGGTTATACTTGGGCTACATTTGGGTGATATTTAGGCTACATTTGGGCTCTTTTGTCTCTGGTGGCCATCTTGGGAGATTTGTTTGTTATGAAGTTTCCTAATTTCCTCATTTACTGCAGTCTCCTCAGTAGGAAATACTTTCAGTTTTTTACTTTGGTTCCATCAAGAATGCATTCAGATGTGTCACACATTTGCCATAAATTCTGAATGTTAGCACTCTAGTTGCTCATTAGATCACTGTAGTAAAGCTGCTGCTCACCAGGGAAGTCTGCTGCTGGTATTCAAAGTGCATGTTTCAGTCTGCATGTCAGAATTTGTTTTTGAAATAGAAGAGGATTTGAGAAGTCAAAATGTGCCCTAATTTTTCTTTCTGCAGCACCAATCATAATTTCTATGGCAAAATGAACCCCTCATTTTGTTACTTTGTAAATTAAATGGTTTAGGTGTTACCACTTTATTCCAATCAAGATGGCTTCAGGTGTGCCATACTTTTGTCATAAGTAAGACTGTTAGCCCTCTAGTTGTTCGTTAGAACACTCTGGGACATTCTGTCATTGGGCTATACTTGAGCTATATCTGGGTGATATTTGGGCTACATTTGGGCTCTTTTGTCTCTGGTGGCCATTTTGGGAGACTTATTTGTTATGAAGTTTCCTAATTTCCTCATTTATCATCTGTGGCCTCTAAGTGAAAATTAAAATCCCCCAGATTAGTGAAACTCAATTCAGCCGCAGAAGATTCAAATCGATTTCCTGCCAGCGATAGAAAGTCTCCCCTAGGGCCAAGCGGTCAAGATGCAATTATTTTACTAAGTTACTTCAAAGCTTATTTCTTTCTGTGCATGATTTTTGTGTTTTTATACAAAAGCACATCTCTTGAGCATGCACAGAGGAGTGGCTCTAATTGCATTGATCTAAATACAAACTTAGGGGCATATTCACAAGGCAATGGTGAAGCGTGGTGTTCAGCAAACATTGCTAACGCCACCCTCCACCATTGTGAAAATGCAGGGATGCGCTGTATTCTCAAGAATGCGGCTAAACCTTTGCTTTTCCTTTAGCACTGCCACTAAATCTAGCAGCCTAGCACCATAGGGCAAGGGTGCCTGCGTTAGCGGTTAATGATTGTTTATGTGCAAGAAGGTGTCCCTTCCTGCACATAAACAATCCAGAATGGCGAATTGCAACTTCTATGTGTGCAGCACAATCCAGCACACATAGAAACAGCAAAAACAAGGAGTAATAAAGCCTTTCTCCTTGTTTCACCATGTTAAGACCAGATTTTCCCTGGTCTTAATTTTGGTGTTGCCTCCTATTGACACCACCCTTTTAAATAGGGGGCAGCATCAAAATCAATGCCCATTGCCCACCCCTTTCACGCTATGTCCAGCGTGAAAGGCGGCCTTATTTACAAGGTGGCATTAAGCCACTTTAACGCTGGCTTGTAAATAAGGTGAAGCTCCTATCGGCACAGGAACGTCAAAAAAAGTGACGTCCCTGTGGCGATAGGGGCTTGTAAATATGTCCCTAAGCATTTCTCCTTGTGTCGCCATGTTAAGACCAGGTTTTTCCTGATCTTAATTTTGGTGCTACCTCCTATTTATGACACCCTTGCAACGCCCCTTTCACGCTAAGTGTTGTGTCAAAGGGGGCCTTATTTACAAGGCAGCGTTAAGCCACGTTAAGTGACTTAACGCCACCTTGTAAATAAAGCGAAGTGTTTATCGCAACAGGAACGTCATAAAAAGTGATGTTCCTTTGGTAAAAGGTGCTTGTAAATATGCCCATTATTTTCATAGTACAAAGAACATTGTTATTTGGCTATTTCATCTCCTAGGCCGTTTGATTAATGCCAGTTGAAGCAGTCTGTATGGTTAATAGCCTGTACTATAATATGCAAATTTTGGTTACTCCAATCTGAATTGTTTCAAAACCTACAGGTCCAACTGTGACATACAATATTAATTTTGATTCAGCATTAGATAATGCAGCTTAATTCAAGTCACTTCTAAAACGAAAACTTCAACAAATGCGCCTTAAAGGGCAGTAATCTTCTTGATTACAATATTGGAAGCCTTTTTATGAGCCAAAATTGATTGCACGCGGGGTTTGCCTGCGTTGTAAGGCAAATTTGTGCCACACCATTCCTTTTAAGAGGACAGATGGATAGGAAAGATTTTAGGCCGTGGGGTGTATAGCTGAGGTCAGTTCATAAATAAGGACCAAAGGCACTGATATTTTCCATCGTGCCTCCCAGTCCTATTTAGGTGTACAAAAACATCTGTGGGATGTAATGGCAATGTTTCACAGAATCAGAATCTGTGAATGAAACTGAATCGTAAGGAAACTCCATCTGCACAGGGGTGATAATAGCAGGAATATTGGTGTTTCCAGGTATTGGAAAAACTGTGCACATCAACAAAGTGGGGACTTTTGAAATATACATAACTATTTGCAATGCATTTTCCAATCCAATAGTACACGAAAATCCGATCCAAAAATGCAAAAAGTTGGATTTCGTGTTTAAACAAGGTGAAAATGTTTCCCCGATACCTACAGTTTTCCGGCAGTACAGACGAATGAGTTTCTTCCAGGGACACATCGCTTGCGTTCGTCAATGTCAAGTTGGTAAGCGCGAGCGAGGAAATCCCACCTCCCGATGTGATTTTTCCTCGTTTGTGATCGTCAACATCAAGTTGTCGAGCGCGAGCGTGGAAAATCAACCTCCTGGCGAGATTTCTGAACGCGGGCGGTCAGATTTCTCATTGCCAATGGTCGTGACCCCTCTCGTTGAGAAACCATCCGTTCGCATTGAGAAAGCACCTGGCACTGAAAATCACCACAAGCTGCATTAATCTAACGCACTCCGCTGCTCACGGAGCTCCGCGTAGCGCGGCAGAGTGTTTTTTCCACTTCCCAGAGTTCCCGCAAACTCCGTCCAGGCTTAGTTCAAAGTCTAACCTGAAATACCTCCTCTGCGTAGTAGCACTCAAACACCCAGTACAATAGTTCAGACGTACTCTATCAATCATTAATCTGTTCATTCTGTTCCATGGCAATGGTAAGCAAACTCAAAGGCCTTTTCCATAAACCTCCTAGGGCTTTGTCACGTAAAGTCAGCACGAAAAATGGTAATTTATGGTCACTGTCACAGTTTTTAGCAGACTGGTGTCTTAAATAGTTGAAGGAGTGAGTGGTATTGTCACCTTAGACAGTGCGTCTCTACAACATTAAAGGTATCTGCTGCTATTGTTTGGAAGTTTAGAATCAGTGTTAACACATTAAACAAACTACAGGGAACAATACCACTCTACAAAATAATAAAATTCAAAGCTAAATAACACATCAAAAACAGAACATGGCACAACAAAACAGGGCAAAAACACAACCGAAAATTAGCACAATAACACAACAGCAAAACACAAAAGCACTTCACAGCCTAACGCAACTCAACTGCAAATACATGCTGTTTGTTGTTTTGTGAGGTGTGTACTTATGTGTGTATGCTGTCTTACTGTATTGTGGAATTATATGTGTATTGTCAATGTGTTATTCTGTTTGAAAATTGTATTGTGTTGTACTGCTATTATTGTAGCATGCTGTTGTTATATGGTGTTCGGATGCCACTTTAATGCAGCAAAATATACACACATATTCCTCTCAACCATTACAACCTCGAAAAATCTTATTTCATATGAAAGTGTTAAAAGGTGTTCCAAACAAGCACAGTCTTACTTACCTTCAAGGGCATGTGATAGTGTCAGTCAAATACGTTTTGTTTTCTGTCCCTGCATCTTTATGAGTTTGCTTACTTAAGAATCATTTTTAGTTCTGCCTCTTCAACTATTTGCGGCACACAGCTTCACTTTATATGCAACAGCTAATCCGGAAAAAAACAATTCTCATTAATATACTAGATATATTTTCCGTCATTTATGTCGTTAGCATCATCCAGTGAACTGTCTCTGTGTTTAATTAAAAGGTGCCATTAATCCACTAAATTGTGCTTCTTGTATTGAGTTGAATAAGGATAATTAATACTAAATTGTACAAAGGTACCTCTTTATGCGGCACTTTTTCTGCTACTAAGCAGTGTGTAAAAAAGACTTCGCTTTTATTCAATAAATGGCCCTACATTTCCTGACACTAGGAAGGACGAAAGGCTGAATCTGCTTTAATGGGATTTAAACCTGCGACCTTCAGATCACTGCAGTTTATTTTAGCAACGATTGTTTAGCTCACTGAGCCAACCGGTCGGCTAAAGAGCTGAGTTATTTTTGCTCTGATCCAACCCTTAGTCCTTCAAATTATTCAGATGAGCTACCAAGTGTTTAAACTAATTAGCTATTTCGCTGGCAGTTAGATGAATAACAAAAATCTAAAATGAAGTGTTTTTTATCTGATTTTCCAGGTGATATAACTGGATGAAGATATTCCCGAGCAATTGACATGGGCTCACTGAATTTTGACAAGATTATATTCTGCAAACCCAGTCGAGTGTTGCAATCTGCTTGCAGGATTATACTCACCATTTCAAAGGTAATTACCCATAGAGCGGGCAGGTGAACTATTATGTAACCAGGAGCGATAACCTGGACTTGTGTTTTTTTAGTAAATTCGGGGGATATCATCAAGGCCCTGCGATAAAATTATCGCCACTTTAGCATTCGTTTTCGGGCGAAAAGCAGCGATAATTTTATCGCCCTATCAGCAAAGACACACTAGCGCGTGTTTCAATGCCTTTGCGTCCGTTTTCTCACACCCATCTTTGCATCGCTAATGAGATGCAAAGTGGGCGTTCCTCCCCAAAGGAACGTGAGAAATGTCGCTAACAGACATTTCTCCTATCAGCAAGATGCACGCTAACCTGCGTAGCTATAAGAAAAGTAGCGCTAACCGCGGTTATTGCTACTTTCCTTACGCCTGCTTTCAGTCTGACTTAGCCATTATATCCAATGGAAGGCGAATATAATGGCTAAGTCTGCCCTGCCCTATCATCACGCTATCGCCAAACATTGTGCGATTATCGCTGGATTTCCAACGATAATCGCACATTTGGCAGCTTGCGCTTGGAATTTTATCGCTTTGGAGATCAGCGTCGCTGATAGCATGCTATGTCAGTGATTATATCAAGCGATAGCCAGCGATAATTATCCTTGCGCTAAGCGTGCTTAGCCATAATGATCGCCGGCCCTTGCTGATATACTCATTCGTTTTTAGAGGGCTACTCCGTCTTGAGGAAACGGGTCAAGCCTCTGTTGTTCTACTTGTCCTCTTCCTTGGTTTCTTCAGACTTGGACACCATTTTGGATCTGTACTACAGACAAGGCTGCAGTGGCCAGACTCTGAGGTCTTCTCTTCCCAGTTCCAGGGCAGCTGCCCTAAGTTGCTGCTCCCACCTGTGACTGGGGAGAAAGGGAACATGCTGAATTTTTGTGGAGAAAGGAAAAATCAAGAATCCTCTCTAGAAGGTACTCTTCAAGCTAATGATCCATTAGTGGGAGGTGGAAGAAGTGAGATCAATGCAAGAGAGGTGGGTGAAGTGGATAGAAGCAACGGAATGAGAGGTGAAAGAGGTGATTAGAATTTACTGGTACTCCTATTTGAAGTTGTAAGGAGGAAAGTGCTCACATCCCCACCACCCAGAACACCGCCTATCATTACTCTCCCATGGCTGATGTTTTTCGATCTGAGGCTTAGATGTTCCACCACTACCACGGTGGGGGTGCATGATTCTGGATTCCTAAACTCTGAGGGACTTTATAATGACTACAGCATTTACAAATCCTAAATCATGCCTGATAAGTAATATTTGCAAGACACAAATACAGCTGGCTTGGCTATTTAAGGGTGTAACATCAACCCAGAGTACTAATCATGATCATATGTGCCAGCTTCTAAAGCTTAGAGTGGCCTTTATCTGGTATTAGCTCCAAGAAGTACCCTAAGTACAGGGCCGAACTGGCAATAGCGGGCACCAGGCGTTTCCCTGGTAAGCCGCTAGGGTGGGGCCGTTTTGGGCCCCTGGGGGACTGTTTTTGTTTCCGGGGGTTGGCCCCCTGTAACAAAATCTGCCGAAACCGGCCCTTGCAAACTGCTCGGCTGCACTCCACCTCAACCCCTGGGGGGGCGGCTGAGCAGTTTGCCAGGGCCGGTTTCTGTTCCCAGTCCGGCCCTGCCTAAGCAGCAGAGCGTGCTGGAAAACTCAACTTCAACTAATTATTCTCTGCATACTCACCATACAGCGCCACTTTTTCCTCATTCTGAATTACATTGATCAGATTTCACTACCCAGTCTTTGAGACCAGTTTAAAAGATATGGCCACTATTGTATAATTTGCAGAGAACTGCCTTGTCTGGATGTATGGACCAATAGAGGAATTTTCAGTGGCAGCTGCCTGTGATGTTCCATGGTAGGAAGACTGTTGAGGCATTATATAAGACCCCATTCGTGGGGATGGGCTATGGAGTAGGAACCCGTTTCCGTGGGCGGTTGAGATTGTTTGCATCTGATGTCCCAGGGTCCATCCAACTATGGCTCTGCAAACTGGGCCAAGTACGACCCCTTCAGCACTTGACTCTCATTGGTAGCGATGGCGAGCAGTCACAGGCTTCTCAGGGAGGTAGATTGGAGGTGTTCAAGCTCAGGTCACAACAGACACACAGTATTTGCAAGAAAGAAAAGTACTTTAATACACACTAGGACAGAATATTACATGCATACATGATCAAAGCTTAATTTAGTATTATGGGTGGTGTTGACCAGGAATGCACCTCTATCCGCTATCTATCGCCGTTTCTCTCCTTTGTGATCGAGGTGGTTGCTCCTTGGGATTTGGGGTATAGTGTGATTATGACTTAGGTATTGTGTCTCCTCTTTAGAGTGTATGCTCAGTCTCTCAAGGTTCAATAGCTATATTTCCCACACAATTGAGATGCTCAGTGCTTACATTCCAAGACTGAAAACAACTTTTTACAAAGCTACGTGGCGTTGCCTCAGCGCACCTGTTTCTTTTGGCTTCTGTGAGGAGGCACACTTGCCGACAGCCCCATCTGGAATCTTCTCACTGGCTGTGGGTGCCTGCCTGGCAGACAGAGTTTCAATGGTCCTTCTTCTGCACCTCTCCATTGGTACCTGGTGGCACTCACGTTGGCAGGGACAATGTTCTCCATGGAAATCATGTTCCTGGCACTTAACAGGTTGGCTCAACAAAAGTATGTTCTCCAGGTTTGGTGCTGATGTAGACAGGCTGATCTCCTTCTTTCGGTGTGCCACGCACAGACTGATCTCCTTCTGATGGTGCCTGCACACACAGGCCGATCTCTTCTAAGCAACACAGCCATGCACAGGCCAATCTTCTTCTACGTAATATTGCCACTTACAGACTAGGCATCTGGGCAATACAGCCACCCACTGACCGATCGTATTGTAGGTAGCAGGGCCAAACTTCTTATGGGTAATATGGCCACACATGCCAATCCAGACTCTGATCACTGATTTCACTGGTGTTCCAAGATTTAAGGTAGAGTTGTCATGGTTCTCACCAGGAACCACTTTGGGAGAAACTGTAGGCCCAAAGGCATCAAGTTATACAGATCTTTCTCTGTAGTATTCCTGCTCTGCTGGAAGTTCCACTAGCACCACAGTCCTGCTGCGCCTTACTCCTCCGGGGCATTCACTCTTGTAGAATTGCCAGGCTCCTTCTCTCTTAGCAGGCAGCCTGGCTGTGGGGCACTTCAGGATATGTGTACAGCTCATCCCACAACTGGCAGACTCAGGGGATGTCCCCTCACCCCTAGGAAGCCGGCAGTGAAACACCAGCTCTGGTTGCACAGCTGCCGTCAAAGTGCTCGGAAGAGCACTCCTTTTCTTGGCAATAGAAGTCTTGGAACTGAAAAAAGTGGGCTGGTTTTGGGCCACCTTTTATACAGCAATAGGTAGGAGATGTTTATCCACTGGCTGTGCTTTTAGGCCTCTTTTCCAGGCTGCACTGAGTGATGCTTCTCACAACAGAGTTGTCCACACCCACAACAGAGGACAAAAGAGGTGTGAGCTGTCATCTGCCAACTGAATGAATAGTCAGGGAAGGACAAAAGGCTGGGCTTCATTTAAAAGGTCCCTAACACCTTGCACAACAGTCTGCATTCCCACACGTTACCCCTTCCATCTACCATATGAAGACTAAGCAGCAGCTCGATGCTCAGCAATAGGCCTAATTCAAGTTCTCAAGGAGCCTTGCCTCCTATTTTCTCACTTCAGTGTCTGGGATTCCTCCCTATGATGGAGCAAGGACTTGTATAAAAAGAGACTTGCTCAGAAGTAATTGAAAGGATTGAAAAGATTGAAGAGGGAATTGAGATGTGCTAAAGTTGGCATCTGATTTGGTAGTGGGAAATTATTGATGGCAATCAATGCCATCAGAGAGGGGATTGATGGAACAAGGACTTGTGTAAAAAGAGACTTGCTCGGAAGTAATTCCCTCAAATAACATTTAACTCCATAATAATTGTGTTTGTAAATACTAATTTGCACTACATGTCTGTACATTTGTATCTAGGGTAAGCTTGCGTATGTGTATACTAACAAGTAACCCGAGTGTCTCTAAAAGGGCTGCTAAACGCGGGATTCTGCATTGCGCATGCGTCTACTGCATCTATGTAGTATGATGTGCTGTAGCTTGAAGAGTAATCTTTGCAGCTGCGCAGTTGTTCCTAAAATGGCCGATTGAAACCCACATGATAATACGCATGCTTTGCTGAAACTAAACTATGCAATTTTACTAAAATGCTAATGCGAAAAGATTATTATAAATAAATGGCATTCGAGTAGAGATAGGTGGTATACAGTGAAATCATTTTATTTTGATTCTGACATGTTTCTTTTTGACTTCTCTGTTAGTTCGTATTTGGGCTTCTGACCAACAAAAACCCCACTGGTCACGTGCGTGGTGTGCACGCGCAGTCGTAACCTGCCAGGAACCATGATGAAGCTCTTGAACCTCAGCCAAGGTCAAAGTGGAACATGTCATGGGAAAGTCGAAAACATCCTGAGAAGTTGAATGACAATTATATGAAATGTATTATTTTAATGATAAAGATGTGAAATGTGGATGGGAAATAAAGCTTGGGAAAGGAAATTAAGGGGAGGAAACATTGAACAATGAGCTTTAATAAAAATATTAAAACTTATCATGGTGTGATGATCATCCCCCCTTGCTTGTCCAATCAGAATTAGGCGTTTCATGAACATTGAAACATTTGGGGGAGTGTTTACCATTAGAAGAGTATAATTGAGGTAGTTTAACTCGTTCCGTGCTCATGACGGAACCACGACGTCATGAGCCACGGTTGCCATGTGCTCATGACGGAGTGGTACCGTCATGCTGCGGCCGTTGGCGGCCGCGCCGCCCACGCGGCGCTAATTCCCCGCCTGTGCGGGCGATTAGCGCTGTGGGCGGAGTCATGACGGGACCACTCCGTCCTGAGCACAGCCCAACCGTGGCTCATGACGGAGTGGCTCCGTCATGAGCACCGCGCCACCGCGCTGCCCCCCCGCACCCCCCAGCGCTGCGGTGGAATTTCCGCCGCAGCGAAGGGGTTAATTAGTTAGAGAGAGAGATACTCGAGCTCATGCTGCAGAGATGCTGAGACACTGAGATGCTGTCCGAATATTGAGCAGATCCAAAGCAGAACCAAACTTCAGAACTTAGAACCAAAGTTAAATTAGAGAACATCATGGAAGAATCGATGATGGAATTAGGCAAAAAGGTAGAAGGTGATTGCGGAAGAATCAAGGAGGAAGAGAGTATCAGAGAGGGGTGCGACGCAGGCGTCGGATCTAGAAAAGGTCACCTATCCTGTCCTGAATCCTGTCCTGAATCCTTTGGTCTCCTGACCTGTCCCAGGGGACCCTTTCCAGCTCCTAGGCCAAGGGCTTGGTTTCCACACCATTTTAAGTAACTATAATTCTGAGTATTATGTTATTGTACTGCTCTCTCTGTTTTTCTCCTTTTTCAGGTACTGTCATTATTATAACTTATTTCAAAGTTTCTGAATAATCTGATTTTCATTTCTTGAAAGAAATTGGTGTTCGAACTGTACTTTACACTTCTGGGTTCACATGAAATTTATTATATAAACATTTAAAACTGTCTCGAGTCTGTGGTCATTTAAAGTATTTACTTTGATGGTATTTACACCTAAACTGCTAACAACTAGGTCCATTGATCAGAGGAAATTATATTCGGACGGAAGGAATGGTAAGAATTGGTGAGGTAAATTCATCTCGCAGGTATTAGCACACAAAATTGATCCAAGCGGCGCTTACTAGCTTATGTATGAAAGGTTATGGGCCCAGGTGAGTATGTGGTTTGTGTGTATCATTTAGTTGGTAAGCCCCCCGCTCCATCAGTTTTTCTGGTAGCAGAGCTATGGTTAGTTTTAGTTAGGTAGGTGTAAATATTGAGATTTTAATTTATGAATTAAGACATCCATTTTGTATCTTGTTTTGTGTTGTCTGGAAATTCCTGGGAATATTGTATAGCGGGTGGTAAATGGAAACCACACTGCAGTGAGGTTACTTGTTTACAAAAGGTATCGCTAAAAAGCTATGCTGGGCTGACAGTGCTGAGTTAGGGATTAATTTGTACAAAAGTGAGAGTGACTGATAACAAAGAGTTCGCTGGTGAATCTTTGGTCTTATATCACCTAGAAAGGGTAAGTCCGAGGGAGTAGCAGGTTCATCGATGCTTGAGTGAAGAGTAAGCGGAAGGTTTTGCTCGTAGTGTATGAAGAGTAAGCGAAATAGTTTTACTCACAGCAAATGTAAATTGATTTTCAGATTTTAGCAGAAGCAAACATAGTAGTGAATGTTTTATGTTGTCATTTAATGAATTTTGCATGGAAATTGTAAGAAAATAAGTCATTCGTATTACTTTGTAAAGGAGGGGTCAGTTGCGAGTGCTGCACTGGCATCACAAAGGGACACGCTGGGATTAGTTGTAACAGCAGGCGTTCGACTGACGCAGACATTTGTGAAGGAAAAATGCACGGAGAAAAGAGAAATTTTCTTTTGCAGGATAATTATTTTCAGGATAGTGATCAATGACGGTGCCTGAGAGGGGAGGAAAAGGAGTGTGTACTGGGCGCATCCTTACCGGTAGATCAGTCAGGTCCATATATTGATGGTAAAGTAGGAGGAAAAGATATTACCTTCCTATTGGACACTGGTGCTACCCGTTCTACTGTGAGAACAGCAGACATTCCAAACCTACCCCTCTCGGGAGATTCAATCCAGGTAGTGGGCATCTCGAACAAACAGATTAGTACTCCTATTGCAGAACCAATGGAAGTATGAAGTTGCAATTTCAGGGAGATGCACAAATTAGTGGTGTGTTACTCTAGTTCTGTAAATCTATTAGGCAGAGATCTACTATGCACAATATTTTGCACACCGGACGGTGTTGCAATTCAAACCTCAGATGAAGACGGAGTATATAAAATTATGTTAGCTAAACAAGGTACAGAGGGAGATGAGATGTATTCTATGAGGACAAAAGACGATTTCCCCAGATGAGGTTAAATTGACAGTGAATCCAGAGGTATGGGATTTCACAGGAAAAGAAGTAGGATTAATGGCAAATATATATCCCGTAAAAGTAACAGTAAAGGAAGGTGCAGTTTATCCAAACACTCGACAATATAAAGTCCCGAAGTCAAAGCTGGTGTTTCAGCAGAAAGTGATCGAATGGTTGAACAAGGCATTTTAAAAGAAATAATGAGCAGTCCATGCAATTCACCTGTAATTGGCATTAAGAAACCTAATGGAAAATATAGGGTGGTGCAAGATTTACGAAAGATTAACAAGATTGTTGCACCATGCTGCCCTGTGGTGCCTAACCCAGCAGTAATTTTGTACCAGACACCGTGGAAAGCAGGATGGTTTACTGTAATTGATTTATGTTATGCTTTCTTTTCCATCCCGCTGCATCCTGAAAGCCAATATTTGTTTTCCTTCAAATTTGAGGAATGTTTTTATGCTTGGAATCGTGTTCCTCAAGGGTATATTGAAAGTCCTTCAATTTTTAATCAAATTTTGAAAAAGTGCCTTGAAACTTTACTGTTGCCTAGGAAGTCAGTCCTGGTGCAGTATATCGATGACCCATTGGTCGTGTCAAAAACAAGAGATGACTGTGTTACTGATTCAGTTGCCTTGTTGAACCATTTGGCTGATGGTTGCAGTTTTGCAGAACCGGAGTCAAATATCTTGGACACCAAATAGAACGTGGAGTGAGGAGAGTGACTCCTGAAAGAATAGAAATAATAAGACAGATGAAATTGCCTGAAACCCAGAGAGAAATAAGAATGTTCCTTGGAGTTGTGGCTTACTGTAGGCAGTGGATTGTAGGGTTTTCCGTGCTAGCCAAACCCCTGATACAGATGACCAAGAAACAAGCAAAAGATCCAATAGAATTGGATGATGAAAGTATGGAAGCCTTTGTAAAATTATGAAAATGTCTATGTTAAGCTCCTGCTTTAGGTATGCCAGATTACTCAAAAGAATTTGCACTATTTTGTGGTGAAATAAATAGTTGTGCACTTTCAGTTTTAACTCAGAGACATGGCTTGATGCGATGTCCAGTGGCATATTTTTCTGCCACCTTGGACCCTGTAGCCTCCGCTTTACCTGGTTGTTTAAAAGCGGTAGCTGCCACGTGCACAAGTTTAGAACAAAGTGATTCAATTGTGATGGGACATCCAGTAAAGGTGCATGTTCCACATTCAGTTGAGATTCTGTTGACCTGAACTCAAACTCAGTTTCTTACCCATAGTCGGATGACTCAGTACGAAAGAATCATATTAGGTGCTGAAAATGTGACAATAGTCAGATTTACCGTCCTAAACCCAGCTACCTTGTTGCCACATGTATATGGAGAGGAAGTGAGAGATAAAGTCGAGCATGACTGTTTGGACGTGACTGAACTTTGCACCAAACCCCGACCAGATATACAGGAAGAACCCTTGAAAAAGGCTGAAAATGAGCTAATTGTAGATGGCTCGTGTATGCGCTATGAGGAGGGAGAATTAAGTGCTGCTTACGCTTTGTGTACTTTGGCTGGAATAGTCGAAGTATCCTATTTACCAGGAGTCAAATCTGCACAAGTAGCTGAATTGGTGGCTTTAATTAAAGCATGCACAATTGGGAAAAAATTGGAAAGTAACCATAATTACTGATAGCCAGCATGGCTACGGGGTTGTGCATGATTTTGGCCAGCTCTGGATGCTGAGGGATTTCTTGACTTCTTCAGGATCACTGATTAAAAATGGACATTTCGTAAAAGAATTGCTTGAAGCAATGCAATTGCTAAAAGAAGTGTTAGTGGACAAGTGTGCCGCACATCAGTCAGGAAATTACTATGTGACAGCTGGAAATAGGTATGCTGATCAGGTTGCCCAACACTGTGCAAAATATAAAATGGCAGTGAACAAGAAAATTGAAACAAGTGGAATCAGCTGCCAATTTATGCTACTCTCAGGATTAGAAACATGGGAGGAAGTGAAACAAGTACAAGAGGAGGTAGACTTGAAAGAAAGGGAAGAATGGGTGAAAGAAGGATGTGAAAGAAGGCCACAAGACGATGTGGGGTTTGCCCAGATGGCAGGCCAGTAATGCCAATCTTTATGCTTTCACAATTTGCTAGGATGTATCACAGAGACACCCACATAGGCAGAGATGCCATGATCAGACTCTAGACAGGTTTGGTTTAATCCAAGGTTTAGGAATGTAGCAGAGAGTCTATGCCAGAGATGCTTAATTTGTCAACAGATGAATCCAGGACACAAGACAGTGGTCAGTGCAGGAAAAATTGGAAAAGCAGAAGGTCCTTTAATAAGGCTACAATTAGATTTTATTCAATTACCACCTTGCAGAGGTTTGAAGTTCATACTTGTCATAGTTTGTTTATTCTCACAGTGGGTGGAGGCATACCCTACTAGAATAAATGACAGTATAACAGTTGCCAAACAAGTGTTGAGAGAACTGATTCCATGGTTCGGTTTTCCAGTGACCTTGGGATCAGATAGAGGATCTCATTTTAATAATGAAGTAATTCGACTAATCTGTGAAGCATTTAAAATTGAACAAAAACTGCACTGTGCATACCGCCCAGAGGCTTCTGGAGTGGTAGAACAATTGAATGGCACAATAAAAGCGAGACTGGGAAAGGTATGTGCATCCACCCTACTGGACTGGCCTTATGCATTACCTCTTGTTCTGTTGGGGCTCAGAAGCATTCCTGACAGGAATACAGGGTTGAGTCGCCATGAAATACTCATGGGAAGAGCAATGAGGCAGGCATGTATACCAGAACACAAAGGGGCTAATTCTGATCCGGGTCGGAAGGGCACCGAACGCGATCCGGCAAGAAAAACTACGAGCCGTACGCGTGTTTTCCGCCCGACTCGTACAGCTGTACGAGCGAGCAAGTACGATGCGAGCTACGTGAAATTCACCGACCGAGTCGTTTCGGGGTCTGTACCTCTCCGTACTTCTCGGTCATAAGCTAACCGTGGCGTGCAATGGATGCGATTTACGACCGAGCCAGTACGATGCACGCATCGGACAGCCTGTGCGAGCCGGAGTGTCCGGCTCGCAAAATGTCTGGGTGGTTGCCTTTGGGGGTCCGTGTTGGACCCCCTGTCACCCACAGCTCTATGACTCGGACACAGGGGGATACCCATGGGTCCCCCCAACACAGGCATGTACGGTGCGGATGGCACTGATGCATACCCACTGTAGGGGGCGCCTTTGTGCAAGACATACCCATTCAGTCAATGGGAGCCCATGTACGCGTCGCACGACCGGCTCCCATTGACTTCTATGGGAGTCTGACTGAACTGAGTCCGGCAGCATACGGCCGCATCGTACTCGCTTGGTCGGACTGCAGGACTCTGGCTCGGTCGGAAAACACTCCGGATCCAGCTCGGTCGGAGTGCTTTCCGACCCGGATCGGAATCGGCACCATACTGTTGAATATATCTGATGACTTGGTATTGGAATATTGCAAAGAACTGGCTGACCTAGTGCATTTTATCTCTCACCAGGTTGAAGAAGAAGCAGTTGCCAGGTAGCCAAACCAAGCACATGATTTGAATCCTGGTGATTGGGTGGTGGTGAAGGAACATACACGAGAGTCGTGCCTAGCGCCCACGTGGGGAAAACCACATCAGGTTATATTGGTTATAACCACAGCAGTGAAATGTGCAGGCTTGCCTAATTAGATTCATGCAAGCCATACTAAGAGAGTATCAGCACCTGACACAGAAGGTCCCCAACTAACTCAAGCAGTTGAGGCTTCAGAAGGTTGTACAGCTCAAGGATCTAGAATATCATATCCTGAAGTAGCTGACCATGAACAACCAAGCACAAGTCAGGATGACTGGATATCAGTGGTTGACATATCTGAAGTAGTTGTGAGAACAAGAAGCCAAACTAGGTTAGAAAGACAGGAAAATAGTGAGGGCCAGATAGGTAGAGAATAACAGGCTCAGGAAGTTGAAAATACAATTGTTAGAGAACCTTAGCAGGAGCAGACAAGGAAAGAGCAATCTACTCAGATAGAAGTGGACGAAACAAATCACAAGTCTGGGGAGGGACAGATAGGTCTAGAAGAACTCATTCAGGTGGCAGAAAGCCAAAGTTCAGTAAGACCTGAGCAGGACCAGGCAGGAAAAGAGAAACAAGTTCAGGTAGAAGAAGAGAAAATCAAAATAAAAACAGGGTCCAGCTAGGGAAGAAGAACACATCCAGGCAGAAAAGGACATTGCAAAAACAAGCCCTGGACAGGGTCAGACAGAGAGGGTTTCTGAAAACGAAAAAGATCAAATTGTGCCACAACTTAATGAAAATAAAAGAACACTCGAAAAAAGTGACAGTGCAGTACAAGCGAAAAGGTTCAGAAGAGGTGATAATTGGCCAAGTGTTCTGAAAAGGTTAAAGTATCATTTCAAAACAATTAATCAAGAACCTGACCAAGTAAACACAATTTCTAGTCAGTCTGGGACATCTGCTGAAAGGCCCAGATGACGAAGTCAAAGATTAAAAGCATTGAACAATAAATTCAAAGGTCCTGAATGGACCTATGTAATTCTCGAAGATTTCGAGAATTTAGATTTCAATGAAGAAAGTGATGAGGAAATAAATGCAGAACAGATTGCCGAATAAGTGAGACCTACTTGAAATTTCTCCAAGAAATTATATTTCAAAATGTAATCTGAATTAAAGAAAAGAAATCTTTTCAGCCCAAAATGGCTGATGATAAGGCTGCTGGAAAACCAAAACGAAATTGTGTACAAAAATGTTGTAAATTATGTATATGTAGTATATTTTTAGTGCTCATAATTTGGTTAATTCTGACAGTAGCCATTCCTTATTTGATGGTTACAAAAGAAAATAATAACACAAGTACGCATGAAAGGGCAGATAACATTAAAGGAGATAGAGTAAGATTAAATTCACCAAATGAGTCTAAGACTGAAAGAGATAGAGTAGATTTAGCAGCACCAGATGAGTTAGATGTACATCACACTGTAACAAATAATGACACTGCTTTGAATTTTTTCACAAATTTATTAGTGCAATATATAGACACTATGGAAGTGAGTGATTGCTGTGTGTATGAAATTACCAGCATCAGTAGCAGAAGGCGTAACATACCACCATATTCCTTTAACCTATGGTATTACTTGTAGCATTTTAGCAAGTTTGTTTTATAGAACAGGAAAGTTATAGTTTTATTATTCTAATGTAGATGTGATTTTTCCTGAGGTTCCTATGCGAAAAACCATGAACCCAGTTCTTAGTACTAAGGATACACAGTTTATGGGAGAATATTTTCTAACTATGAAAACAATAGATATAGCTGAAGCACACAAGCACAATTTAACATGTAAATTACGTGAAGAAGAAAATATATTTTTGAATTTAGTTGAGCAAAGGAGACAGGACTTCCAAAGAAGGGCTTCTGAACCAAAACCTCACATACCTCAGTGGGCTGAGAAAGAAAATATGTATACAACTGGCAATACTCATGCTGCTATGTCCCTAGACTTTGAAATTGAAAAGAAAGGGAAGATCTGCCTCCATAGATTAAAGACTGACTATAACAATGTATTTATTGGTTCCAGTGAGTGTGAACATAATTTTCTAGTATTCGGGGGATGGGGACTAAAAGGTGGAACAGATCCAGTATTTCGTGGAGTTTATTACGTATGTGGTGACAAAGCATATTTTAGGCTGCCTGATCATTGGTACGGGAGTTGCTATTTTGGAATAGTATTCCCAAAGGTGTACCATGTGAAAAGAATCACTGGAAGCAATGAAAACGCAAAGGAACTAACACGTATGAAGAGAGCTAGTTTTTCAGAAATAGTAGGTGTTATATTCAGTGAATTGATACCTTAATGTGGGAGTAATTCTAAACTCACGTAGGATTTGTCAATTATCTACAGTATCGACTGATATTGCTGGAGGGTTCTTGATGATTAATACAGAGATGGTTGCGATTAGATCTATGGTTTTGCAAAATCGACTTGCTCTTGATATATTATTGGCAAAAGAGGGTGGCGTCTGTAAAATGCTGAAAGCGCAACATTGTTGCACTTACATTCCTGATAAAAGTGTCAAAATTGGAGGATATATTAAAAATATTACAAAATTGGAGGAAGATTTGAAACCACTGGATGTTGACAGTGTATTGAAGAAATTAACAAATAGTGTTACAACCATAGGCGGTTAGTTTTCTAACTTAGGTAATAGCCTTATAGGTCAAACAATATTCCCAGTATTAGGAATAACACTATTAGTTTTAGCAGTAGCGACATGGCTCAAGTGTTGCTAGAAAAGAAAGAAATATACAGTAAAACGAAAAGGGAAAGAAGAGAAAATACAATGAAATTCAATTAGAAGAAATGAAAGGAGTTCTATACAAAAAGATGAAGAATTTACAGATTAACAAAAAAAAGAAAGGATTGAAAAGATTGAAGAGGGAATTGAGATGTGCTAAAGTTGGCATCTGATTTGATAGTGGAAAATTATTGATGGCAATAAATGTCATCAGAAAGGGGATTGATGGAACTAGGGGGCATATGTATCAAACGATTTTTTAATCGCAAATGCTGCGATTCGCAAAATTACAGCGTTTGCGATTAAAAAATCGGTAATCGGGATGTATGAGCCACATCCCATCGCAAAATTAAGGAATTGCTAATTTAGCGATTTTTTTATTTTGCGTAAACATTTAAGAAATTGCAAATTGCGATTTCTTAAATGATATGTAAAAAGCACCCAAGTTGTGCGAATTATCCTTAAGAAATCGCAAATTACCACCAACTTCCAGTTGGTGGTAATTTGCGATTTCCTTTCAAAATGCACTTTTACAAAGTGCCACGTGGCGCTCATACATGCCCTTAGGGCATATATGTGTGCCATATGCACACACATGCTCATTTCAGGGGTGCATCAGGGTGTCATCATGACACCCTTGCACCTTTGAAATTATTCTCAAATTGCGATTAGCAAATTGCGATTCGCTATTTGAGAATTACTTCCCATTCATTCCTATGGGTCTCCTGGCCCATAGAAATGAATGGGCAGGTATTCCTTAATTGCGATTTTGCAATTTGCTAATCGCAATTAAGGAATTTTAAGAAATCGCAAAAAGTTTGCAATTTTTTAAATACATCCCGTTTTGCAATTCTCAAATAGCGATTCTTTAAAAATCACTATTTGAGAATCGCAAATGGTGATGTTGATACATATGCCCCCAGGACTCTTATAAAAAGAGACTTGCTCAGAAGTAATTCCCTCAAATAACATTTAACTCCATATTAATTGTGTTTGTAAATACTAATTTGCACTACATGTCCGTACATTTGAATCTAGGGGAAGCTTGCATATGTGTATACCAACAAGTAACCCGAGTGTCTTGAAAATGACTGCTAAACGCAGGGTTCTGCATTGCGCATGCGTCTACTGCATCTATGTAGTATGACGTGCTGTAGCTTGGAGGTTAATCTTTGCAGCTGTGCAGTTGTTCCTAAAATAGCCGCTTGAAACCCACATGATAATACGCATGCTTTGCTGACACTAAACTATGCAATTTTACTAACATGCTAACGCAAAAAGATTATTATAAATAAATGGGATTAGAGTAGAGATAGGTGGTATACAGTGAAATCATTTTATTTTGATTCTGACATGTTTCTTTTTGACTTCTCTATTAGTTTGTAATTGGGCCTCTGACCAACAAAAACCCCATTGGTCACGTGCGTGGTGCCAGAGCCAGGGTACGAGCACCGCTAGTTGCGCGCCCCCCTTCATGATGAGCAACAAATCGCTCACAAGGCAACCCCATCTACCCACGACCCCACAAATGGGGGTCTCTTCTTTCCAGGTCCTCCACCGTCCTTGGACCGCAACTTACATTGCTGGTGATATACAGAATCTTTATGACACTGGCATTGTAGTACTGTAAGAGTTTTTTTAGCACTTTTCTCTCTGAGACAACGGTCCTGAAGAATTGCAGAGTGACCCGTTAGGGGCAGTAGGCAAGAAACATGTCGACCACACTCACTTACTAGACCCTGTGGATCATTAACTATCCATACAGGGCCCACACATTTTAATTAGGTTAGCACACCTCGTGAATAAAAATAATCCCTAAAGGCAGTGCTAGACCTATTTTAGATCACCCTGCACACTCACTCACTACACAGTTCACTCACCCTCATGCACTAAACGGCTGTCTCTTAAAAGATCTCCGGCAAAGAGCCCTTTCGCGGGAGCCTGTCAGTCATTGCAGCGCCAGCCCGATGAGGAGCACAGCCCAATGATGAAGCATGACACCTTGCTAGGTATGTGAGGGAATTCAATAAGAGACTTGTCCTTTCCCCCTCTAACCCCCCTAGAGGAACTGCACACACTGTTGTCTTCCATGGGAAAGTGGAAGACATCCTGAGAAGTTGACTGACAATAATATGAAATGTATTCTTTTATTGATAAAGATGTGAAATGGGATGGGATATAAAGCTTGGGAAAGTAAATTAAGGGGTGGGAACATTGAACAATGAGCTTTAAGAAAAATATTAAAACTTATCATGGTGTGATGATCATCCCCCCCTTGCTTGTCCAATCAGAATTAGGCGTTTCATGAACATTGAAACATTTGGGGGGGTGTTTACCATTAGAAGAGTTTAATTGAGGTAGTTTAGTTAGTTAGAGAAAGAGATACGCGAGCTCATGCTGGAGAGATGCTGAGAGACTGAGATGCTGTCTGAAGATTGAGCAGATCCAAAGCAGAACCAAACTTCAGAACTTAGAACCAAAGCTAAATTAGAGAATATCGCGGAAGAATCGAGGAGGGAATTAGGCAAAGAGCTAGAAGGCGATTGCGGAAGAATCGAGGAGGAAGAGAGTATCAGAGAGGGGTGCGACGCTGGCGTCGAATCTAGAAGAGGTCACCTATCCTGTCCTGAATCCTGTCCTGAATCCTTTGGTCTCCTGACCTGTCCCAGGAGACCCTTTCCAGCTCCTAGGCCAATGGGTTGGTTTCCACACCATTCTAGGTACCTATAATTCTGTGTAGTATATTATTGTACTGCTGTCTCTGCTTTTCTCCTTTATCAGGTATTGTCATTATTATAACTTAGTTTAAAGTTTCTGAAAAATCTGATTTCCCTTCCTTCAAAAAAATTGGTGTTCGAACTGTACTTTACACTTCTGGGTTCACATGAAATTTATTATATAAACATTTAAAACTCTCTTGAGTCTGTGGTCATTTAAAGTATTTACTTTGATGGTATTTACACCTAAACTGCTAACAACTAGATCCATTGATCAGAGGAAATTATATTCGGATGGAAGGAATGGTAAGAATTGGTGAGGTAAATTCATCTTGCAGGTATTAGCACACAAAATTGATCCGAGCGGCGCTTACTAGCTTATGTATGGAAGTTTATGGGCCCAGGTGAGTATGTAATTTGTGTGTATCATTTAGTTGGTAAGCCCCCCGCTCCATCACCTACAGCTTTAGGAATGTCAGCAATGCACTTTTACTGTATGGGAAACCAACCTCGCTCATACCCTCCTACTTTACACAAGAAGGCCAGCCCAGGCAAGGGGTATCCAAAATGGATTCCATAGGCCTCCATCACTCACACAAACCATGCTTGTACCAAGCAGGTCACACACACAAACGCAAACAATGTGAACTTAAAATGTTAGTACTTGGATTTGGGAAAGCACATAAAAGAAGAACTTTACATGAATAGGCCAGTAGTCCTCCAGTCTAGCGATGCAGATCAAAAGGTTTGGTAACTGCTGTAGATTCAAAAACACAGCAAGCTGTATATATGTTTATGTGCTAAATCCACAGGAGTGACAGAAGTCAACTGTCTGTTAAAGAAAAAAGACAGGCCCAGGACCTTACTCATGTCGAAAGACAGGCCTAGGTCTCTCCACACATGCTAGATTAGCATGACACAATGGCTGAAATAAAACACCTGCTTACCAAATACTTGCAATCAGGCCCTCACTGCTTAACAGGTATGTACAGGTATGTACACCATGCAGGGGACATTCCCATCTGAACGAAGAGCCATACCCAAACAGTGATTAGTTCCAGGTCATTGATGGGAGGCTTAGCACTGGTTGCTTTGGCCTAAACAGCTGCTATGACTCAGTGTGTGAGCTTCAGATTGCTATTTCACTGTGAGTCTGAAATGTGCAGTATTTCGAGGGGGGGTGTTGACCCAACTTCTCAACCTCAGCACACATATGTCAGCTATCCATACATCACCCATAAATGGCACCATGGGTGCCAGTGCTGGCAGCGCATATATTAGTGAGATTCATTAACTTAATGGATGAGACAATTACAATGAGACCAACATTGACAATTTCCTTGATCCAGTAGCAGCAGCCATGATGGAGTTGCTTCAGTGAAAGTGGGTAGGAACGTACTGCTTGCATGGAACAGCGCCATTACCCCATAGCGTCTTGGTAGTTGTAGTTCAGTTTGTCACACAGAATTCATATTATTTTTCAGCTAATGCCATCTTTTGAAATCATATCTCTAGTCAGCAGTGTTTCGAGATTCCTCCCTCATCAGTAGAGAATAATTACGGGTTGCTGGACATGCTGCCAATTTTCTCAGGTATAATCCCACTCTTAGCGTGCAGGCGTTCCAAAGCTCATCAGCTTATAGGCGGCTCATGAGAGACTTTGATCAGTGAAAGTCAGTAGGAACACACTGCTTGCATGTAACAGCGCCATTGCTCCATAGCGTCTTGGTAGTTGTAGTTCAGTTTGTCACACAAAGTTCATATTATTTTTCAGCTAATGCCATCTTTCGAAATCGTATCTCTAGACACCAGTGTTATATTGATATGATTCCAAATCTAATACCTGCGACCCACAGCTGCAGCACTCTATTCAATTGGATTCCATCCACAGTCGCTCCGAATCCCCACCCATGAAGTCTTGCTATTTATGCATATTGTCACTGAACACAGAACTAGCTGATCATCTCTTAAATTCCTTGTCCTGCTCACTTTGTTCAATAATGGTTATGCCCTCCTCAATAAATATGGTAGTGAATGATCTTGTGAGTGTTACAATGTTTTGTATTTGGTGAAAAGGATACCTTAGAAAATGTTAAATAAGATGGCAGAGATTGGCTTCACATGTGTGTCACCAACAAAATGCTATCAAAATATTGAGGGGCATCTTTATGAGAGCTTTGCGTCATACTTGCACCACACAATGTGGTACATGCACAACGCAAAGCCCTAAGTAGTATTTATGAAGCCACACAAAGTCACTTTGCATGGCTTTGAATGGTTTTAAAAATATGGAGTAATGCAACGCTGCGCAAATTGATGCATTGGATTACTCTGAGCAAGGGAGGCGCTCCATGGGCATTGCTGTGGGTTTTTAACGCAATCCCAGAATTACCAAACCTGGTAAACCTGGGAATGCACCAAAAATATATGCATTCCCAGCTGAGGCATAACGAGGAGAAATATCTTTATTTCTCCTTGTTGTTTTCCTCTCTCTCTGTGTGCTGCACTCTGCAGCACACATAGAAAGAGGAAAACGCCTCTATGGGTTGTTTTTGTCCAGGAAGGGCCCCTTCCTGCACAAAAACAATTGTGCCTATAACACAGACACCGCTCCCATGTACCGTTGTGCAGCTACAGTGGCCAGTGCAGGTAAACATGGTGGGGCGGGGTGGGGCAGAGGAGGATGTCGACAGACGACGGAATAGGATGTATTTATTTTTCCCTATTCCGTCATCTGTTGACATCCCCCCTGCCCTACCCTGCCCCACCACTAGACTGCTGAAAGGGCACATGGGCATGGGTAAAGGAAAGGAAAGGAAGGCGCATTCCTGCCCTTTCCTTGTGATGCAGAGTAGCACAGCAAGGTAACATGCTGCACTTCCCTGCACTGCAGTTCTTGCAAATATGCCCCAGAGTTTCAATGTGATCATGAAAAATAATTTGTAACTAGGAGTATGCTTTTTTTAATGAATATAAGCAAGGACTTTAAACTGTGGAGAGCTGTAAGGAGGAGTAGTGCCCCTTTGCTATGGGTGCTTTCTTGGGTTGGACTGCAGTTGGTGCTTATGCCAAGGAGAGGACAAAGACTGGAACTTTGCTGTGAACCTGCTTGAAGAAGAATCTCCAAGGGCTTGTTTGTGCTGGCCCCCTATTCTGAAATCTCAGTGACACAAATACTTCACCACCAGCTCCCCTGAACTCCACTGCTGAGAGTTCTGACCTGCCAGGAGGTGCCTATTCCAGTTTTGGGGCCTCTGGAGGTTGTTCCTGCTGTTGGGAGCTGGAAAAAACGTAAAGAAAGTAGGAACAACAACTCCGATACCATTAACGACGCCGTCAGTGACGCCCTGACCTGCACGGAGGCCAGGGGCACCACTCGTGAAGTGCACTCCGCACCGCACCGGCTGCACCGCAGGTGGTATTGTCACTGAATTACTGTATGGTTTGAGTACAAATACTTACACCTGCACAAACATCTGCGGGTTGGATGCCGGTCCGGCTTTATTGTCTTCTCAGCTCGCTTGCAGCTCATCGGCTGGGTTCATGCTCTATAAGACTTCCAAACCTAACTACTTTAAGCGTGTAAAGTTTAAGGTGATTAAATATATTACCAGGGTTTGGCAAGATATCTGCAAGCAAAATTCCATACCTGTGTTTCATTCCTATACGGTGTTATGTGGCAACCTTATGTTGCCCGATATTTTTCAAGATTGTATCAGCAAAAGCTGGCAACGCAACTGCATTAATCAGATCGGACAATTGTATGATGCACAGGAATTCTGCTCTTTTTTCTGCTCTTTTTTCTCATTGAGTACCTTTTTTAAGTATTTACAAAGTAGGGACTTTTTCTTAAGAGGCCAAAACTTATTAGTAATGCCAAACCCTTCGGAAATACTGTGTGGAATATATAAGAGCCTAGGCCGTGGCATAATCGGTTCAATGTATCAGAAGATTCTGGCAGCAGCTAATGAGGATAGTATACAGATAGCTAGCAAATTAAGTCGGATTCTTAGGGTCAAAATAACGGCTGAGGAAATACAGGAGTCAATGGGAACAATGGACCGAGTGGTAACGTCTATTAATTTGAAATTACAACAGCACGGACAGTATATATGTTATGTTACATGCCGGCAATTATTTCTAAGTGGGCTGTAACTCGATCTTCAGCCAAGCTATTCTGTCCGAAATGTCAACTCTTTGCTGCAGATTTGAGGCACATGTTTATTGATTGCCCTAGGCTTAAAAGATTTTGGAGTGAGGTTTCTAATATTCTTATCTAGCTGCTTGGCCAAGACTTTCAGCTTATTGAAAAATAAATCTTTTTGGGGATCAAATGTGTAGAAGCTAGTTATGTGAGCCTACCAGCTACTATTATTATAGCATGTGCCCGACTATGTATTGCTAGAGTGTCGATTAACAATGTCGGTCCAAGCGTTAACGAGGTCTGGGTCCTGCCTAGACAAGTGTATGAGTTGGAATTCGCTTTGGCTAAGGCCAGAGGGCCTCGTTCTTGCCTTAAATTTATTTGGATTTGGACTGGTATCCAATGGGATTAATGATGCACTGTAACTTTATCTAATATGTTCCTTGTCATGGCCTCAGCGACGGAATGAATTATGTGATGTCAACATTTCCAATGTTTGTGTACATTAGAAGAAAAAATCAGAAAAAAATTGAGTATAAATACTTTACACATTGCCCTGGGATAAGCCTGCCTGCTCGTGCCAAACTACCAAGGAGGTGAGCAGGGGTTATCTATAATGTGTAACCCCTTACCCTGACTAGAAGCAAGGGTCCCTACTTGGACAAAGGTACACACCTCTGCCATCTAGAGACCCCCATTTCTAACATTATCCCTCAGAATTGATGATGAACTGTAATACGTTGGATGGTTGTGATGCAAATTTTCTACCACTACAATTTCTTCTCATAAAAGGTTCTGCATCATGGCTAATTGCAAGTGTGAATCTAAATTCAATAAACTTGAGCTGCAGCTGCATGCTGTAAAGGTTTATGTTAATGATGAGACCCAAGCACTAGACATTGCTCCTTCTGGTGAAAAATTGGTCCAAGAAAAAGCATCAGCTGCCATACAATGTGGTGAAAAGGAGACTAAAAACATCACTGAACCAACTATTGCTGAACACAATTATACTGAGATCAAAGGTGATGAAATGCCAAGGTTGACCAGCACACTTAAGGTTGCGTACCTACCAGTCTTCTGTACAGATACCTGTAAACTGACTTCTATTTGCAAGGAGCATATTGAACACTAATGTAACATGAGAAGAAATGACTGAAAGGGATATACAGCTGTTGAACACTACCCAATGGCAATACTTACTTATGAACGTCCTTAATCAAAGACTGAGAAAACATTTAATAGCTACAAAAAGATGGCATTCTGCCTTAAAAACTGAACTTTAGGGACTATAAATGTTGGTCACTCAGTAGCAACTGGTGAAAGGTACATGAAAACCACAGCCAACTTCCACAGATCTCCCCTTTAATCAAGAGCTGTTGATAAAAAACTGACAGAACAGAATATGCTGTGTAAGACACCAACGTCCTCCTCTATTCGACAATCACCCAGTTCTCAACTGAGATGCCACAGCTGCACTCAATCCGATTACAAAGACTAACTTACTCACTGCCTGTTATGCCAACTGTCATGTAGGGCAGCATCGAGGATCCCCACTGTCTGTCTTAGGCAAATTTCTATGCAGTCGCCCGACTGTGGCTTAGGGTTTTCATTTCTGTTTCTGCAGTTTATCTCCAGGTGTTCTTTGGCCTGCTTCTCTTCTGGGCTCCAATGGAGAGCCGTTCTTGTGATGGAGTCTTGTTCTCTTCTGATGTGTTTGTTTTAGTAAAAATGCTTTCGTGTTTCAACAAGTTAGATACAGTTTTATTAAGACTGCAAATAAGTATGAGCATTTGTTACATCAACGATGTTTATTATATATGCTGAACTTGATATTTGTGAATGGGCCCTAAATACAGATTCATAGTATTGCTTTGTCATTCGCATGTCTTTATTTCTACAGTAACTTATACTTTGTTTCTCAATCGTATGTGTTATGTGTCAGATGTGATCTTTACATCTACCCATATTTCCTCCCAGATTTGCTGTCCTTCATGCAACACAGCTCTGCATGAAAAATTACAGCGCTATATTGCACAAAGAGCAGAAAATAGTACAACACCAGCTTTAGTAAGAGAGAACAGCTGATTAAATCATATGCGGCACTGACCCGAAGTCCCGCGAATGGACGCGAGCCAGCGAGCCAGCAGTGTTTAGCCTAGGATTTGTAATGGAGGTATACCCTTCAGTACATATTCCTAGGTGTGGACAACTCCACAGGGATCAGACATGTAAAAGTTGTGCTTTAGATAGTCTTATGAGGCAATATACAGCTTGACCCAGCCGACATTATCCACATGTTCTATCAGTGCGAGAAATTAGAATCAATTAAAAGAGAGATTGAATTATTCTGGTCAGGACTGTTGGATGCTCAGATAACCTTGTCTCCGACACTTATGATTATAGGATGCCAAAGTCAATTGAAATTAAATATTGAGACTGAAGCTCTAATTTTTATGTCCACAGCTGTACTTAGAATTTTAATTTCAGCAGCTTGGAAAGATACTGAGGCCCCAACCTTTCAAATGTGGCTATCCAGATTATTGGGTATACATAATGTGGAGGCGGCTCTGTATCAACTTAAGGGTAAAAATTTTAGAGATTTGGGGATGAAGATATGGGCACCAGTTGCTGCTTGGCGTACTAGTAGATTGTAGCAAATGTACGTTTTTTTTTTCTTCTCTCCATCTATCTATAACATCACATGATCTACAACCCTCAACTTTAATTAGTTACTAGAAATGTAATTCACTAATTCGACCTCTACATACCAGGTCTTTATGTTCCATTTATTTATTTCTGTGGTTTGTCTATATCGTATCAAGTCTTTTTCAGTCAATCTATTCACACTGCTTTGTTATAATGTTATATGAATTCTCAATAAAGAATTAAAAAAAAAAAAAAAGAGAGAAGACCAACGAGGTGCTAAAAGTCTCTATTACAAAACATAAATCTAGGACCAGATGTAAGAACAAGACTGACTTGAAGTGGACAATATTGTAAACTGCTAGAGCAAAGATACATGGTAACGAGGGATGTCTACTATTAGGCAGATAACCTCTTATGATCCAGAGGTTACTCATCATATAAAGGGGATACAATGAGATTAGTGACATCCAAAATGTTTGAGGAATCCAGCCATAGCTACTGCAGAGATATTTGAAGGAACATTACTAATCTATTACAATACCTTCTGACAGGTCTGGACACATAGGGGCTGACTACGATGCGGCCCTTAAAGGCTCGGAGCCTTCAGGGCTGCATCGTAAAGGGCCGCATGGTTTACTTTCTGACCGCCTCATTATGATGGAGGCGATCGGACAGTAAACCAACCAATCCTTCCGGCTGGCTTCCAATGGGCTCAGAGAGCCCTTCGGCCAGTCAGAACCCAGCCAGTAATCTCAAGAGCGGGCCTTTCCACCCTTGAGATTACAATGCACAGTTTCCGACATGGTTCCAAAACCAGCCTGTCCGACATGAAAACCGTGTCGGAAAGTGTGTTGGGGGGCCCCCAGCAGGGCTTCCTTTGGTGCACAGCCTCCTGTTGAAGACCGGAGAGCATCTATGGTGCCCCCCTGTTGATCCCTGCACCTTGTGGGAGGCCCTTTGAAGTGCCTGCCTCAGGGTGCAGGAATGAACTGAACCTCCCTTTTGTCAATGGGAGCTTGTGTTATGGCCGGTTTACTGCAGTAGTGCGAGCTCCCATTTGGAAAAGGGAGATTGCGACTGAACAGTGTTCGGTCGCATTGTAATGGGCCGGTTTGGACCACCAACCGGATGTCGTTCTGTACCACGACCGAGTCGGTGTCGGGCGGAAGCAATTCGTCCGACATCTAAATCATCCCCTTAGATGCGGAGGGTGAAATGGTAATTAACACAAGAAATGTGCAGACATCACTGCAACTGCAACACACCATTGAATATGATATCACCCAAGGGCGTTCATCCTGTCTGATGTTGGTAAATAATTCAAACTGCATTATGGAGGCGCGTCAATGAACACATGCATATACGCAAGGGCCGGCTGTAGTGCTGGTGGCACCCAGTGAGACGATCATTTTTTGTGCCCCCAGGCCCCATGACCCCCTCCTTGGATTCTCTCACTACCACCGGGCATAAGTGCCCCTCATTGCTCCAATCAAAAGTTATTGCTGAACACAGCACCCCCCTGAGGTCGGCGCCCCCTCCACAGGTCGGCGCCCAGTGCGGCCGCACCAGTCGCACTAACCTAAAGCTGGCCCTGCATATAGGTCTACAAACGATCAGACTTTGATAAGGTACTTTGAAGTACTAATTCTGCCAACAGAATTTCCACAACAACAAAATATGGAATATGTCACAAATTTAAGAGAATGGTGATGGTTAAAAAGACACCAGTGTTGGGGCAATTGAAATAACACAACTATGTCACCATCTTTAGAACACATAAAAAAATTTTTTTTTTTTTAAATGAGGCAATATACAGCTTGACTTTGATAGAGCGCCATGTTGTTCTGAAAGTTGTAGGGGTGCATCATAATCACTGTTAGTCCGCACCCACATATTAAGGGATCCATATTAATGTGTGCCTTAGAAATGTATTACTAAAATCTGCTTATAATAGTGTGATTAGAAAGGTAACTATGCCATTTAAGAAGAGCAATGTCGTAGTTAGTTGCAAATATATTTTAGACAATGCATAATGGTTGGTTTTCGTGTAATGTGATGTATTAGGTTTAAATGTGCACCATATTAAAGTTGCACGTGTAGTTTGCTTATTCATATATGAAGTGTAATGAAATCAATGCTTATAGTGTGATTCTAGAAGTGTGTGTCTAAATTGTGTAAAGGCCTGATCGCATATACGTTTAAAGAGAAAGGCCTGTTCGTTTCTTATGTTAGCTAAATATTGTAGGCCGAAAATGATTTCCCTTGGTAAGGCTTTGAGTTTCAGAGACGTTAGAAAATCTCAGAAAGTCTTCACTTCTGACACCTTTTTATCCTCTTGCCTAGGAAAATGCTAAGTAGGGATGTTACCTTAGAGATAGAGTAGGAATAGACTAACTGGTTTTCTTTTTAGGTTAATGACTTCTAACATAGAGATTGGAGTGATTATTGCTTGCCTGGTGCTCCTAGAGCTGACTATTCTTCTTATTTTGAGTTGGATGAGACTCCTGCGTAGGATATTTTTTGTATTAGTGCCTATTTATTTTCTTAACCTTGTGTTGAGGTACTTGTATGTGCAGTTATTTTTGGCTTTGTAATACATCCCTAAAATTTGAGATTCGGAGTCAGTGGTGCTTTAGAGTTCAAATTTGATTCTGTTGATTATGTACTAAAGATTGGGGGGCATATTTAAAAGGTCCATTTCTCCGCTTTTTTGGCTCTTAAAGCTAAAAAAGTGGAGATAAAAATATCGCAAGAGGGTGATAACATGCATTAGCGCATGTTAGCACCCTTTTACCCGACGTCTCCCTTTGTATGATGAGATGCAAAGTGGGCGTCACTGGGCAGTACAACCTTGTAAATATCGCTGATGTATACATCGCGATATTTACAAGGCTGCCCGCGCATTTTAGCAGACGTTAGTTTTTGGAGAAAACAGCTGCTTTCTCCAAAAACTAACGTCTGCTAAAATGCAGACTTAGCTATACTTACCATTGGGGGTGGATTATGCTGATACGACCACAGGGTCGTATCAGCAAGGTTATTGCCGTTTTCCATGGAACATCGCTGGAAAACCAGCGATGTTCCATGGAACACATCGCTATCGCTGGGAAATTATCGCTGTTGCGCTATGCGTTGTTAATACAGAGCTAGCATGGCGATAATTTCCTGCGATAGCCAGCGATAACATTTTTCTCGCTAAGAGCGGCCAGCGATAATTATCGCTGCCGCTTGTTAATATGCCCCTGGATTTCCTCCCCTCAACACTATTTAGCAGATAAAAAGATCCTGGCGACCTGAGAGGATTCTTGGTGATGGTAAGGTAGATAAGAATCCGGCTTTAGCAGTTGGTGGCAGAGTAGGATGGTTATCTCTGATAGTGAGGGGAGATCTAAATCAAGATAAGAGATTTTAGAGGCCCATAGAATTCGGGTGATGATGACCCATTGGATGGTGAGCGGCAGACGACGGCAGCTGATGGAGACTGACTGAGAATAGCGGTGCGGCGGAAAGCAGCAGTTCATGATAGAGTGAGTATGAATAGGGTGATGTGTTTTGTAGATTGCGGTGTTCATTTGATTGTGTGATGTCTTGCCGAGTTGGAATGAGAGTTGATGATTGTGAGATCAGGCTGTGAGCGCGCGCAGCCCGGGGATTCTTAGACTCGACGAGTAGTCTGAGAAGTTTTGGTGTATAAGACACACCAGGTAGATTTTTTTGACCATTGAAAGGGAATCGTGAGATGTCATCGATTAACCAGACCGAGATAGGGGGAGCGAATGTGTGAGTGCGTGAATAACCAACGCTGGTCGTGGGTTGTTGTATGTGGAACTTTGAGCTTTTGAAACCTATTAGTTGAGGCGATTGTCCGGTCGTTTCGTGGATAGACAGTTGCCAGGTTTGAGGTCAACAATTTCGAGAGACTGTCGGAAGCAGTCAGAGAAGTGATTGTCCAGTCATTTCGTGGACAGATAATTACTTCAGAGTGTGAATGGGACGAATGCAAGAGTGAGAAGCGAATTGTGAAAGAGGGGAACTGCTACGAACGGAGGAAGTGTGACATCAGAGCGTATCGCGCTGCGATAGGTCGGTTGGTGTGAGTTGCGCTGCTATTGGTGGATTGACATCAGGAAGTGAACAAAAATATTGTGCACAACCAAAAATGTGTTCATCAGGAAATGTTTTAAGGTTTTCCAAGAATTGTGTAGAGGTGACAGACATGTGGTCACTCGTGGGGGAGAAGAAGCCCCTCCCGAGGATACTCCAGCACATTATATGGCAAAGAATGTGGGATTGCATACTATAATTTGGCTTGAAAATTGGCATAAAATGACTCATGGTGAGGGAGAACTGATTTTCCCACGATATGGTACTTTCAGATTGGATGTGTTGTATCAGTTAAAGTCTGTGATGTCTTCTTTGCGACCATTGCCTAGACCGACCCAGTTTGAGGCATTACATGCATGGATTAGAGCAGCGTATGACAGGAAAAGAGACAGAAATCAAGAAAGAGTGAAGAAGTCGATCAGGGCATTCCAAGATGCGAGGTGGGATGCACTAGAGAAGAAGTGGAGAGTGGAAACGATTGAGGTGGATAGATTGTACCCACTACTAGAGAAAACAGACAGTGCGAAGGCAAAGAGCGTAGATGAGGATGCTAGTGATACAGACGACAGACAGCTTGGTAGAGAGGTTGTTGTCGGAAAGACCGCCTCCGTTCAATCCAGATTCCTATGAAGGAAAGACGGCTCCAGTGGAAGGGACTAGTGGACTACACACTCAGTCAGATGTGAGAGTAGTAGGGAAAATCTCGACAGGAACGGAGGACATGAGAATCCAGTCCTTAGCAAATACAGAAGCTGCGAGAGGTGTGAGGTTACCGGATGTTTTAAAAGTACCAGTTACTATTGGACCCATAGTTTCAGTTTACAACCCAGACCTAGAGAAGGTTGGTAGCCTAGCACAGTCAGCTGCTGGGTCAAGGAGTGTCATTGAGGGAAACGGGACAGTGAGCGAGATGGAACAGGCTCCGAGACCTATAGAACGGAGTACGCCATTGCCAGCCACTGCAGACTCCCCTAGAGGACAGGTGAATGTGAGACCGGTAAGACCAAGGTGTTTGGCCGAGTCAAGATCAGATCTGAGAGTATGAGTACCGCCGGCGAGAAATCAGAGTGAGAGAACCACAGGGAATGATGAGCAAGATAATTCAGGAAACCAACCAGTCTCTAGGGACATAACAGAAGAGAGTAGATCTCGAGATCAGAGTTGGGAGTAGGATGAACAAAATGGTGCAGCTTGTCGAGAAATATTGAAAGGTGTCATGAGAGTGAGGATGTTAGATGTAGTGAGATTGAAAGCAGAAGTGGACGAAATAATAAATGGAAATTTGCCTCTTGAAAGGATAGACATCTATGAACAAGATGAGTTACTTTTTGTAGCGAAGGATGTGACTCGCAAAGGCAAGAGCCGCACATGAGAAACTGACAGAGTTGGCCAAGAAGTATGAGGTGGATTTGTCCAAAACGAAGTCATTGCAGGGAAACCATAGGTTACAGTATGGCGACCAAGAACTGGAAGAGAAAAGGGTCATAGGGCTGAGAACACACATCAGGGATTTGATTATAGCGATGCGTGCATGGACCATGCTTGATAAATGGGAGGAAAGGTGGTCTAAGAAGAAGAGTTCCAAAAGGGCAGTAGGAGAGACGCCGCCTCCAGGTGGAGGGACACTAGGCGTAGGGAATTTCCCTTTACGAGAGGTACAAAATGGAGAGTACGTGCATTTGCCTTGGAGTAGGGGTGATTTGGCTGCATTTACGAACAATTTTTCTTGGCTGAGGGAGAAGCCTGTAGAATGGTACAAGCAAGTTGATCGCTTTGTCAAGATCTCAAAAGTGTTGTGGATTGATTTGAACACGTTGTTTGACATCGTGGTTCCGGGGGACTTATGGTCTGCATGTGAGATTGCTGTTGAATGGCCGACTTCAGAGCCAGAAAGAGATGCTGTCACGAATGGTCCGACACCCATAGTTATGAAAAAGTTTGAGCAAGTGATCACATGGTTAAAATCGAAAATCTCACCTCAGGATATTGATTGGGTTAAGATAGATCGGACAGTCCAAGAACCAAAAGAGACGGTGCACGAGTACTATGAATGCCTTTTGCAGGCCTTCAAACAGTACAGTGGATTAGAGGCCTTAGACTCTAAGGACATGGGACAGTTTGTTTCGAAGTTTGTGTTGGGATTGAGGCCAGAGGTTAGTCTCATGATACAGCAACATTTGATCTGTTGGCAGAACAAGCCAGATACTGCAGTGATGAGGTAGACTCGAAAAACAGGAAGCTGAAAGACAAATTGATGCTTGTCCAGATGCAAACGGCTCAAGCCCAGCCTAATGGAGGGACGTCTGGAAGAAGACAGGGAAATAACCAAGGAGGAAACCAGAATGTGCAAGGTCAGGGAAAGGTAAAGTCTGTTGATCCCAAGACAGGAGTGGATGTGGCGACATTGAAAAAGACCACTGCGTGTCATCTTTGTCACCAGATTGGACATTGGAAGCACGAGTGTCCTTTGAACCCGATTAACCAAGTGCAGCAGGAAGTAGAGATAGTTCAGGTACCTGTACCTGAAGCAGTCCCTACAGTGACTAGACCAAGGTTGATGAAATGGGGGACGTTCAGTCCGCAGGTGCAAGTTCCCCAGCCACCTAGGGTTCAACAGGTCCAACAGGGAATCTGGACTTACCAACAGACGCCTCTGTTCAAAGGGTATGATGAGTTCAGCCCAGACCCGTTGGCATGAGAGTGCCTGAGAGGGGAGGAAGACTGCACTCTTGGAGCAGTCTTGGAGGTAGACCAGAGGGGACCATTTGTGGAAGCAGATGTTGATGGTCACCCTACCACCTTTTTGGTCGGCACTGGTGCCACCCGTTCTACTGTGAGATCTGCAGTAGTCCCTAACCTACCCCTCTCGGGACATTCGATCCAAGTTGTTGGAGTAGCGAATAAGAAAATGACCAGTCCATTAACAGAGCCAATTCCTGTGAGAATAGGAACTTTCCGAGATCGACACCAGTTTGTGGTGTGTGACTCGAGTCCAGTCTGCCTGTTAAGGAGAGATTTGCTGTGTAAATTAAATTGTACCATCTATTGCACACCAAAGGGAGTTGAAGTACAGACCAAGGATGATGATGCGACCTTTAAAGTTGCACTTGTGTAGAGAAATGTACCCAGCATTGACAGTGGAAGAGCTTCCACTTGATTCTAGAGATCCAGTGTCACATGAGGTGTGGGACTTCACCGGAGAAGAGATTGGGTTGATCAAAGGGGTAGAACCAGTGAAGATTCCGTTCATGCAGACTGTAGAATTCCCTAGGACGCCCCAGTACAATTTGTCACCCGAGACTATTGCAGGGATCAAACCTGTAATCGAGTCCATGATTAAGCAGGGAATTCTGAAGGAAATTATGGGTAGCCCATGTAATTCACCTATCATGGGAAAACAGAAACCGAGTGGGAAATTCAGGATCATGCAGGACCTGCGAAAGGTCAACACGATAGTTGTTCCATGCTGTCCAGTGGTACCGAATCCATCTGTGATCCTGTTTCAGATTCCATGTGAAGCTGAGTGGTTTACGGTGATTGATCTGTGTCAAGCATTCTTCTCGATTTCACTCCATGAGGAAAGCCAATTTCTTTTTGCTTTCCTGCTGGAAAATCGTGTGTTAACGTGGTGTTGTATCCATCAAGGGTATAAGGAGAGTCCATCGATCTTTAATCAGATCTTGAAGAAGAATCTTGAGAGTCTTGTGTTGCCCCAGAACTCTGTTCTGGTGCAATACATCGATGACTTGCTCATTGCCTCAGAAACAGAAGACGCTTGCAGGATTGATACCATTTCTTTACTGAATCATTTGGCAGAGAATGGACAGAAAGTGTCCCCAAACAAATTGCAGTACTGTCTGAGTGAAGTGCTGTATTTTGGTCACAGAAGTGAGAAGGGCAAGAGGAAGGTGTCACCAGATCGCATTGAGGCAATTATGAATATGCCTGTGTCTACTACCCAGAGGGAAGTCAGAATGTTCTTGGGGATGGTTGGCTACTCTCGCCAATGGATTCCCTACTTCTCCTTTGAAGCAAAGCCTTTACAGCGGCTGATGCACAAGGATGTGAGTGATCCGGTACCATGGGACAACAACTGTTTGATGTCATTTTTCAGGCTGAGAGAGGCTATGTGTCGTGCTCCAGCTTTGGGAATGCCTGATTACAACAAGGCTTTCTCGTTGTTCTGTTGCGAGAGAGAAGGTTGTGCATTGTCAGTTCTGAATCATGGAAGTGTCCGTAGGCCAGTTGCCTACTTTTCAGCTACTTTATACCCAGTAGCTTCTGCGTTGCCCGGATGTCTCAAATCTGTTGCTGCAACAGGTGTCATTATTGAAAGGTGTTAGAGTATTGTCATGGGACATCCACTTACAATTTATGTGCCACACTCTGTTGAATTGTTGATGACGAGGACCAAAACACAGCACCTCACAAACAACCGATTAACACGCTATGAGCAAGTTATACTTGCGGCAGAAAATGTGACTTTGAAGAGGTGTTCTGTTTTGAATCCTGCGACATTGATGCCTATTCCAAACGCAGATAGTGAAAATTGTTAGTACCATGATTGTCTTAATGTGACTGAACTGTGCACCAAACTGAGACCAGACATTGTCGATGAACCGTTCCCTGATGAAGTTTTCTTTATGGACAGATCATGCTTAGGGGACAATGTTGGTCGATTAAGAGCAGCGTTTGCTCTATGTACCATCACTGGAGCTGTTGAAGCTGATTGTTTAGAGGGAGTACACTCCGCACAGGTAGCTGAAATCATTGCTTTGACCCGTGCCTGTTTGTCTGCTGATCAGATTCGGATAACGATCTACACTGACAGTCAGTACAGGTTTGCTGTGGTTCATGACTTCGGGCAGTTATGGTCACAGAGAGGTTTCATGACATCTTCAGGTTCACCCATCAGAAATGGAGAATATGTGAGACAATTGTTGGAAGCATTACAGTGTCCCAAGGAAATTGAGGTTGTCAAATGTTCTGCTCATGGGAAAGGGACTGATTTTGTTTCATTGGGTAATAACTACGCGGACAAAGTTGCCCGCTTCTGTGCAGAACAAGGATGTATATTTACAGGAGGTTACACTGGAGAAAGCTAAGAAAGAACCAAGCTCAGTATGATGTTAGCCATGGCAGACACTTGGGAGGAAATAAAATGATTGCAGGATGAGGTTACCGACCAAGAACGAGATGGCTGGATAAGGTCAGGATGTGAGAAGTGAGATGTGGATGTGTGGGTCTCGAGTGATGGTCGAGCTGTGTTACCGGAAAGTTTGTTGAGCCCAATGGCAACGTAGATACATGGTGCAGTACATCTTGGCAGGGATGCAATGGTACGAGTGTTTAGACAGACATGGTACAATCCGAAGTTTCGTGCAGTTGCTGAAGCTGTATGCGAGAGGTGTGTTACATGTCAACAGATGAATGCAGGAAAGAAGACTGCTGTAAATTTGAGTCACATTGGGAGGTCAGGAGAACCTTTCAATAGAATGCAGTTGGATTTCATAGAGATGCCAAAGTGTAATGGGTTGAGGTACATATTAGTTGTGGTATGTGTTTTCTCAAGGTGGGTGGAGGCTTACCCAACACGTAGATGTAACACACACACTGTAGCTAAGCTATTGTTGAGGGAGCTTTTCCTGAGGTTCGGTTTTCCGACCTCTTTGGAATCAGATAGAGGATCACATTTCCACAGTGAGATCATGAAGTTACTCTGTGCTGCATTGAATGTGGATCAGAGGTTACATTGCAGCTACCGACCAGAGGCTTCTGGGATTGTGGAGCAGGTTAATGGAACTTTGAAAGCACGGATGGCAAAAGTGTGCACCTCGACATCTCTGAAATGGCCTGATGCACTGTCCCTGGTCCTTATAAGTCTATGCAGTGTTCCAGATAGGAAGACTGAGTTATCACCTCACAAGATCCTGATGGGGAGGGCAATGCGGCTGCCAGCAATACCTGCTACCGCTCTGATTAGCATCACTGATAATTTGATCCTTGATTACTGCAAAGGACTGGCTGATGCGGTCCGTTCTGTGTCTCAGCAGGTGCAAGCAGCAACTGTTCCGGCCTCAAGTGACCTGTGCCACAACCTGTGTTTGGGAGATTGGGTGCTTGTTCGTAAGCACGTGAGGAAGAGCTGCTTGGATGTTCGGTGGCGTGGCCCTTACCAGGTAATACTGGTCATGAACACGGCAGTGAAGTGTGGAGGGTTGCCGAGCTGGGTGCATGCCTCCCATACGCGCAGAGTCCCAGCACCCTTGGAAGAAACAGCCCCTCTCATGAATGAAAATCCAGCTGAGGTGGCAGGGCCATCTGAGAGGGCAAGTCAAGCTGTGAGGGTTGCAGACGCAGTTGGTTGTGCACTAGATCAAGCTGAAAGGGGTTGTGTCAATCAGAGCGCTGGTTTGGCCCGGGAGTCAGAGGCAGCTGAACCTGAGGTTGGCACCTGAACGAGATCTTGCCCCAGTTTCTGAAACATCTGAATCTGAACAGAGTGATGAAGAAGAAGCTTGAGGAGGTCTGAGAAGATCCAGGAGAGCAAGAGTGCCGTGCGAGAGATACACCACCCCAGAGTGGACATACGTTGTGACTGATGCCAGGAGTTTTGAGTTTGGGGAGGTTGAGGTTCATGACTGTGGTCAGCAAGACACCGAATGTGAAAATAGACATGGGATGGGTGGTCCCAGGTCTCAAAATTGAAGGAGTGTTGACCCTGACTGTTCCGAATTCCCCTCTTTTGAGTAAAGTCCGTGATCTGATACTTCAAAGATTGGTCTTTCCAACGTTTGGATTTGAGGCACCGACCCATGAGGTGATCATTCTTCATCTTGAACTTTTGCAACATGTTTTAGAGATTCCGGGAGCTGATCTTATTTTGAACTTTATTGTAAATAAAAGTCTATAAAGAAGATAACCTAGGCCCGAGTGGAAGAATTATAAACTTAGGGACTTTCCGGAGAGAAGACGAAAGAAGGCTAGGGAAGTCTTTTTGTTGACAGTGTAAATAAAGAACTGAAATTGCAAGGGGATTTTCAGCTTCCCGAAGTATTGTTCAACTGGTTAGCAAGTGACATTTGCAGGAGAAAAGAGACTCTTAATTGTTTGCTGCTGAAACCAAGAAATTTGAGAACTTCGCGAGATCATGGATGCTGGAAATGCTCATCGTAGATCCAAATTAGTAGTAGGTACACTAGTAGGTGGAGTGGTAGTCTCTATAATCATTGTGGTTGTAGCTTCGTATATTGTTTTACATGAGCAGGAAGCGGTGGTATAGGGAACCCCTACACCTACCACTTCTAGCCAAAAGGAGGTCGCCATAGGAGATGAAAGAGCTTTACTAATCGAAGAGAGTCGTAGATTTCACATAGATTTGTCAAAAGGTGATTTTAAGCTTAATGCGTATGCAAGGCTGCTATACGAATATGTGGATGCAATGGATGTGAAAGACTGCTACGTGTGCATGCAGTTACCTGCCTCAGTGGACGAGGATATTAGATATCACCATCTTCCACTGACGTATGGAATTTCATGTAGTTTATTGCTTAGTATCTTTTACGAGAGAGGTCAGATTGAGTATTTCTTTTCCAATTACAATGCAGTACTTCCTGAAGTTCCAGCTTACAAGCATTTGAATAAGTACGACTATTATAAGTCAGAGGACAGACTTCTGAAGTATTTCATACCATCCTTGGAACTGGATACAGCTTATGCTCATCGGCATAACTTGACCTGTTCACTGTCAGATGTAGAAAAGAAATTTGTAGATCAGGTAGAAGATAGATATAGAAAACTAACACAGACTCGAAATACAGGGGACAGTCCAGTAGATTGGACCGAAGAAGAAAGATCTCTAAGGGCTAGAGGAACTTATGGTCCTATAGCATTGGACAAGAAGCAGAAAGGAAAGTTGTGTGGGCGACGTTATCAGACCTACTATGAAAAAGTGCTGGTGGGTCAGAGTGCGTGGGATCACATTTTCACCATGGAAGATTCTGCTAAGAACTTCCTGCAAGGCTCTGTGCAAGTGATCCCAACTGTTTATTATGTGTGTGGGAAGAATGCCTATGCCAGATTACCTGCGAATTGGTATGGTATGTGCTATTTGGGAATTATTTTTCTGAAGATTTACCATGCAGAGGATTTGGAGCTTTTGGAGGATGGACAGCACTCTAGAGTGAAGAGAGCTGAGAGTGCAGGGGCAGTGATTGGAGATGTTTTTGGAGCAATGATACCTAGTTTGAGTGTGGTTTTGAATGATGTGAAGATCAGACGATTGGCTACTGTAGTTGATGAGTTGTCGATTAATACGGCGAAGTCGTTGCTACTTGTGGATGGAGAGATGTTATCGATAAGGACGATGGTTTTGCAGAACCGCCTTGCTTTAGATGTATTATTAGTAAAAGAGGGCGGAGTCTGTAATTTATTGAAGGTTCAGGAGAGTTGTATGTATATTCCAGCTAACAGCAAGGATTTGGAGAAATATATAAGCAACATTACCACGATCCACCATGAGATAGAGGAGTTGACCGAAGAGGGTGTGTGGGAAAAGATTGGTAAAGGATTTGGTCGAGTGGGGAGTTGGTTTGCCAGCCTAAGAAAAGGGTTTCTTGGCTTTGTGTTAAACCCACTCATCATTGTCGTGGTTTGTGTGGTTTGCTTGTGGGGATTCATGAGAGCTTACAAGTGGTATAAAGGAAATAGAGGTGAAAGAGCTCACAGAGCGAGTGAAATCCGAATGGCCAGACTGCAGGGCAGTCAATATCAGAACCTTAAGAATATGGAGAGACTCCGACGGGGGAGGATGGCAACAAGTACTGTTTAGGTAGGTCCATTCTCAAGGGAATTGTGAAATGGTGTGATGACACTAGTCTTCAAAAGGGGGAACTGATAGAGCGCCATGTTGTTCTGAAAGTTGTAGGGGTGCATCATAATCACTGTTAGTCCGCACCCACTTATTAAGGGATCCATATTAACGTGTGCCTTGGAAATGTTTTACTAAAATCTGCTTATAATAGTGTGATTATAAAGGTAACCATGCCATTTATGAAGAGCAATGTCATAGTTAATTGCAAATGTATTTTAGACACTTCATAATGGCTGGTTTTCGTGTAATGTGATGTATTAGGTTTAAACGTGCACCATATTAAAGTTGCACGTGTAGTTTGCTTATTCATATATGAAGTGTAATGAAATCAATGCTTATAGTGTGATTCTAGAAGTGCGTGTTTAAATTGTGTAAAGGTCTGATCGCATATACGTTTAAAGAGAAAGGCCTGTTCGTTTCTTATGTAGCTTAATATTGTAGGCCGAAAATGATTTCCCTTGGTAAGGCTTTGAGTTTCAGAGATGTTAGAAAATCTCAGAGAAGTGGAAAGTTTCTCGTTCCCATGTTTTGTTGCAGGTGCAAGGACACCTAGCTCATTAGAGAAACTAACTCTTTGTTTCAGGAGTCGGAGTTGAGAAATTCCATTTAAAATCCTTTAAACTGTAAGCTGAGAGATCTCTGCCATCATTACAATTGTTCCTTGGAAAGCAGTCGCGGCCGGCATGAATCGCGGGTGGGAGGGGTGGAGGGTCGCGCGGGGACGGGGTCGTGCGAGGGGGTTAATTTAAAATAAAAAATAAAAAAGTTAACTTACCTTCGCCGGCCTGGTCCCATGTCGTCTCTGCTCTTCTACTGCCTGGAACAGGAAGCAGGCAGCCTCCCTCCCCTTCATTAAGCCAATCACAGCGCTGCAATGGCAGTGTTGTGATTGGTCGGGACGCCGACCTGCCAGGTGCCTATGAATGCAGTCTACATGGAGAAAGTCCACTCCAGTCACCTTTGGGTAACTCCATATCCATTGCCACTACTGAGCCCTTAATGCTGCTTTATATGTGGCATGATTTAGACAATCTCTGTTTTTTTTTACACACTACCTATTCTTTCTTCAGAGAACATTGACGAGCACTATGTACATTTGTCATTAATTACATAACATTCTCAACCATAATTGGTTAAAGAAAGTGAATTCATTCACCAACTACCAATACCATTTGGGAAATTCCACTTTTTGGCCAAAGTTCTTGGACACCCCTTGTCCACCTCAATTTAGAAATATGATTTGCACTTGCTTCTATAATAATAGCTTCTGCAATCGTAATTTGATCTGTATGTTCCACAGACGACACAAGTGGTGTGCCCTTTTGTTTCATGCTGGCTGGTCATTGGAAATAATTTAGATTTTAAAATCTTGTATGCTATGTGTTTGGTATGACCAAGATGCTGCTAACCTTCTACAAATGCCATTTTTTTTAGCATGCTCAGCCCTATTTTTGATGTCTGCATTGGCTTCCAGTAGGTTTTGTTACTCTATACAGACGTATCTCCTAACCCTGAATTAGCCTGAATTTACTGTTGGTTCCCCCATTTTAGGAGGTCTAGCTTGGAGACAGATGTTTCTAGTTCCAAGCCTCCCATGTATAGTCTTTCCTCGAACTGGTCAAGTGTTTAATACCTCAAGGACTGAATAAAAAGAACAAGTGACTGTTCAAATGAAAAGAGCTTGGGACCTGTTCCAATTCTGCCTCTACTTGGTCTCAATTAGAAATATAAATTGTTGGTTGAATAAACTGGAGAATTTGGGAATTATATTTCGTTGATATCATCCATGACATTCCATCAACCCTGGAGTCTACTAGCCCTAAACATTGACCAGGCTCAAGAGGTTCTGGGCATAGGCACTGGACCTAAGCCAGGCCCTTTTCACGTAGCATTATGTGTTGAGCCCTGAACCCATATTGGTCATGGTCAGGAAGGAGGCCTGGTCTTCCACCAGGTGTGGAACTCAATACCCCTACCAGGGTTCAGGCCATGCCCTCTGTACATCCATTAACCCCTTGAGTGCCCATGACGAGATGGTCTCGTCATGGGCCGCGGTTGCGCTGTGCCCATGACGAGACTATCTCGTCATGAGCCCCGCCCGCTAATGAAACGCCCGGCACAGGGCGTGGAAAGGGCGGGGCACTCAAGGGGTTAAATGTCTCCATTGCTAGACTATGTCTTGAGAAGTAGCTGCTTGAAATAAACATGTTTGTTGAGTGTCTCGTTTCAAGAAGGCCTCTGCAGGTCATACCTGGACAGGACCTGGCGATCTCTATCATCACAAGATGGAGACCAAGTGTCACTATCCTGGAAAAGGTCATACCATTAATAAATGGCAACACATGTAGTGCATTTGGAAACCATCACTGCATTTTTTTTATTTTGGGCTCAGATTTGGTCATGCTGTGTTCCTTTCTTCCTACATGAAGTGTGGTTGTGCTACCCATTACCTTACATGACCCCAATACATTGATTTCTCGATGTAGGTTGTGCAGACAATTGCATTAAAAAAATGTCACTTTAACAAAGATTTTCTAGTAATGTTAGTAATTTAGATTGAAGGATCTATGAACTTGTTCAAAATACATGGACTCAAATGGGCAACAGAAAAACGGCGTTCTCGGACAACCATGTCCCTGTTTAGTTTAAATTACCATCAAAGGACTTCCTGGTTCACAAACGTGCCAAATAAAAAAAAAGATTATGTCTTAGAATCTTCCCTGGCCTGTTTTAGTAACACAAATATCCAAATAACCTCTGAACTGATTTATGCCAAACCAGTTAGTGTATGATTGTGAGTAAAGTTCTACAGTTAAGAGAAGTTTGGTGTAATTTGGTTCAGCCGTTTTCGTGTATCAGAATTAAAATGGGAACAACATTTTATCACTGAAAAAACAAAAATTCAAAGCCAGGCCAATTCTTATTTTGTAATGCAAATATTCCAGATTCTACTGAGGAGATTTACATAAAACAAATTAGGAAGTCTAATTAGCAAAATTATATTTTTATGACTAGATAGGTGTAATTTAAAATGAGAAATGTTACCCTTTGAATCGATCACAATTACTTTGTCTTCCCTCCAATCAATCTGCAAGATGAACTGTAGCTTGGCAAATCAAGTGGCTGCCAATTGTTGTGCATCCAGTGGTCATGCCCTCCTACATCTATTCTGCTAAAGGACTTGTACTGACTTGACAAGACTTGCTATGTTCGAAATAAAGTAGTACACAGGCTAAATCGTTCAGTGACGCATTATTACAAAAATATGTCTTTTGAATGAATTGTGAAAGGATGTCTTAACAGCAAAATAGTCATTACGTTGAATGGGTGGTGGTAGCATTTTACGTTGTTAGTAATTGTCTTGAATTTCCTGTATGCTGTCCAAAAATTAGTCACATAAAACATTGGGAAATGAGGTGAATGGCGAACAACGTGGTTCCAGCTAAAATCAAAGAAATGGTGATTCAGTGATGAGAAAAAACTACACAATAAGTTCCAGGCAGCAAACTTGTTTCCAACGACTCATACTGGAGACTCCCGAAAAAAACATGAGGGCTGCCTGTCGACAGGTGGTAGTGCAGCCCTCGGCGAATCTACCACAGTGAGATTCTCTCTCTCTCTCTCTCTCTCTACAGAGACAGGAATTTACCAACTCTGCAGTGAGTCATTGTGATGCATCTTGCCATGCAGTGTCATGAATCGCCCATACATGCAGTTTGAATGGCTGATGAAATAAGAGCTGCACAGAACCGTAGAGATTTGTATTGCTCACAGCCACATTAATCCCACACAAACTCTAAACAATGATAAAAAGGATTTTCTCTGATGCAACAAGGAAGGGCGAATAGAGAGTCAGACATAAGGGATTCTGGTTACAATGAGGAGTGCTGTTGCAGAAAGGGTGTCTGTTTATTAGTTTAAGCCAAAGAACTGTGGACATGTCTTTAACGTCCCACTGGATAATTAATGCATGCGGCACACAGTTGTGGATCACATAAAATGGGTCCACTGTTCGATGAAGATGAATCAGGGTTATTATACTCTTCCTAATGGCGTCATCAAAAATGGGCAAATTTTGTACCCATTTTAGCACGTGACCCAGAAATATCAACTGTGCCTTGACCTCTGCGGGATGTCGATGGTCCACTCCACATTCATAAACGTCCTTCTGGACCTGAAGGGGCTTCACTTTCCGTGTGTACAGCAGATGTCCTGTGTAGCCTGTTGGTCCTTAATGCACACCATCTACACTGGGTGGCCATTTTGCCGTCGCCAGGCAACCACAGTTGCGACCCGTGTTTGACCTTTCAACTTGTGGCCCCAGAGGTGGCAAAATCAATGGCAAGAAGCCAAGCCTGTCTTGCATTATCAGCATGAGGCTCCAACCTCCAAGTTTTTTTCGGATAATTTTCTATTACATTATTAGTGATTAATTACCGTGCAACGGACCATCACTGGCATCTTAGGCACGATGAAAAGTAAAATAAAGAAGCTTTCAAATGTATGCTGTGTGCGTGCATGTGGGTGAGTGAGTGTGTGAACATATGTTTATATGTGGGATTGTGCATGAAGGTAGGTGAGTGATTGTGAAAGTATAAGTGAGTCAGAGCAAGAGTGAGTGAGAGAGTTCAAAACTGTAAGTCAGGGTTAGAGCAAGTGCAAATGAGTGAGCCAATGGCTTTTTTGAAAATGTATGTGAAAATGTAAACTTTAAAATGCACTACGAGAGCCCATTTCTTTTACAATTTTTTTCAGGGGTGACAATCCTATCCACCCTGCAACTTCCCTAGAAGATGTTAGACTCACTTAATTCGCTCACTTACTACAATACAAGCATTGACATACCACGTCATCAACTTAATATAGATGATATGTAAAGTAGACATTCTTCTGTGTTGTGTTGTTACATTAATCATGCACTTACTATTGAACTTCAGCAATGTTAATTGTGATGTCATCAAGGATCAGGTCATGTGACGCTATTTCCTGGGAAAATTCAGGATCAAACGTCAGATGATGTCACTTCATGCATTGTCCTTAAGGAGAAAGGGTGAATGATGTTACTTCAGCTACCCAAAGCAGTTTATTGAATCAACGGTTGAATCAACATCTATGTCCCACTGGGAGAAGGAAAAGATGGCTTTTTCCTATATCAATTACCTGTTACATTACACGGAATTTATTTCGTTTATAGAAAGATCTAAGTGCCACAAATTAATTTACCTCGAACCATGTTCTCATTTCTGTTTCAAAAGAGTCTGAGGTTTCAGACATAGGAAAATGTTTTTTGGTCTGATGATATTATTAACCCTTGGAGAAATAAGCTTAATTTGCTTTGCAGGAATCCCCAAACGTTATGCAGAATTACACATTATCATGCAAAATGCTGGTTTGGCACGTTGCATCATTTTTTGTGTGAACTGTGTTCTTGCATCCATTTTGGATGTGAGGACGCATTTTGCCCTACCTCTATGAGTCTTTATTCTCCTTCTTTCCTCAGACCTGTTGGTAGGATTTCTAAAACTGGTTTCTGCTCATCTTTCTATGAGCATTCATGGTTGATGGATTCCTTCGATTGATAATCCCACTCCAATAAATGATTAGTTATTATCCAGAAATTAATCAATTTTCAGTCTCTGAGTAGTTGAGTCATGATAATAAAATAGGAAGGAGGAAAACTAAAATAGCACTATGGTGCTGCTGCCAATCAAGTGAAACAGGCAATTGAGAAGGACCCCTGTGGATGAAAAACTGTCTTTTGACAATCAAATTACTGCAGTGGCAGGAACATTCGTGGGACTTCTCAAAAGGCTGAGGAAAATACTGTGCTTCTTGCCCGATTTGGCAAGAAAGACAGTAGTTCAGACCTTGATAGTGTCAAGACTTGACTACTGCAGTGTTTTAAAGCTTGGAGTTACACAGGGCAGGATCAATAGATCACAAAGACTACAGAATGCTACTGCCCAGCTCATATTGAATCTGCCAAGGCGTGCGTCAATGGAGGATGCACTTAAGCAGCTGCGCTGGCTTTCAGTGAGATAGATATCCCCATTCAAAACCATGTGCTATTGCTACAAAGCCCTGAATAACAAACGCCCATGGGATTTGCAACCTTTTGTCAGACCTTATGTACCGCCGAGGAACCATTGATCGGCAGGGAAGATTTTGGCAATTTTTTCCAGAGTCTTGAAATTGTGTATGGGCAGGAGCTTGTTTGGCTACCTGGTGCCGAAACTGTGCAATGCTCTACCCCTAGTAGTTCGTCAGGCCCAGTCCGAAGACGTTTTCAGGGAAAAACTTAAAACCTGTTTTTTTTGCTCAGGATGTAGAGGGGTTTAATAACTGTAGAGGTCTGTGGATACCTGTACCTAGTGCTCGGACATCTCAAATGTGGTAGCTATACGCTTGGAAATTGCATTATTATTATTATTTATGCTGTCACAGTGTGGCTGAAAGGCCTATTACAGTCAATATGCAGACTCTGGCTTCCATGGTATTGAATAGTTTAACCCTGATATTTAGCAACATATACTCTATGCCCTGATGGTTCAGAAACCCAATTGAAAGTCACTGAGATAACTATTTGATTTCACGAGAGATTAAAGTTACCAAATGATGACTTTTCAAGTGCTTTTTTATGCAGAGGATAAGTAAGAGATAAGTCGGCAATTCAAAAGATTGACTTGGTCCACCACAGGTTTATTTATGTTAGGAGTGACACTGGGGCAGTTGAGGTTTTGCTCCCATAGACATGGTGTATTGATTCGTTTGTTGGTGAAAGATGGGAGCACAGTGATACTCAGACTAACTACTTTAGCATTCCAAACACCCATGATGAGTAGAACTTTTTAAAGAAAAAATGAATTGCATTCCAGGTACTGGTGAGAAATGTGAGGGTCATCAGGTCAAGGCCTGGTGGAAAATATGCTCTCTGTTAGAGCAGTAATGTTGATGGTGGAGAAGGCATGGACATTGTCACACTGACAAAACCAGGAGGCTAGTCATCAGTCTAGGGGTTAGCATTTCCTTAAAAGTTTTGCAAAGTTTTTTTTTCATTATTTGCAGTAGTTGCCCAGCTTGAAAGTGTTAGCACTAGTTCAGGCTGATTCATGGCCTGCAGCGCTATCCATGCAATGCTGCTGCCCAGTTCCAGATATCCTTAGCCCTTGCTCTTAGGCATGATTGCTGCTTATCATTTTCTGGGGGGCAGTGACTGCAGAACATCTAGCTCACTCACAAGGTGCATACAAGTCTTAGGAGGTGTGATGGCCCCAGGTCACTCTACTTGTTACAACTACCCACTGCAGCCCATGCAATAGTTTCTGAGGATCAAAAGATCCCAATGATAGGAAATCCAGTTTTGGGTCAAGGCTTGTTCCTTTGTTCATTCACCGCAAACTGTATCACTTGCCTGCCATTTATCAAGGGCCATTGAAACACTCTGTTCTGAGATTAACAGCATTCACCTGGTACATGTGTAGTCAGTGCAGATAAATATTTCACAAAACTACACCAGATATGAATGCTGTTCTTAATCTTCATGCCCACTTGTTGAGTTCTAATGTTTTTATTAATTTGGGTAAAACATGCTTCCTGGTCCAATTCTGGGAAACATGCGAAGAAGAAAGCATGAACTGTGCCATCTACCCATGAGCTCCGCTTCTGCCTTCCATCTACGAAAAGGAGCACTTATTAATACCGCAGAGCCAAGTAGCAGACATCCCAACTTTGGAAATAGATCCATGGTGTTATCAGATTTGCGTGGGATAGAGGTGCCACTTTTGTTGCAAACAACATCTGGAGTTTAATCTCTGCTGACCTGAAAGTGGCCTTCTCCTTTGCAGCACTCTTTCATATTATACAAGTAGGTGTGTATATATATATGTTATCTACTGGCGGTCGCCAGTAGATAGTTATAGTTAGGACCGTGTTTCCATAGGAAATCTGCAACATTCTATTTGGAATAATTTTGGCGCAGGTTGACAAATCCACGTGAAATTTTCAAAATAGGTGGGGCGCTCCGCTCCGCTCCTACCCTGAAAGTCTCGGGGGGATTCGTCAAGCGGGGGCTGAGAAAAAAGGGGGGTCCCAAAACACGTTTTCCCCATGCAATTTTCCATAGGGACCTTTAGTCCAAGGTACAGCCCGAACGGCTGAACAGAATTACTTGAAATTTGGCAAGGAGGTAGTCCTCAGGTCAGGCATGTGCCTTTTGCATATATGGTGTCGATCTGTTCAGTAGTTCCTGAGAAAATCAAAAGTAAAATCATATACATATCTGGGCGGAGCCTAACCACACATCTCATCGTGAGATCTGATTGGCTGTCAGTACTTCATCCAAGAAGTGTTGGCAGCCATCTTGGGACCAATATACATGATAGCACCTCATTAAAAAGCATTGCAGTTAATAGAAGGTTTTAAGACTTTAGTTACATTATAAATCATTTGTTGATGGTACCATACTCAGTTTAGGAATTGTGGTGTGTTCTAAGGTGATTTTACCATGTGAAAAAGCCTTCTGCTATGATATCACGAACCATGTTTGAGAGAAACAGGGGTGGGGGAATCATATCGCCCAACGCCCGAACCATGTTGTTTATATTGACGGGCAAGAGGATTTATTGTCTATTTATGTCCGACGGACATGTATACATTAATCACGTTTTAATCACGTTAAAACAACAGGCTGTGGGCACTCTGGGGCTCACAGCCAATCCGAAGCTTACAGAGAGCCTTTGGCGGCATCTGATTGGCTAGCAGCCCATGACTGGGCTCTAGCCAGTGATTGGCTGGGGGAGTGAAACGTCACTCAGCCTCTGCAAGCAGTAGTCCGTGGCCGCCACGAGGCTTGCAATAAGCATTCAGGTAAAATAAGCAGTTTTGCTTGCTTGAATTGTGTGATATTGTGACGGAGGTTCCGCGATTTTCTTTTATTTATATTTTTAGCAAGCGTGCGTGGGTAGATTAATTAGTACAAAAGCATAGGCCTGGCCCGCCTCAGATGAGGACGTCAAAAAAGCGTATTGCAAGCAGGCGCGATGCGCTACCACCGCTTCATGGGGGAAACACCCATTACAACGAATTCAGATTCACGCGCTGCCATGGCAACGCGGGTTTAACATCGCGGGTCCGGAGCGTTCATACAGCAGATGGAAACAGATCTGCAGATTAATGCTTTCAAAAGAGACATCCGTTGGTGACTTGCAATTTATAACTTAAAGTCATAATATAGAATAGTGAACTATTAACTTTCAGCCCAGAACTGCATAAACACACCAACAAATATACATTACAAAATTGATTAATGTTGCAAAGAGGGTACATTTGGCGAAAAAAAACCGATTCTTATTATTACAGAAAGCTCCCAACTTTGCTGTTTCTTTTTCGACTCTGCGTTTGTGCTTCTCCACACCAAGCACTCTTAAACTACTGCCTACCAGTATGGGTGACATGTGACTCCTACACTTTAACTCCTTTGGCTTATGGGCAAAAAAACATTGTCGCACACGGCGCAGCCAGCACTAAAAGCTTTCGAAGCACTTGCTGCAGCGTTTCTTTCCGCCGGCAATGACCAGGCCTCACAGAAATGTGTAGAAAACTCGTGTGATTAATTACCATCCTGGAAAGAGATCTGTGTTTTGTATAGTTGAGGTTGTGACCTCTGTGAAGTTAGTGCAGAGGGTTAATATGCCTGCTGCAAAGAACATGTACGAAGTCGATTACAGAGTGCATAGGATGGAAACAGATCTGCAGATTAATGCTTTCAAAAGAGACATCCGTTGGTGACTTGCAATTTATAACTTAAAGTCCTAATATAGAATAGTGAGCTATTAACTTTCAGCCCAGAACTGCGTAAACACACCAACAAATATACATTACAAAATTGATTAATGTTGCAAAGAGGGTACATTTGGCGAAAAAACGATTCTTATTATTAAAGGAAGCTCCCAACTTTGCTGTTTCTTTTTCGACTCTGCGTTTGTGCTTCTCCACACCAAGCACTCTTAAACTACCGCCTACCAGTATGGGTGACATGTGACTCCTACACTAATATAGAATAGTGAACTATTAACTTTCAGCCCAGAACTGCATAAACACACCGACAAATATACATTACAAAATTGATTAATGTTGCAAAGAGGGTACAGTTGGCGAAAAGATCCGTGTTTTGTATAGTTGAGGTTGTGACCTCGGTGAAGTTAGTGCAGAGGGTTAATATGCCTGCTGCAAAGAACATGTACGAAGTCGATTACAGAGTGCATAGGATGGGAACAGATCTGCAGATTAATGCTTTCAAAAGAGACATCCGTTGGTGACTTGCAATTTATAACTTAAAGTCCTAATTTAGAATAGTGAGCCCATAACTGCATAAACACACCGACAAATATATATTACACAATTGATTAATGTTGCAAAGAGGGTCCATTTGGTGAAAAAACTATTCTTATTATTAAAGGAAGCTCCTAACTTTGCTGTTTCTTTTTCGATACAACTTACCGATTCGCAAGGAACGTAGGGCTCACGTCTGGCCAGCTGCAAAAGTGAGGGGGAAATGGCAGGAGGCACGCTGGCTGACACCTTTTATATCCCACCCATACGTTTTTACAAGGGTGACGGTAAATTAGTACATTACGTATGGTTTGAAATGTACGTATTTTGTGGGAATAAATATACAGCCAAGGGTGACGGTAAATTAGTACATTACGTATGGTTTGAAATGTACGTATTTTGTGGGAATAAATACACAGCCAAAAAAAATGGAAAAAAGGGGAATAGAAATAAAAGAATTGCCGTCAGGGTTAAGGGGAGGGGGCACAGGGGGGCAGGGACGCGATAATATCGCTTGACAAGTTTTCCTTTAGCATTATTATTGCACAGCATTCAATGGTTTACTGATTTTAATAAAGCAAAAATATATTAATGTTTCTCTGTCAGCCGGAGCCCTTAGGTTTGATGTGGAACGGGGGTAGGTGGGACAAGTGGATTTTACAGGACATGTAGATCTCAGTGACATTTTGTCCCTTAGACAACTAGATTATTTGGAAAATTCCACACCCCTGAAATAAAAGACCGGCATCGCGCCGGAGGCCACGCCCCCTCCTTGCAGCACTGTGCAAACGCGCCCCCTGGCCAGTTGTAAGTTGAGGAATTAATTCCCCTTCAATACTGAGGGTCCCTGAGGGCCAACTAGCCCAACAGGTATCTCCAGTATGCGCCAGGGAGCTGCGTTGCAGACAGGTGTTCTGAGGCCATGCCCCTTTTTACACCTCCATGCAACGCAGCTTTGTGGCGCTTACTAGAGGTACCTAGTGGGCTAGTTTGACCCTAGGGACCCTTAGGATTCAAGGGGACTTAATCTCTCAACTCAGAACGCCCACAGGCCCCGTCTCCTCCCTTCCCCACTGTGTAAACACGCCCTGTGGCCGTTTTAAGTTGGGAGATTAAGTCCCCTTGAATCCTGAGGGTCCCTAGGGGCAAAATAGCCCACTAGGTACGTCCAGTAAGCGCCACAGAGCTGCGTTGCAGAGAGGTGTAAAAAGTGGCACGGCCTGGACCAGCTCTCTGAAATGCAGCTCAGTGGCGCTTACTGGAAGCACCTGGTGGGCTAGTTAGCCCCCAGGGGCCCTCTGGATTGAAAGGGAATTATTTCCCCAACTTAAAACGCGCCATAGGGCGTGTTTGCACACGTCACCTCAGGCCCCGTCCCCTCCCTTCTGCACTGTGTAAACCCACCCTGTGGCTGTTTTAAGTTGGGAGATTAAGTCCCCTTGAATCCTGAGGGTCCCTATGGGCAAAAAAGCCCACTAGGTACGTCCAGTAAGTGCCATTGCAGAGAGGTGTAAAAAGGGGCACGGCCTGCACCACCTCTCTGCAATGCAGAGCACTGGCGCTTACTGGAAGCACCTGGTGGGCTAGTTGGCCCCCAGGGTCCCTCAGGATTGAAAGGGAATTATTATCCCAACTTAAAACGCGCCACAGGGCGTGTTTGCACACGTTAACTCAGGCCCTGTCCCCTCCCTTCACCACTGTGTAAACACGCCCTGTGGCCGTTTTTTGTTGGGAGATTAAGTTCATTTGAATCCTGAGGGTCCCTAGGGTCCAACTAGCCCACTAGGTACCTCCAGTAAGAGCCTCAGAGCTGCGTTGCAGAGAGGTGTAAAAAGTGGCACGGCCTGGACCACCTCTCTGCAACGCAGCTCAGTGGCGCTTACTGGAAGCACCTGGTGGGCTAGTTGGCCCCCAGGGTCTCTCAGGATTGAAAGGGAATCATTTCCCCAACTTAAAACGCGCCACAGGGCGTGTTTGCACACGTCACCTCAGGCCCCGTCCCCTCCGTTCACCACTGTGTAAACGCGCCCTGTGGCCGTTCTAAGTTGAGAGATTAAGTCCCCTTGAATCCTAAGGGTCCCTAGGGTCAAACTAGCCCACTAGGCACCTCCAGTAAGTGCCACAGAGCTGCGTTGCAGAGAGATGTAAAAAGGGGCGTGGCCTCAGAATACCTGTCTGCAACGCAGCTCCCTGGTGCATACTGGAGATACCTGTTGGGCTAGTTGGCCATCAGGCACCCTCAGTATTGAAGGGGATTTAATTCCCCAACTTACAACTGGCCAGGTGGCGCGTTTGCAGAGTGCTGCAAGGAGGGGGCATGGCCTCTGCTCTGACGCAATGCCGGTCTTTTATTTATTTTATTTTTTTAAGATGGGGGCTATGTGGCCCCCCTTCTTTTTCTAATTTATAGGCCCTGGGGACCCCATACCCCAGGGCCTGCCCCCTAATTTATTTTTTGGGAAAAAAAAATGGAAGGGGGCTGATTAAGGCTTTGGGAGGGGGGCCGTGAGGCCCCCTTCCAATTTTTTTTTTCAAAAAAATAAATTAGGGGGCAGGCCCTGGGGTATGGTGTCCCCAGGGCCAATAAATTAGAAAAAGAAGGCCCTCAGGCACCCTCAGTATTAATTCTGCGTTGCCCCCCTCCTCAGGCCACTTATGGTCCCGGGGACACCATCCCCCGGGCCGGCCTTTGATCTTTATTATTTTTTTTAAACTATATTTATAGAAACACCTAGGACATGCTGGACAAACCGTATGTACCTACCACCATGACGATTTGCATAATATTCATTAAAAGGCGACTGTGAATACAATGAATCCACATGGAATGTATTTACACTGCTAGTGAAGCTCTGACATGTCTGATGCCCTACCGTGCCTAATCCCGGCGCCCCCGCCGGTGGGTACTCTCCAAGTAGACACCCTTGTCGTTTATTTATACAAACATGGGTAGCTATTGACGGGCACATTTAATACACATGCACACCAAGCCATTCAAAGGGAATTCGACAAAAATTCGACCAAAACAATGCAAGAAACCCCCCTCACGGTTAATAAAACACACACCCACCACCGGATGTGTAATACTTTTTATTTTACTCTCTGGAAAGGGGACGAACCTCACTTGAGAGTCACAGCGCGCTCCTGGCTAAGCCCAATGCTGTGTTACACCCACCCCGCCGAGTGCCACACACCTCTGTGTTGTATTCCACCAGCTAGTGCGTATGCTATGACACTCTCTAGCCCATGTGCACTGTAACACCACCCCATCAATATGTCATGCCACACTTGCCTTCGCACAGGTAATATTGCCCCATCTAACGTGCCTTCCTCGATGCCTACGCACAGCGCTATGCCATACATATTACAATCTGGGATCCATATCTTTGTCACAGTGCATATGCAACGTTAGACTCCCCAGCATATATTTTATATTACAACTTTAGAGACTAGTTAGGTTACACAACACTGCCCTGTGCATATTACACTCCAAGGCGCATATCGCATAGCACGCGCTAGTGCCTGTGCTATCTCGCACTCTCCAATTAATCTGTCATTGCGCACAATGTATTGCATATTATATTTCATGCCCCGCTTCATCTTATATCACACTTTTTGGTGCATAGTTTATACCATACGCTAAATCTAGTTTTCATTTTCAATCATTCTCTGAGGACTATGTTCTATATAACACTGCGTTCACGTACCCTTTTCACGAGCATTACATTTTGCGATGGGGGTGGAGGGTCAGGGGGTGTTTCTGCCAAGTGAGCCCGGAGTCACAGTCACAAACATCCTCTTCTTCCTGAATAAAAGTGAGATTAAGCTGCATACTTGTTCATATTTTAAGTAATTTGCACAGACACACATTTTAAAAACAATAAAGTTCCTAATACCCACCTTCTCTGAACAGTTAGCTTGCTGCCGCATCCACCTCCTCCCTATCCTCTGTTGTCTGAATTCATGGACTAGCCTCCTCCCTCCTGCCATGCATGGTCTGATATGCTGCCACTGCCCTCCATTTAGCATGATGGAGCAGTCCACTCCACCTGCCCTCCATTGCCCAATTCTATGCCCCATCATTGACCTCCTGCTTAGCCTCTGTGCTGAGCTTGCTGCCCCTATTCTCCTTCCCCCTGCCCTCCGATGTCATTGTGCATGCCCCTGCTCCATCCTTTTTGCCCACCATGTTCCATGAACCTGCCACTCCTATCTACACTGAGTGTTCTGTTGAGCTGCCACTCCCCTCCCACCTGCCTAGCATTGTCAGATGACTGTAACCTGTCCCTGCCACCTCCACCCTGCCTGTCCACATGCCATGCCCCTATCCCCTTCCTCCTTCCTCCTGTCCTCCATGGTCCATTTTACTGCCACACCCTTCTGCCCTCCCTGGTCTGTTGTGCTGCAACTGCTCCTCCTACCTGCCCAGCGCGGTCTGTTGTAAGGCCCCTTCCCTAAAATCTCTTGTCTGTGCCCAGGTCCTGACCCTCCCTTCTATCCTCCATGGTCCTTTGTGCATGCCCCTGCACCCTCCTTCTTGCCCGTCATAGCCATTGTACTGCCACTAACCCTCCCGCTTGCCCTGAATGGTCTTCTGTGCTGCCATGGCCCCTCCCACCTTCCCTGTGTGGTCAGCTAGCTGTCCCTGGCCCCCTCCCACCTTCCCTCCATGGTCTGTGTGTATGCCATCATAGTCTCACTGTTGCTCTCCATGCTGTGTCTTGTTGCTAGTGTCCATCCTGCCTGACCTCCATGGTCATCTTGCTGCTCCTGCCCTGCCCCCTTGCCCCCAGCCCTCTGTTTACATGTGCAGACACCTATTTCCTCCCTCCTGGCTTGTCTATTCCATTGTAATGCCCCTGATCCGTCCCTACTGCCCTTTATGGTCTGTTATGCTGCAGCTTTCTCTCCTGTCTGTCCATTATGGTCAGCTAGCTACCATTGCCTTTTTCCCTCTGTTCTCTGTTGTCCATGTGCATGGCCCTGTCCTCTCCCTATTGCTTTCTATGCATTGTTGTGCTGCACTCCCGTCCTAAATGCCCTGTGTGGTGTATTGTGCTGCTGCAAACCCTGATGCCTGCTCTGTAGGGTCAGTTTGGTGCACCTCTCCATGTCCCTCTTGTCCTCTGTTATCCGAGTCCATGTCCCTACCCCAATTCCTCCTGCCTTCCATGATCCAATGTACCATACTTGCGAAGATTTTGAACTTGGTAACAGGGAGTTTTTGAAAAATAACTGGTGTATTGATTTTCCCCTTTGAGTTACATTGAAAAAGAGGAGATTGTAGACAGGAGACAGATCAAATAAAGCCCATTTGAGCTTACAAACATTGGATGTTTCCTGGCTGAATCGGGTCTTTTGGCATGTATGGTTGTACTACCACTGCCTCTTCCTTCTGCCCACAATGGTCTATTATATTGCCACAGCCTCTCTTGCCAGTCCTGTATTGTTGGTTTGTTGCCCCTGCCCCCCTTTCCACTGCCCTCCATAGTCTGTTGTGCTGCCACTACCCTTCCTGCCTGCCAAATGTGGTCAAATTGTTGCCTCTGCACCCTCCTAAATGCCTTCAATTTTCAGAGTCCGTGCCTCTGGCCTCTGCCTCTCAACAGTATCCTAATGAACAACTAGATTGCTAACATTCTATATTTATTACAAAAGTGTGGAACGCCTGACGTCATCTTGATGTAATCAAAACTGTAATACCTAGAGCATTTCCTTTAGAAATTACAAATATGAGAGGGTCTTATTTGCATAAAACAAATGTGCAACAAAGCACTTTTAAATTATTTGTTATCTTTATGTTTTTTTATCCAGTTGACCACTTGATTAAATGTTGCACTTAGGGGAGAGGATGTGGTGTTACTTCCAGAGCTGCAGACTTTGCAACTGGGGAACCAGGTTGGAGTTTCTGCTTCAGCTCAACATTCTGTGATTCTAGTCAAATCACTTAATCTTCCCATGTCTACAACCAAAATTAATTTGATCTTGTGTGATGTAACCAATGCTCATGTAAAGCACTCCAATACCTGACACGTCTGCACTATATAAAACTGCAAAAACACAAAAAATAAGTGTTTTGCACACTTCTGTCATTGGACTACATGTGGGCTACATCTGGGTGAAATATGTGCTGCATTTGGGCTCGTTTGTCTCTGGTGGCCATCTTGGGAGATTTATTTGTTATGAAGTTTCCTAATTTCCTCATTTACTGCAGTCTCCTCAGTAGGAAATGCTTTCAGTTTTTTTTACTTTGATTCCATCAAGAAGGTATTCAGATATGTCACACATTTGCCATAAATTCTGAATGTAGGCACTCTAGTTGCTCATTAGATCACTGTAGTAAAGCTACTGCTCACCACGGAAGTCTGCTGCTGGTATTAAAAGTGCATGTTTCAGTCTGCATGTCAGAATTTTTTAATGAAATAGAAGAGGATTTGAGAAGTCAAAATGTGCCCTAATTTTTCTTTCTGCAGCACTAATCATATTTTCTAATGCAAAATGAACCCCCTCATTTTGTTCCTTTGCAAATTAAATGTTTTAAGTGTTACCACTTTATTCCAATGAAGATGGCTTCAGGTGTGCCATACTTTTGTCATAAGCAAGACTGTTAGTGCTCTAGTTGTTCATTAGAACACACTGGGACATTCTGTCATTGGGCTATACTTGGGCTATATCTGGGTGATATGTGTGCTACATTTGGGCTCTTTTGTCTCTGTTGGCCATCTTGGGAGATTTATTTTTTATGAAGTTTCCTAATTTCCTCATTTACTACAGTCTCCTCAGTAGGAAATACTTTCAGTTTTTTTTACTTTGATTCCATCAAGAAGGCATTCAGATCTGTCACACATTTGCCATAAATTCAGAATGTTAGCACTCTAGTTGCTCATTAGATCACTGTTGTAAAGCTACTGCTCACCAGGGAAGTCTGCTGCTGGTATTGAGAGTGCATGTTTCAGTCTGTGTGTCAGAAATCTTTTTATGAAATAGAAGAGGATTTGAGAAGTCACTCAAAATGTTCCCTGATTTTTCTTTCTGCAGCACTAATCATACTTTCTATGGCAAAATGAACCCCAACATTTTGTTCCTTTTTAAATTAAATGTTTTAAGAGTTACCACTTTATTCCAATCAAGATGGCTTCAGGTGTGCAATACGTTTGTCATAAGTAGGACTGTTAGCGCTCTAGTTGTTCTTTAGGACACTCTGGGAAGCTACAGTAGAGCACAAAGAAATCAACTGACAGTCTCTGTCCTTGTTGGATGTACATGTTTTACTGAGAATGCCAGACTTCATTCTCACATGACTGAGAAAGATAATGTGAATTTACAGAAAATATGCTCTCAGATTAGCTTATAGATCACCTTCCAAACCTCTGTGGGAAAAGCATGAGAAAATAGTTTTCTCTCAAACATGATTCATGATATCACAGCAGAAGGCTTTTTCACATGGTAAAATCACCTTAGAACACACCACAATTCCTCAAATGAGAATGGTACCATCAAAACATGATTTATAATGCAACTAAAGTCTTAAAACCTTCTATTAACTGCAATGCTTTTTAATGAGGTGCTATCATGTATATTTGTCCCAAGATGGCTGCCAACACTTCTTGGATGAAGTACTGACAGCCAATCAGATCTCACGATGAGATGTGTGGTTAGGCTCCGCCCAGATATATATGAGATTTTGATTTTCTCAGGAACTACTGAACGGATTTACACCATTTAAGAAAAAGGCATGACTCTGAACCAAGGTCCTGCCAAATTTGGTGTAATTCCGTTCAGCAGTTCGGGCTGTAGCTGCGGCTAAAGGTCCTATGGGAAATTGCATGGGGAAAACATGTTTTGGGACCCCCCTTTCTCAGCCCCCGCTACACGAATCATTCCGAGACTTTCAGGATAGGAGCGGACCGGAGCTGGCCAAAAGTTTTGAAATTTTTTCAAAGATTCGTCAACGGGCGCCAAAGTTATTCCAAATAGAATGTTGCGGATTTCCTATGGAAAATAGGTCCTAACTATAACTACCTACTGGCGACCGCTAGTAGGTAATATATATATATATATATATATATATATATATATATATATATTACCTACTGGCAGTTGTCAGTAGGTAGTTACAGTTAGGAGCATGTCTCCGTCCGAAAAGCATTTTTTGACTTGCTTTTATCTTTGGTGCCGGTTGATGAATCTTCACGAAAGTTTCCCCACAAAGGTGCCCTGGTGGTTCTAGTTGTACATGGAAAGTTTTGGGGTGATCCATCAAGAAGGTACCCAGGAAAAACCAGGGGGAACGGGGCGATCAAGAAAGTGTGCTTCCCATGTTTATTCCCATATAGACTTTAGTTGCTACTACAGACGGAACCCCTAGACAGAATTACACCAAATTTGGCAGAAAGGTAGCGCTTGGTTCAGAAAGAACCCTTTTTGTTATTTGTTATAAATCTATTCCGTAGTGTTTGAGAAAATAAAAAAAAACAATTATTGAATAAATAGTGATGCGGTTCCTCCATGGATCCTACGGTCCCTGTGCTGAAATGTGATTGGCCAACACTTCAGCTAGGAAGTATTGGCAGCAATCTTGGGACGTGAGTCGGCCTGGGGCAGAAAAGCATTTTTTTTAAAATAATTTAGGTGGGAGATGTACTGGATCCATCGCTCGCGCCCCAAAAAATTTTAAAATAGGAAGCACGGGCTCTTGCTCTTCTCTACTATTTCTGCTTCACACGACGCACATAAGTGAGCATTTTCTTAAATTTATGCCTGTTTAGGACAATTTGCTTACCGTCAGTTCTGTCTTTGGGAAACTATGGGTGCAAAATCATGCATGAAAACAGTTACCCCGATACCATCACAAATCCTGGTGTGCAAATGTCCACAAGGAATTTATTTGGGCTACTCCTGGGTGTGACGTCGTATGTCTAATCATCCATACATCGATACATTTCTGTACAAATCTTTTGTGAATCACAGATGTTTGCTCATTTACACACACACCCTGGAGTAGTTTGTATACATACATACATTTATGCCTCTAATTTTAAGACGAAAAAGATGATGGGAACCCAGTTTCACATTGAATATTTTGGAAAAATAACTGAAATAAAATGAGCTTCATAAACTCACATTTTTGTTATGTACTTCTTTGCTAATTATTAATCCACAATAGCGAAATAGTGAGGTCGCATTAAACAAGTGATGTAGGATGTGCCAAAAATTTAATTGACATGGACTTCTTGCATTCCTCAGGTGGAAGGACGTTGTTGTTATTGCCACAGAAACTTAAACAGGTATATTCTTTGTTACTCGAACAAGTCCCTAATCTAATTTTTGGATCATGGGTCCACCGTAATCACCATAATCATGTACAGTATTAATTTGGTTACTGTACATGATTACGGTGCAACACATGATCCAAAAATTAGATCAGGGACTTGTTTTCCTTCCTTTGTTTATATTACCCCGTCCCTATTCTGTACAATAGGGTAACTCATTTATTTATTTATTTTATTTTGTTACTAGGCAACTGTTAATAAGAATTCCCTCTTCCTGACTTCCCTAGTGGGGCAGATGTATCACTATACTGTTTTCAAAAACTGTTTGCAATTCCCAAAAAGTATTTTTGTTGCTGGTATTGGATTTTATTACCCATCCTATGTACCAATAGGTCAGATTGTAAAATTCCGCTTTTTAGTGCATCACAATCTGACTTACCTAACTAATAAGATTAGGTAGGTTACAAATTGTGAGTCGTATAGATTGGATAAAATCACAGGGATGGTGGGCGGCAAAAGACAGTAGACCACTATGTTTGTAAACACATTTAAATCAAGTTTTTAAAACAGTCCGATTTCCTAAAAGGAAACTGCGCTGCATTTTAAAAAAATACATATTTCAAAAAAAGAATCTTTTATAGTTGCCAGTGGTCCTCTGGACCACAGCCTCCTCCCCCTAAATAATATACTATTTCCACAATATACAATATACAATATACTTTTGTGAATTATTTACCACCCCAACTTGGGGGTCTGTAACAGTTTAATGATTTGCAACTAGAAATACGGTCAGAAACTATTATACATAACTTACAGTATTTGAAAGAGATGCCCTAAACATGCTGCTTCCATACCACGATTCAATATCAATTTCTGAACCCATTCAGCAATTCAGGACAACGTTTCTGAATCACTAAATGGATTTAGTACATTAGAGAAAGGGCTTTAGCCTTTGCAAGCCTTTTGATTGACCAAATTGGAGGGCTTGCAAATGCTAAAACTCTTTGTACTCTGCCCCGTTATTCGTACATGTGCTGCAGCAGCTCATTTAACAGCTTCGGAAAATGCAAATGGACAAGAACTTTGGAGTGGCTGTGATGATATATCCTCCCACACTTTGATAAAAGAAGTGCCTCTTAAAAGGGCTTAGAATGACACTTCCCCTGCAGCTGGCAGGGAAGTGGGATCCTGCCAGCTTTCTAGGCACGAATAGGAAACACAGCCTGTCTCTGAATTGGGTGAGATAAATAGTTTGATCTCTTGCATTAGAACGAGGTGAAGGTGGACCCATGCCAACAGTCTACAAAGACGGAAGTAAGCCAGCCAACTCCGGTAAAAGAGTAGGTGATATTTGGGTCCGTTTCTAACTACGTTGTCTATTAAACTTTTGTTATGAAGTGTCCTGTGTTGCATTTTACCTTTATGGTAAACTTATACTCGGTTTCAAGTTTGCGCTTTCTGTGTGAAATGAGTTTCAATTTAAATATCTCCAAAAGTTGTAGTTTCCTTGCAAAATATTCTGTTTTAGAGAAGTCCTACACTTGTGTGCCAATATTATCCACTATTGATATTTGTGTAGGCTGCTGATACCAAGAACTCTTTGCATGGCACACATTTATAAAAATACTTTGCGGCCACTAATGGCCTAAGTCCCATTGGACGTGGCCAGAAGTAGCAGATGCTACACTTAGATTGCCCTTCAGTACCATTGGCACTTATTTTTCTTCCCTGGTCTCTAGGGTGATGGAGGCAGTAGCAGGTACAGAAAATAAACAAGCACTGGCAAAGCCAATAGGTCTGCTTTTAATGTGCCAGACCTAGTGACATTGTTAGTGCTGGGAAAGAGGACTGCCTTTAATGTTCATGCCCTATTGGCTTTACCAGTGCTGAGAAAAAGCAGCAAAATGTGATTGCTTTCTGCATAGAATGTATGTAAGACATAAAGACATGAATATCACAAACAGCTTTTCAAATGTAAAATAGTCCCTAATAAGTTCCAATAGAAGTGCTTCCTGGAAGACGGAACAATCCACCAAACAGTGCGTAATTTAGGCTGGTGTTTGCTGGTGGGGCCAACTGGCCCTCATTTTTGGGAATCAAAACGTATTTTTCCTCATCTGATATTGAACGTGAGCAAGAGAGAGAAAAGCATACAAACAGGAAAGGAAGAGGAAGAGAAAGACAGAAAAACAGGTGAAAAGAAGTAAGCAGGGACCTGCAAGAGTGAGATTAGGGGCCAGCAGCATCTAGCAGTGGATTAAACAGACCTGAGGTAAATTCAAAACTCTGCTGCCTTCAATGTTGGCGTACCAATTTTTTGTAGCACTGCAGGAGTAGAGCTTTGGGTACCAGCTCTCCTTCTTTCAAAAATTAAGCAGTGACACTAGGTAGCCAACAGCATGATGTGGTAGAGCAACACTCCTCTGGCAGAGCCATGCCCTGCTCTATGTATATTTTTAGGAGCTGGAAACAGTTCGTTTTACAGAGGACTGAGTTGGCAAGTTAGACCTAAAATGTGTTTTAAGAGCCCTGTTTGCTTTCTGTCCTTCGCCTAGACTCTTAGCAACGCATATGAAGCTGTTTATGGGCTTTCAGTGGAAAAGGGGTCAATACTGTGATGTTATCTGGGATCAAAGGGTGCATGATGTCATATCTGCTACTCCTGGAATTACTTAATTTCTTTACTGCATAGTTTCTAAAATCCGTTGGAGGGTGGAGCGAAAGAGACACGTGGCAGGAGTGAACACAGGTGGGAGATAAGCGTTCGGCTTAAAAACCGGATGCTTCGCAGACTGGGTGATTTGAACATGGCGTTTTTAGAAAGGCGGTTTCACCGTTTGAAAACAACGTCAGATGATTACAGGTACAAACTGGGGAGCAGGGGAGAGTGAGATAGGTGGTGTTACCGATGGGTGGAACGTCAGTGTTACGGGTGATTAGATCTGTATAGGGACGTATAATATGTTTTGGTTAAAGGACGAGGAGGGCACAGAAGTTGAAGGTATAGGATTTGTGTGGGGAAAGATGAATGGGGAGGCATAGGAGTAGTCATTTATGTTATAAGGATGAATTAAGAGTATGGGGTTTAGGCACAATTTATGTTGGTGTTGAATCACTGTTATATATAAATGATATGGGTGTAGTATGATGTATATCCTTACATGCTCTCGCGCTGAGGGCGCGAGAGCTCATGTTCATTTGACTGTGGTTCTACCGTCTGGCTGCAAACGATGCGTGCCAGGATTCTTCCAACATTAATCAGTTGGTGGAAATCCTGGTACGCAGCGGGAGCGCCTGGCTGTGGGTGTCATCAATTCGTGAATAAAATAATTCAAAGAAGATTACCGCCTGCTTATTTACCACATTGGCGACAAGGAAGAAGGACGGATCAACGCGTCTGACACCCACCAGCATATTTCGGGAGATTTAGGCGCAGCAGCTGTTCACAAGACTCCGCCTCGCTACGTTTGCACGCTCCTGCTGCCAGCCTCATTGGTTATCTCTTGTGAAACTGCTTCCTGTATTCCGGCGTTTATGCTGAAGGCATTCTGGGCGATTTCCTCGTAATTGGAGACATCGTGGTTACAACGCGCTGTCTCCTAGCAACGAGGGAGAGCAAGCCCAGACGCTCCCTTCGCATTACGTCACACGCAAGTGTATCTTAGCAACGCCTACAAGCTCGAGTCAAGAAGATCGACGCTTGTTTATTTCTACGCGAAAGCAGCCACGCGCTGGGGCATTTTCAATTACCTCGCTGATCAACACTATTCTTCTGATCCCAGGTAGGATCCAATCTTCGCTTTCAACACACAGTGACAGGCACACTCTTGTTTCAAGCACAGTTCAGCCTGCACTTTTCACGGTGACAGGCACACCTTTCATATGCACTTTCAAGTTTAGTTCAGTGATATTCTGGTCATTTTTAAAAGGACTGCTTCAATATCGACGCATATATTAGTAATTTGTCCTACTCACTTGCTTATTTTAAATTTAAAATTGTTTTATTTAACAGCATAATAAGTCATTTATTACTTAAATGTTGTCTCATTTATAATTTAAGTGTAATTTATTGATAATCCATTTTGGTCATGGCCTCTGCTCAGCAGTTTGCACAACCTCCTCCTTTTTTAGAACGACCTGGCAAACCTGAAATTCCATGGCGTCAGTGGGTTAAAGCCTTTGAAAATCATATTGTGGCTATAGATGCTGTTAAATTTTCTCATGATCGCAAGGTTGCTATTCTGTATGGTTGTCTGGGTCTGGCAGCGCAACATGGTTTTGAGAATTTACCAAAATTTCCAACACCACCTGGTGAAGCTGGAGATGCGCAACATTGGAATTCTTATAAAGAAGCGTTAGCTCGTTTGGCAAGACATTATGACCAAGAACCAAACATTATGCTTGAGAGACATAATTTTCACAAGAGGAAACAGCGTGAGGATGAAACAGTAGATGAATACATTGCTGCATTACGTGTCCTTGCTTCCACTTGCGAATTTGAGGCAGATCCAGAAATGTAAATACGTGATCAGTTCGTTTTTGCTTGCTTTTCCAGAAAAATACAGGAACGCCTACTCAGCTGTAGAAAACCATCCTTACAAGATGATATTGCCAAGAGTATTGAAAGGTCCATTGTTACTTCAAAAGTTCTTCAACAAGATCAATCTATTAACTCCTCCAGTTCAATTTCAAATGACTGCGAATTCTGTCAATGCCGTTAATATTCGCAAAACTTATAAGCAGCCTTTCAAAAAGGTTAATACAATATGTTTCAGATGCGGTTCTCGATCACATCTTGGCAATCATCCCATGTGTCCTGCGTCAGGGAAAAGATGTGTTTCATGCCAAAAAATTGGCCATTTTCAAAGTGTTTGTAAATCTGTCAAGAGACCTACCAGAGTTAATAGCATAGAAGTTGCAGAATTTCTTGAGGATTGTACAAAACAATTTCATGATATGATGGTTTCAATTGAATGTAGTTCAATTTTCAATTCTCATTATGTCAAAGGCCCCATAGGTGTTGCACTATTTGGTAAAATTAAAATTCCTATCATGGCAGATTCAGCTTCTCCAATAACTATTTTATCAGATGTAATGTTTTTGGAGAAATGGAAGAATTCCATTACCTTGACCAAAACAGACATCAATCCAAAAGCGTTTGGTGAATTTGACATAGAGATGTTAGGATATTTTATCTCTAGGTTGGAGTGTCTTGAAAGATCAATATACACTAAAGTCTATGTCGCAGTTAGGGGACGCAATATAGTTGGTTGGCAGGATCTTGCTAGAATGGGTCTGTACCTTGTTCCTGGTGGTAATAATCCCATTATGCGTGGTGATCCGCCCCAAGGTTATTCTCCAGCCGGATGGACAGAAAATGAACTAAGCACAGTAGATTGTATTGATGTCACAGATCATTCACATGATCTCAAAAAGATTCTAGATCTATTTCCTAATTTGTTTTCCGATAAACTTGGCACTGTCAAAGGTTTCCAACATCGGATTAAGTTAAAACCAAATGCTCAACCCTTTGTACATAAGGTTCGCACATTACCACTCAGTGCTAGGGATGAACTCAAGTCTACACTTAAAAAATTGTGTGATGATGGGGTCATTGCACCTTGCAACTCTTCAGAATGGGTTTCTCCCATCGTTATTGTCCGTAAAAAATCAGGTGAGGTTAGGCTATGTGCTGACTTGCGCACTTTGAATAAAAACATCTTAATTGATTGTCACCCGCTCCCAAGGATTCATGATCTTCTTGCTAGTTTAGGGGGTGCAAATTTTTTTTCATTAATCGATCTTCGTTCAGCCTATCACCAAATTTGTTAAACAGATGATTCCCAAGATCTTACCACTTTTGTCACACCCTTTGGTGTCTATAAATATCTTAGGCTTCCTTTTGGCCTGGCATCTGCAGCCAGCGTTTTAAAAAAAATTATGGATAGTATATTTCAAGATGTGCCAGCGGTCCAAGCCTATCAAGATGATATTCTGGTTTTTGCAAATGACTGGGAAACACATGTAAAAAATCTTACTTGTGTTCTATCCAAATTGAATGATGCGGGCACGACCATCAGATCTGACAAGTGTCAATTTGGTAAACAACAGTTAGACTACTTAGGTCATACGTTGTCTTTTCAAGGAATAAAACCAAAGTTTTCGCTTGTCGAGGCCATCAGTCAGGCTGTTCCTCCCAAAGATAAAGATGCTCTTCGATCTTTCTTAGGTTTGGCAGAGTACTATGCCCGTTTTGTTAAAGGATATGCTCAGACTGTGGAGCCATTACGTGCCCTATTGCGCAAAGGCTCAAAGTTTCTTTGGTCCAAGGAGGTCTCATTTTCATTTGATCAAACAAAAAAAATGATTGTTGAAGCTCCTGCACTTCATGCTTTTCAAGATGATGCTAAATGTTTCATTATGGTGGATGCCAGTTTCACAGGTTTGGGGACAGTTCTTGGTCAGTGGGTAGCAGGAAAGGAACATACCATAGCCTTTTCATCTAGAATGCTTAAACCTGCAGAGACCCATTATAGTACAATTGAACGCGAGGCACTCGCTTGTGTCTGGGCAATAGAGAAGTTCAGGAATTACAATTGGGGACGTGAGTTTGAACTATTCACCGATCATAAACCTCTTACACATTTACTTGATGGTGATGGATTTGTTAGGACCTCTGCCATGCTGATTAGGTTATTGTCAAAATTGCAAGAATTTCATTTTGCCATTAAACATATTTCTGGTGGGAGAAATTTCAGGGCTGATTGTCTTCCACGCATGGCATCTTATGATGCTCCTGATTTGGATGTTGTTGAAGACACGGAGTGTGTTGTTGCTGCACTTGATGCAATCAAAGAATGTCCTAACATTACTGAACAAATTTGGTTGGAAGCTTATAGTAAGGATATTACGCTTAAACTGGTCATGCAATATATTGTAAAGGGTTGGCCAGAAAATAGAAAGCTGTCAAATGAGTTAAAAGCCTTTTCCATGGTTGCTTCTGAACTTTCCTTGGTCAATGGGATGGTTATGAGACATGAATCCTTTGTTCCCCCGTTGAGTTTGAGGGAGGATATCATTAAGTGTGCACATCAGGGTCATTTGGGGATTTCAAAAACCTCTCAACTCATTAAATTGTATTATTGGTGGTCATCTTTAGAATCACAAGTCAAGTTTTATGTTGACTCATGTTCAGAGTGCCTTTTATCAGACAAAAAATGGAGAGTCATGAAAACACCCCTACATCCGGTCCCATTTCCAAACAAACCTTGGGAAAACGTTGCGGTGGATTTCTCAGGTCCTTACGATCTTTTATCTCCTGAGTTAAGATTTTTAATTCTGTTGATTGACTATCATTCCAAATGGATTTATCATATGTTTTGTGACTCACCTAGTTCCAATAATGCCATTAGATTTTTGAGGAGGGTGTTTGCTATAGAAGGTTCACCCTCCATTATTGTTAGTGACAATGGTACACACTTTGTTTCCCAGAAATTTGAGGAATTTTTTGCGGAAAAGGATGTCACTCATTTCAAGGTTGCTTTATACTCACCATTATCTAATGGGTTAGTTGAAAGGGCTAACAGAGTGGTCAAAGATGCTATTCAAGTAGCTCTTTCATAAAAAAAAAATGTTCAGGAGTTTGTTGAGGAAAAGTTATGGTCATACAACATTTCACCACATTGTACAACAGGTCTTCCACCTTTTTCCCTGTTGAGAGGTAGGAAAGTTCACACTACCCTGTGCCCTAGTTGGTTGCAGGATAAACAAAGTAAGACTACGCCTCAAGATATAAATCTTGCATCACAAGTTCTAGAAAAACAATCTTACATGAAAATGGTGCATGATCAAAAGAAAAGTTTTAATGATGTTGATTTAAAAATTAATGATTGGGTTCTTATCAAAAATCCAAAAAAAGTGGCAAAAGGTTTGTCTAAGTTCTCTTCTCCAGTGCAGGTTACTAATGTGCACCAACATTCAGCACTCCTTGGGTATAAAGGGTGGTGGAACAAGAGATCGCTTGTCCGACTTACTGATTCACAGGTTTCATCCTTATTGAAATTATCCAAGCAACAGTTTGATCAATCTGATTGGACAATTTGGCTGCATGATAATTCACATCAGAGGGAAGCTGTTGAATCTATGGGTGGACAATTGGTTGATGAGGTTCCTCGTGATAGTATGGGGCATGCATTGTCTTCACCTACTGTTTTGGATACACGTCAAAGAAGATTGCCTGTAAGATTTAATGACTATGTTTTGTCTTAATAATTTAAATTTGTTATTGCTGTATTATTAGTTATCCTTTCACTTCTGTTTGTTAGAAAGAGAGAAGTTGTAGTATGATGTATATGCTTACATGCTCTCGCGCTGAGGGCGCAAGAGCTCATGTTCATTTGACTGTGGTTCTACAGTCTGGCTGCGAATGATGCATGCCAGGATTCTTCCAACGTTAATTAGTTGGTGGAAATCCTGGTACGCAGCGGGAGCGCCTGGCTGTGGGTGTCATCAATTTGTGAATAAAATCATTAAAAGAAATTACCGCCTGCTTATTTACCACAATGGGGTTGATGAATTTATTTTTTTAATAGTTGTAGATACCCCTAAGGAAGGTCGACAAGACCGAAATGCATTGGGTGAAGTAAAATAATGGATTAACGAAGTTTCTACACGTGCCTAAGGATAGGCCCAGATGGGCAATTCAAGAGCAATTAAGATGCGAGAAAATTTGGAAACTTATTTTCTGAGACGGACTAACATGAATAGAACATTGAATAGAAATTGGATAAACCAGAGTTTACTATTGAGAACGTGTTTAAATTTGACACAAATGTGCATGGGGTTGTGCAACTCCTTTGTGACACGTAAGTCACGTGTCATAACTTCGCGAATTAAATTGTCAGAATCGTGCACTTAAAGGAACGGAGTGCACTTGGAGTGTATGCACACCGAAATTGAGTAAAATGATAAGGTGAACATTAAGGTGAAAATATAGGGTGTGCTGCAGACTCTTTGCAATGAATCATAGTACCGCCGTTCCACCTTTGTTAGCACCCCAGACAAGGAGAACAGTTGAAAATGGAAAAACAACAAGGTCACGTCATGGACGGTGCAGAAAGAGTTATAAAAAAAAGAAGTTATTAAAAGAACAGGTTCAACCATATTATTATGGATATTTGTTTAAAGAATGGGTTGTCTTGGGGAGTTTATTTTTATATGTATTTAGTATATTTGTTTTGGTACATACAAGGGGGTTCACCGATTCGGGGGTGATTGGGGGATATTGTGGAATGATTGATGGGGAGTTTAACATTGCTGTTTTGGGAATTTTTGGGAGGGTGGAGCGAAGGACTCACGTGGCGGGAGCGAACACAGGTGGGAAATAAACGTTCGGCTTAAAAACCAGATGCTTCGCAGAGCGGGCGGTTTGAACATTTTGTTTGTTAGAAGGCGGTTTCACCGTTTGAAAACAACGGCAGATGATTACAGGTACAAACTGGGGAGCAGGGGAGAGTGAGATAGGTGGTGTAACCGATGGGTGGAACGTCAGTGTCACGGGTGATTAGATCTGTAGAGGGACATGTGATATGCTTTGGTTAAAGGACGAGGAGGGCACAGAAGTTGAAGGTATAGGATTTGCGTTGGGAAAGATGAATGGGGAGGCACAGGAGTAGTCATTTATGTTATAAGGATGAATTAGGAGTATGGGTTTAGGCACAATTTACGTTGGTGGTGAATCACTGTTATATATAAATGATATAGGGTTGATAAATTTATTTTTTAAATAATTGTAGATACCCCTGAGGAAGGTCGACAAGACCGAAATGCATTGGGTGAAGTAAAATAATGGGTTAACGAAGTTTCTATATGTGCCTAAGGATAGGCCCGGATTTATTCAAGAGCAATTAAGATGCGAGAAAATTTGGAAACTTATCTTCTGTGACGTGACGGACTAACATGAATAGAACATTGAATAAAAATTGGATGAACCAGAGTTTACTATTGAGTACATGTTTAAATTTGACACAAATGTGCATGGCGCTGTGCAACTCCTTTGTGACACGTAAGTCACGTGTCATAACTTCACGAAGGAGGCGATTATAAGTTCCAGTGTTCACAAGTAAGTGCTGGCACCAATCACCGACAACCACCAGCTCAAAATATGCACTATATATACTTTAGAACTTACAGTTATACCTTGTATCCTGTCCAAAAAATCCTATAACTCTAGCATACTTGGTGCCATAAACCAATGAAATAATAGATAATAGTTTTCCTCTTTTTTTTGGTTGTAGAATATGTTTACTTTCAAAACAACACAACAAACATTTTACAAGATTTCGTTTTTGTTTGGATTTTACAAAAGTACCTCCTAGATACTATTGCAATAGTACAGCGGTGTTTTCCAGTTGTTAAGCAGCATCTCATTGGCCTATAACTCTGTCAAATATACAAAACAGGAAGTATACTCCCTTTTTCACCATTTGTACTATGAACTTCAAAGGTGAAAGTTCTATTATTTTTTCTCAGGGAAACTCTTCTTCTTCACAACCACAATTGAAAATGTTCTTGTCTTTCTAATGGCTAACCAGTAAGGTCCTGTCCTGCATCAGGATGTGGAGGGAGATCAGGAGGAGCAGATGATCCTACAGGAAGAACAGGAGGTTGAGCATTGCAAAATCTGAAAGAGTCAGTTGTGTGTCAGTATTCCTCCTTGCCAGCTAGAGAAAAAAAAGTATGCACGAAACTGGTGCAGCCATTGTCATAAGGTTGTTTCTCATGGCAACTTATAGCAGTACTCATTTGAGGCAACATGAATGGGGATGTACCTGGAGGTGATCCAGTGTGCTAGGTTGGCACAAGCAGGTAGGAGGCGGGAGAAGAATTTGCAAATGGTTGCAGCAGCAACATAAGCAGCACCCACTTTTAACCTCTTCAGCGTTTGCAGGACTTTCACCACCACCCACTCTAGCTGTGTTGTCATTATTACCTGCTCCTGGTACCGCAGTGCCAGTCCACTTTGGAAGCAGAATAGACACATTGTGGAATGGTATGCCATTACTAATACACACGGTTTGCTGTGCACTCATTAATTGTTGTGGGAGAGAAAGACCTGAACATACACCATGAACTTGTCATAATTCAGCAGCATTCTAGCCAACATTCTTAGCGGCATATTTACAAGGGCATTATCTCCACTTTTTTGGCTTACAAAGCCAAAAAAGCGGAGATAAAACCAGCGCCCTATTTACTAGAGGGTGCTAACATGCATAATCGCATGTTAGCACCCTTTTTCCCAACGCCTCACTTTGCATCTCCAATGAGATGCAAAGTGGGCGTTACTGGGCTTTCCCAAGATGGACTACCTTGCAAATATCGCTGATGTTTACAAGGCAGGCCACATGAGTTTAGCACACATTAGATTTTGACGAAACTGCAGTTTTCGCCAAAACCTAACGTCTGCTAAAATCCTGCTTCTTTCCTTAGTACACGCTTCGTCATTTTCTCAATTACACATTTATTTCCCGCATGTTTTGTTAACTTTCTTTTATTTTCTGTTCTCTTGCTTAAATATTTATTTCCCGCACGTTTCGTTAACTTTCTTCCATTTGGTTTGTCTTTATTATAGTTTATGTATTGTGGTCTGTATGCGTTACTTTGTATGCATTGATTTTACTGTCTAGAGTTGTTCATTTGTTTGGGATAGTGAACTTAATGGTCCTGTTTCATTTCATTTGTAGACCCCTGAAGAAGGGTCAGATATTATTGACCCGAAATGCATTGGGTGGATGTCTAATGTGCTCAAGAAGAACAATTTTTGTTATGTATGATTACATTTGGAAATGATATTTCAACGAGAGACTCAATTGGATGAATTTGTCGAAACTCAATCTATGAAGTAAATAAATTGTTGAAGAAACTCCATCAGTTTCATGGTTTACTGAGTGCCCTTGTCTTGCGAGAAGGTGATTCTTCTCACTACACACGAATAATTATTTTAAAGACGCGGGAGGACTCCGCGTGACCCAAGGAGCACCAACATAAATTCTTTGAACCTTGTCTAATCGTCAAGAGTGCACAGGGATAACACAGTGGTTTTCATTCGTTCCTCAGTCCTTCCCATCCTTGTTTGCACCACCAGCAATCATGCAATTAGATGACATTGCACAATTAACCACCAACAAAGCTGAAACACTCGGCTTCTCCGCAGAAGCAGCCCAGGAAATTTATGATTTGATCCAGGAGACCAGAAGTTTCACTCCACAAAAAACCACTACTTCTCAACTTTTACGACAGTTTGAATATATAAGTAAAAAAGAAATTAACCAAAGGATGCACGCCACCACGTTAATCCATTATCACAAAAACAAAAGAATACCTAGGGGACTTAGGATAGCCCTCAAGCCAATGTTATGTAAAAACAGCAAGAAATTTGTTGAAAGATGGTATCAGATATTGAACAAATGTTCATTAGATTTGATTCTCTTGATTGTGGAAGAACTTTCAAAAGTCTTAATTGAATTAGAAGAGGAAATTAAAACCTTACAGACTGAAATCAATAAAATTCCAGATCTCACCAAAACTCTGGAAGACATCAACTTGAAACTGGAAAAATATGCAAAAGAAGTCAACGAAAGAAAAGTTAGAAAATATCGCAGAGATACATTGGATTATAAGCTAGAAGAAGTTTACACCTGGGCCGAAGTTTATAATCAAAGGAAATGGCAACCACAACCTACACAAAAGACAACCACATCCTCATCCCAAGAAAGTGTGGTATCAGATTCAGAAATGTCAGGGTTAAGAGCTCCATTAAACAAAGCAACTGTATCCATCACCAAACCATCTACAAGTACTAGCACCCAACAGCCTGCTTTTTTAGACATCAGCCCCGCGGCCAATTCTCCACCATCAACAGAAAGCCAACAAGAAGGAGTAAAAGAATCAGATCAAACAATTGCAGGAGCCAGAAATCGAAAACAACCTCATAGTCAACATTTCATCCAAACAGTTGACCAAAGCAGAAATTAAATTACTGAATAAAGGCATTACATTTGTTCCCACTTACCATTCTAATCTACCAGAAACGGAAATTCCTTTGTTTAAATTTTTCAGAACCTTGAAACTAAAGTTTTTCTTCAAAGATACTCAAACACCTCAATGTATAGAAACATGGGATAAGGATTTTAAACCCACCAGTACCTTTTGTGCGCCTTTCACTCACAAAACAATTGAAGCTTTTGAGAGATCCGTACTTGCTGACATACAAGAAATAAAATTCGTTAAACCTAGAAAGTTGAATCTTTCTCCCAAAGAATGGAATACACTTAAAAATTTGAGTGCTGACAAACAACTAACCTTTTCTAAAGCAGACAAAGGCGGCGCCCTTGTCATAATGGACACTGAATTTTATATCAAAAATGTCAATGAACATGTTGCAAATCAAGATATCTATTTGCCTTTCGAATCTGATCCTACTATAGAATACCAACAAATACTAGAAAACATAGTTAAACACGCATTTGAATTGAACTGGATTGGCACCAAAACCAAACAATTTTTTGAGACAAAATTTCCAAGAAGACCGAAGCTATACATGCTGCCAAAGATTCATAAGGATATTCATAATCCTCCTTTCAGGCCCATTGTCTCGGCTTGTGGGTCCATCTCTGAGCCTATTGGTAAATTTGTGGATACATTTTTGCAGCCTATTGTCCAAAAAAGCGTCACCTACATTAAAGACACTACTTCTTTTTTGAACTTGTTGAATTCGGTTGAACTTGAAAATGGTGCATCGTACAGTTTGTGTACTATTGATGTAGTAGCGCTATATACTTCAATACCCCATAACGAAGGCCTTGAAGCATTGGAATGGAGCCTGTTAAGAAGCGAATTAGATGAGTCGCAAAGATTATTTATCATGGAACTTATGCAATTTGCTTTGTATTGTAGTTATTTTGAATGGCAAAACAACTTCTACAATCAAACGAGTGGCACATCTATGGGATTCTGGGGGGCTCCCTCGTACGCCAACATTTTCATGAGCAAATTTGAAACTGATCACATCCTTGACAATAATATGTGGAATGAAGGCATTATCATGTACAAACGGTACATTGACGATTTATTCTTTATTTGGAAAGGATCACGCTCACAACTTGAGGAGAATATTTCGACATTGAACACACATAATGACCGGATAAAATTCACCTACCACATAGATGAAAAAAGCATTACATTTCTTGACGTCATTGTCAAGCTGGATCATAACCAAATTTCGACTCAGCTACACATTAAAAAGACTGACAGAAACTCCAGTTTACTTTTTCAGAGTTTCCATCCTGAAACGTTAAAAAAACATTTACCAACTTCGCAACTTATCAGAATAAAACGTATTGTATCCAACAATGAAGATTTAACTAAGTCTATTGAACAACAATTGAGCAAGTATCGACAAAGGGGCTATCCAGCGAGGGTGCTGAAAACATCTGCAGATAAAGTATCACTGGTACCTAGAGTTAACCTTCTTCAAGAAAAAACCACAGATAAAAAAGACATAAATAAAACTGTATGTGTATTGAAATATTCCACTGAATCATCACAGATCAAGAAAATCATAAACAGACATTGGCGAATCATCTCTATGGAACCAGATCTTGTTGATCTTTTTGACAATAAAATCACATTCGCTTTTCAACGTTCTAAAAACATTAAAGAAATCTTGAATACACCCAAGAAATTGACTAAACCATGGCGAGGTATGCTTCAATGTCAAAACTGCACCCACTGTGGTAATGTAATGATCGGCAACAAATTCAATCACCCTACTAAAGGTTACTCCATAGCTTTACATCACACAAGCACTTGCGATACGACTAATTGTATATATGCCATTAAATGCCCCTGCGGAAAAATATACGTAGGTCAAACTGAGAGGAAAGTAAAAATTTGCATCTCAGAACACAAGAGTAACATTAGAACAAAGAATTTAAAATCATCTGTGGCATCACATTGGATTGAAGCTGGTCACCAAATCTCTCAATTGCGTTTTACAATACTTGAAAAGATCACACAACGTCGAGACATGGATCCTGTAAAACAAAGACTAAGGACTGAATATTTTTGGATTAAAAAGCTAAATTGTTCTCACCCTATTGGGTTGAATGACCGCATAGAATATGCTTGTTTTCTCTAGCCTGCTGATTACAGTTACATTGGTAAATAGTGTTACCCGGTCCCGTAATTCACTGTTTACAATTCATTGATCATGTCACTGGATGATGATGTTTATTCATATATTCAGATTTCGTTTATATTTTTCACTTACTATTTTCCATTTCTATGTATATTTTCCTTTCTCAAACTTTTTCTTTCTTCATTAACTTTATTGAAATTTTGGTCTTTTCTTTGGGTTTCTACTTGTCTGGCCGCTTCATTGGCCGTTTGCGTCTTCATTTCTGTTAGCCCGACGCCTATTTGTTGTGATTACGTTAACACGTAACCGATTGGCTTATACTGTCCATTCTCACATCACGTCACTTCAGCTCATATATATTGACCTATCACAGGGTGATTTAGATCTGTTATCAAGTTCGACGCTGAACTTTCACGCCGTCTGCAGAGCCTTAGACATGTGAAAACCGTTCGGTTTCCAGTAAGTTCACGTTAAATACGCTCTTTCCGGGTTTTAAAGGGATCTTTCGGTACACTCTTCCACTCGTTGCATGCTTGCGCGTTTCTTTCTTACTGAATTTTGGACCTGGGTTATCTGCTTCTTTCCTTAGTACACGCTTCGTCATTTTCTCAATTACACATTTATTTCCCGCATGTTTTGTTAACTTTCTTTTATTTTCTGTTCTCTTGCTTAAATATTTATTTCCCGCACGTTTCGTTAACTTTCTTCCATTTGGTTTGTCTTTATTATAGTTTATGTATTGTGGTCTGTATGCGTTACTTTGTATGCATTGATTTTACTGTCTAGAGTTGTTCATTTGTTTGGGATAGTGAACTTAATGGTCCTGTTTCATTTCATTTGTAGACCCCTGAAGAAGGGTCAGATATTATTGACCCGAAATGCATTGGGTGGATGTCTAATGTGCTCAAGAAGAACAATTTTTGTTATGTATGATTACATTTGGAAATGATATTTCAACGAGAGACTCAATCGGATGAATTTGTCGAAACTCAATCTATGAAGTAAATAAATTGTTGAAGAAACTCCATCAGTTTCATGGTTTACTGAGTGCCCTTGTCTTGCGAGAAGGTGATTCTTCTCACTACACACGAAAAATCCTGACTTAGCCATCCCTAACATAGGGGGTGGATTATGCTGATACGACCCTGTGGGTCGTATCAGCAAGGTTATCGCCCTTTTGCAGGGAACATCGCTGGAAAACCAGCGATGTTCCCTGCAAAAGGGCGATAACCTCGCTATCTCTGGAATTTTTATCGCCCTGGAGTAACGCGTTGTTAATAACTCGCTACCAGGGCGATGAATACCAGAGATAGCCTGCGATAATATAATTATCGCTAAGCACGGCCAGCGCTAATTATCGCTGACCGTTGTTAATATGCCCCTTAGTCCCCCCCCCCCCCATTCTTGTTCTACTGTTTCATGGTCGTTTTTGCTGTTGTTGGTTGATCAACTTCCAGACAAAACATAAAATTAAAAAGTTATTTTCACAACCATCCAAGGGGCATATTATCAAGGCGGCGCTGTGAAATTATCGCCGCTTTTGCGTCCGTTTTCGGGTGAAAAGTGCCGATAATTTCATCGCCTTATCAGCAAAGACACACTATCACGTTTTTTGCTGACTGAGCGCTCGTTCCCAGCATGCCTAACTTTGCATCGCTAATGAGATGCAAAGTAGGCGTGGCTGTGAAACCAGGGAGAATATCGCGAAGGCAGCTTCGCGATATTAACTAGGAAGGGTAGCGATTTTTTTAAAGCGCGTTAAGTATGCCTTAACGCAGGAATTTAACGTGTGTTAAATTCCTGACAAAGCCATATTTAACATGGGGGGTGGATTCTGTGGCTAAGACCACGGACCCTATCATCTAGGATATCGCCATTTTCCACCATGGAAAAAGGCGATATCCACACTATCTCTGGAATTTTTTTCGCCTCAGCGATGCGCGTTGTTGATAACGGCTATACTGGGCGAAAAATTCCAAAGATAGCCAGCGATAAATATGCAAGCGCTAAGCGTGCTTTGCGATATTTATCGCCGGCCCTTGTTAATATGCCCCCTAATAATTCTAAAAATAAAGCTCTCATGCTAATATTAACCATATTGTTTTCAGGTATCAGAAATACAACATTGTAATTTATATACAAATAAAAGGTAAGTTAGATATATAACTTATGGTGGCTTCATACTACACAGTAGGTGGTATATTGTGGTGCAGCAAAGGAAGTCACCTTGCTGCGCTGCATCACAGGGAAAGGGCACTAGTGCCCCATAGTTAATTCAATATGGAGCAGAAAGCAGCACACATAGAAAGAGGAAGTAACAAAGAGAAAAAATAAATTTTTCCTTGTTACGCGTCCCCTGGGAAGGCATATCATTTTGGCATATTTTCCAGGATTACCAGTTCTGGTAAACTTGGAAATGCACCAAAAACCATCAGAGTTGCATGGGAACACCCACACGATGCCCATGGAATGCCTTCCCTGGGCAGAGGGATGCAGCACAGCGATTTGCACTGCGTTACTCCAGATCCATGAAGCCATAAGTAAATGAAAGCGCGTCAGCACATTACAATATTTAAAAAATGAGATTTAGCTTTGGGGTTGTGCCAAACAATTGACTCAAAATCTGGGCCATAATTTATACATTTATTTTTGGAGAACCCTGCCACAAAGAAATTGGCAGGAAGGAGAAACAAGGAAGTAAATCTGTTCTGCCTATTTGGTTGCAAAGTCTGCATTTTAAAATATCTAATGGGTTTAGAGCACCTGCTGCAGAGATCTTTGTCTGCCAACTAAATCTCAGGGGATGACAATGGTGGTAAGATAACTCTGGAGGTTAACATATTTGCGGGAAAATTCTGTGCTTTTCCTCTCAGTTTTGAAACAAAGAAGCAAAGGGTTAATATGTCTACTACAAAGCACATAATGTAACACTCAGATGACAGATTTTTCTATCATGTAACTGGGTAAATGGATTACTGCTTTTAACACAGAGATCCTTTTGTTACTTGCAATTCATCAATTGCAATCCTTTTAATATAGCACAGTGAGCTATGAAGGACAAGTGACTCCTTCACCTTCAAACCCTCAATGTCTTATGTAATACATCCTACACAGTGATTTACGCACATATGACTTATTGTTAATGTATGATGTTTGCCTATAATGTAAAGCACTCTGACACGCTGCATTGGTATACCAAGAACTATAGCCAATAAAAGAAATAAAACAAAATAGTGGCATTTCAATTGCTATTTGTGTAAATACCGGGACAGACTTACACATCTGTCATTCTTACAGTGCATGCATTTCTTCTTATATACAGGTGCTAAACAAAGTCAAAAGCATGCCTTTCTTAAGACCTAGTAAAGTGATAAACTATATGGGGCTCATTTATGAGCCCCTGCGTCAATTTTGCGCCGCCAGTGCGTCACTTTTTGTGACGCACCAGTGGCATAAAACCTGCGCCATGTTGCGCCATATTTACAAAGTGACGCATCTAGGTAGATGCGTCACTTTGTAAACCCCTGCGCCACATTATACCTGCGCCAGGTATAATGTATGCAAGGGGGGCGTTTTGACACAACAAAGGGTCGTAGAAGTGCCGCAGTGAAATCTACGAGATTTCACTGCGCCACTTCTAGTGTGCAAATGCGTCGATTTCTTGCGCCTGCCTCACAGCAGGCGTAAGACTGACGCTGGCCCTTTCACATGGGGCTTGCCCCATATGAAAGGACACATTGCTGGAGTTGCGTCACTTTTGTGACACACTCCAGCGATGCGTCACTTTTGCGCCTACAGATACGTCAGAAATACTGACGTATCTGTGACTCCTTGCGACATGATGCGTCATACTGTAAATATGACGCATCACTGGAGTCGCAGGGAGGGCGCAGTGAAAAGTGCCGCATCACTGTTTTCACGCAGTGATGCGTCACTTTTCATAAATGAGGCCCTATGTGTTTGTTTCCCCTCCACCCTGTGAGGTTTCCAATAGCCCCCAGGCAGGCTGCGTCAACAAAAGGAGGGCTGGCTGCCCCTTAACTTCAGCCTCTGTTAGAGGCCCAGCTGGAATCTGATAAGCCCCCTCCCCTCTGCTCCACATGAAAGCAGACAACATTCACATGCTGCTGGGTGTATCCTGGTGTCTGAAAATTGCACCAGGAGAAGTTTAGCATATTTCTGTTGGGCCCAAACTCTTGGCAGGGTAGACAGCGTCCACCCTGTGAAAAGAGTGGGTAGACGCCGTCCACCCATGTGCAGCAATTTACATACAGCTTGTAGTATTTCCAGTACCTGGTATAGAGATAAAAACAATGCAAGAACGTCAAATGCAGTGAAACATGGAAACATCGATAAAGAAACACGTTATTAATAGTTCACGTTCTCCCTTTTTGTTCACAAAAATGGAAGCTGCCGAGGCAGAACATTGGGGTTTGTCAATGGCGAATTCATTTCTCAGATGTCAGCCATTTCTCGTCCAGCGCCCACGAGGTGTCTCGAGACCGTGGACTACCGGATCTAAAGCGCCTACAGTCCTCCCCGGGAACTGCCGTCTCGTTCACATGTAGTGACTCACAGGATGCAGAGATTAGACACCTACGGCGCAGCAGGAGCGGGTGCAGACTGCATTACTGATCCGTCGGTGACATTTCTATTCGTCATGCGCTGCGGACACCCCCCTCAGCCAAGGGGATTTCAGGTTTCATGATTTAAGTTGCATTTTAAGTTGTAAACAGTTCTTCTTCCTCTTCCCCGAAAACCTGTAATTTAGGTTTCATTTCCATTCTTGATGTCTTCGCTTTTTTCATCATCGTTAACCTGCTCTTCCAGGCCTCAAATGCTCCTTTTATGATTGTTTGTTGAAGCTGATAATCTCCAAACAAGATGAGCGCACCATTACCGCCATTACTGCAAAATATTCAAATTAATTCTTAATACCTATGGTAATATGTCTGTTCACCTGTGAAGCAGACACGGTAGCTATGCGGCTGATAGTGTAAATGGGGTTTCAACATTCTGTATTAGGGGAAGATCTGCTATTTTTTTCATATGGCAACGATTGTCAAGGAAAACTCTAAAAAAAAAATGTTTTTATTACTCCAAAATCTAAACAAATTGTGAGGCATATCATCAAGAAACGGCGTTAAAATTATTGCTGCTTTAGCGGCAGAAAACTGCCGCTAAAGCAGCGATAATGGGCTTGATAATATGCAGGGCCGGACTGGCCGTAGCGGGCACCGGGCAATCCCCCGGTGCGCCGCACGGGTGTGGGCTGGTTTTGTGCCCCTGGGGGCCGTTTTTGTTACAGGGCCGTTTTTGCAGCATAGCTCGGCGGCACCCCTAAGCCCTGGGGGGGCCGGCCGAGCACTTTGCCAGGGCCGGATTTGGTTCCCGGTCCGGCCCTGATAATATGCCCTTGAGAATTCCCATAGAAGTCCATGTTCTGTTGTCAACATGGGCTTCTATGGGAAATCTCTGCGGCATATTATCAAGCCCATTATCGCCGCTTAAAGCGGCGAAAATTTTAACGCCGTGCTTGATAATATGCCCCTTAGTATGCTAATTCTCAAAAACATCAATCGCAATTGAAAACATATCCACAATCGTAACTCCCAGAGGCAACCTTTCTACTTCTTACATGTACTATTATGTCTCCCCTTCACAACTGTAAAGGTTTCTGTGGCTGTTCCCATGCAAGTTTGTAGTCTTTTTTTTATTTTATTTTTTACCTGAAGGCGTTGAACGTCACATGATTGGTCGCTGTCTATGCGCCCTCCCTATGATGGTGGCAATCACTGCACTGGTATACAGTTAATTGCATAATCAATTAAACGTGCCCAATTTACATTTAAAGAAGACAGAAGTGTAGCATATATGCATGTTTTAGTCTAGGTGAAACACTAAAGTATACAAAAAAAAGTGATGGATGGAATGCTTGAATTAATCTGAACTACTGGTAATCACTCATGACCGCATCCCAGTCATTGTTATTTTACTGATGGAGCGCGATGGTGCTCTTTCATTTGTAGGGGTGCATTATAATCATGGATAGTCTGCATCCACTTATATATTCATTTGTCATGATAACAATTGGTTATTAGATCATATTCAATAATAACATGTGAAAGTGTAATGAGAGAAAGGTATCGTGCTATGCGAAGAAACAACTTGGCTTTCGTGTTTTAATATTGTAATTCATAGTATTTGATGTCATTTACTTAACAAAGTAGCTTGTGTGTAATAATGCTTTTAATTTATATGCGCACCATATTAAAGTTTCACCTAGATGTGATTAATTGTGTTTAACGTGTAGGATTTCATAAGTTGCTTGATGCATTTGGTATGCTTATGTAACATGATGAAGAAAGGCCCAAATGAAATGTTCATCAATGCATGTATTTGAAGAGCCTTTGTGTTTCATTCTTATGTTGGCCAATTTCTGTAGGCCTGACATTCATTTTCCCTGGAAGCTCACAGGCAGGGCTTGCTAGTGAAATTCATGTGCATGTTGAATTTGTTCTATTCTCACGTTTTTTTTGCAGGTGGAGAAAGTCGTTTTTTTAGTTAGAATAATGCTTTTTGTTTTATAATCCACATTTGTAAAGGTCGAACAATCACCCGAAAGGGTCTCTAGGCGCTGGGGGCCGTCAGGAAGATTAAGCAAGCTATTGCCCAGAATCACATGGTGCTGGGCTAATCTGCCGCCGGCGCCGGGGATCGAACCGTGATCCCCAGATCCCGGAGTCAGTCACTCTGGCCGCGGCGCCACACCTCTTCCCTTTTTTTTTTTAGGAGTTAAGCTCGGGGAGGAGATGATACTATGATTAAGGAGCGCTGATAATTGGGAGACGGTGTTCCTTCCCACTGAGGAAGGCCTGGGAATCAAGGTCATCGAGCCAGGACCTGGAAGTCGACCTGAATGGAAAATCACCTTTGAGAAGTGTCCAGCGAAATGAGGTGATCTGTGGGTGTGTTCTACGTTTTGTGTTTTGTATTAGGGACAGTGCCCTGCGGTAGAGTCAGGTGAGGAGGTGAGGAGATCGAAGGAGAGAGAAGGCGCATCTTAGAACGAGCTCCATAGCTTTGGCTACTTGACCTGTACAACGTGAGTGTATTTCTTTGGAAGACTTCATGCGCTGACACCTTTTCCTGATCTTTCCTGGGGAATGCTAAGTAGGGATGTCACGGTAGTGGTAGTGTAGGGACAGACTAATGTGCTCTATTAACAAGCTACAGATGAAGTCTGATCTTTATGTGGGGGCAATTATTGCCTGCATTCTGCTTCTGGAAATCGTTATTCTGTTTATGATTCATCGCATAAAAGTAGCCCGTAGGTTTGGATTTGTGTCAGTTCCCATGTACTTCTACAACCTCGTTATGAGGTGTTTGTACATGCAGTTGTTTCTGGCTTTCTAATAAACCCACTAACTTGGACTTTGGAGTCTGTGATTCTTTAGAGTCATGGTTCTTAAAAACTGTAGTCTGCTTTAATGAGTCATTTCTCCCCTCTACAATTCTCAGCAAGTAACAAAGGCCCATCTCCCAAGAGTTCCACAGTATGTTGGTAGTAAGGAACTTGGCCTTAACAACACCATGATACCTCACTTTGGAGCCAGCCATATGCATATCAGTCTTCTTGACCCTGCTCCTGTGGGAACAGCCTAGTTCCGGTTCAGGCAGTCTTTGAACCAAAACACAAGCAACCCAGGTCCAGTTTTGCGCTAGTTGGGGCTCATCAGGCAGGTATTGCTTGGTTCCAGTGACACAGTGTGCAGGACGCTACCCACGTCTGGGAATGCCCATCCCATGTATGGCCAACACACTCAAGTACACAAAAAAAGTGATGGCTGAAATGTTTCAATTATTTTCAGCCACTGGTAATTGCTCAGGGCCACATCCCAGTCCATTGTTAGTTTGCAGACCATGCCACCTCAGTTTGGAGCCAGCCATATGCAAATCATCTTCACCCTGCTCCAAGGGGAATAGTCCAGCCCGAATTGTCAGGCCAGATCCACCTTGAAAAGAAACACAAATGACCTGGGAGAAATTCACCTATTTTCACAAAGGTAATTACCTCAATGCTTAAAATATTATGCAATTAATGCAAAACTCCGCAAAATGAGAGTTTTGCACTTTCTGCTTTTTTAGCATTAAATGCATCTATTTTGGATGTGGGGCCACATTTCGGGATAAAAAGTGAAAAATCTCTTGTGATACAAACAACCGTCACTCATGGTCTGTTTTTATGTCTCCCCTAAGCAGCTCTTGAGCTGTCTCTTCGAGACATGCTGTATTGAGGATTTGGGCATTAAGCTCTGCTCTTGTTCCGCCCATCTTTATCTCTCAAAAGGACAGCCCTTCTTACATGTATCCTTACTCTGTAACTTTCATTAGCAGTTAGGAAGATATATTTCCTTAATTAAGGTCTTGCAGAAGCAGGCAAACCTTCTGTGCAATCGCATAGCAATGGCGGTGGCTTCTTTTACATCCAGCCCGACACTGCACTGCTCTTAGAAATAGTATGCGTCCACCACCCCCCATTGGATTTTAAATAATCAGCCTGGCACCCCGTGCTTCAGCAGTGGCTGCCGAACCCACCAATCGTGGGACGCTGCTTGACAAATGGCAGCGGTTTCTTGTTTTTATTTTCAGCACACCTTGTGCACTTTCACTTTCACTATGGAGGACAGCAACACTCCGCATTCCTCCTCTTGCAGCCTCAGCCACCCCTTGAAACAGCCAGGCGAGCAGCTGTCTGAGGTGAAAGCGCAGCGTGCAAACCTTATCTTGAACATAGAAGTAATTGCACCCACCATTGGTGTGATGCTGCTTGACCAATGGCGGCCACATCTTGTTTTCTTTTCAGCATGCCATACTGAAATCATCATCATTGTCCTCCGCTTCCTCTACTTTGAAGGTCGGTGTGGCAGAAATCAGAGGGCCTACAAAGCAGTGTCCACCTTTACTAGTGATTGGCCCACTGTATCTGCCCCTTACGGACAGAGGGAGAGATCCCGATGTCTTGAAAAGGGTCCGTTGCTTTCCACTCATTGCCCTTCAAAAGAATGGTGTCTTCATGCACCGTGTACCATTCCACTCCTGCCCCAGGTGGCTGCCTAGGTCCGGGCCATCTGATGAGATGGTGGTTATCAACCTGCTCAGAAGGACCACCATGCCTTGGGGAATATGGCTGCCATCCTCCACCTGGAAATGACTCTGCAGTCTGGGCTGTCAGTATGGTGCTAACTCTGAATCCTATGATACTGGCTACACTGTCCTACCGATTGCCACGACTTTAGAAAACAATTGAGTAAAGCGCTTCTTTGATAATGCTTAAAAAATAAATGGAAATGAGATCACTCCTCTTGTAGTCCTTTTTTGAAGTGGTGTAAGACGAGGAAACTCAATCATTCACACTGAGTTTAATGGCACGCCATCTCGAAAGGTCTTTTTTTACCGATCATTTTATAATCAGGGACCTCTGACAGCTTGCATAGTACCTAAAGCTGGGTTACTATTCATACAGTTTACTTTTGGTTTATAAACTGTCTTCTTTATATTAGACAGAGGCAGAAGTCGATTTGTTGTGAGGCTGGATTCTTGAGCGTGTTTTGGAACTCCTAGCTGGAATCTTTTTACTTACCTAATTAAGGTCTTGCAGAAGCAGGCACAACATGCTGTGTGAGCTCATAGCAATGGCGGCTGCTTCTTTTACGTCCAGCCCAACACGGCACTGCTCTTTAAAGCAATGCTTTAGCATGTGTCCACCCCCCCGGATTTAAAATAATCCGCCTAGCAACCAGCGCGTCAGTGTTTTTTTTCTCTCTCCCCCTACGGCTATCAAATCCAAATCACGTCTATCCACATGCTTTTCTGCTATTGCAAAAAGCGACCTCAGCTAGCCCGTCTCTGGCAAAACGCATCATTTGAATTATAGCAAAGGGCTTAAATAGAGATTTCTGACTTGAAGAGTTCACATGCAGACATGCAGCTACCCGGGCACTCTGCGGGGTGATCCCTCCCCCTCCTCTGTCCTCTTTCTAAAAGAAAAAACACAAAGGCATCGCCAGCAAACAAAACATTAATTTCTCAAAGAGAAAAGATTAAATGGTGGCCTAAACTTTAAAAAAAAATGTCCGTTTTTTTCTGTGTACGCAGAAGCGTTTAATTTCCCACCACACTGATTTCACATAGTTTTGTGTGTTGGGACGTGTATCACGACTTCTGTTTTAATCACACTGTCCTGGCCGCTTTTTGCTACACAGGCACTAGTAGCCCGCATTTTGGCCACTAAATGCTACAGGTGATATAAATGCTTTTCCAAGGATTTTGTAACTTTTTTTTCAGGCAGTATATTGCTCTTTTCTCCCCTCCCTCATAACCTATTTCCAGGTTTACCAGTGCCAAAAAGTCATACAAATGGCAATAGTGCTATGCAAATATAAACACTACACTGCAAATAAAAAGACAAAAGTAAAAAACATTGTCATTTTCAACACCAACAGCTCTAACTTTCCCAAATGCGAGACCTATTGCATTGCAAATGCTTGTTTCACAGTGTTCCTGTGCTAAGGCAATACAATTTTTACCTGACCCACATTTCGATTACACAAAGTGGCACAATGACATTATTACGGGCATTTCATGTAATAAGCATAATTCTAAATGCTGGAAATCATGCAAGATTACATGTGGTAGAAACAAAATTTCAGTAGGGTTACATTGGTATTGATAGAGTGTGAATTGTGCGCAACAGCAACACTGTACACATATTGGGAAAGGATTGAATGATTCAAAAAGGTGTGTATGGTATGAAAGGAAGCATGGGTGTGATACATTAAATAGTGGAACTGTGAACAAAGGAAACATAGTGTTGTTTAGTAGAACTGTAGAGAGGAGCAGGTGGACAGACACAACAATGAAGTAGCTATGATCAAGCAAAAATGGGGGTGCACTGATCCTCTTCTGTTTTTCATTGTATAATTTCTAGTCACAAGTGATTACAGTTTTGCTGCTTCCATGCTCAAGCAGAGTGTAATTAAGTTGAAGGAGGGAATCAAGTGCAATTGAAAATTGAAGCAATGGCATGATTTAACTGTGAAAAAATATCAGAACTGTAAACATGACCATGGAAAGTAATTGAACTACAAAACAATAAAAGTAGTGTGATTCAGTTACCATTCGTTCCTTCCCGCTTCAGCCTCTGGAATTCAAAGTCAAAAGCTTACTTCCCCAACCTACTCAACATCTTGGATCTTCTACCATTTCCTATTCATCAGTGACCAGTTTGTATTAATTAAAAAAGTACCTGCAATTTGCTATCACTTTGTCATGGGAATGTTCATGATTTCTACTTTCAGATAACTAATTTTTTTTCCAAAGATTAAAGGCCTTGGTCATTTTTATTGATGGTCGTTCTATATTTAGCACACCGAAGAGGTTAAATTTACAATGTGCATTATTAATGTGATACTTTATTAGTTCAAGCCATGCATTCACAAAGGGCTGCATTCCCACTATATGGCCATAGAGGATATTTTGAAACTAAAAATTACTTGAATCTCTCACTCCCCCCCACAAATATGCATAGGCGTCGACAGGGAAATTAGGGCCTGCAAAGAAATTTGGAGAGGTCCAAGGAGATATCATCAAGATTTTGCTTTTATTTCATTGACAATGTTTCGTATGGCTCAAAACTGAAATACTGTTGGCGTTGGTCTTTATTATCAACATTCAAAAATTGAAAAATAAGGTTCTGTGAACTGCACACAGGGCCTACTCTATTTAACACCTACCTTACAACCAGTGGCGGCCGCCACATACAAAAAGAGCTGGAGGAGGTGTCATGGGGGGGGGGGGCACGTGGGAGAGGGAGCAGGGGGTGAGTTTAATTAAAAAAAAGAATGGGTGTCTTTATTGCCGCTGCCTGCTGCCTCCCATGTAGCACCTTGTCGCGTTATTCTTCCTGGTCCCAGCAGACACTGAGACAGGATCACAGACTCCCTGTACAATCCCTGCGTAGCTCTCATGCTATGAGGGCAGCTGTAGGATTGGCCTGAGGGGCTGAAAAGAGGCTCGCTCCATACACATGCTGGCTGAGCCATCAGCTGAAAAATAAAACAATGGTGGAATATCGTGTTATTTTTCAGCTGCTGGCTCTGAGCCAGTGGGGCAACGCTCCTCCACCATTGCGCTTACAACTGTAAGGTTTTATGATCCTTTCCTGGTACAGAATGATGATTTAAGGTTACATGATCCTTTACTAGCACAGAAGATCTACAGTTTGCCTGCTGGGAACGAAGGAAGGAGAGGGAACAGCTGTGGGAACTGTGATGTGGTGGTGGTGGTGAAGAAGTCAAAAGACTACAGGACCTGATCCTGCATACAGAAATATGGAAGAAAGTACTGAAGAAGGCTAAGTCTAGGTGATTATTTTTAACAAGTCTTAGTGGTAACACCCTGGCACAACAGAGGTACTTACTATTGGAAAAAAATAACATGACTCTGCATGGTCTTATGTCTTTGGGCCTTAATACAAGTTTGAACTGCCAAATTCGTGAAAGCGGGCCGACCGCCGCCAAACTGCGTGCCATCCAGCAGTATTACCAGTGTGGCGGTTGGACTTCCATAGGACTAATGCGACCAAGGTGTTCTTGCAGTGGTCACAGGCAGAAATATGCTGGTGGTGCTGCTGTGGCACTGCAGAACATTAATCAAGTTGGCTCTCTGCCACACTATATATGGAGTGGTGACGAGGCAACAAAGGAGGCCCTAACATGGGTACCTTGCACCTGCAGGCCTGGAGGTGCAGGAGTGGGGGCACATGTACTCCCCCCTCATGTTGTGCCCCCAGTACCTGCACGGTGCGGCATGTATGCCACACCATACAGGAAGATGCAGGCAGCACTTTGAGAATGGTGGTCTGCATGTTAGGCTCCTCTATGAGCCTAACAGACCTCCACTGACAGATGGCCACAAGGCCAACCACAAGACCAGGAATAAACTCCTAATCTGGCGGGTGCTGTAACCATTGGTTGGGCGACACTACAGCAGACAGCGCATTGCACCGTCCGCTTTAGGAACATAAAAGCCAAAATAAGGCCCTTAGATAGGATACCTAAGTCTTTTTCAATCTGGACTCCTGAGGAAATTATAAGGCCTCTGCCAGGGCTTTTCTAAGGGGCTATATTATAATATCTAATGAGATGGGAAGGATAATGTGTTAGAGGGGTTTGAGACAGGGAGTTCTATTCTGAAAGAACTGTCCTTGCTGGTGCAACCTTTATACAGAACCACCTCAGCCCATCAAGTGATCTACGCTAAAATAGCAAAGTAGTCCTACGTCTCTTGCACAAATTATGGTATTCAAAAGTGAAAGAGCTAGAAGTATTGTATTTACTAGTCATTGCATGTGTCAATTATTTACAATCAGATATCCTTAACAAATCCATTGCTGCATTTCTATTGAATCACTTACCTAATATTGATGCATACAATATCAAAACGCAAAAATATCAAAAATTAAATATCGATAACTAAAATATCAACTTCCTATACTAAACCAGTAAAACCACAAATATTGAGAACTGAAATATCTTTGTTAAAAATATAGATTTTTACATATACAGAAACAAAAATTTCGGAAAGCTAAAATATTGTCAGTTTTAAATAAACACATATATCAAAATATTGATTGGCACAATATTGACTACAATATTATCACCAAAATAATTTAATAATCATTAATAAATATATAAAAACCACTTTTGACATAAAGCAATTACTTCAAATAAACTCGATACATTTTATACACATATTTAAATTAAATACAAATATATTGCATCAACAAAATATTTAGTACCTTATTATGACTTTGGGAGGGTGGGTTACCACACCAGCCCCCGCAAGCCATAATAGGATCGCTGGCTGGATTCTGACTGGAATCCAGGTCAGGTGGTCCTGCGGCGGCTGGCCGACAGTGGTGCCTGTTTAAAAGCTTATAGGAAAGCCATAACAGGCACCGCAATGGGAATGCCATTGCAGGTTCCTCCAAGGCATGGTCTGTCAAGACCATGCCCTGCAGGAATTGAGGGTGCATGTAGACAGGGGGACACACCATGTGCCCCCCTGCATGCATCCCCTGGCACAGGGGCTCCAGGAACTACTCTCCGCCACACTTTTCTTGGCCTGCTCACCACCATGAAAACCACAGCAGAAAGGAAACTCGTAATATGATTAGCAGGGCCGCAGCAGCCCCGCCATGCATTTTGCGGCCTCAAGAGCGCCGCAGCACTGCAGTGATCTCCGATGGGTTGTGGTGGTGCCAATGTGGCCAACCCATATTGGGGCGTTCAGAACGCTAGTGCGGCAGTACCCGCAATCCCACCTTGGCTACGGAAGTCCGATGGACCGACGTGGTCATAATAAGGCCCTTACCATTGACCCCAATAAATTTTAGAACTAAAATATTAACAATACAATCCCCCCAAAAATAACAATAAATACAAATATTAAACATCCACTGAAATATTAATAAATATATCAATACATTTATATTTAAACCAATTAAAATATATATCATACATCGTAAATAAAACCTAAATTAATGGTTACCATAGAAGGACTCAGCTAATAGAACAATTTAACCTAAAGCTAAACCAACAAATAAAATAAACTATAAACACTTTAACCAATAAAATAAAACAAACAACTAAATCAACAATATAAAGGCAAACTAATTTAAACAACAAAATTCTTCAAAAAAGACAACTGCTGCAAGACGAGGAAACTCTGCTGTAATCTCTAACCAGTCTATTGGAGAAAAAATACATACATCTGAACAACTATCTCACCAATAATAATCCACATTTGTAAAGCGCGAACAATCACCCGTAAGGGTCTCTAGGCGCTGGGGGCCGTCGGGAAGATTAATCAAGCTATTGCCCAGAGTCACATGGTGCTGGGCTAATCTTCATCCGGCGACGGGGATCGAACCGTGATCCCCAGATTACGGAGTCAGTCGCCCTGGCCGCGGCACCACACCTCTTCCCTCCAAACAAGTTAAACTTATCTTTAAACTAACATGTAATAGTTATTAAACTTAAATATGTAAAATAGCAAATAACTATTAAAACACTCTTCAACCTCCATCTCTTTTCATGAAACTTCTTATAAGACAAACCTATGACTTGAAAAAACGATGAAGTGCCAGAAATCAACAACTATCAGAAACCAGCAAAAAGATATAAGCATACAAAATTGTGCACAGGAGTGTCTATTCAGGTGCAAGGAAAACTCATCCCACTACAACTATAAAAAGCAGCCTAGGTCTATTCAGCTCAGCTCTGAGTCATCCATGAAAGGCAAGACATACCTCACCCCCCCCCCCCCCAGTGGCTGTCTGCAGTGAATGCACATTCCCAGCCTCGGTCATTCCAAAACCAGACAGTCTATACACAACTCAGCAGAGGCACATAGGATGGCTAAGCAAAAAAATGCCCACTTTCCTCAAAGTGGCATTTTCAAACAACTGATTTTGAAACCATCTTTACTAAAAGATGTGTTACTATATTCTGAGTTTATAGAGACCAAACTCCATTTCTCTATGTTGTCCCAATGGAAAGTTATATTTGTAAAATGTTACAAAGCAACTCCCATGTGAGCCTATGGGACAGATTGCCTTGCAATAGTGAAAAATGAAGTGCACATTATTTCACTATCAGGACATGTCACACACACCACATATTCTACCTTTCACATACACTGCACCCTGCCTAGACGGGTACCTTGGGCCTGCCTGAGGGGTGCCTTACATGTAAGAGAAGGGAAGGTTTGGGCCTGGCAAGTAGGTGTACTTGCAAGGTCGACATGGCAGTAAAAACTAGTGGCAGGTCTGAGACACCTTTGCCAGGCTGCCTATGTGAGCGCCACAATAAGAGCTGCAGGCCCACTAGACGCATTTGATTTACAGGGCTTGGGCACACACAGTGCACTATACCAGGGACTTAGGAGTAAATCAAATAAGCCAAACATGGAATCACCAATCCATAAAGACACTTTACAGTAGGATCAGTTGCACTTTAATACTGAACAGCAGTGAGAAAGTGCACAGAGGTACTAAACCAGCAAAAGGAAGTCCAAGACAACATTAAAAACAGGAGGCCAGAAAGCTAAAAGACAGTGGAAACATGCCAAAAGATGCCAGGCTTAACAGCGGTGTGACCGCAATGAAAAGTGTGGCAGTGAGGAAACACCTGGTGCCTCACGTGAATACACACAGGGGGCACAAGATGTGCCCCTTGTTTGCATGCAACCCAGTACCTGCACAGCATGGACTGCAGTAGTCCATGCCATGCAGGTACTGCCTTTGCATGCCAATTAGGGTGCCTATTCCATAGGCACCACCCTGGGAACGCCAAATAACTGCCTGCCAGAGCAATAGAAAACTCTTTATTTGTAACCCAGGGCGGAGCTAGCGTAGTGCCACTACGCGGAGGTCCACAGAGCTGAGGAAAAACTCTGTGGAACTCTGCTCCACTCCGCCACCCGCCGCCAACCCCCTAATAAAAAATACTTAAAAAGTAATTTAAAAAGAAATAAAGTCACTTAGCTGTACTGCGGCGTCACCGGGCTGCCGTCCTCCTCCTCGCCATACATCTTGCAAGAAATGCCATGCACACGTCTTGCGAGAAATGCCCATGCGTGCACGCATGCGCAGTTCTTGCAAGATGTACTGCGAGGAGGAGGAGGGCAGCCAAGGGACATTGCAGTACAGGTAAGCTCCCACACCGCAAAACCCATAATAAGGCCCTAAGGGACAGATTCCGAGTTTGGCTGCCCCACAGTGGATGCTGCAACATGCCATCCACAGTGGGACCGCCAAACCTGTGGTGTGACTGCCTGCCAGATCAGGAGTTTTTTCCTGGTCTGGTGGGCATCCTGTAGCGGTCTCACAGCGGTAGTCTGATAAAAAAAACTAAAAGGGGAATCGCTGCTCTCAGAGCACCAACTGCACCTTCATGCATGGTGTGGCATACATGCCACACCATGCAGGAACTATGGGTGCATTTGTACAGGGGGGTGCAACATGTGTCCCCCCTGCATGCACACCAAGGGCCAGAGTTACAAACGGGGCCCTGTTCAGGCCCACTCTGTTGCCTCACCACCACCCTTCTCATGGCAGTCTCACTGTCATGAAAAGGGTGGCGTTGAGGCAACTCGTAATATGCTAACACCAGCATCTTACGCCTTCTGACCGCTGCAAGACTGCCGCAGGATTCTGTATCCCTGGTAGTTGCAGTGGTCCTGTGGCAGTCTGACTTCCACACTCAAAATACAGCGGCCAGGCCCGCAATGTGGCGGCGGTCAGACTGCCACCACGTGTTCTGTGGTTCTATGGAATGCTGAACTCGTAATTTGGCCCTATCATTAATACCTCTAAATATACAAAACAAAACACAAACAACACTATAACTAAATTCTAGACCTCTCTCGAAATCTCCCTGACCCTCAAAACCCTTAAAACAAGCCTTAAAGAAAGGACTTACCTGTTCCGATGAACAGCATCAACACCTTACTGTAACCTGGTTACAGTAAAATAGACAAAAAATAACAGAAATAGATTACAAAATAGAGGGTAGTGGTAAAAAAAACATGCCTGCTAAATTAATCTAAAAAAAGACTATGAGCCTGATTACAGTCTTGACGGAGAGGGTTACTTCCTCACAAAAGGGACAGATGACCCGTCTGCCAAATTACAATTCTATAATATCCTATGGAACTTGAATGGAGCAGATGGGATATCCGCTGCGTTTGTGACGGAGTAATCCTGTGCACCAAGATCATAATCAGGCCCAATCTCTCCATTTAAATCAATGGAAAATATATAAAAATATTGAATAAATGTTTAGAAAAAAGTAAAAATGTATTAATCATGCAAAGCATGCCAAAAAACTTTGCGATAAAATGGGGAACAAATTTGTAAATTATAAATTAAATAATAGTACAAAATATATACAATTATTTAATGAATACTGAAAAACCATGGATCAAAATAATGTTGAAAATATGTATACAAGAAATTTAAGAAATGTTAAAAATCTGGTAAACAATGGAAAATAAAAGTTGAAAGTGAACAACATACAATAATATTTAAACATAATTTATATGTCTTTTTATTAATAAAACTAATAAAAATATGTTTTATTGACAGTTTTATATAAATGTTTATTTTTAATTTGAAGTATATATGATAACAAATTTAAAAATATACTATAAATAAACTTTGAAAACATAAATAAAATTAGAAACATTTGCTATGTCTTTAATATACAAAGGGGCCAGATGTACGACCATTGTAAATTGCGCAATTTACAATGTACTACAGTGTCAGAGACACTGATTGCGATTCCCAATGGGGTCCTAAAATGCGAGGCTCATAAACATTATTGAGCCACTCACAATTTGCGACCTCATTGGAAATGGCAGGCCCACCCAGGTATGGTGGCCTGCTGAGCTCAGCAGACCACCGTGTCTGGGACTGCTTTTCAATAAAACAAGTTTTTTTGGGAATGCAGCCCGTTTTCCTTAAAGGAAAATGGGATGCATTTCAAAAAGGAAAAATTAAACGATTTTGTTTCATTTTTTAAGGGCACATAGTGGTCCCTGGGACCACTGCCTGCCCCTAAAAAACATTTTTGCCTGCATTTGCAAAGGGGAAGGGGTCCCTTGGGCACCCCTTCCCTTTTACAAATACATTACCACCCTCTTGAAGAGGTCGCAAATCATTCGTACATGGCTTTGCGGTCGCTATTAGGAAGGGAACGCCCCTTCCTAATAGCGAGTCGCTAAACACTAGTTTGTGAGTCGCAATTTATTTGCAACTCACAAAATAGTGCTTGTGCATTGGCCACTGGTATTTAGCACGCGCAAACAGATTGCAAACACGTTTGTGCATGCTAAATACTGTTGTACATCTGCCCCAAAAAATGTAATTAATAATATTATGTAATAAATATACAACTATTTTTTCATTATATTTCTAATCAACAATACTAATAAACTACATACACATAAAGGTAAAATAAAAGTAAAATAAAATATTGCAGAATAAAATAATAAAATTACACAATAACTTAAATCACTTGAGTAATTTTTAGACACTAAAGGGGTGACATTTACTATTCCCGCTCCAATCTAACCATATTGGTGGGAGGTGTTGGACAGTAAAGGGGTTACATTTACTATTCCATCTCCAAACTAAATCAATTTGGGGAAGGCATTGGACATTAAAGGGGTGACATTTACTATTCCAACTCCAATCTATCCATATTGGGGGAAGGTTGGACACTCGCATTTGCAGTTCCCATCTAAACCAATTTGAGGCATTAGTTGGACACTGAAGGGGTAAAATTAAATTTTCCCACTCCAATAATAAACTAATTTGAGGAAGGGCATTTACTGTTCCCACCCCATTCTAGTGCTATTGGGGGTAAGTGTCACTAAATGGGTGACATTTACCATTCCCAACCAATTTAAGCAAGGCATTGAACATTAAAGGTTTGACATTTACTAATTCCACCTCAATCTGAACGAATTAGGGGACCGGGTTGGTCACTTAAGGGGTGACATTTACTGATCCCATTCCAATCTAAATCAATTTGTAGAAGGTGCATGACACTAAATGGGTGATATTTACAATTCCCACTATTCTCACTCCAATCTAAGCCATTTTGAGGATGGTGCTGGACACCAAAGGGGTGACATTTACTATTCCCTCTCCAATCTAAAACAATATGGGGAAGGTGTACATAGTAACGGGGTGACATTTACTGTTCCCACTCAAATCTAAACCTATAAGGGGAAGGTGTTGGACACTAAATGGTGAAATGTATTTTTCGCACTTCAATCTAAACCAATTTGAGGAAGATATGAGACAGGAAAGAGGTTACATATACTATTCCCTACTCCAATCTAAAGCAATTTGGGGAAGGTGTTGGGCATTGAACGTGTGAAATTTACTACTCCCAATCCAATCCAAGGATATTCGAAGAAGGTGTTGGGCGTTAAAGCGGTGAAATTTACAATATACTCTTGAAAATAAAACATTTTAAACAGGGAAATACAAATTAGACATTTCTAAACATACAATTAATACTCGATACTCAAACATAATATTATTGCTAAAAACATGAAATACACTTTTATCTCAAACCCACACTAACCAAAACTGCAAACCTATATATACATATTTAAATATTAAAATATAAAAAAAATATTTTCATTACTATTATTCACCTATGTATTTTATATTTACTACAATTCCTAAACCATAGTATGACAAATAAAATCTTAATACAAAATTAACAATCATGAAATAAAACCATTTTATAAATAGATTTATGTGCTGATTCCGATCCGTTAGAAATATTCCCCGTATGAATCGTATCCGGATTTTTTTACGCACGAATTGTACAAGTCCCGTACAAACTGGCAAGTATGATTCGTATGTTAAAAAATCCATACGAATCGCACTGGGAAAATTCCCCGACATGTCCTCGGGTCGGAAACAGTGTCCGACACGTCCCCAGACAGTTTTACGTACGAATCGGTAAACTGAAGTCCGAGCGCGCAAGTACGATCCGTCCCGTCCGCCCGAATGCACAACCGTATGGAAAAAACACCGTACGGAGCGAACTCCCAAGGCAACCATGGAGACGTCCAAACATGTGCCCGAATATGCGCCGAACACCCCCCCAGCCCAACCCCCAACGTACGCACCGTACCCCCACCCCAACCCCGTAGGTATGGTGTGTACCCCCACCCCACCCCCGTAGGTATGGCACGTACCACCACCCCCGTAGGTACGGTGGGGACCCCCACCCCACCCCCATAGGTACCGCGCATACCACCACCCCGTAGGTACGGCGCGTACCCCCACCCCACCCCCGTAGGTACGGCGCGCACCACCACCCCACCCCCATAGGTACGGCGCATACCACCACCCCCGTAGGTACGTTGCAGACCCCCAGTGCTATGCGCTGGGGGTCCACACCGTACCTACGGGGTGGTGGTACGCGCTGTACCTATGGGGGTGGGGGTCCGCACCGTACCTACGGGGGTGGTGGTCCGCACAGTACCTACGGGGGTGGTGGTATGCACCGTACCTACGGGGGTGGGGTAGGGGTACGTGCCGTACCTACGGGGGTGGTGGTCCGCGCCATACCTATGGGGGTGGGGTGGGGGTACGCACCGTACCTACGGGAGTGGTGGTACGCGCCGTACCTACGGGAGTGGGGTGGGGGTACGCGCCGTACCTACGGGGGTGGTGGTATGCGCTGTACCTACGGGGGTGGGGTGGGGGTACGCGCCATACCTACGGGGGTGGGGGTACACACCGTACCTACGGGGTGGTGGTACGTGCCGTACCTGCGGGGGTGGTGGTACGGCGCGGACATGGGGGGGTGCTGGGGTACGGCGCGGACTTGGGGGGGTGCTGGGGTACGGCACGGACATGGGGGGGTGCTGGGGTACGGCGTGGACATGGGGGTTGCTGGGGTATGGCACGGACATGGGGGGGGTGCTGGGGTACGGCGCGGACATGTAGAGATGGGGGTAAGGTGCGTACCGGGCCCCCTTTTCACTGTGCATCGTGGCGTACTTAGCTTTTCCGGCACTTTTTGGGTCCCGTAACAATTTTGCCGTGCGAAGTGCTGTGGGTACGAATCGTACTTGCTGGTCCGTAAAACGCTACGTATGAATGTCGCGTACGCAGTGTCCCGGATCGGAATTGTGGGTATGTTTTAGCCGGTCGGTGGTTTTTACGATTCGTACGGAAATGGTGTTTCTGTACGAATCGTACTTGCGGGCTAGTAAGGTGTTTTTCCCAGGTACGAGTCGGACGGAGACAACGCTCCGTCCGACGGTTCGTACCTGGGTTTTACAGGATCAGAATCGGCACCTTAATATCCTAAATATTTTTTTAAATAAGTCAATTCACAATTTTAAAACATTACAATTACAAATATTTTATTCCTAAAATTATATATTTGAATATTTACATAAAAATATTGCAAAAAATGTCTTACATGTTCCAAAATGTTATTTACTTTTTTAATCAAAAATATTTAATACTATTATTATATCTTAATTTATAATACATTAAAATGTATTGAAATATTAATACATTTAAAGCTCAAAATTATTATTTGTATATCTTTTAAATTATTAAATTAAAATTGTATTTAACAATTTACTTTTTTTTAAATCATCCCTCTTTTATCCCCTAAAAACCCAATATCCTGCTACTTAAAAAGTATTAAACAATTATTTATACACATTAATACAACCACAAATAAACATTTCAACAACTTCATAACTAAATAAATATCTGACTGAACATAAAAATAAATAATAATAAAAAACATATACAATGAAGCACTCTACAACAAATGACATAGTAATTAACACTTAAAAACACAATTACATAGAACAATGTTTTCTACATCGATATTGATTACATTGTTACTAAAAATTACACTAAAAACAATATTTTTACCTTCGAAATTCCTGGCAACAATTTATTTGAAATCCTGATATTCTTGACACTTTTGTATTACAATATTTGTTTCAGTTATTTTGTCTGAACACCACCCTATTACATCTGTGTTTAATGAGAGAATGGCTGCAAGAATACTTGCCGAAAGGATCCTGAGAGTTGACACATTACTAGCAAGGTTGCAGTGGCGACTAGCACAACCGGGGGTAGCGGGGAGGGAGGAGGGAGGGGTTAAATAATAATAAGAACAAAAAAATCATACCTTACCGCCACATCTAGCAACTGTTTCTCCTCCTCGTCCCTCTGTACAGCCGGAACAGGAAGCACATCCAGGCTGCCTAAGGCAATCACAATGCTGCAATGCAGCTTTGCAATTGGTCTGAACACTGTGGTTCAGTGCCTAGCCAGGGAATGCAGCCTGGGTCACAACATGCTTAGTGAGCATGAATGTTTGTGCGTCCCGAGCGGGCCGGCCAAACAGTCATGTGCACTTTCAAAGTGTGCTCACCACTCCTCCCCCTGCTACTGTCTTCAGAGAAGTCCCGCCCTGCATAGCTGCTGCAGCGGGATAAAAGAAAATGATAATAATCTCAAGTTATTATCATTCTATTTTTCCATCATTTCACTGCTGCAGAGCATTGGGGCGGCGCTCCTCCGCCTCAGCAGTGAAACTGCTATTGCAGGGTTATCAAAATTACAGTATTAACGAATATACAGGCTGTTCAAGTGTGACGCTGCACACAACCTGAAGCAGGCACCCAAAGATGGAGAAATTGGCCTACTCTCAAAGGTAAATGGGGTCATACATTTACAACAGAATTTATAATTTTTATGTCAGGTAAGAACTACCAAAGGGATTCCTGACAGACATAAATGTTTTCATGAGTGCAGATTTCTCCACAACAAATGTCATTAAAAAGGTGGGAATGGGAATTCCAAGATGTCGTTTTCCTTGGAAGTTAGGAAATGCCCACAACCCAAAAAGTGTGTTGCCTTATTCAAACTCCTCTCCCCCTTCCTCCTGGAAATTTTTAAATATTAACTTCAGCAAAGTGTTGAAGTAACTCTCCTTCCAAGATAAGAAGGGGAACTGACCACCCCCAGATTTGGTGGTGGGCATGGGAAAGCTTTTTCACTGGAATGTTGTTTCCTGGCAGAGTAAAATAATTTGCATTTCATTAGGGGGCTCCATTCCCCCATATTGGGACTTGTCTGCAATGGACAAGTATGTAGAGAGGGTATAGGAGACTTTTGAAAAAGCCACCTGCGTCCTTTGTAGTACACATGGAGATCTGCGCCTGATATAGCTTTCTAGGGATACTATGAGTGAATACAGGATAAATGGAAAAATACCCTCAGGAGAAGGCCTTAAATCTATAGTAACTCTCTCTTCTCTGATCAACCGCCGATAGTGCACTCACATTGCACCACATCTGAAGGATCTCTATTGGCTCACCATAGGCAAAAGAACACAAATCAAACTCCTCACCCTCATTTTTATGGCACTGCATTTCACTTGCCCACCTTACTTTAACAATAGCATCTGCTTTCACAACCCTTCCTGACACCTCTACTCATCCGGACTCCTACTTCCCTTCTCCTACATTATTCCTTAAGCATGGCACGATCTACTGCTGCACATAAGAGCATCCCGAGCTAAAGATCTTGCTCTTCAAGTAGTCCCACTAGGCCATAGGTTTGGCTAGACTCACACCTGTTCGGAACCAGGATACCCTCCTAGGTCAGCAACCCAGAAATTGTAGATCTACTGCACAGGGTATCTGTCAATGGAAAATGAACAATTCACTCTGCATTCCTGTGTGAGTACAAATAATACACATTAGCTTTGAGGTGCTCTGGAATCTCACCCTAAAACACACAGAATAATGAGTATTAACTACACCCTGTTTTTCTCAAGATTCACATTCTTGGGAGAGTCATGGAACAATGCGAGTTTCATTGAGCAGTGCAAAATGTTATAGCAAGAGTGGTTGAGCTGTCCACTTTTATCACCAAACACTCTCTTGAGTTATGATCACTGACCAAGGGAACAAGGATTAACATAATGACATTAGTTCCTAGTTTCAATATATCAAGCAGTATTAGTCCTAAAACCTGGTATTAGTTTTTTTGTTTTAATCAAATGTCCCAAATGTTCGAAATTCACAGGATTCACATCCCGGTGCCGAACCTTTCATGCTTTGTGCAACACGTCAAATGCCAAATTCTTTGTTTGTACATGCGAGTCTCTATTTATGAAATGCGGGTTTCTGTAGCACTAGCGATAGCAATTTTAATGCTAACAACCAAGGCTTTTGCCTTTCTTTGTAAATGCAAGTTTCTATAGCACTAGCGATAGCGATTATGTGATCGGCACACCACACTATGCATTTGCATCCAAACTTATTCATGTATTTATTATTATTGTCTGTTCTCTAGCAGAAAGCTGAAGACTGCTTAGGCAGGAATCAGAAGCTGCAGATTATCGGGAGGAGGAGCTGCTGTCAAGGAGCTGTAGAGAAAGCCAGCGTGGGAGCCGGAAGCAGTGGGAGCCTGGTAAGTGGAGGAGATGTTATGGGACCAAGCCCTGCCTAGCATGTGGAAGCAGCTTTTATAGCTGCTTGTGCACATGGCTGTCTGAAGCACATGCAGCCATTGGAGCATGTGCTTGAGAGGCTGAGTGCAGCTGGGTGTGGCCGGTGTAACATGTTGGTAAGTACTCTTGCAACCCATGTGGAAACTGGCTCATTGTTTCTAGAGCATGCAGAGTTCTCTATTGCAGTTCCACCGATGCCACCAGGGATTTTACATAAAGAGTGTATTCACGAGTACAGTATAAACCTACCACTGCCACCAGGGATGTCATGGCAATAAGGTGTAAATACAGCATATCCCAAATGATGTACATGTTAGATTTCCTTAAGTAAAGCACTTTATAAACCCCAGGAAGTGGGGCCTCTCCTTTAAAAAAAAATTATCTAGTTGCCCAGGGGAAACAGTCTGCGATTTTATTTTTATATCGCAGTGCCTTTACCACGCATTTGTTACCCCACATTTGTTTAGCACGTATAGGCCTTTACCACGCATTTAAGGCAAGTATGGGGGGGATAAAAAAAATAAATAAATATATATATATTCAATGAGAAAACCACAGTGAATATCTAAGGTTTTTTAAATGCTCATTTCTAACTATATCGTCCCTGAAACCTGTGTTTTTTCAGTGAATTACTAGGGTATTTTAAATGCTAATTTCTAACTATAACATCCCTGAAGCCTGTGTTTTTTTTCAGTGAATGTCTAAGGTTTCTTAAATGCTAATTTCTAACCACACCTACATAGGTAAGACATGTGCAGAAAGAGGAAGAAAGGCACAGAAAGAGGCAAGAGAGTCGCAAAAAGAAGCAACAGAGGTACAGAAAGAGGCAAGAGAGGTGAAGAAGTAAGCAAGAGAGGTGCAGAAAGAGGAAGAAAGGTGCAGTAAGAGGCAAGAGAGTTGCAGAAAGAGGCAAGAGAGGTGCAGAAGGAAGCAAAAGAGGTGCAGAAAGAGGAAGAAAGGTGCTGAAAGAAGCAACAGATGTTCAGAAAGGGGCAAGAGAGATACAGAAAGAGGCAAGAGAAGTGCAGAAAGAAGCAAGAGAACTGCAGAAAGAGGAAGAAAGGCACAGAAAGAAGCAAGAGAGGTACAAAAAGAAGCAAGAGAGGTGCAGAAAGAAGAAGAAAGGTACAGAAAAATGCAAGAGAAATACAGAAAGAGGCAAGAGAGGCACAGAAACAAGCAAGAGGGGTTTGAGCACCATTAGTACCAATTTAACACACACATTTAGCAGTAAGTAACACGTGACCATTCCAGCTTTGCAAAGGGCCTTCCACCACGCTGTAACACGTGTCACTGCATTTTTGGTAACATTTGAGACATTTCAGCAAGAAACAAGGTTTTTTTTATTCAAATCTTCAGATTATGTGGTAGATGATGGATTATGTGGCAAATGCAAAAAAATGTATAACTATGCGTAAAATAAAATCCCCCACACAGCTGGATTGCTGAGACATGATCAGAGGCCATGCCCCCTTTTTACACCACTCCGCAAATGCACCTCCTGGCGCACTGTTGCTTGGGGGATAAAGTCCACTTTAGTTCTGAGGCCCTAAGGACGCAAGGGGACCTGATTGCCCCACCAGCAGTGCCTCAAGATGCGTGTTTGCAGAGTGGTGGAAAAAGGGGTGTGGCCTTTGACAACCTCTCAGCAATCTCACTGTGTGGGGCTTACTGGTGGTACCTGGTGAGCTAGTTGGCCCCTAAGGACCCTCAGCATTAAAGGGGACTTCATCCCGCAACCCAGAGCATGCCAAGAGGCGTGTTTGCAGAGTAGTGGAGAAAGGGAGAGGGGCCTCTGGCGAGTTGCCGGTTTCTTTTTTTAAATTGTATTTTAGGAAGGGCGGCTGTGTGCCCCCGCCTCCCAAGAATGATTTCGGCCCTGGGAAATCCATCCCCCAGGGCCCGGCCATTCCTTTTTGTTTTTTTAAACAATGTGAAGGGCGCTATGCAGCCCCCCACCCCACGCTGATTTCTGCCCCAGGGAACCCATCCCCCAGGGCCTGGCCATTTTCTAAAAAAAAGTTCAAGGGAGGTGTGCAAGCAGCCCCCCTCCCCAGGCTGATTTTGGCCCTGGGAAACCCATCCCCCAGGGCCTGGCCATTTAAAAAAATATTTCAAGGGAAGGTGGCAAGCGGCCACCCCCTCCAAGGCCAAATTTAACCACCGGGGACCCCATCCCCTGGGGCATGGTCATCTTCAAAAGGACTGCTGGGGGAGCCTGAAGGCCCTGCAGTCCGGACCGGCTCCAACCTCCTGCGGGGGCCAGCATTGCTTTTTGCCTCCAGGGAGCTGCTGAAATGCAAAACTCAAAGTGCTCCACTGTGAAAAAGTGAGAGCAAAGTGCTCTCACTTGTTCACAGTGGAGCAATTGTTTGCCATGGCATGGTTGGATCAGTGCTCCTGCCATCATGTAGCAAAATGCAATGTCCCGGGGTGGGCACCCCAGGACATTGCTGGAGCCGGCCTTGGGGGTGGCAGTTGCCAGGGCAATGGAGGGCTCCACAAGGGGGCTGTGCAGCCCCCTCCAACATCTTGAAAGCCCCGGGGAGGTGGTGGTACCCAGGGATGGGAGCTGCAAAGGACCTCCACATTTAATCAATCTGTGCCCTGGGGAGGTGGTAGACCCCGTGGCAGTGTGGGGGGATATGAACCCCCACACCTTTTTTTAAATAAACAAAGCCCCAGGGAGTTGGAGGTCCCCGGAGCTGAGTGGCTCTCTGATTTAAATGAGTATAGCCCGGCAGAGGTGGCGATCCCCGGAGCTGCATGGGGATAGGGCCCCCATGCCTTTTTTATAAATATAGAGAGCCCGGGAAGGTGGTGGTCACCGGGGATGCAGGGGGCCTGTGAGCAGCCCCGCAAATAATAAAAATAGCCCAATACCTTATTGCCCCCAGGGACCTTGCCCACCTGGGGGCTTGAAAGAAACAAAGCACTGGAGACCTTGCTTCGTTTTTTTAAAATTTGCAGCAGGATTTGAGCACCCAGTGTGATTCCGGACAAAACTTTTTAAACAAAAATGCTTTGTTTGGCCTTTGGAGTCCCTGGGGACTCCTTGAGCAGGCCTAGGGGGTCAGGGTGTTTCTATCCTACCCCTTTTCTTGTTTTTTCACCATTTTTTCTTGGGACTTAGTTCAACCAAGTTACAGGATGGCTGCCAATACTTCCTGGTTAAAAGTGCTGGCAGTCAATCAGAAGTCAGGCTCGAGATCAGGAGGGTTTGCGGGTCCTTTGCGGCCATCAGATATTAATATCTGTAAATATTTGAATTTCTCAAGAACTACTCAATGGATGTACACGATTTACCAAAAGGAAAGCTTTCTGAAACAAGAGCTACCTTTTTGCCAAATTTGGTGTAATTCTGTTAAGCAGTTCGCGTTGTAGCCTTAAATAAAACTTTGAAGAAAGGACCTGAGCGCCCCATTAGTTTGGAAAATTTCAGGAAGATTCATGAAACAGCGCCAAAGATATTGGCAAAACAAAAAACGCTTTTCCTATGGAAACTAGGTCCTAACTATAACTACCTACTGGTGACAGGTTTTATATATATATATATATATATATATATATATATATATATATATATATATATATATATATATATATATATATATATATATATATATATATATATATATACATACATACATACATACATACATATATATATATATATATATATATATATATATATATATATATATATATATATATATATATATATATATATATATATATATATATATATATATATATATATATATATTCTACCAATCCTGGTTCAAAGGTACGTAGAACAGGCGTTGACTCCGTGGGTGATATCATCAAAGAAAAAATGCTTTATTCCATCATTGCTGGCTAGACGCGTTTCGGCGGTCTTGCCACCTTGTTCACTACAACAAGAACGCTGCCATATTGTCGAATTTAAACTTTGCACCTGGACACAATATTGACCTTGTTGTCATGACTACTCTCTGCTAGTCACAGAAATAGAAAAAATCCTGTTGCTATGAAACAGTTTTAAACGTTATGACATAATGCCATACACACCAAATTAACAAAATAAAAGAACATGTATGATAAATACAATTTTGTATGTACTTGACTCATGAATATTAGTGCACTCTTAAGCACGACATCTCGAACGCAGATTGAAAACATATACATTTAGCATTCCTATTTAGGTATACCCAGCTCTTGTTCGGTCTCTTGTCTGAATATGAAAAAATAGTATATAGTACCTGGATGTACCTTAGGATGTTGTGTATTAAGTCAAGTGGCTAATTACAATAACACTAATGTATGTAGAGAGACAATTAAAAATCATCCCGAGTGGGTATCGTTTTATGTCTGCATGTATTTCAATCTATTTTACACAAATAATTAAGAGGAGATGGTCATATTGTTGTTTTGGTGACTAAAGAAAAATTAATATGTATTTAAACGTAGCCTGTTGTTTCTGGAAAGGATCAAAAATTGGGACAAGTAGCTGGTCATTGCAAATGGACATTTAAGGCCTCATCAGCATTCATTCCATTCGGAATTTTGTTATCCAGTAATATTATATATCGTGATTCTAACTTTCTCAGAGACAGTTGTCTGTTTCCCCCTCTGATGTTTTTAGGGATACTGTCTATAACAAAAAAAGAAAGTTCCTCACTTTTGCCTCCATGGTATGCGTTTATATGTCTTGCGACTGGATATGTTGGATCGTCGTGATTTATTGCACGTAGATGTTGCAAAATCCGTACATGTACGGGGTGTAATGTACTACCCACGTACATTTTATTACAAGTACAGCACAAAACATACACCGCGAAATCCGTTTTGCAGGAATAACTGCCTCGGATTTCAAAAGGGGTATTTCTAAATGGTAATACTAAGCTACGAATGTTCAGGCCGTATTTACATGCTTTACATTTAGAACATTTAAAAAATCCCTTTTGCGGTTTGAGCCAGCCGGCTCCTGTGCTGGGCATTGGTGCATTGCACACTAACTCTTGGCGCATTGACTTAGCTCGTCTATATGTAATTTTAGGAGGTTTCATACATATTCCTCCTATAACAGAGTCACTACGCACCAATGGCCAGTGTCTATGCAATATGTTGCGTAGATTATTGTGGTAGATGTTATAACCAGTGGTGAGTCTCGGTAGTGTGTTCATCTCATTACTCACTTTGAGTTGATTTTTGCGAGTTTCGTTGTGTAGAAGATCTACTCTTTTAGTATCTGCACTTTTCATTTCTGCCCGGTTCAATATCTGTTTGTCGTAACCTCTGCCTGTTAATCGTTGGAAAAGACCACTCTTTGCTTCATTAAATCCAGCTACTGTACTACAGTTACGTTTCATTCTCAAGCATTCTGCATAAGGAATGCTCTCTATTAATTTATTGAGGTAAAAACTGCTGGCGTGCAAAATTATATTGCCTGATGTTGTCTTTCTAAAGGTCCTAGTTTGGATCATTCCATTCTCTATATACAATTCTAAATCCAAAAATGTAATTGACTCTTTACTGGTTGTACATATGAATTTGAGGTTCAAACTATTCCTATTGATATCAATCGCAAACTTCTTTTCAGTTTCTTCAGTGCCTTGCCATAGAATGAAGATATCATCTATATATCTCACATATATTTTCAAATTTTCTGACATTTACTTTTGGTATTCAGTCATGAGTACTTGCTCCTTCCACCAGCCCATATGCAAATTAGCATATATATAGATTTTTTTTTCTTTTTTGGGTGTGAATAAATTGATATGAATTTAAATTTAGATAAAATTGTTAATCACCCAAAAGTTTAATCATCATTATGTGATTCTCTTTGTATATATTGCGCAAGCACTGTTTGCACTTTTCTTTGTTTGTATTATATATTATATATATAACTACAAGATGGGCGCCATGGATTATATACTCAATGTGGCATAAGTCCGTTTTTATGTTATTTTAAACATGTGATGTATGCTGACTTTAAATACTTGCATGTTTGCACAAACAAACCGACACTGACGAAGCCGTGAGGCAAAACGCGTCTGTTGGAGAATAAGGTGGGGTCTAGATAATAAAGCATTAGCTTTCGGATTTTCATGCGTGCTTTCCATTCTTGGCATCGTATCAAGCTGCCGTGTTGAGTGAATCGATAAGCGGCTCACCACCGCTGGATTAAACACCTGGGAGTTTGGAGCGGCGGCGGTGATGTCCTGTTTGTGAAGTTAATATGGCCGCCTGCCCGGAGGATCGTAAGGAGTAACAACGCCGTGAGTGACTCGGCGGACAAAGAAGAAATTCACGAGCGGATTATTGGAGAGACGAATACGTTTGGCTGCCGTGAGGGGAGAGTGAGTCGGACTCCGCAAGGGACCCGCAGCGCCGACTTGCCGGTGAGTGAACACTGTCTCCATTACCGCTAACTAAGCTCCAATCCTCCTTCCCGTAGGAAAAGAAAGTTGGTTGTGCAGACCTCTCCAGGTGCAATAGGCTGTGTTAGAAAAAGAAAAAAATCATGTCAAGCCTCAGTGAAAGAGAGCAAGCGGCTACAGATATTTTTAAATCAGGGTCAGGGGATAGATCGCAACAACCCGTGACCGAAGTAACAACAAATGCACCTACCTCGAACTTAACAATCTTGTTCCAATTGCTAGAAAAAGCTCATAAGTGAGAGCTAAGAAAGTGGTGGGAAGCCACTTCGTTACAACGTTATATAGACTGTGATCGCATCCCAAGAGGATTGAGAATATTCACTGTACCGTCATATGAGAATCCTGACCCCCAGCTTCTAAAAGACTGGGCAGAATATTCAGCGGAGTCTGCGAAAGGCATGGTTAAAATTTTAATCAAATAGGCGTGGAGTGATCGGGAAAAATTTCTTGTCGAAATTAAAAGATTAGAAGATCTTATCTGTAAAGAGAAGGACAGCAAACTTGTGGAGGAATTAAGAAATGCTATGATGAAGGGTCTTAAAGATTACGAAATGGTTATAAGATGCCGAAAACAGACAAAGTTCCAGAGGGACGAGCAGGACTACAAATCAGGCCGAATTCTGACGTTTGCACAAAAAAAGATGAGTAAACCTGCTGCAACATGAAATGGAAACCGAGATACCTCGGAATCAGAGGCTGATATATCAGAGGGTGAACAAACAGTGAATAAAGAAGGAAGTGGGTCAACAGAAGTAGAAACTCAGTTTTTTCAGGAATATCAGTTGATCAGGGAAACACGTCAGAGGCCAGTACCAAGAACACATCCCCGACACAAGACCCAAGGAAGGGGCATAAAAAGCGGAAAACAAGGAGGGGAAAGAAAAGTGGGAGAAGAGGCACCTACCCCGAGAATAACCCGAAGCAAAGGGGGAAGGGGCAAATGGTGAACCGCACAGAGGCACAAACAGTTGTTAACCTTTCCAATAAAATTTTGACTGAAGATCAAGTGAAAGTATTACAACTGGGCCCAAGTTTCTGCCCAACCTCCGGTTACGATTATGCGGAGGTTCGTATAGATCTTTTCAAATATATCAGAAAATTGAAATTACAAAAGATCTTCCTCATCCATCCAAAACAAGATTCCGTGTTAACAGCGAACAATAACTCTGACACAACGAACCATCTAACAGGCCTTAACCTGCAAACTCTGGTTACCCTGCAATCCCTGGAAGCAATCGGCGCTGGAGATGAAAGGGAGATGAATATTGAAGAACATTTAGAATTGGCAGGAGTAATACAAACTAGTGGACACAGCCAATTTAAGAAAAAATCAAGAACTATTCCACAAACACCATTTGATACTATCGATGTCTTCAGTGAGGCAGTGATAGCAGACCTCAACGATTTAGCTAAACAGACAAAATCAAACTTACAGCATTGCAATATACCACGGAGATGTTGGGATGCCATCAAATCCTTGAAAGAAGACCCAGACATTGTAATAAAACAATCGGACAAAGGGGGGAACATGGTTGTCTTCAGTAAACAACAATACTATAGGGAGGCAATGCGACAACTGGAAGAGGTAGATTGCTACACACCGATCCAACGAAAGCAATACGCAGTGTGCATAAATACATATCACCAACTATTGAGGGAATGGAGAGACAATGGAATGTTGAATCAAGATGCATACTTATTTCTCCTTTGTGAAACACCAACCATACCAACTTTCTACCATCTCCCTAAAATACATAAAGACCTCCTCAATCCTCCAGGAAGACCCATTGTTGCCTCCATTAATAGTCTGCTAGAGAACACTGCCATCTACATTGATACATTCCTTGCCCCCTTGGTCAAAGATCTGGTATCCTATATTAAGGACACTCAGGTCTTTTTAAGACTGATTGAAGGGGTAAAATGGGAAGAAAATATGCTCCTGATAACTCTGGACATTACCAGTTTCTACACTTGCACTTTACATCAAGATGGACTCAAAGCGGTCAAATGGTTCCTAGACAAAAGACATTTAAAATTTAGGAACCATAACAAAATGCTGCTTGAAATGATATCATTCTGTTTGCATACTAATATCTTTATTTTTGCAGGCCAGCTCTACCGACAGAAACGGGGCACAGCGATGGGCACGTGCTTCGCCCCCAGCTACGTGAATCATTTTGTGGGCTGGTGGGAGAAGCACGTGGCCTGGGGAGAGGAAAATGAGCTATGGATGGACAATAATATACTATGGTCACGGTATATTGATGACCTTTTTGTTGTTTGGTGCGGCAGCCACTCCTCGGCTGAGGAGTATGATACCTCCCTGAACAATAATAATTTGAATCTGAAATTTACAAGCCATATCAGTGACTCTTCAGTTAGCTACCTTAATCTGGAAGTATATATTGAAGATCTAACTTTATTGACACGTCTGTTTAGGAAGCCTACGGCGGGGAATGCTGTTGTTCATGCTGGCAGCCATTATCCAAGGAGCCTGATAAAAAGTATACCCTATGGGGAGCTTTTGTGCCTTAAACGCAATTGTACCACTGATACCAGCTTTAAATTGGCAAAAGATGAAGCCACAAAACGATTTAAAGAAAGAGGATATACAGATACTGATCTAAAGCAGGCAGAAACTAAGGTCCAACAAATCACCAGAAAGATCTTTTAGTGACCAAAAAACTGAATACCACTGCCAGCACAGACCCCAGCTAGAATGATTACAAAATACAATGAAAAACCTGCAAAAATTCTAGAAATCTTTCGAAAGAACTGGCATATACTACAGCCTGACAATATTCTGAAAAACCATCTTCCAGAACGTCCGCTCATTACATATAAAAGGTGTCCCTCTATAGGAGATCATCTGATACACAGTCACTTTAACCATATACCATCGGTAAAAAGTAGACTGGGAATTGATGGTTTCTTCCCCTGTGAAAAATGTAAAGCATGCAAACATAGCAGCAAAAGGGGAGACCGGGAGATCCTAGGCCCGTCCGAGAAATTAAACAGTTTCTTAATTGTAACTCTGATTTTACTATCTATTGCCTGATATGCCCATGCAAGAAAAGATATGTAGGTAGCACAATTAATCAAACAAAGAAATGCATTTTAGAACATATGCGTGCCATCGCTAACAGAGACGCTACTTACCCTGTTGCTCGACATTTTGAAACATACCATCAGAGCAACAGGGAACTTCTGAAATGTTATTGCATAGATCGGGTAGAAAGGCATGAAAGAGGCGGGGATAGGGTGAAAAAACTTTGAGCTCTGGAGTCAAGGTATATTATAGACCTTCAAAGCAAAGCCCCGTCAGGATTGAATAATGACGAAGAACTTTGGACCCAATTAGATTAAAAACCTAAAATCAAGGGACACAGTAAAAAAGGAGAATCTAAAAACAAAGAGGAAGGATTAGTGATAGAATAACTAAAAACTCTTCATTATGAAATTGTGCATTCACTTACTCTACTCTGTTTTGTTTATGTCTCCTCTTCTCTCAAATGATTCTTATCAAAATATATGGTTAAAATCACTAGGGGGCTTGACATGATGAAGGCCCATTCAGGGCGTAATAGCAAAAAACTTTTGGGTGTGAATAAATTGATATGAATTTAAATTTAGATAAAATTGCTAAACCACCCAAAAGTTTAATCATCATTATGTGATTTTCTTTGTATATATTGCGCAAGCACTGTTTGCGCTTTTGTTTGTTTGTATTATATATTTTTTTCGGTAGAAATAACAAACTACAAGATGGCCGCCATGGATTATATACTCAATGTGGCATAAGTCAGTTTTTTATGTTTATTTTAAACATGTGATGTATGCTGACTTTAAATACTTGCATGTTTGCACAAACAAACCGACACTGATGAAGCCGTGAGGCAAAACGGGTCTTTTGGAAATAAGGGGGGGCTGCACAATAAAGCATTAGCTTTAGGATTTTCATGCGTGCTTTCCATTCTTGGCATCGTATCAAGCTGCCGTGTTGAACGAATATATATCGCCAAACAATTGAAATAAAGAAGCGTCCTCTGTTCCCCGATGTGGCCTCTGCTCTTTCTTTAGGGAGGAGTTTTTGTGGTGATGGTATACGCGTCAACCAGAGACGCGTTACAGAGGCACCCGTTTCCCAAGCGGCCTGGTTGTTACTGGCTCCTGCTTCGGCATTCTTCCCATTTCAAGGTATTGAATGATCCAGGCCCGCCCTCAGCGTTGGATGAACACGCAGCGGTGCAGCGAGGGTATTAACCTCGGTCGGGTGAAATGCATCGGCATATTTGCCCCCGCCTACTCGAAATTCAACAAGAGGGCTCAAGCGGTCAAAGGGGACCCGAGGAGGCATCTTGGACTTTAATTAGCAGGGGACTATCATTGTTGTGAGTAATATCCTGCCTTCCGCGAAGTACTTGGACAATTCTAAGCACAACCCCATGCACCACTTACCTGGGAACTGTTTGATGCACCCTGGGAATCGCAGTCCTCACAGCAACTTGGGATCTGTGACAGATGAGCATAACATCTGAGGGGAGGAGCGGACTTTACACCAATCACAGTGCACCAAGATATATTTAGGCACGAAGTGAAAAAGCCCCCTGACACATCACAGCGCTGACGAAGGCCGATTCAGGCCGAAATGAATTCGCCAAACAATTGAAATAAAGAAGCTTCCTCTGTTCTCCGATGTGGCCTCTGCTCTTTCTTTTGGGAGGAGTTTTTGTGGTGATGGCATATGCGTCAACCAGAGACGCGTTACAGAGGCACCCGTTTCTCAAGCGGCCTGGATGTTACTGGCTCCTGCTTCGGCATTCTTCTCATTTCAAGGTATTGAATGATCCAGGCCCGCCCTCAGCGTTGGATGAACACGCAGCGGTGCAGCGAGGGTATTAACCTCGGTCGGGTGAAATGCATCGGCATATTTGCCCCCGCCTACTCGAAATTCAATAAGAGGGCTGAAGCGGTCAAAGGAGACCCGAGGCGGCATCTTGGACTTTAATTAGCAGGGGACTATCATTGTTGTGAGTAATATCCTGCCTTCCGCGAAGTACTTGGACAATTCTAAGCACAACCCCATGCACCACTTACCTGGAAACTGCTTGATGCACCCTGGGAATCGCAGTCCTCACTTTAAATACTTGCATGTTTGCACAAACAAACCGACACTGACGAAGCCCCGAGGCGAAACGCGTCTGTTGGAGAATAAGGGGGGGTCTGCACAATAAAGCATCAGCTTTAGGATTTTCATGCGTGCTTTCCATTCTTGGCATCGTATCAAGCTGCCGTGTTGAACGAATATATATCGCCAAAAATTGAAATAAAGAAGCTTCCTCTGTTCCCCGATGTGGCCTCTGCTCTTTCTTTTGGGAGGAGTTTTTGTGGTGATGGTATACGCGTCAACCAGAGACGCGTTACAGAGGCACCCGTTTCTCAAGCGGCCTGGATGTTACTGGCTCCTGCTTCGGCATTCTTCTCATTTCAAGGTATTGAATGATCCAGGCCCGCCCTCAGCGTTGGATGAACACGCAGCGGTGCAGCGAGGGTATTAACCTCGGTCGGGTGAAATGCATCGGCATATTTGCCCCCGCCTACTCGAAATTCAACAAGAGGGCTGAAGCGGTCAAAGGGGACCCGAGGCGGCATCTTGGACTTTAATTAGCAGGGGACTATCATTGTTGTGAGTAATATCCTGCCTTCCGCAAAGTACTTGGACAATTCTAAGCACAACCCCATGCACCACTTACCTGGGAACTGCTTGATGCACCCTGGGAATCGCAGTCCTCACAGCAACTTGGGATCTGTGACAGGTGAGCATAACATCTGAGGGGAGGAGCGGACTTTACACCAATCACAGTGCGGCAAGATATATTTAGGCACGGAGTGAAAAAGCCCCCTGACACATCACGGCGCTGACGAAGGCCGATTCAGGCCGAAATGCATTCGCCAAACAATTGAAATAAAGAAGCTTCCTCTGTTCCCCGATGTGGCCTCTGCTCTTTCTTTTGGGAGGAGTTTTTGTGGTGATATATATATATATATTCACTGAAAAAACCATAGGTTTCACACATGTTATAGTTAGCTGGACATTTTACTGATAAAAAACCAATGAAATTCCCCCGTTATAGTTACTGCAGGCAACTATAACTCACGCGACCGCAATCCTCTGCTGATGCTAATACTGTATTTAGACACTTATTTGCCCATGTCTTCTTCCATTAAATTTTAGCTTTACATATATTACAAATATTTTTTTTTCATAAAGACACATATGTCATCAGCAGAAGATTGCGGTCGCGTGAGTTATAGTTGTCTGCAGTAACTATAACGGGGGAATTTCATTGGTTTTTTATCAGTAAAATGTCCAGCTAACTATAACATGTGTGAAACCTATGGTTTTTTCAGTGAATTTGCAAGGTTTTTTAAATGCTAAGTTACTTTACGCCATTCGTGGCGTGCGCGCCCAGTTAACGCAGTTCGTTCCGTGCGCGCACGGTGCGCTTCGCGCACCGTGCGCGCACAGTGAGCACGCGGTGCGCTTCGCGCACCGCGCGCCCACTTTACGCAGTTAGTGCCGTGCACGCACAGTGGTCACGCGGTGCGCGCAGCACACCGCGTGCCCACGTTAAGCGGGATGGGCCATGTACGCACGATGCGCTTCGCGCACCGTGCGCACATGGGGGACATATTTTGCACATCTTTGTGAAATGTATTCTTTGTTAACTTCTTACATGTTTTATGCCATGCACAAATGGTGCACTTCGGGCACCATTTGCACACGGGGTGGGGAGAATTTGGCTAATTTTTTTTTTTTTACAATTTTTTACCGTACGCGTACGGTAAGCGTAATCGGCCATTTTCCGAAAAAAAAAAAATTTTTTTTTTGGCCTTGGGGGTGTTTTGGGGACCCCTGTATCAATGCTGGGTGGTTAGGATCTCATGAAACTGCCTCTTTACACATTTTTGGGGTTCGTTTTTGCTGCCCAACTCAGGAAGCGAGAGAGAAAATGGCGGCCGCCGCTTCCTGGTTTCGACCGATTCGAATGTTTACTAAGATCTAAGAGCCAATCAGAATCGCGCTCGCGCACGCCACCGTACGCGTACGGTAAGCTTACGGTAAGCGCACCGTAAGCGCACCGTAAGCTGCCACAGATATATATATTGATTTAAAGGCTATTTTCTCAGAATCTACTGAACAGATTTACACCAAACCTACAAAAGGCACTTCCTTGACCTGGGGACTACCTCTCTGCCAAATTTCATTAAATTCTGTTCAGCCGTTCGGGCTGTAGCCCTGTCTAAAGGTCCTATGGAAAAATGCATGGGAAAAACGTGTTTTGGGACCCCCCTTTTATCTCAGCCCCCGCTTGGCGAATCCCCCCGAGACTTTCAGGGTAGGAGCGGAGCATAGCGCCCCACCTATTTTGAAAAATTCGCGAGGATTCGTCGACCGGCGCCAAAGTTATTCAAAATAGAATGTTGCGGATTTCCAATGGAAACGTGGTCCTAACTATAACTACCTACTGGCGACCGCCAGTAGGTAATATATATATATATATATATATATATATATATATATATATATATATATATATATATATATATATATATATATATATATATATATATAGATATATATATATGTATATATATAGTCCTCCTAAAAACCACAAATGTAGAAAGTAGGAAGCGGCACACCAGGAGACAGCACAATTAATTTATTGTGCACCAAAATAAAGGAGAACGCGTTTCGGCGTATTGCCTTTGTCAAGTAATTTCCTGAACATCAAATTCCCATAAAAATAGGATTCAAGGTTAATGAACATAGAAAATATACTTCACGTTATCGGAGATGATCATGACAATAAATTTAAAGTTCATTGATTAATATTCAAAAATACATTTTTAGAACATTTCCAGTACCTATAAATTATTTGTAAATCAACAATTAAAGAATTGAATATACAATTGCAAGTGCAAACTACATCTCATTGTCATGATTACGGCCATCAATAAAGTTATAAATAAACAAAACAATCAAGAATTTAAAAGCGCCAATGCAAAATAGATTCACTTAATCATAAACCTGGTATTCATCATATAATGCAAACACAAGGAGATGATGGTCGGAGTGTTGAACATTGCAAGCACTCACGCCCAGTCAACTGATCTGGGTTTAATCCATCATCATTCTTTAGCTCAATCCGCCACCCCAGTTCAGACATGGCCATATGCAAATCAGTCTGACCCTGTGCCTCATGGGAACAGTCCAGCCCGAACTGCCAAGCCATGTCTTCCCTGGACCGGAAACAAGCATCCTGGGACCGGTTTCTGGCTAATTAGCCGTCATCAGCCAGGCTAGCTTGAATCCAGTGGCAAAGTGAGCAAGGGACCCACGTCTGGGCATACCCGGCCAACTTAAGGCGAACAATGCAAACACAAGGAGATGATGGACGGAGTGTTGAACATTGCAAGCACTCACCCCCAGTCAACTGATCTGGGTTTAATCCATCATCATTCTTTAGCTCACTCCGCCACCCCAGTTCAGACATGGCCATATGCAAATCAGTTTGACCCTGTGCCTCATGGGAACAGTCCAGCCCGAACTGCCAATCCATGTCTTCCCTGGACAGGAAACAAGCACCCTGGGACCGGTTTCTGGCTAATTAGCCGTCATCAGCCAGGCTAGTTTAAATCCAGTGGCAAAGTGAGCAAGGGACCCACGTCTGGGCATACCCTGCCAACTTAGGGCGAACAAAGCAAACACAAGGAGATGATGGACGGAGTGTTGAACATTGCAAGCACTCACTCCCAGTCAACTGATCTGGGTTTAATTCATCATCATTCTTTAGCTCACTCCGCCACCCCAGTTCAGACATGGCCATATGCAAATCAGTCTGACCCTCCGCCTCATGGGAACAATCCAGCCCGAACTGCCAAGCCATGTCTTCCCTGGACCGGAAAAAAGCATCCTGGGACTGGTTTCTGGCAATTAGCCATTATCAGCCAGGCTAGCTTGAATCCAGTGGCAAAGTGAGCAAGGGACCCACGTCTGGACGGAGTATTGAACATTGCAAGCACTCACCCCTAGTCAACTGATCTGGGTTTAATGATCCATCATCATTCTTTGGACTGTTCCCTTGAGGCACAGGGTCAAGACTGATTTGCATATGGCTGGGTTCAAACTGAAATGGCATGGTGAGCAAAAAAACGATGGATTTAGGCCCAGATCTCTGTACTGGGGTGAATGTATGACATTGTTCTGCATTCTGTCCATCAACTGTTGTTTTTGCATTTGCCATCCGAGTGGGATGGGTATGCCTAGACGTAGGTACCGTGCTCTCCATGCAACTGGAATCAAGCTATTCTGGCAGAAGAGGGGTGAAACCCCGAAACCAGCCCTAGGATGCTTGTTTCCAGTCCAGGGAGGACCTGGCCTTGCAGTTCGGGCTGGACTGTTCCCATGAGGCACACGGTCAAGACTGATTTGCATATGGCTGGGTTCAAACTGGAATGGCATGGTGAGCAAAAAAACGATGATTTAGGTCCAGATCTCTGTACTGGGGTGAATGTATGACATTGTTCTGCATTCTGTCCATCAACTGTTGTTTTTGCATTCATCATATAATGACAATTTGCTTTAAGTAAAGCCCAATATTTGTCATGTCCTTTCATTATACTGATTTCACAATTTAATAACTAAGCAATTGTTCTTTGAGAAAACCCGCCCGATAAGTGAGGTTTCAACATTGCACAAACGCCAGATGGTTAAATAATAAATTCCAATACTCTAGAATCCAAGTGGTAAGACTCTGAATATCACATGGATTGCAGGTGTATCCTTTGTGATGTAAAGAGCGGTAACACAGATCGTTATGAGTGGTAATGTACCTCATTCTTTTGGGCGATCTGCAATTAATCGTTGCATATTGTTACCATTGTCAGCAGGTGTCACGGTCAAGGTGGTACCTCCTAATTTCTGGGATCAGGTAAATGCCTATTTATGGTGCATGTGGGGAGTGGGACTGGAGTGATTGAGTGTCCCCTAACACTAGTGAAAATAGCTGGAACCTAAGGAGAGCGCCATAATGTGTCGCAAGGGTGTCAGTGTATTCCTGGAACCCTAGCAGTAAGTCACAACTGTGTACCATTTCGCTATATTATTACTCCGGTATATGGATCATAAGTACGTCAAAGGGTGATCTACATTAGTGTTCCTTGCATTGAAAGGTGATAGAGTGACAAGAAATTAAAATAAGAAACAAAAATGTGTATAAAACTAACGGATTCAGTCTAGAGGATTAGCAGCAAATATGTGTCGCAAGCTCCTCTCCACTATTCAATCCTTTGGGAGTTTTGGAGTTTAGGTCAACTATATGTCTTGACTCACAGATTCAAAGATTCCTCTCTCTATCGCCCCCACAAATGTGTGGCGGAATTCTCTCAATTCCAAAGAATTGTAAAAGGGTGTTGTTACTTTTATGAATATCGGCAAAATGCAGAGCAACCAAATAATTAAAATCACGGTTGGATATTGCACGAAGATGTTGCAAAATTCTTACTTGTAATGGAAGTTTAGTACTGTCTACGAACTGGAGGCCACATGGGCACTCCAGCACGTAGACAGAGAAATCACTGTTGCAGTTAATGGACTGAATGACGTTTTTGGTGACTCCGGCTCCTGTCTGGTATGTTTTAGTGTTTTTACCATTCCTGTAGGCTTTACATGAACTGCATGTTGTAAATCCCTTAGGTGCCCTTAGCCACTGAGTAGTGGTGGTATCCTGAGGGTAACTGTGCACAAGGCGATCTTTCAGTGATTTGGATCTTTTGTATATTATTTGTGGTGTACCACCTATATGTTTGCCTATTATTGGGTCAGCCACTAGGAGATTCCAATGGGCTTTCATAGCTATTCTTAATGCCTTTGCTCCTCTACTGAAGGTAGTAATCATTCTCGGGACTTCAGTGACTTCCTGAATCTGACTTGGGTAATTTCTGACTGGCAAACTAAACAGTAGCTCCCTCTGTATCTTACTTCTGATCTTATTTTGGGCTTTTTCCAAGATTTTATCATTGTAGCCTCTGCTCTTAAAGCGTGTTATCATGTTTAGCTGTTCTGTGAGGAAGCCTTCATTGGTGCTGCAATTGCGGCGAGCGCTCAGCATTTCTCCATACGGTATGTCTGTACTAAGGGAACGGGATGGTGACTGGCCACATGTAAGATGGTATTTCCAGCTGTTTCTTTACAAAATAAGCGGGTTCTGATATTATTTTCAACAATTTCTATGCATACATCCAAAAACTTGCAATAATTCGCACTGATTTTGTCGGTGAATTTCAGATTTAAATTGTTGCCCCCCAACTTTTGAATAAATTCAAAAGCCAAAGATTCTGGCCTGTCCCAAATCAGAATCAATCGTCGATATATCTGATCCAGATGGGTAAATGATCACTATACCGTTCTTAGTTATCATACCAGACAATTTGTTCCTCCCGCCAGCCCAGGAAAAGGTTCACTAGGCTGGGGTCAAAACAAGTGCCCATTGCAGTGCCAGATCGTTGACGATAAACAGATTTTTTAAATAGGAAAATATTTTCTTGCAAACAATAAAGCATCATTTCCTCCAACATTTTGTTGTGTTCCCATAGGCTACCATGTCTGCTCTTAAGACAATACATACATGCTGCTACCCCCATTTTTTGCTCAATATATGTATAGAGGGAGCATACATCTTGTCTCATTTGAACATATATATATGTATATATAAATCAAGTGTGACCCCCAAGAGTGCTCCGAAAATCTGTGGTTGTTACCTGACAAGACGAACTCACCTCGCATCTACGGAGGCACGCGCTGCGTGTTCGGTTGCCCAGGTGAAAATGCTAGATGGATGTATATATATATATGTGTGTATATTACCTACTGGTGGTCGCCAGTAGGTAGTTATAGTTAGGACCTCGTTTCTATTCAAAAAGTGTTTTTTCTTTTCCCAATAACTTTGGCGCCGGTTGACGAATTTTTGCAAATTTTTCAAAACTAGTGGGGCGCTCCGGTCAGCTCCTGTCTTGAAAGTTTCAGGATGATTTGTCAAGCGGGGTGCTGAGAAAAAAAGGGGGTCTCAAAACGCGTTTTTCCCATGTTAATTTCCATGGGAAACTTTAGACAAAGCTACACCCCGAACTGCTGAATAGAATTGCACCAAATGTGGCAAAAAGGTAGCCCTTGGTTCAGAAAGAGACCTTCTTTTTAAAAGGTGTAAATCCGTTTAGTAGTTCATGAGAAATTTAAAAAAGAAAACGTTTCAATATCTATGGGTGCAGTGGGTTCGCGAACCCTCCCGAGCACGAGCTTTATTCTCATTGGCTGCCAACACTCCAAAACAGGAACTGTTGGCAGCTATTTTGTGACTCGGTTACAGAGTCAGAAGAAATCCATTCAAAAAAGGATGAAAACCAAGAAAAGGAGGCAGGGTAGGAACACCCTGACCCCTAGGCCTACATTGGGGGTCCCAGGGCCCCAATTTTTTTTTTTTTTTTCTAAATGTTGCACAGGGTGCACAACTCCGGGCGAGAAAACTTTTTTTTTTAAATGGAGTGTGGGGTTATTAATTAAGGGGTGGGGGCTCGGGGGCTCCCCCAAGCCCCGTGGACCACCACCTCCCCGGGGTGCTGAAAATTGAAATTTGGGGGTGCGTTATGGGCCCTCAAACCCCGGGGACCACCACCTCCCCCAGGCTTTAGAAATGTTGGAAGAAGGCTGTGCCTCCCCCCTCCAGGAGCCCATAGTGGCCCTGGGGACCGCCACCCCCCAGGGTCAGCTCCTGCAATGTTCTGGGGTGCTTACCCCCGGGATATTGCTGTTTGCTATGACAAGGCAGGATCATGGCTCACGCCCGCCCATAGCAAATGCCGCTTTGCTTGATTGAAGCAAGAGCAGGAAAACCTGCTCTCACTTCAATGAAGCAAAGCAGGATTGCTTTTGGGCAAGGGGAGCTGCATGTGAGCAGCTACCCTTGCTCAACATCAGTGCTGGCTCCAGCAGGAGGTGGGGAGCCAGTGGGACCGTGGGGGCATTGGGGCTCCCCCCATGGTCTCCAACTTTGAAGCCATGCCCCGGGGGATGGAGTCCCCTGGGCTAAAAATGGCCCGTGTGGCTCCCCCTCCCTTTAAAAAAATAAATAATAGATTTGGGTATGCCCCGGGGGATGGGGTGAATATAAATTAATAGAAGTGGACGTTTTTATTTTCGCCAAAGTTTGGAGTCGCAACTCTAGCGCGGCACTCAGCGCGGCCCCCTAGTGTAAACACAATGGGTACGCGGCTCTCAGTGTGGCCCCCTGGTGTGAACACGATGGGTGCACGGCTCCATTAGTCGCACTAGGTGCGCGACTCCAAGCAAAAATAATTACTTTTCTTTATATAAACCTAGGTTATATGTTGGGTTATTGGGTGACTCTAAAAAGAGCCCTTGTTTTCATTGGGAGATTGTTGAAGCTACATGTAAGTGCGGATGCAGAGCGACAGGTTGTTGAGAAACACTCTGTTGCCTTGGTCAGTGAAGTGTACTCCATTGCTTCTGTAGATGCCATCCATATGAAAACGTAGATTGTTGTTATAGATGGAGCCCATCCTATGGTCTCTGAGGTAAGTAGAAACAGCTTTATTGACATTTTTTCTAGATTTATCAATCTGAGGACAAAATTGATAGGACCACTTCCATTTCTGTCTTTGGCATATGTTAGAGTATACAAAGACAGTTTGGGGGAAAAACAACATCAGTTCTGCAAAGGTGTCCTTCATTAGCATTTCCAGACCTACCCCAGTCAATGTGCCTAGGTCATTGCCACCACAGTGCACAATCATGAGGTCAGGGGGTTGGAGGTGCAAAAAGGTTTTAACCAAAGGCATCAATTGGTGCCACTTTAATCCTCTCTGTCCAATACATTTAATGTCTACATTTTGCAAAGCTAGGTCTTTGTCAATACCTCTGCGTTCAGCATACCTTTTGCACCAGAAAACATAGCTGTGTCCAACAATCCACACTGTAAGCATCTTGAAGGGATGTCTGTAAATAATCAAAAGATGTCTGTAGCTGAGGTAGTCAGTTGGTAGAATGAGAGGTATCTAAAAGAAAGTAGAGAATTGATTGGCTGTTTAAGAACATTGTATGTTTAAAAATAGGGTGCATTTTACTTTTTTTTTAAAAGCATGTTTCATATTAAATTAAATTAATTAAATTTCAAAATTGGATCAGTCAGGCAGTCAATCAACTGGCGCCTGTCGAAATAAAAAAAAAAGCTAGAAGGCGATCTGTAACTGCGCTGTGGTACTCCGCAGATGTGAAGCACATAAAAATGAAATGTCGACGACTTGAGCGGTTGTGGCGTTCGGATTATAGTGCTCTAAATAAATCAGTATATACCAAAGCCCTACAGGAGTATAAGATAGCAATAGTTCAGGCCAAATCAGCATATTTCACACATACAATTCAGGCTTCCTCTAATACTACCAGAGAGCTATTCAAAACTGTAACTCTTTTGACTAAGAGCCCCCGCGATACTGTTTTCAGCCCTGATCAGAATCTCGTGACTAATATTGCAACCTTTTTTCAGCAAAAGGTTCAGAATGTGTACGATGATCTTAGTTCATCTGCACTAACTTTGCCCAATAATCATAATGATACTGCCCCCCTGACGGGGTCTAGCTATCCCTGATTCCCGTTGTTAGAGGAGATACAGGTGTCAGACCTAATTGTACAGATGAAGTCAGGGTCCCCATTAGATCCATGTCCGCCACGCATCTTACATATGATTCCACAGACGGTGGCAGCTGTCCTGACCCCTCTGCTAAATAATATTATCACGTCCGGTGACTTTCCTAGCTGCTGGAAAAAAGCTTGCATTCGACCGATCCTCAAGAAGGACTCGTTAGATCCAACGGTACTCAAGCACTACCGACCAATATCCTGCCTACCCTTGCCAGCTAAAATTCTCGAAAAAGCCATAAACCAAGAAATGATGAGGTATGTTGACCACAACAAGCTTCTAGACCCTTCTCAGCATGGCTTTCGCCCCTTTCATTCAACAGAGTCCGCCCTGATCATGGCAACTGAAAACATCCGAAGGAAAATGGACGAGGGTGGCAGAACAGCTCTGATCTTATTAGATCTTACGGCGGCGTTCGATACCGTGAACCATTCGATCCTATTAAACAGACTAAAATCTCTAGGCCTTACTGGTACTGCACTAACTTTGCTAACATCCTTCTTGGATTCTCGAATCCAACAAGTACACTGGGAAGGTCTTCAATCTGATGAATTCTCCCTCCCAGGCGGGGTCCCTCAGGGCTCGGCGTTGTTGCCCACCTTGTTTAACTTATATGTTACTCCCTTAGCTGCCTTAATTCAATCTCATGGCCTACAATTAGTGTCTTATGCCGATGACACTCAAATTATAGTGTCAGTATCCCAGACCATTGAAGCCACGGCAGAGCGTTTTAAAAACTGCCTTCTTGATGTAAAAAATTGGATGAGCTGTAACTTTTTAAAATTAAATACGGACAAAACCGAGATAATCGAATTCGGTCAGAAATTGTCTGTTTGGAACAACCTTTGGTGGCCTCCGGAGGCAGGCATCTGTCCTAGTCCTGTAGACAAGGTCAGAAATCTTGGCTTCTTGGTGGATAAAGATCTGTCCTGTAAAGCGCAGATTAACCAGGTTACTTCCACCTGTTTTTATACCATCAAGGTTCTTAGGAAAATCCTACCCTATATCCCTCCAACATTAAAAAAAACTGTAATGGGTGCCCTGATAATGTCCCGAGTGGATTATTGCAATTCACTCTACTTGGATACAGGTGAAAAACAAATTAACAAACTTCAGGCAATTCAAAATGCCGCAGCTAGGGTTCTGCTAAATCTACCCTACCGTCACCCAACGTCCAAAGCCATCAAGGAACTTCACTGGCTTCCAGTTAGAGCGAGAATACAATTTAAGGCCCTCTGTCTGGTCCATAAAGCCTTGTATGGCACGGGACCAGACGACTTGTCCAAACTTCTTCCTCGCTATGTGCCATTGCGTACATTAAGATCAGCCAATCATGATCTGATATGCCAGCCAAGAATAAGAAGAATGCGATGGGGCGGTAGGTCCTTCTCGTACCAAGCCTCTAGACTATGGAACTCTCTGCCCTCTGACTTGCGCTCGCAAAAATCCAAACAATGTTTTAGAAAGTCACTAAAAACCTGGCTTTTCTCCTCACACTAAGATCTGCTCTCCGCCGCTCTCTTCTGTCACTATAGTGCCAAGACACCTCGGCATTCGAGCGCTTTACAAATACTGCAGTATTCAGTATTCAGTATATTGGTTAGTAAAAAATGTTTGAAAGTTACAGTAGAAAGGATAGGTCATGTTTTTAAAAGCCAACCACACCTGCTGTTCGCATTTGCAACATTGTGTGGTGACCTTGAAAATATGGTGAACTTGTGACCTGTCAGTTAAGTTGAATGTTCCATGAACTGTTACTATGGAAACTGGCATTAAGCAGAATGGGGGAAGAAGTCAGTTGCTAAGGGTTATTATGTGTAACCAATGGAAATGTGTTTTTGAAAAACTCTAGGAAGCAATGTTATTTGTTGCTTATGTGTATTTTTATGGAGAAAGAGAGAGAAACCTTGCCGTTACTGGTTTTACCTTGCTGAGTCTGGAGCATTATATTAATTGTGTGTAAAAGAAATCCTGTCAGAGTTTGTGAGATTTTTCATTCAACACATTTATTTGTAAGGTAAGTTATACATTTGTGAGGTTTATTTAAAATATGTGACATTATTCTAAAACTGTGTTGTTTAAAATATAGTATTAAATGTGGAGATGTATATTGGAGTTTGTTTCATTGTACTTAAATGTTGTTTAAAAAAGAGTCTGTAAAGTAATATGTGTATTTTTTAAGATGATTTAAGATCTTCTTAATTAAGCTTGTTTTTTGAGTCTGTACAAAGGCATAGTTGAATGATGCCATGATGCCGCATATTTTTAGATAGTTGATTGAATATGCAGTACAAATGTTTAGTTTGAAAGATGTCCATATAAGGTGTAGTTTATTAGGCTTCATTTTTTTTGTTGTCTCTACAATGGTATAGTTGAATGATACTGCATAATTATAAATAGTTTGGTAAAGATGCAGCACAACTGTGCTGTTTGAAAGATGATCATCTAAGTGTTAATAATTAGGTTTCTTTTATTAGTTTGTACAAAAGGTAAAGTTAAATGATGCCATATATTTTAAGATAGAATGGTGAAATAAGGTGCTGTTAATTAGGCTTCTTTTTGTAGTCTGAACAAAGGTATAGTTGAATGATGCCACATAATTTTAGATATAAAGGTGTAGCTGTAGAATAAAAGTGGGGTTTTAAAAATGCTCATAAAAGGTGTTGTTAGTTAGCCTTCTTTCTAAAGTCTGTTGAGAGGTATAGTTTAATGATGTTGCATATTTGTAGATAGAATGGTCAAGATGTAGTAGCTCAAAAGTAAACCACCACATATTACCCTTGCAGGCATGTTGTACTTATCTACTTAACTAGAAAATATGTAATGACTCATCTGTGTGTTCAGATTTTATTTATACAGTATATGTGTGCTTAGTGAACTATTGAGAGGTGCCTGACCGATTAGAGGAGTGCAAAGATAGTGCCTCTGTGATTTTAAAACTACATGAATAATGATTGACTGATTCCATATTCTGCCATCACCCAGTTAGAATCCAAGCACTCATGAAATCATTCTGGCACTACCAAAACAGTTATGAAATCAACCAGGCACTTCCCATGCACTCACCCAATCAGCCAAGTACTACCCATGCAATAAACCAAGCACTTATAAATTCAGCATGCACTCTCCCTGCAGTACTCTAATCATCCAATCAGTACCCATGTACTCATGCAATGACCCAGGCACTAACACATGCTCTGCTACAATCCCCTGTCCACTACCCATGCAGTCCTCTAACCACCTACACACTACTCATTCATTCCTCCAATTAGGCATGCAGTACCCATGCAGTCCAACAATCACCCTGTCACTCCCCATGCACTGCTCTAATCACCCAGCCAGCACCATGTTCTCATCCAATCACTCCACCAATTCCCAAGCACTTGTAAATTCACCATGCACTCTCCTTGCAGTACTCTAATCATCCAGTCACTACTCATGTACTCATGCAATGACCCAAGCACTAGTGCATGGAGTGCTACAATCACCTGTGCACTACCCATGCAGTCCCCACCTACACACTACTCATTCATACCTTCAATTACCCAGGTAGTAACCATCCAGTCCACCAATCCACCTGTCACTCCCCGTGCACTCCTCCAATCACCTATTTAGCACCATGTACTTATCCAATCACTCCGCCAATGCCTAAGCACTTATAAATTCACCATGAACTCTCCTTGCAGTACTCTAATCATCCAGTCACTACCCATGTACTCATGCAATGACCCAGGCACTAACCATGCACTGCTCCAATCACATGTGCACTTCCCATACAATCCTCTAACCGCCTAGGCACTGTTCATTCACATCTTCAATTACCCAGGTAGTACCCATGCAGTCCAGAAATCACCCTGTCACTACCCATGCACTGCTCGAAAAACCCAGCCAGGACGATGCATTTATCCAATCACTCTGCCAAAACCCAAGCACTTAGAAAATTCACCATGCACTCTCCTTGCAGTACTCTTATCATCCAGTCACTACCCATGTAGTCATGCAATGACCAAGGCACTAACACATGCACTGCTACAATCCCCTGTGCACTACCCATGCAGTCATCTAACCACCTAGACACTGCTCATTCACACCTTCAATTACCCAGATAGTACACATGCAGTCCAGCAATCCCCCTGTCACTACCCATGCATTCCTCCAATCACCCAGCCAGTACCATGTTCTAATCCAATCACTCCGCCAAAATCCAAGCACCTATAAATTCGCCATGCACTCTCCTTGCAGTACTCTAATCATCCAGTCAGTACCCATGTACTCATGCAATGACCCAGGCAGAAACCATGCACTGCTAAAATCACCTGTGCACTACCCATGCAGTCCTCTATCCACCTAAACATTGCTCATTCACACCTTCAATTACCCAGGTAGTACCCATGCAGTCCAGCAATCCCCTGTCACTCCACGTGCACTCTTCCAATGACCCAGCCAGCACCATGTACTTATCTAATCAGTCCGCCAATACCCAAGCACTTATAAATTTCCCATGCACTCTTCTTGCACTACTTTAATCTTCCGGTCAGTACCCATGTACTCATGCAGTGACCCAGGCAGTGACCATGCACTGCTACAATCATCTGTGCACTCCTCTAACCACCTAGACACTATTCATTCGCACCTTTAATTACCCATGTAGTACCCATGCTGTTCAGCAATCACCATGTCACTACTCATGCACTCCCCTAATCACCCAGCCAGTACCATGTACTAAACCAATCATTCTGCCAAAACCAAAGCGCTTATAAACTTGCCATGCACTTTCCTTGCATTACTCTAATCATCCAGTCAGTACCCATGTACTCATGCAATGACCCAGGCAGTAACCATGCACTGCTATAATTACCTGTGCACTACCCATGCAGTCCTCTAACCACCTAAACATTGCTCATTCACACCTTCAATTACCCAGGTAGTACCCATGCAGTCCAGCAATCCCCTGTCACTCCACGTGCACTCTTCCAATGACCCAGCCAGCACCATGTACTTATCCAATCACTCCGCCAATTCCCAAGCACTTATACATTTGCCGTCCACTCTCCATGCAGTACTCATATCATCCAGTCAGTACCCATGTACTCATGCAGTGACCCAGGCAGTAACCATGCACTGCTACAATCACCTCTGCACTACCCATGCAGTCCTCTAACCACCTAAACACTATTCATTCACACCTTTAATTATCCATGTAGTACCCATGCAGTTCAGCAAACACCCTGTCACTACCCAAGCACTCCTCCAATCACCCTGCCAGTACCATGTACTAATCCAATCACTCTGTCAAAACCCAAGCACTTATAAATTTGCCATGCACTCTCCTTGCAGTACTCTAATCATCCAGTCACTACCCATGTACTCATGAAATGACCCAAGCACTAGCGCATGCAGTGCTACAATCACCTGTGCACTACCCATGCAGTCCTCTAACCACCTACACACTACTCATTCACACCTTCAATTACCCAGGTAGTAACCATGCAGTCCACCAATCCCCCTGTCACTCCCCATGCACTCCTCCAATCACCCATTCAGCACCATGTACTTATCCAATCACTCCGCCAATGCCCAAGCACTTATAAATACACCATGAACTCTCAGTGCAGTACTCTAATCATCCAGTCACTACCCATGTACTCATGCAATGACCCAGGCACTAACCATGCACTGCTCCAATCACATGTGCACTTCCCATACAATCCTCTAACCGCCTAGGCACTGTTCATTCACATCTTCAATTACCCAGGTAGTACCCATGCAGTCCAGAAATCACCCTGTCACTACCCATGCACTGCTCGAAAAACCCAGCCAGGACCATGCATTTATCCAATCACTCTGCCAAAACCCAAGCACTTAGAAAATTCACCATGCACTCTCCTTGCAGTACTCTTATCATCCAGTCACTACCCATGTAGTCATGCAATGACCCAGGCACTAACACATGCACTGCTACAATCCCCTGTGCACTACCCATGCAGTCATCTAACCACCTAGACACTGCTCATTCACACCTTCAATTACCCAGATAGTACACATGCAGTCCAGCAATCACCCTGTCACTACCCATGCATTCCTCCAATCACCCAACCAGTACCATGTTCCAATCCAATCACTCCGCCAAAATCCAAGCACCTATAAATTCGCCATGCACTCTCCTTGCAGTACTCTAATCATCCGGTCAGTACCCATGTACTCATGCAATGACCCAGGCAGTAACCATGCACTGCTAAAATCACCTGTGCACTACCCATGCAGTCCTCTATCCACCTAAACATTGCTCATTCACACCTTCAATTACCCAGGTAGTACCCATGCAGTCCAGCAATCCCCTGTCACTCCACGTGCACTCTTCCAATGACCCAGCCAGCACCATGTACTTATCTAATCAGTCCGCCAATACCCAAGCACTTATAAATTTCCCATGCACTCTTCTTGCACTACTTTAATCTTCCAGTCAGTACTCATGTACTCATGCAGTGACCCAGGCAGTGACCATGCACTGCTACAATCTTCTGTGCACTACCCATGCAGTCCTCTAACCACCTAGACACTATTCATTCACACCTTTAATTACCCATGTAGTACCCATGCAGTTCAGCAATCACCCTGTCACTACTCATGCACTCCCCTAATCACCCAGCCAGTACCATGTACAAAACCAATCATTCTGCCAAAACCCAAGCACGTATACATTTGCCATGCACTTTCCTTGCATTACTCTAATCATCCAGTCAGTACCCATGTACTCATGCAATGACCCAGGCAGTAACCATGCACTGCTATAATTACCTGTGCACTACCCATGCAGTCCTATATCCACCTAGACACTGCTCATTCACACCTTCAATTACCCATGCAGTACCCATGCAATCCAGCAATCCCCCTTTCACTCCATGTGCACTCTTCCAATGACCCAGCCAGCACCATGTACTTATCCAATCACTCCGCCAATTCCCAAGCACTTATACATTTGCCGTCCACTCTCCATGCAGTACTCATATCATCCAGTCAGTACCCATGTACTCATGCAGTGACCCAGGCAGTAACCATGCACTGCTACAATCACCTCTGCACTACCCATGCAGTCCTCTAACCACCTAAACACTATTCATTCACACCTTTAATTATCCATGTAGTACCCATGCAGTTCAGCAAACACCCTGTCACTACCCATGCACTCCTCCAATCACCCTGCCAGTACCATGTACTAATTCAATCACTCTGTCAAAACCCAAGCACTTATAAATTCGCCATGCACTCTCCTTGCAGTACTCTAATCATCCAGTCACTACCCATGTACTCATGAAATGACCCAAGCACTAGCGCATGCAGTGCTATAATCACCTGTGCACTACCCATGCAGTCCTCTAACCACCTACACACTACTCATTCACACCTTCAATTACCCAGGTAGTAACCATGCAGTCCACCAATCCCCCTGTCACTCCCCATGCACTCCTCCAATCACCCATTCAGCACCATGTACTTATCCAATCACTCCACCAATGCCCAAGCACTTATAAATACACCATGAACTCTCCGTGCAGTACTCTAATCATCCAGTCACTACCCATGTACTCATGCAATGACCCAGGCACTAACCATGCACTGCTCCAATCACATGTGCACTTCCCATACAATCCTCTAACCGCCTAGGCACTGTTCATTCACATCTTCAATTACCCAGGTAGTACCCATGCAGTCCAGAAATCACCCTGTCACTACCCATGCACTGTTCGAAAAACCCAGCCAGGACCATGCATTTATCCAATCAATCTGCCAAAACCCAAGCACTTAGAAAATTCACCATGCACTCTCCTTGCAGTACTCTTATCATCCAGTCACTACCCATGTAGTCATGCAATGACCCAGGCACCAACACATGCACTGCTACAATCCCCTGTGCACTACCCATGCAGTCCCCTAACCACCTAGACACTGCTCATTCACACCTTCAATTACCCAGATAATACACATGCAGTCCAGCAATCCCCCTGTCACTACCCATGCATTCCTCCAATTACCCAGCCAGTAGCATGTTCTAATCCAATCACTCCGCCAAAACCCAAGCACCTATAAATTCGCCATGCACTCTCCTTGCAGTACTCTAATCATCCAGTCAGTTTCCATGTACTCATGCAATGACCCAGGCAGTAACCATGCACTGCTATAATCACCTGTGCACTACCCATGCAGTCCTCTATCCACCTAAACATTGCTCATTCACACCTTCAATTACCCAGCTAGTACCCATGCAGTCCAGCAATCCCCTGTCACTCCGCGTGCACTCTTCCAATGACCCATCCAGCACCATCTACTTATCCAATCACTCCGCCAATACCCAAGCACTTATAAATTTCCCATGCACTCTTCTTGCAGTACTTTAATCTTCCAGTCAGTACCCATGTACTCATGTAGTGACCCAGGCAGTAACCATGCACTGCTACAATCACCTCTGCACTACCCATGCAGTCCTCTAACCACCTAGACACTATTCATTCACACCTTTAATTACCCATGTAGTACCCATGCAGTTCAGCAATCACCATGTCACTACCCATGCACTCCCCTAATCACCCAGCCAGTACCATGTACTAAACCAATCATTCTGCCAAAACCCAAGCACTTATAAATTCGCCATGCACTTTCCTTGCAGTACTCTAATCATCCAGTCAGTACCCATGTAGTCATGCAATGACTCAGGCACAAACACATGCACTGCTACAATCCCCTGTGCACTACCCATGCAGTCCTCTAACCACCTAGACACTGCTCATTCACACCTTCTATTACCCAGATAGTACACATGCAGTCCAGCAATCCCCTGTCACTCCGCGTGCACTCTTCCAATGACCCAGCTAGCACCATGTACTTATCTAATCACTCCGCCAATACCCAAGCACTTATAAATTTCCCATGCACTCTTCTTGCAGTACTTTAATCTTCCAGTCAGTACCCATGTACTCATGCAGTGACCCAGGCAGTAACCATGCACTGCTCCAATCATCTGTGCACTACCCATGCAGTCCTCTAACCACCTAGACACTATTCATTCACACCTTTAATTACCCATGTAGTACCCATGCAGTTCAGCAATCACCATGCCACTACCCATGCACTCCCCTAATCACCCAGCCAGTACCATGTACTAAACCAATCATTCTGCCAAAACCCAAGCACTTATAAATTCGCCATGCACTTTCCTTGCAGTACTCTAATCATCCAGTCAGTACCCATGTATTCATGTAATAACCCAGGCAGTAACCATGCACTGCTATAATTACCTGTGCACTACCCATGCAGTCCTCTAACCACCTAGACACTGCTCATTCACACCTTCAATTACCCATGCAGTACCCATGCAATCCAGCAATCCCCCTTTCACTCCATGTGCACTCTATCAATGACCCAGCCAGCACCATGTACTTATCCAATCACTCCGCCAATTCCCAAGCACTTATAAATTTGCCGTTCACTCTCCATGCTGTACTCTAATCATCCAGTCAGTACCCATGTACTCATGCAGTGACTCATGCAGTAACCATGCACTGCTACAATCACCTCTGCACTACCCATGCAGTCCTCTAACCACCTAGACACTATTCATTCACACCTTTATTTATCCATGTAGTACCCATGCAGTTCAGCAAACACCCTGTCACTCCGCGTGCACTCTTCCAATGACCCAGCTAGCACCATGTACTTATCTAATCACTCCGCCAATACCCAAGCACTTATAAATTTCCCATGCACTCTTCTTGCAGTACTTTAATCTTCCAGTCAGTACCCATGTACTCATGCAGTGACCCAGGCAGTAACCATGCACTGCTCCAATCATCTGTGCACTACCCATGCAGTCCTCTAACCACCTAGACACTATTCATTCACACCTTTAATTACCCATGTAGTACCCATGCAGTTCAGCAATCACCATGTCACTACCCATGCACTCCCCTAATCACCCAGCCAGTACCATGTACTAAACCTATCATTCTGCCAAAACCCAAGCACTTATAAATTCGCCATGCACTTTCCTTGCAGTACTCTAATCATCCAGTCAGTACCCATGTATTCATGTAATAACCCAGGCAGTAACCATGCACTGCTATAATTACCTGTGCACTACCCATGCAGTCCTCTAACCACCTAGACACTGCTCATTCACACCTTCAATTACCCATGCAGTACCCATGCAATCCAGCAATCCCCCTTTCACTCCATGTGCACTCTATCAATGACCCAGCCAGCACCATGTACTTATCCAATCACTCCGCCAATTCCCAAGCACTTATAAATTTGCCGTTCACTCTCCATGCTGTACTCTAATCATCCAGTCAGTACCCATGTACTCATGCAGTGACCCAGGCAGTAACCATGCACTGTTACAATCACCTCTGCACTACCCATGCAGTCCTCTAACCACCTAGACACTACTCATTCACACCTTCAATAACCCATGTAGTACCATGTACTAATCCAATCACTCTGTCAAAACCCAATCACTTATAAATTCGCCATGCACTCTCCTTGCAGTGCTCTAATCATCCAATCACTACCCATGTACTCATGCAATGACCCAAGCACTAACACATGCACTACTACCATCTCCTGAGCACTACCCATGCAGTCCTCTAACTACCTCGACACTACTCATTCACACCTTCAATCACCCATGTAGTACCCATGCAGTTCAGCAATCAACCTGTCACTACCCATGCACTGCTCCAATCACCCAGCCAGCACCATGTTCTTATCCAATCACTCCCCCAATACCCAAGCAGTTGTAAATTCACCATGCAGTCCTCTGACCACCTACACACTACTCATTCGCTCCTTCAATTACACAGGTAGTCCCCATGCAGTCCAGCAATCACCCTGTCACTATCCATGCACTGCTCCAAACACCCAGCCAGGACCATGTACTTATCCAATCACTCCTCCAAAACCCAAGCACTTACAAATTCAACATGCACTCTCATTGCAGTACTCTAATCATCCAGTCACTACCCATGTACTCATGCAATGACCCAGGCACTAACTCATGCTGTGCTACAATCCCCTGTCCACTACCCATGCATTCCTCTAATTACCCAGGTAGAACCCATGCAGTCCAGCAAGCACACTGTCACTACCCATGCACTGCTCCAATCACCCAGTCAGCACCATGTCTTTTCCAATCACTTCGCCAATTCCCAAGCAGTTTAAATTCACCATGCACTCTCCTTGCAGTACTCTACTCATCCAGTCACTACCCATGTACTCATCTAATGACCCAGGCACTAACACATGCACTGCTATAATCCCCTGGGCACTACCCTTGCAGTCCTCTAACATCCTACACACTACTCATTCGCTCCTTCAATTACCCAGGTAGTACCCATGCAGTCCAGCAATCACCCTGTCACTACCCATGCACTCCTCCAATCATGCAGGCATTACCCTTGCACTCATACAAGCACCTATGTAGTACTGATGCATTTATAAAATCACCCAGGCATTACTCATCCACTCGTCCAATCAGACAAAAAGTATTCATACACTCATACAAGCACATACGTACTACTGATGCACTCATGCAATCACCCTCCACTACCTATGCAGTCTTCCAATCGATCAAACACTACCTATGTACTCATGCAATAACCCAGGCACTACCGATACACTCATACAATCACCCAATCACTACTGATACAGTTTTCCAATCTCCCAAGCACCACTTATATACTAATGCAAACACCCAAGCATTACCCATGCACTTATGCAATAATCCAGGCATTACCCATCCACATGTCCAGTCACGCAGGCACTACCCATGCACTTATCCAATCACTCAGGCACTACCAAAGCATTCATGCAATCAGCCAGGCACTAGCATTTCACTCGGTCAATTACACAGGCACTAGTGATGCACTCATGCAATCACTTATGCACTACCCATGCACTCTTTCAATCACTCAAGCTCTACATATGTACTCATGCAATCATCCAGGCATTACCATACACGTATTGCTCTTTTTTTAACAGAGTAGGTGGTTCTAAACAGAACCGTTTTTTTCTTCTTTTTTCAATTTTATATTTTTCTTGTGTTTTTTAACTATTTTGTAAACTTTGTGGGTGTTTTTAATAAAAGGGGAAAAAAGAAAACAGACTGTCCAACTTTGCAATTAAACTATCATTGCAAGATATAAAGCAACAAAAAAATTAACAAGAGTGGTTTCTTGCAGCAGAAACCACGGCATCAACAGACTGCTCGCCATAACAAACTACAGTCTTGCACTGCAGTGCTGTTCTAAGTTTGCGAACTCGGGGCGGATGTCGAGTCCACGGTTTGCTGCAGAGGTGCTCGGTCCAGCAGTTTGATCATCATGCTGCTCTGCTTCCTGGGCACGATGATGTTGCTCATGGGCCAGATGACGAGGATGCAGTGTCTGCAGGTGCTTCATCATATTAGAAGTGCCGCAGGAATACTTCTTTTCACTTCCACGTGAAAGGACCCTGGGACATAGCGTGCAGCTAACTTTTCTAGCATTACCCTTCTTTTCCCCCTCAGGAATTGTAAAGAAGGTCCATACACCAGACTCCTTCCTCTTCTTCACTGGTTCCTCCAACTCTTCTTCTTCTGTTGCCAAATTGACAGTTTCAAATGAAGACGCCATTTTTGAGTTGTTCAAAAACACCAAGAAAATGTACAACCTAGAAAAAAAACACAAAAGGTCTGTCCCCTCGGATGCAGTCAAAGGAATGAAAAAAAGAGAGGGGGTCCTTCACATTCTAGAAACAAAACCTTGTAAACCAATGAAATGCTTTCTTTTCAAATCACATGGGGTCCGCGCACCTGGCGCCCAAATGTTTCTAACACTAACATAACTTTATTCCAAAAAGAAATATATAAATTTTATAATTACTTTAGATAATCTCTTTTTTTAAAACACATACTAAAGTTATATACATATACTTTTAAAACATAAACATTTGACGGGAGTCGCTCACCCGGCACGACCACATACGTACATGACTTTACGCGGGGCCAGACACCGCGCACCTGTCACATGCCACATGTGCATCCATTGCAAAGTTCGGAAAATATACTCTACACTGATATACCTTTAATATAATTAATAATATATGCTTCTTCAAATTAGTTTATATCATCTCTTGATTTAAAACACATATTAAAGTTATAAACATGTACTTTTAAAATAAAAACATTTTACAGGAGTCGCGCACCCGGCGCGTCCTCATTCGTACCTGACGTTACGTGGGGCCAGACACTGAGCACCCATCGCATATCAAACGCGCATCCTCCTCGAATTTACCAATATGGCGGCTTGAATCTGCACACACACCAAGGTAGGTGCAAGATCAGTACGCGATTTTACTTTTTTGCAACAAAAAAAATAATATATATATTTTAGAAAAGAAAGACATTATATTATTTTTACAACAAATAAAAACTAATGTAAAAATATTTTTAACATATACAAAACATCATTTAAAAAACCTTTGAAATTCACTGAAAAAAACAAAAGTTTCAGAGACGTTATAGTTAGAAATTTGCATTTTAAAAACCTTTGAAATTCACTGAAAAAGCCTAAGGTTTCAGAGACGTTATAGTTAGAAATCTGCATTTTAAAAACCTTTGAAATTCACTAAAAAAACATAGGTTTCAGGCAAAGTTAGAAATTAGCAATTACAAAACCTTAGAAATTCACTGAAAAAAACACAGGTTTCAGGGACGTTATAGTTATTTGGACCTTTCACTCGTACAAAACCAGAGAAATTTCGCCATTATAGTTAGTTCAGCTAACTATAACTCGTGCCCCCGCAATGCACTGATGATGACGTCACATAGTACATCATTCATGATATGGTCAGTGAAATCACTGGTGACATCTCTGATGACATCTCAAATGACATCACTGATGACATCACTGATGACATCATCCATGTGATAATCTGATGCACCCATAAATAACCTTTGATACACCCACTCTAAAAAACAGACTACCATTTTCAAAACCATAGACAGACCAACACCAGTTACTACATACTCACTCACTGATTCCTAGGTCTACACACACATCCACTCATTCACCCATACAGTCACTCATACATGCAGTCACTCATCAATACAACACTATCATATGCACTCATACACTTATACAGACACTCACACACCACCACTCATCCAGAGTTACTCACACACCTAGTCAGTCATGCAAAGAATCAATCACACTTCCATTTAATCACCTATACAGTTATACACACACCACCTCACTAACTCATACAGATACTAATGCATAGTTACTCTCTTATACAATCACTGATACAAGAACACACTCATCCATACAGCCACTCTGACAATCACTGACTCTTGCGCATAGTCATTTACATACTCAAACTCTCACATACACTGCCTTTTAGATATGTAGTTACTTGGACATGTACCACTGAGACATCCATTCACTCTCCAACACACCCATACACACACTCACCCACCCATACAGCTGTTTCCACATACACTCTTGAATCCATACACCCAGTGAATGAACCACTCACACATCTATGCACAGAGTCACACACCACCCACCCACACACACACACATACACACACACTCAGACACCCATACAAATAACTCATATAGACACTCATGTAGCTACTCACCAACCCATGCAGCAGCTCACACAACAACAGACAAACTGATACAGACATTCCACAGTTTAGTCACTAACCCATGCATCCTGTAAGACACATTAAATCACTCACTTATACAGTCAGTCACGCACCTACTAAATCTTCCATCCAGACACTTAAACACCCACTCATTCTTCAATACACCTTGGCATATATATAAAACATATTTCAACTTTATAGAAACACACAGTCACTGGATGATGTCATTGGTGATGTCATCAGTGATGTCATTTGAGATATCATCAATAATGTCACTGACCATGTCATGAATGATGTAATATGTGACATCATCAGCAGTGCATTGCGGGGGCGTGAGTTATAGTTAGCTGAACAAACTATAACGGCGGAATTTCTCTGGTTTGTACGAGTGAAATGTACAACTAACTATAACGTACCTGAAACCTGTGTTTTTTTTCAGTGAATTTATATATACACACACAGCTACACATATATATATATTATCTACTGGCGGTTGCCAGTAGATAGTTATAGTTAGGACCTATTTTCCATAGGAAATCCGCAACATTCTATTTCGAATAACGTTGGCGCCGGTTGACGAATCCTCGCGAAATTTTCCAAACTTTTGGCCAGCTCCGCTCCGCTCCTACCCTGAAAGTTTTGCGGTGATCCGTCAAGTGGGGGCCGAGAAAAAAGGGGGGTCCCAAAATGCGTTTTCCCCATGCAATTTCCCATAGGATCTGTTGTTGCAGCTGCAGCCCGAACCGCTGAACGGAATGACACCAAATTTGGCAAAGAGGTAGTTCTCAGTTCGGACTCGTGCCTTTTGCATATATGGTGAGAATCTGTTCAGTAGTTCCTGAGAAAATTAGGGTAAAAAAGTTAGTGATATCTATGGCCGCGGAGGATCCGTGGACCGTACCCGCACCGTAAGCGCACCCTCCCCGAACCGAGCGCGCACCCTCCCGATCGCGTGCTGAATGCTAATTGGCTGTCGAGTGTCTCTCTACATTCAAAACCAGGAACTGTTGGCGGCCTTTTTCTGCCTCGGTAGAAGCGAGGCTGATTAAGTAAGGGGAATAAGTGTGTAAAACATATAAAGGGGGCAGAGTGGAAATACTCTGACCCTCTAGAGGTGCTTAGGACCCCGTTTTTTTTTTTTAAAACCGGCGAAATGCACGCACGGTGCACGCATCCTATCGCGTTTGGTGCACGGATCCTCTCGAGTTAGGTGCGCGGATCCAAAAACATGGAAAAAAATATATAAAATAAAGTTTTGCACATATAGTTAAAAAAATATTTTGAAAAATATAAAAAAATATGTTTGAAAAACCCATTAAGTTAAAATAATATTTTTTAATTTTTAAAAGTATTAATTGAAAAAATAAGTTTAAAAATGGTGATAAAAATGTATTTAAAAAAAATGTAATTAATGAAATGACACACTGAATTTGAAAAATATAGAAATCCAATCAAAATCATTAAACATGATATCTTCATAGATAAGTTATAGATAGGAATTAGCATTTAAAAAACCTTTGAAATTCACTTAAAAAAACCATAGGTTTCAGGCCTGATATAGTTAGGAATTAGCATTTAAAAAACCTTTGAAATTCACTGAAAAAAACCATAGGTTTCATGCACATTATAGTTAGGAATTGGCATTTAAAAAACCTTTGAAATTCACTGAAAAAACCAAAGGTTTCAGGGGCGTTATAGTTAGGAATTGGCATTTAAAACACCTTAGAAATTCACAGGGGTGTTATAGTTAGCTGGACATTTCCCTCGTACAAAACCCTAGAAATTCCCCTGTTATAGTTAGTTCAGCTAACTATAACTCGCGCCCCCGCAATGCACTGCTGATGACATCACATATTACATCACTCATGACATGGTCAGTGACATCACTCAGGACATCACTGATGACATCTCAAATGACATCACTGATGACATCACTGATGACCTCATCCATGTGATAAATTAGTGCATCTTCTCACACCCTAATATAACCTTTGATACACCGACTAAAAATTTCAGACGGCCATTTTGACAACCATAGATACTCCAATACCAATAACTACTCACCCACTCATTGACTCTTAGGTCTACATACATCTCCACTCACTCACCTTTACAGTCACTCATACTTACAGTCACTCTGTGCATTTATACACCTATATAGACACTCACACTCACCAATCATCCATTGAGGTACTGACACATCTAGTCAGTCATGCAAATAATTAATCACAGTAAAATTTACTCACCTATACAGTTAAAAACACTTAAGTTCACTTAATCATAAAAATACTAACAAATTCTGTGTCTTCCTGCAGAAAAACAAACAGCACCCCTGAAACCTATGGTTTTTTCAGTGAATATATATATGTATATATATACACACATATATACATATATTTAAACTTACTTCAGTAATGCATGCGGAGTAAAATCATTTGCGTGCTAATCAAATGTGAGGTAGCAAATGCGTTTTAAAGGCATGCAATATTTTTACTAGCATTGTACCGTCATACAACCATTGCACAGGAACCTTAGAGCACGAGCTGCGCAATACTGGGGCATGCTGTATCGAGTGCTGGAACCATGACAGCATAACAATGATAATACTGAATAAAAAAGCTAGTTTGTAAAGTATTTTTTTTAGGTTGAATTAATATTAGTAAATAATGCGATGAAAGAATTGGAAGCATGGATTTAATGTGCATATATGTAATTTTATGTCAACAATATCTTTATGTAATTTTACAATGGAATATATTAAACTAGAATACTTTGCTCTCATTAGAAAATGGCAGTGCTAGAGTTGCCGTGTGAGGAGCTCTCTCGAGTGACTCCCAGCCAGACGGGTTGATGGCTTAACAGAGTTCATTGATTGTACCCTCCATTAACTCTGGCGGGTGTCCTGTACCCTCTACGGCACCTACTGGACCTGCCGGAGAGCCTGAGTAGGAGACCTCCAGTATTCCTACCCGCAGCCCGGTCCGGTAGAGTGAATGGGTAGGAATACGGGAGGTTCCACACATCGTAACTGACACTATACTATAGTGCTTACCTCTACCGGAACTCGATACCGCTAACCATTGGTATAGATCAACTGGTACCACACATTTTTTAGGGTGCTGTACGCGTGGTCAGTATTTATACTTCATTGAGGTCTTGACCACCACCAAAAAAGTGTAGGTAGTTTGAAGTCTGGTCCTAAGGAATTGCCATCAATAGATAACAGGCAAGAAACATGTTGACCTTCTTTCATTAGCACATACCCCCACAATCCTTAGAGTGAGAATGTGCGTTTTGTTCTGGTTTTAATCAGGGTAGAGACCACAACTCATTAAAATTGTTCTGAATGGATCACTAATCCCTGTTTTATTTTTCACATCCCCACACATCACCGTCCGTCACCTACACAAGCTACATTTCCACTCGGGCCCTCACACGCATTACATCTAACAGCATTGGGAATAAAGATCTCTGTCAAGAAGGTCCCACCACGGGCACCTGATCGGGTATTGCACCGCCGACCCGATAAGGAGCAAGACCCTATGATAAAGCAAGACACCCGCTTGTTGGGTGTGTGAGGGTCTCTTTTCCAAAAGGAGGAATCTTTTCTCCTGCCCACCCTTAACATCCATACCCTGTTACCTCTTGTGTTTTTACCATTACCTGCATCACACTACAGGAACTGCATACCACTTCTAGCTTCACTACAAAGAAGGGTTGTCATCTCTTTCTAAGCAGTGTACTAGAATAGGCAATATTCCAGATTTGATTAAGTAATCAATTGGAGAATTTCGATCACTGGACAACAGTTTTCTGGCAGTCTGTACTGCACTTAATTGGACACCTTGGTTATCACTTGAAGCATTCTGCACTATTGCTCAAGAGATGTGTTTTGCATTTGGTAATCTGCGTCAGTATCAGAACCTTCACCAACATCTTCATGTGGCACATTTCTCCTCTTCAGAAGGTGCTCATCTCTCTTATTCTTTCTAAGCTGTACGACTACTTCATTCCATTGCCTTCTCGTACTTTCCAAGTCACGTCCTTTGTTCTTGAAATTCTTGAAGAGCTGGTTGTCTAGTTTCTCGCTGTCGGCCATGGTGAGTTAGGAACTCTGGGTAAATCTGCACTGTCCGTCGGGTGGAAGAGATGGGGGCAACGGGACTCACAGCTGGTTCTCTGTGCGGTGTGCATGGCAGACGTAACGTTTGGTTTTCTCGCTGGTTGCTTGGGTGGAATGCAGGCACACTTTTGTTCTGAGGAAACTCTCAAAGAATATGGATATTCTCCATTTACATCTTTATAAAGTCGAATTATCTCCTGCGGCTCTGCAGGCAGCAATGAAGGTAGTCAAATTGGTTTCAAAGCAGCACAAATCTCAATTTGTCACTCTCTCATCTAGGGTCGAAAACCTGTAAAATAGATCCTGTAGGAATAATCGAAGAGTCCTTGGGACGCCAATCCAGGTCTGCCCTGGACCAAAAACAAGCATCCTGGGACCGGTCTCATCAGTCAAGATAGCTTGAATCCAGTGGCACAGTGAGCCTGGGACCCACGTCTGGACATACCCGGCACATTTAGGGTGAGAAATCAAAAAACACACAAGGGATGGAAGGAATGCAGAACAAATCAAAACATTCACCCCCTGTCAAGAGATCTGGGTTGAATCCATCATTCTTTTGCTCACCATGCCACTCCAGTTTAGACCTGGCCATATGCAAATCAGTCTTTACCCATGCATCATGGGAACAGTCCAGCCCGAACTGACCTTTGATATGCAGCTTTTATTTGATGATGAATAAATCCATTTTATGAATAAGGAACTATGGGAATATCTGGAGTTTAACGTTGGTTCTGCCTCTCCATTGGTGGTATGGGATACGCGTAAAGCTTGTTTCGGAGAGTTTACAATAAAATATACATCATATCAAAGTAAGGAGCAATGCAAGACAGAAGATCATATAAGGTGTTCCTTTGACCGTAAGGAATATCACTTGTCACAGAGTGTAACTAACCATGACAGGGAAGTGGAAGTGTTCTTATCAATCTAAGATCAACTCACAATTGCTCAGACCTTTCTTAGGGAAAGACTTTGGGGCAGGTCAGTCAAAAAAATTAAAGCTAAACGATTAACTACTTTTGAAAATAACGAAAAGGTGGGGCGAGTACTTTCCTTAAGGATAGTTCTAGCACAAATATTTTTCAGAAAATTCTTAATGATAAGGGAGAAACGGTTAATGCCCTAGCGCTTATATGAGAAGAATTCCATAGATTTTGTCAGAGGGTGTATCTGAAGGATGGGGTTGCCGCCAAAGATGCTATTGATCAATTTGTCAGTAGGTACCAGCATCATGAGCTTATTGGAATACGGAGGTCTGGGTTGTTGAATCCAGTTACACTTTGTGAAGTTGAGACTGCAGTCAGGTAACTTACCAGGGGAAATTCGGCCAGTCCAGATCAAATTCCCCTTGTGGTTTTTGGAGTTCTTTTGCATATCCCCGCACATCTCCTATGTGACCAGTTTAACACTTCTGAATCTCTTGGACAGGTGCCTGAATCTTGGTCAGAAACAAACATTGTTATTTTTCTGAAGAAAGAAAAAGACTCTATGTTGTGTGGGTCATATAGATCGATTTTGTTGATTAATGTTGATTCTGAAATCTATAACCCAGATTGTGACCATGAGATTATCTTGGGTGATTTTGGGTCCAGTTGATGAGAACCAGCATGGTTTTATACAGGGTAGAGACACTACAGCCCACATTAATACAGCTATTAATGCTCTGGAAGCTGGGTCAGTCAAAGGGGGAACGGTGGGAATGATAATGCTTAATACAGAAATGCATTCACCTGGGTCTTCTGGGCATTTCTCTAGGAAGGTATGAGAGCTTCTGGTCTCGGCACCCAGTTCCTCAACCAGGTTTACCACTGTAAAAAGGTCTGAGGGACAGGGTCTTCTTTTCAGGTATTCTTTCAGACCCTATTATGATCTAGGGGTACTCAGCAAGGGTGTCCTTGCCACCCCAGCTGTTTGCGCTATCGAGCCTTATATTCAAGTTTTGAGCATGGCTGAGGAGATTCGCCTGCTGCAAAAATAGCGGTTGGAACTTAAGGTCTTAGCCTATGTGGACGATGTGGTCATTGTGACATCTTCTCTGGCTATAGCTTTAACTGCAATAGACACAATTGCAAATAAATTTGCCACTGTGTCGGGAGATAAGCTTAATATTGACAAGCTCAGGTTCTGACCAATGTCTTTGGCTTGAGCCAAGACAGGCACTGGATATGGGATTCAATTAAGGGAAAGCTTAACCAGACTTATGAAGCTAATGTGGTTTGGGATCCCAAGCTACTAGTATTAGGGCATTCCTCTGCCAATCCATTACAACTGATGGGAATATATTTATTTACAATGTCTTAGGCAATATTAGAGCTGGCCTAACAGTGGCTTCTCAAGGAGGCCCCAAATCCTACGCTCTGGTGGCATGAATTTCTGAATATTGTCTTTCCTGGAATCTCCCTAATAGACAATGCCACACAGAGAACAAGGTTAAGGAGAATCTAGGAACCAATGAGGTGTATGCTTAGCTGTTTTCGGGCGGATCGTGGCTGGTCATGACCCATTCTCTTCATCAAAGCTCTTTTGTTTTTTCTGCAAATGTTTGCTATTCAGACACACCCTGTATTTTTATATTGACCCTTGTAGTATTTTGTTTCATGGTTTCCTTATTTCTCTGTTGCTGGTATGTGCTTTTTTTTGCAATGCGATATTATTTGACTCAGTTTGTGTACTCCCTGTGGAATTAAAACTTACTGAAAAAAGAAGATATACATTAAACCATCACTACAAATGAGGAATCTTTTTGTTTTAATGCAAACATTTAAAATACATTGATTTTACCATTCTGGCAGGCGGGAAGAAACAAAAGGGACACGAACTTGGTGTCCATCATGATGCATTCACTGAAATCAAAGTCCTCTATATTCTTTCCTATACTATAAAATGACAAGCAATCAGAATGGTTACTCTGCGACCCATCATGTTTACCTTAATGCAGAATCCAAGTGTGACTGGTTGCAAGGTTAGCCAATCAGGTTTACTGAAACTTCTGTGTATTGGGCTCAATATGAAAAGCTCTTGTGTTAAAGCTTTGTGGTCAAGAAAGGCTGTGGCATATACTGAAGTGGTCTTATGGTGAGCCATGATCTCTAGTGCCAATATTTGTCCCCTAGCAGCACTGCGCATTCATTTGTGAAAGACCTTCTCCAAACATAGAGTCTGATTCAATTATTGGCTGCAGTAGTAATTAGCATTGCCATGGACTTTACATCCGCCATGGTGAGGGTATACCCCCATAAACAGAAATGTCCGCTTCCCCTGAGCACATCTTTTGCATCTCCAGGACCTGTTGTCACAGCAGATGGAGCCAGCCATCAAATGTACCATCTTTTTTTTTTAAAAAGAGAATCTCAAAGTAGGATTTTTTTTTTTAAACAATAACAATAGCAAAAAACACCACCCCATGGGAGCATTCTACCATGGCGTGCGGGGTAATTTAAATGTTTTCATTGCACTTTACCGCTACATATTTCATGGCAGGGATGAGCACTGAATACTGGACATGTGTTAGCCCACTCTAAATACGAAGGGCAAATCTATGTCCAAATCTCTTATGGCTCTTACTCTATGTGTGAATGTGGGGGAGACGGAAAGTCTCCGGCATCTGCACACTGAAGGTCTGGCTGACCCTAATGAGGTGAGAGACCTTCAGGTTGGCGGAAATGGTATTCCGTCACCATTGTGACAGAGTACTCTTTCCACCAGCATATAAATCAGGACTATAATTACTGAAGTAGAATGGATTTATTGAAAGGCCCATGTAAGCAACCATTCTCTCTGCATGTGAGGAACACTGCAATTTGTTTTCCACACATTCAAGGCCACCACTTAGCACATAATTTGCACCAGGGGATTTTCAGGGGTTTAAGGCAAAACAGCGCATCAGCAGCATATTTTTTTTTATGCACTAATTTACAAAATACATGATGAAATACATTCTAGTGACTTTAGGCCAGAGGTAAAAAAAATCAACAAAATAATTTTATGGTTGCAAACCCAGGGATTCGGAAAATCTCAGGCTTTGCTACTGAAAAATTGTGTTTTGCAAGATATTAAGTCCATTTTGCAATTCTATAAAGCCTTTCAAAATTGCAAGATGTGTTTATGGACATGAAATTGGTTTCCCCTGCTATTTTCAAATCGAATTGAGTCGTATCAATGGTTTGTGATGGCAATTGAGGTCACAAACCATTGAAATGCTACCAACTCCTCAAAGGAGGTGGTAAGAAATTGACAAAGGTAAGCTGTTCCCATTGGATAGCTCCCCCTTCTGGAATCATATAGGAAGCAAACAGCATTTCCGCTGGAACACTGCTTGCTCCCCGCCAGACAGCTTGATCTGGTACTTTTGGTTTTAAAGCAGCCCTGGATCCTTTAAGGGACATAGACTGCTTTAAAAGAAACATTTTTGAAATCTAGGGATTGTTGTCTAGTGTTACTTTCTGGACACTATTGCTGTGTTTGTAGCCAATCACAATTGGTCTAAAAATAGCAGCCTTCCTAATTAATACTCATTAGACAGGTCATTTTTCGACCCCCTGCAACTGGAAATTTTACAGCATGACTTACTAGTACCCAGATTAAATTGTAATATTAAAGACATATTGCAACTAGCCAGTAAGCAATTTGCGACAACTTTTTGTGACCAGTCTATTCCTGGCCGTAAGCAATTGACCTTGGTACACAGCTTACAAACTGCATGAAAATTATGTGACTCTGAAGAAATCATGTAACTTCCTTGTGAGTCTTCCCAATAGTCAGTCAGTCAGTCAAAATAATCTTTATTCAGTTAATAAAAACCATAAAAGATACAGATATAAATTGAATAAAAAGATTCAAGACAATGACATACAAGTAATAAACAACCTCAGGAGAAATTAATCTTGGCACAATAAAAAACTGGTGAGGATTACAAATTCCCAAATATAAAAATAAAGCGGATAAAATCCAGGGCACAATAACCAAAATAAACATCATCAGCAATTGAAAAACAAGTAAACAATATGCTCTGAATAAAAATCATCCCCTTCTTTTTCTAAGTCTAACAGCGGCCATTATAAATCTAGCAACATTAAAACAGACACATTCATTGGATAACATTTGTAAAAAGAATTAAGCAGGACTAGCCTAAGTGAACTGTCTCCCTTTCAATAAAGTTAAAATAAATTGTCTTTGAGGGAACAATAAAGGTCACAAAACAGCACAAAGTGGAAAGTGCCCTGATCTGAAACATTGTCACAAAACATGGATTTAGGTTATTTACTTTATTCCACCCAATAGGATCTGCTAAGAACCAGTGCAACTGGTTAAGCCTAAAACAGGTCTACATAAATCAATGCTGAGGGTTAGTGACAGAAGTAAGGTATAGTTCTGCATGTTCAAAAGTTGAAATCATAACATGGGTGTGAACAGAAGGTTTTTCCAATTCTGCACACTCCCTTGTAGCCTGCACTCTAGCACAAAAATGTTTTTTGCCCAATATGTGAAATGTAATGTTATTGTAAATATACAAAATATAATGTAGTTGTGTAAATCTCAATTGATGTACACGATCATGTATCATCGCCCAACATGTTCCATGAACATTCAGTGCTCTTTAGCTCCAGATTTAAATTTGTATTGTATAAATATCAAATATGAAACTATTACCTTTTTTATGAATTTGTCCCAAAGTGTATCCAGCACTCTCAAAACGGCCTCTTGCTACGAATGTAAAGAGAAATAATAAATCAAAGTTGACTCTTTGCAGAGATTTGATCTTAAAGATCCTATCCCTCATAATTTTTGTGAACCCATAAAAAAGCTAATTGATCAGCCATGGAGAAACCCAGCTGAAGAATTGCTTAATAACCTTTTAATCTTGGATGTCAGGAGCGCATCTCAAGCTAAGCCCCACCAAGACATTGTTTGTTATAAATTGTATTACTAGCAGTTAAGGAATTGTTACACTAAATTAAATTGGATAGCTTCCCACTCCAAATTGTCACAGCTGCAAATCCCTGGGCTTCTACAATCAGTGATACTAATCTCCCCTTCAGGATGATTCACATCACACAGAAATCTCACTGGCTGCACTGCATCGCCGCACGGCATAATCAAGCCCTATATATCCACTTAAGAGTGTCCTCAATGCATCGTCCATGCAGCGGCCTACCTCCATATGGTTTTCTGAATCTTCAACAGAACAGTGCAGATATCGGTGAACTCCTGGCTCACTTTACCTGCCCACATCACTTTCATGACCTGCTGCATGATCAGCTAAGCAGTCACCACTGGCATAGCACATTGACTGGCAGCAAACATCACGGCATCTGCGGGGAATCTCCAAGATACAAGCAGCAGACCTGCAGACTGGGACCAAAGAGGATGGGAAGGAAAGCAACATATGCCAGGCCGCAAGGCTGTGTATTTCCATCTCAGTCAAAACCCGCCAGGCAACATCCATCATCCACTTCAGAAAGAGCTCAAAACCATCCTTATTTGATCGCAGTGCACCAATGGGCGATGTGGAAGAATACATCCTCACTGACCTCCTTTCTGCACCCTTTCTTCCTACCTCCGGCTCAATTTCTCTCTTGCAATGCTTTATCCCACCTCCTTTTTTGCCATCTCCCCAGTAACATTGCACCCTTCACTCCCTCCACCCTTTCAGGAATCCCTCCCCCACAGGGCCGGCTTTAGGGCGGTGCGCCCGGTGCAACCGCACCGGGCGCTGACTTTAGGTGGGGGCGTCATGTTTGCAAGTTAATAATAGTTTTAAAGGCACCTTCTGCCAGTTCTGGCCTCCAGCAGTCTTTAGCCGTCAATAAAAATGTCAAGATAACGCCGTGATTAATTTTCTTTCTACAGAAAGATCGGAGGTTTGTCTAGTGGAAGCTTTGAGGGTAGCGCAGATGGTTAATATGCCTACTGCAAAGATCCTGTAACAGCAGATCACAAAATAACCTGTATCAGCAGATCACAAAGTGCATATAATTTAAATAGATCAGTAGGTCATTGCTTTTGTCTGAGAGATCCTTTTATTACTTGCAGGTAATAAGTTAACATCCTAGCATAGAACAGTGAGCTATTAAACTATACTGTCTACCAGTGTGGATGACATGTGACTCCTACACCTTATAGTCCTCTGTCTTATGTAACGTTACCTATACACTGATTTGCACACCTATGATTGATTGTCTCTGTGTTTTGTGCGTGTGATGTAAAGTGGTCTGACACCCTACACTGGTATAAGTGGCGCTATACAACTAATTTAATGCATCTGAGCGATGGAGTGGTTATGGAGACTTGAGTGACACTGTTAAAGGGTGGTAGGGAATGCATGGCAGAGGTGGTCACTGGGGGGGGGGGGGGCGCCAACAACCATTGTCGCACTGGGCGCTACGAGCGCTAAAGCCGGTCTTTTACTCAATTTGAAATCACTTCTGCTTATGAGGAGTTTACTAGAAAAAACCTGAAGTTTCCCGCTTTTCACTCATACTGGAATAACGCACCTATCTTGAGAGTCAAGAAAGTGAAGCAGATGTCTTGTGCACAGCTCTCTGGGCCATGCTACAGTCGTGCTACTTCTTCACCCAGCGGATTTTCTCTTCAGAGCAGTAAGCTTGGACTATTGTGGTGACTTGGAATCCGCCGAAAACTCCCACCTCACCCCCTCCAGTCATTGCTTCCTGGCTGCTGCACGTCACGAATAGCAACGCAAGGATGGGCCCGAGGTGTAAAGCACTTTACATTTCATGGGGATTTAAAATGAATAAACATAGACACAGACAGACAATAAATAGAACTCCAGTTCTGGAGGGCACCGTCTTTTTACGTGCAGGCTGCCCAACTTCCTCTTTCCAGAGAATGACATTGTGTCATCGAATACCGGGTCAGCTCAAAACAACCAGCAGCAACTGGTCACTTGCCAGACAACGTGTATAGCTTATCAAGTGTGCCAGACTGTGGGGGCAGCTGCTCCGGAAGAAGGTTTGAGAGTAGTTTTTAAAGGCGTTCTGGGGAATTGAGAGAGAAGGAAAGCGCCTCTAAAACTGATAGGTATTGGGCACATATTTATGCATGTAGGGTAGGCAGGTGTCTGATCTGTGCATGAACAATAAAATGTAGTCTAAGAAGCTGGCTCTAATTAAAGCAAGTGACAGAGATAGCTATAGCACCACAGCCATGTGTAGCTCTTTTGTTCCTGATCGCTGATTTTATTTAGTGTCTCATTCTGATTGCTGTGGGGAATAGGAAAATGTGCCTGATTTTGGATTCTAAGGGGCAGATTCGTCACAACTTTGTAACCTCACAGAGTGATACAAAAAGGCGCAAGTCTTGATAAGGTGTTTAGGGGCATATCAATAACAACCGGCAATAATTATCGCTAAGCGCACTTAGCGCTAGGATAATTATCGCCGACTAGCGTGGATTTTTATCGCTGAGATAGCGTGCTATTAGCAATGCTTATCTCAAAAGCGATAAAAATCCTAGCGCTAACTGCCTAACGTGAGATTATCGCTGGAAACCCAGCGATAATCTCACAAAATGTGGCGTTAGCTTGTTGATAGGGCCTCACAAACTTAGCCATGATATCCACCCTCCATAGGATATCATGGCTAAGTCAGTCCTGAAGCAGGCGTAAGGAAAGTAGCGATAACAGGGGTCATCACTACTTTTCTTGCCGCTATGCTTCATAGTGTGGGGCTTGCTGATATGAGACATTTCTCCTGTCATGTTAGGTCAGGAACGCCCACTTTGCATCTCATTAGAGATGCAATGCTGGGCATTAAGATTTTGTGCGCTAAAGCAAGGTTTCACGCGTTAGCGTGACCTTGCTAATTAGGCGATAAAATTATCGCCGCTTTTCGGCCGAAAGGGGCCGCAAGAGCGGCAATAATTTTCTATCGCCTCGTTGCTGATATGCTGTTCCTTTACAGTACTAAACTATTTTTGGAGGAGAAAAGATGGCCTTTTTAGTAGAGAAAATAGTGTTTTCTGTTGCTTTGTGCTGCTTTGCATAAAGGGGGCGCTCCATTGTTGGTTCGTAGGCACTCCATGGCAACTACCCAAAGTTTTAATACAAAGACCCTAAAATAGTTAGACAGGCTCAAAGTAGGAGAAATGTTTTCAATTCTCCTTATATTTCACAAATGGCACACATTTAGTGTGTGAAATGCTTTTACATATGTCGTGGCATATGAGTTTGTACTAGAAGGCTATCTTTCCAGATAAGATTTCTATAATAAATGTTGCATGGTGAGGATGTGTATGTGATATATATATATGCATGGTAAATTAAACGCACACAAACACAAAGCCTTCATTTAAAACTCATCTGACTACTTCTTTGTGCTTGTATTTACTTTAGTTTTTTGGTCCAAAATTATAAAATATGGGTAAATATCTTTTTGAAAAGAGGAATGATTTGTTGACAAACCCTACATAACATGTATTAGTTTCCAGCAAAATCTCTGTTATTTTAAAACACGTAGGGCCTGATTCACAAAGATAAACTCACACTTGTGTAAGTTTAATCGTTTTTTGGTATTCACAAACTGCAAGTTTAATTTTACTAATAGCAATTTTACGACTGAGGAGACCCTGGGCTCGTGGCAGAGATTACGCGCATGAAAAGATAGGACAGGCCTGTCTTTTTATGTGCGAAGTCGCCACAGTCGTACAATTACTATTCGAAAAATCAAAATCATTGTTTCCGAATACCCCAAAAATACTAATTTAAACAAAGATGTAAGTTTACCTTTGTGAATTAGGCCCCTAGTCTATAAGAACCATTGGGTGGTGTTCTGATGATAGTCTCTAAAGAAAAAACATGCAGGCTTAGTGCCTCATTTATGAGGAATATGCTTAGGGCAGTGCCGCAAGTCTTCTTGCTGCACTGCCCTAAGCCAATGTGAAAGGGTAGGATTGCACCTTATTTATGAAATACGGTGCATTCCTGTCCTTTCCCCCTGCACTGGTGCAGAGTAGGTACCCTTGAACCATGGTAGGACCTTCCTGCACAATATTAATTCAGAAAGGCGTTTCCCTCTATCTATGTGTGCTGCAAAATGCAGCACATATGGAAAGAGGAAATAACGAGAAGAAATAAATATATTTGTCATCTTTATGCCTGCTCTGGGGAGGTGTAAGGTTTTGGTGCTGCCCCAGTTTTCTGTTATTAAGTAAATCTGGGGCAGCATCAAAATACATAGGTACTGCATGGGAATCCCCATTGCAACACCATCGAACGCCTCCTTGACACAGATTAAGGCAAGGCAGCAACTTGTGCTGCTTTGTCATACTCCATATCTATGAAGCCATGCAAAGCTACGCAGAGTGGCTTTTCATCGCCTCATAGATATGATTAAGGGGTTTGCGCCATGGAGCGTAAAAAAAATAAATGATGCTCTGGCTGCACAGGCCCCTCATAAATAAGCCCCTTAGTCTGACTGTGCACTGCCAAGTGTTTTAGACTTGTTTTATGTTAATGTTTGTTTTCTCCACAGCAATCAAGAGTATTGTGTATCTCGCATGTGCATATAGATTACTTAAAGAATAATGTGTGACTGTATCCACATCGTTCTAGACTGTGCCTTCAAATCTACACTGGGTATCATAAAAGTTATGCAATAAAAGCCCTACCTGCTTTGAAAGTCTATAAAACCCACCACTATTTGTCTTTCAGATGGAAATGGCCATAAGTGGTGGATACTGACCCAGCCTTACTTCCTTAAAGTGACCGTGAATTTCTTTGGGACTCATTCTACCCGCAGTTTTTAAGAGTCAACGTTGTGGCAGATGTAGTGACATTTAGATGCTTTAGCCTGGCTGATAACTTATTTCATTCGAGACCTACCTCCCTTTTAGTGGCTTTGGCTCAAAGGGGGATTGAAGGCTCAATTCACAAAGGTAAACTTAGACCTGAAGTTTAACTTTATATCTGAAATCTAACTTTAGTCTTGAAGTCTAAGGGCTCGATTCACAAAGGTAAAACTCAGAGCTGAAGTCTACATTTAGACTTGAAGTCCAACTTTAGATCTGAATTCTAACAGCCCGATTCACAATGGTAAACTTAGGCCTGAAGTCTAAAGGTCTAAACTTAGACTAAGTTTACCTTTGTGAATCAAGCCCATAGTGTTTATACAACAACTCTTTGATTATTTGATACAGTTCTAAACTGGATGTGTAAAAGTCAATATTGTTTAACTCCTGAAGCAATTGTGTAACCTGTCCCCACAATTGTTTTAAAAATGTTCTTCAGTTTGCTAATTGTTTCCAGCTCTACAAAGATTCTTTGGTCCTCTCAGACTTCATCTTCCTTGTCCTCCTTGCCTTCCTCCATTCTATTTTGTTTATATGTATATCTTCCTTTTTCATATTATGACATGAATGCTTTCTGTATAGATTTCGTCTTTTTTGTATTTGTATTTTCTTTTTATACTTATGAAGGCAAGTTTCACTCATATGGGCTATCCTTTTCATCTACACTTTTAGAAAGTTTAAAGACTTACTCTTGTTTACTTTTAATTACTTATTGTTCATATTTTCCAGTACTTTTTATGTTTTGTCCAGTTCTATTTGGGATACTTTTCCAAACAATGAACAACACAAATATGTTCTCATCTTTAAATTATCCAAATCAACTTAGTTGCACACCTAAAAAAATGCATTTATTTTGCCTCATTATATTCTTTTCCATGCCACCTATAGAACACACCCGAATGTGTAGCAGCAAAAATGAAAAGAGAAATAATTAATTAAAACAATTTGAAATTTCCAAACCCTAAGGGCCTTATTAGGACTGCCGCACTAGCTGTGGCAGTCCAGCCACCACCCTTCATCCGCCCTATTATGAGTGTGGCGGTGGGATCGCCACAAGACAGCCAACTCCTCCGGGATCAAGGATCCCGCTGTGGCAGCGGTCTTCAAAGGGCCTGAAAATGCTGGCGGTACCGATTCCGGCACCGTCGAGCATATTACGACATGCATTTGCACCACTCCGCCATGAAAAGGGTGGCAGAAATGCAGGTGAGAGGGCCCTAACAGGGTCCCCGGCCAAATCTGGCCATGGGCGTATGCGCCCAGGGGGTACATTTTGTGCCCCCCTGGGATTGCACCTTTCAGCACTTGCATGCTGTGGCATGTTTGATATGGTGCATTCCACACCGTGCAGGAACATGCTGCAAGCACTCTCACAGCGCCTGTATGCTTGTTAAGCTCTCCTATGTAGTTTAATAGCTGCCATCAAGTCATTCATGATGTCTTGTTTTCAGTGGTGGCTGCCGCCAATTAAAATTGGTAGGGTAGCAGAGGCAGGGGGCCAAAAAAGAATAAAAACACTTAACTGCTGCTCCACCTCGCTCTAGCACGAGAGCAGCACCAGGATTGGTCTGAGCGGCCTCGTTTGCTGCTCAGATGGCGCCTGTGGGGTTTCTCAAACTCAGCTGTACAACGCAGCTGGGTTCGAGAAACATAAGTCTGCATGTGTGTTTGGCCTCAGACGGCCAGCCAAACACTTATAAGTGCAGAGTTCTCTTCCCTGCCCTGCCCGCCCCTCCTGTCGAACGCAAGTAACTCCAACAGAGATCATTAAAACGATAATAACAACATGTTATTATCGTTTTATTTATCCTGTGGTGTCCGTGGGAACCACTGCCTGCTCTTAAAAAATGGTGGCGCCCATATTCACAAAGAGGAAGGGCAAGCTTGGGGACACCTTCCAGTTTGAGAAGGGGTTACCTCCTCCTTCACGGAGTCGGTAAAATATGAATGTTTTGCAACTGCAATACGGTCACAAAACATTCATTCATGCCCTTGCCACCTTGCTATTACAAAGGAACACCTTTGAAACACCCCTTCCTAATGTCGACTCATAAATCCTATTTTGTGTGTCAGTAATAGGTTAACAACTCACAAAATAGGGTTAGCACATTGCATTGCAAAAGTCTCGTTTGCGGTCGCAAACTGCCCAGTTCACGGTTTGCGAATGGTAAAACATTTTGTACATGGGGCCCAAGTAACTTTCCCAGAATCACAGTTTGTTGAGCCAATGCCATGACTCAAACATGGTATCCAGCACCAAAGTCTGCAGATCTGGCTGTAACACCACATCCTATCCCTCATCCAGGCTCTTTCTGTGAGAAACACTATGTTCTAGCCCACATCAAGTATCACATTACGGCTGCCTAAGGCCTAATCTCTTTACAGCACTGCTCTTCAAAGTTCCCATTCTGGTATCTTTTAAGATCAGCTCCTTAGAATGAACGTGCAAACAGCATATAAGTGAAGGCAGAGGAGCCCCATCGCACATTTGACAGTACACTGTGAAGTCCACCAGCAGGCATAAGACATCATGTCCCAGCAAGAAAGATCACAACAGGTAACAGGTTACTCAGCTTTTGTCAAGATAAAGGTAAAAATGCTGCATTCCCCTCCAAGGTATATGAAACAGCACTAGTACATGTTCGCAAAATACAGCTCTCTAAAAACTAATACGCAGTATGTTATAAAACATGTACTTCGCGTGGCTCTCTCAAGACACAGCAGAATACGTATCTGCCGATTGCATCATAGATTTTGTTACGGTCATTGCTATTACAACAAAGTCCAACACAAAGACATCAAAAGGGCGAGATAAGGCTGCTGCTGTCCTTGCAGTTGGAAAATGCAATTTTTGGTTTCTTAACTGGAATAGCAGTGCGCTACGGCGGACTTAATGGGAAGAGGTGAAGAGCTTTTAGGTATATAAAACCTTGCCTTGCTTAATGGAAGATGTTCAGGCTTTCAAGCCACCTAAAAAAACATTATCTGAAAGCAAACATTTTTATACCAGGCCACCCTCGTTCTACAGTGCGATGGCTGACATTGCACTGACACTTACTAAAAAAGTGTAAAAAGAAAACAAGAACAACATGGGAGATACATGGAGCGGTAGCAAGGGTCTTCAAACACATGCACTCTGATGGAGTGCAAGACTAAAATTAAAAGAAGGTCACATTCATTTATTGTTATAGGCATGAGAAGTGCCTTAAAAACATTTAAGAAGTTGGGTTTTAAGGCCAATAAGCATTTGGAGAACAAATTGGACTTACTTTCGCTGCCTGTGGGTGTGATGTAAACAAGCAAAGTAGGTAGTCTAGAGCATATGAAGGAGGATGTGGCATGAAGCGAGAACGAGAAACCAGCTGAATTTGTGACAAGCGTAGCTAGGAACTTGTAAAGTCAGTGCTAGGGAAGGGCAGGTGACACCCAGCTCTAGCTGCTGCTTTCACGGCAACTCGCCTTTCCAGCCCGAGTATTGTTTGATGTGTGTGGGTCTGAGAAAAGTCTTTTAAGAGAAGCTTATAGGCCACTTCAGCACGACTCTGGGCAGCCACATGTTACACTAATAAAGCAGCTGTAGGAGGTACGCGACGGTCCTCATGAATACCCCCCTCACAACTACTGAACTCAACATGCAAGCTTGATATGCATGCAGCCATGGGGAGATTAAGTAAAGGGCGGAGGACAAACAAAAGCTCTGCTGGCAAAACCTTAAAATTAATAGTTCCTGAAAAGTGGATGGAAATGAGCACTTGGGCCACGGGACACTGATGAGAAACAGCACATGAAGAGTATTGGGAAATAGTATGCTACAACCAATAGAAATGGAGGAAAAGTAAGTTGCAAACATACAAACAAATGAAAAAAAGGGCAGGATGTTGTTGCAGGGATTCTGCTTATGCGCAGAACTATGCGCAGGAACCCAGGCCCTCAGTGAATTGTGGTGTACCAAAAACTCACCTCAGAACCCAGAACCCCTTATCCGGCCAGCATCAGTGTCCCATTCGTTATCCGAGGTTTCGCTCGGCGGTCCCAATGTATAGACAACCCAGAACAAGCGACTTAGTATATTTCTCAGTTATGGTGGGAATCAGAAACACCTTTTCGTAATTATTCTCATACCAGTCCACAACAGAATAAACAGAGACACGGTATAAGTTTAAAGAGTTTATTTTATAAACCTTGTGTCCTAAGATGCAGCAGTTTGGCTAACATAAGCAGGCAAACAATTAAAATCAAAACCATCAGCATAGTTACAATACCATAGAAAATGAAAGGAGTAATCATACTAAAATGACAGTGGCTCTAAGCCACCTTCCTTTCTCTAACACACTAACAGTATTATTAGACTAACAGAAGGTCTCTAGGCTTGAATGGGGATCCTCATACCGTCAAGATCAGCTCAGAGAGTTCACATCACAGGATCAGCTATGCTCTGCTCCTAGGAACGCTCTTCTTCCGAATGTGATGAAAACATGTAACACTGCAATATTAAAAGCACCCGACTTTCAGGTATTTGCAGCTGGGTGCGTATTATGGCTAAACTAGTGGGCCGATCAACCTGAACTCAACAACAGTCACCGTCTAGCGACCCAGACTGTTTCTTTACACTGTGTACAGACCAAAATCGCTGCTCACTGTTTGGGATGTTAACAACAGACAGTTCTCATGTGAAGCAAAGTCGAGTAAGCATTTCTCAATTTAATAACATGTGACTACACTGTTGTGTGCAAAAGCAGCAAAAGCGGCAAGATGGCTTTCTAACATCTAACGCGGTTGTGCTAACTTAGCAATGTACATATATAGATAACGATCTTCACCACACTCCCCTTGATCAGACCACTAACCAGTGGGGCGCACTTGCAAGAACGCAGAGTTCAAGTTCGATAGGACGGAACCAAGGGCATGAACTATAAGTCCATATAAGGTAAGTGAAAAAGTTCGAAGTAAGAAATAAAAAAGCATTTGAAAACGAGTCAAAAAACCCATATAAAGGATAAAAAAAAACTCATTAATAGATGTAGGACAAACTCGAAAAGCAAAGTCAATCCATCAATGTATAAGCACAATAAGTTGCAACAGCTTCCAAGAGGAAATCATTGGAATGTTCCGCAAAATTATCTGCCATCCAGTTCAGGACGGGGAAGGAACATACATGCTCCTCAACCACCGGAGCCTCCAGCACCAGACGAGGACAACTGGCGTGTTCTTCAAGATAACTTCTTGCTAAGAAGTCAATCGCAGCCGTTCCGATGTCCCAATTCCCAAGGACTCCATGTGCCGCTTCACAGGCCATAATCCCGACGCCAGAACAGTCCAACTCATGAGCCACTAAGGGGCTCATCAGCCGATCATAATCCGGGGCAGGAGACACCGAGTTCGACAGACACAAATCCAGAGCCCATTGGAACGGACAATCTAGGCAATTAAAGACGGGCTGCACAAAAGTAAAGTAGGGAAACCGGAAGGACAATCCATAGGCTATGCTTAGAGTTGCCAGTGGTAAAGTGCCATAGTATTCAAGCATCCGGTTACCAAGATGGAGCAGCCGGGACATGCTGTCGTGTGACGCAAGTTGTGCATCCATAGCGCAGGGCGCAGATCAACAACAGTATTCCAGCTATGAGGGCGAGAAGTAAAGGGAGACCTCCGAAGACGCTGGAAAAAATAGAATGAAAAAAGGCCGGGATCACACCAAAAATAGTTTGAAAAGAGGTCACGAGGCCGGAGCCCACAATTTAAAAAAAATGAGCTATGCCACTTGTTGACGAGGCATTAAAGATAGTCTGAATCAGGGTCCCAAAATGAAGTGGGAGATCAGTATTCAAAAGCGCTTGCACCTCAGTGCGGGTGTTTGCTACGTGAAGGACAAATGTTTCCCGGGACGAAGTCAACGCGACTTCTTTTTGAGACAATAGAGCCCTTGTTCTGCTCATCTTGTTGAACTCTGCTTTCAAGGTTGGAATGGAAGGCCAGATGGATACATCGAGCCGGTCATGCGGGGGTGGGAAAAGGACGTTATTACAGCAAACTACTCTCTGTGATACAGTCACTATGTAGGGAATTCCCACTAACATCCCACAGCAAGCTTCATTATTTAATAGCAAATAACTACCGTTAGCAAGCAGCGTAAAAGACGGCGTTATAACTGGCACAGGAATCCCTTTCAGGACGCAAGCTAAATTAGGGGCGTGCACATTACATGCACCATGCAATTGAATGTGCCTACACACAACAGAGTGATCCGGAGTGGAAGTGCACTCTTCACCTTTCAAGTAAACCTCTTTGCCGTCTCTCACACATCTATATGAGAATGGGAGTGACCAAACTTTGTGCAGGAAGGCAGTACCAAGTTGTTCATATCTGCCGAGCGCATAATGTTTCATGCACAAACTAAACTTAAACAGGGGGAACGGTAACGTGATCAACCCATGTACAAGCCACACAGCAGAATTCAATTCAGCAACAGAGAAAGGCAAAGGTTCTAACTTTTCAATGTGTTGTAATGAATATGTAGCATCTTTCATGGACATGAATTGCTGTTTTGCAGTTAAATTAAAAGGAAGGAACAAAGATGAAGTATTCATGTAATCCCAAGGGACTTTCCCTGCCTTTAACATTTGCAACGTCCATGCAAACTGCATAATGTAGCGCAATTGATTTTGACCATGATACAATACAGACAAATCATCCTGCACAATGTCTACCACAGACGATACAATATTATCTAAGGTATAAATTCTAGAAGAGAGGGTGTTAATACTATTATCTATTACAGCCAACACTTTTTCCATATTGGCTTGATCAATAGCACGTAATCTGGATGCAGCCTCAATTTGCGATAACTTCCAAGCTTCGTTATAAACAGCATACACCCATCGTTTGGGCCTGCCAACAACAGGACCCTTAACAAAATCATTCAAATCTATTTTGTCATTTAATCGTGCTAAATGAAGTTTAACAGACGCTAAAGTGGAATGTTGCAGCCAAGACTGGCATAACTTCCCTACTGAGTAGGTAGTTACAGTGTGAGAAGATTCAAAACGGGGGTCTACACAAACCTGTGTATACCCCTGCTTTAGATCCAGAAACCGATGTTGACAGGAGTCTGAACTTGTCTGCCACACCAACCACCCTTCCGGATTCAATTCAGAAATATTGAAGGATGTGTTGGAAACCTGTGTCTGCAACATAGCAAGTGATAGATCTGTATGATTACCCCAATTGGGATAAGCACCCAGACCCGGAACGGAGGGAGAATTTAATCTTTTAGAAGTAGCCAATCCAAAACAGGTTGTCTGAAAAATGGACGAATTTAAAAATAACATGTGATTCGGGATAAGACAGGCACGATGCAAAGCTTCTGTTCCCTGCACTTGCCATCGTTTGGAGCCCCAAACCGATTTAAGATCGACTGTAGCTTTCTACAGATCATACCCGCCAATTGCCAACTTGTCCATAAAGGACTTGGAATACAACAATTTGGTGTGTGTCAGTCTAACTTTAGGAGCAGACTCAGGCGCAACTTTAAAATAAAAGGAGGCCGGATTTGACACACTAAAATCAGAAAAATAGGTGAACTTTTCCACTAACGTGGTAGAGCTGCCCATCCTAGGGGCGGGGCAGTGTTCCCATTGTGTATAATTTACAAAATTTCTAAACGTATTTGCTTTGTGTAGGAAATGCGTGCCATAATGTTGATAACAAAATTGTTCATCATAATTAGCAGTATCTAAATACAAATCCTCAACATCAAACGCAGCATAATATTTCAAATCAGAAAACAGTGCTTCTATGGCCTGAACATCCCAGTCATCTGAGTGGATGTTCTGCTTAACGACATCACCCATAGAAACACGAAATACATTTGGCACATTAATCACTTCCGTGGGGCCATGAATTTGAAATTTTACGGCATCCCAAGCGATCCCATCACGTACAGGCCAGGCAGTAATGTTCACAAAAGTCTGGTCCCTCTTCATAATGTGTGATGAGGAGTGGGGGGCCAAAGTTCCATTAATTAGTCGAATGGTAGATCTTTCTTTCAGGTAGTGTCCATTGATAAGTCTAAAAAACACTACCACAATGCCAATGGACATAAACAAAAAAACACATATGAGCACCAGCCAAATGTAAGTCCAAGGGGGAATTAAAAAATGTCTTTTGAACCAGGCCACAAAAATCGAAACTTTGGACGCGGCAATAGAAGTCATTGAATGAGAATCAAAAGAGTCTTGTGAGTGGGCAACTGTGGTGGATTGTAAAACAGGCAAGGTAACATCTGTAGGATAAGCATACTCAACCTCTTCAAGTATACCACTAGGTGTTGGTGGCAACAAGGGACCAGTAACAGTATGCATCTTGATGGCAACATCAGGCACTATGTCAGAAGCTCGGGCCACAACAGAATTTCTCAGCATCGAAGGGCAGGAAACCGCCGGAGTCATACTAAGAAGAGTCGGCCACTCACTGTAGTTTGACATTGTCAATCGATATGTACCTGTTATCATTTCGACCAGGAAGTGGAGGTAAAATGACTGTTCTAGTACCCTGTACTCCAAGCACTGGAACCGGTGCACGATAAGAGGGGCCGAACTTCTTCTTGTTCTTCACCGTCTCACGGACCAGATCACCAACTCGAGGTAGCCAGCCGACTACCGGAATCTGAAGTTCAGCATCAGATGAGGGGGTTACGTGTTCTTTCGCTAGACTGTCTCTGGCTTCTTGAAGATTCTGCAAGACAGCACAGTGTTCATCTACGTCAAAGGGTGCGGCCGACGCCGCCATGTCTAGACCATCAAGGCCTGGAACAAAAATTCGTACACCAAAGAGCATCATGTATGGGGTCCGCCCACCCAGAGACCTTCTAGGGAGATAATTAAGTGCACGTTGTACATCATACAAGTGGGCTAGCCAGTTCCGGCCAGTACCTAAAACTCTGGCTGTCAAAGATTGCTTTAAGTCACGGTTCATTCGCTCCACTACACTATTACCCTCAGGCCAGTATGGAGACGAAAATTTGACTTGGACCCCCAAATTTCTCATGGCCTCTTTGTACGCCTTAGAGGCGAACGCCGGGCCCTGATCAGAATGAAAGGTACCATATGCAAAACTCCCAACAAAGACACGCACATCTTTCATGACAGTGCGAGAATCAGCACTCCTTTGTGGCCACACCCACAGAAAACGTGTGCACGAATCAACTGCAACCAAGATGTATTTGTACGCAGTATCAGAGGTAAAAGGACCGCAATGACCTAAATAAACACAACCCATCGGTTTATTAGATATGTACAACTGAGTTTGTGGTGGGCACGCCGCAGTTGAAAGTTTAATCTGCTGTCAAATGTCGCAATTAAGAACATAAGCTCTGGCCTGTTTGTACAAACCGCACCACCAATAACGTTGTTGTAGCAGAGATACAGTAGCTGCAACGCCGGCATGCGCGGACGCCATGCCCTCATTAGCCGCTAATATCAAAGAAGGTCGGCACTCCGCGTTGGGAATCATTCTGTCACCAACATCATTAATCCTCACTAATGGGACTTTATCAGGACTTAAGCGATAATGGTAACGAGCAGGGAAATCTCTCGGTGGCTTCGTTCCCTGCTCTGTAGCAGCAATAGCTGCCAAAATGTCATAATCGATCTTACTTTTGGATCTTGTAACTGCTGCTACTAAATATGTCGCCACTGCTGTTTTTGCTGCCTCGTCAGCTAGGCTGTTGCCGACAGCATGGACACCAACTCGTTGGTGACCAAGAGTGTGAATTACATTCACGAGGGGCAGACGTTCTTTAAGATCTGCCACTCGAACCCAAAGCAGTTTATGCTTAATCGTGCTACCTTTGGAATCATGGTAGTCATTCTGAGACCAAAAATGTAGATTTTCGTTGTAAGATTGAACACAATAAAAGGAGTCACTCACTATAAGGGTAGTACTCGGGGATCAGCAAACTCTAGCGCTAGCACCAGAGCACGAAGCTCCGCCAACTGCACTGTACAATCACCCAATGACTGCGTATGCACGACATCGGACTGGAAGTCACCATTTACGAAAGTACCGACTACAATTGCGCAAGCCGCTGAATAGGCGTGCTTTGATCCAGTTGCGGGGTGTGCAGAACCGTCAGTGTATATGACACAGCGGTAATCCTCGAGCGGGCGCAAGGACAGAGGAGCCGGATGAACGAATTCATACTGCAAAAACTCCTGAGTCTGAAGTGCCGCGTCAAAGATAAAAGTGACGTCCGGCGAGGTCAAGGAAGTGGCCCATTGTATCCACCTTGGATGCAAAGCTTTAGAATTCGGTACACTTGCTTTTGTCACCGCCTCAAGGACAGGATAGGGTGTTACCACCAACATGCGTTTTCCCTGCGACAGCGCTCGTTCTTTCAGAATCGCCATCTGCACCGCCGTCAGAACTTTCTCGACAGCGGAAAAACGCAGTTCAGCTGAATGGGGACGGTGTCGCCCTCATTGAACGTTAAGTATGTGAAACCAACTGCGCCGGGCACTATTCTTATGACCAGGTTAGTGTGGTTATCAAGCGTCAGTAAGTACTTAGAAGCAAGAAGATCAGCTTGCAATAACTGCAATATAGCTGAATGCTCTGGCAGCCAACAAGATTTGGAAAAAGTAGGTTGTACCAAGGCATAAAGCGGCTTGATACGCTGGGCATAGTCCGGGTTGTAAGTTCGACCGAAATTCAGAAAAACCCAGCAGGGATTGTAATTTCTTCAGTGAAGTAGGAGCACGGAGGCATGCGCACTTCTCAAGAAAGTGCGGAGCCAATCCTCGACCTTCATTGTTGAGTTCGTACCCCAAGAACAACACTGTATATTCCGCAATGTGTGACTTCGCAAAGTTGAATTTGTAACCGAAGTCTGCAAACAAAACAATAATGCGATCAACGCGACGGAGATGCGGGTCCAACTCGTCATCTGTGAGATAAATGTCATCCACATACGAGTACGCATCCGGGTCTACACCCTCCAAGAGGGAGACCACACGAGCGGCAAAGACTCCCGGGCTGTTCTTATAGCCCATTGGTAATCTTTTGAATTGTTTTTGTTTGCCACCTGAGGTGAACGCCGTCCACTCACTACTAAGAGAGGACAGGTTATGGCTGTAAAAGCCATTAGAAATGGCAAGTGTGGTTTTAAAACTTTTTCTCACGAGACTATCGACAAGAGCCGAACTGTGGGTGTTCTGTACTGCACAGGTCCGGCAATGAGAGTTTAGGTGCCGGTAATCCAAAACTAGGCGGTACGACCCGTCAGGCTTCGTCACAGTGAACAAAGGATTATTCATAGGTGACACACATGTTTCGATAACTCCTTGATATTCCAATTGTTCAAGGATTGACGTGACGTGAGGTCTAGCTTCGCGACGCATGGGGTATTGGGGTTGAGGTTGGGGCGTAGTCCGCAACGGAATCTCATGGCCGGGAGACATTTTATCCCAGCCAACCTGATTTCGATATAACGCAGGCGCTTGCACCTGAGCCCATTCCTCGGCGTACTTTTTAGCTAGGACCTTAGGCACTGTGTGCGCAAAGGACGGGAGGATTACCTCCTCCCCTCTAGGAGCATCTAAAACGAAAGCCGGGGGCCAATCTGCCTCCGCCAACAGAATATCATAGGTAGTGGTCAGATTATCCCAAAAAAACCTTGAATTGTACATTGTATGTCACCTTCAATTTGAATGACTATATTATACAGTCTATCAGGGGAAGACACCCGAGTGTCAGCAGTTTCAATATTCACAAATATATCAGTTGCTGTCGCCACCAGATATGGACGCAGTGCTTGTCGCACTACTGTAAGTTCCGCCGCGCTGTCTAGCAGCGTTAGCGCCCATGTCAGGTTCTGAAGCTGCGTCCGTACCATCTGAGGCATACCTCGCTGTCAGTGCAGCAACTTTCTTCTTCTGAAATGGGGGTCTTCGACGTGCAGAGTCCTCTTGCTTGCCTTTGCCGTCAGTCTGTCGGGACTGCTCACGTGCTTGCGGGGCACCCCGACTTTTTCCAGCGCCTCCACCACCGTACTGTGAAGCCGATGTTTCCTGTGAAGAACGAGGAGAACGTTGTTCAGAAACCTGAAATCAATCAGGTGACTTAATAGTAGCACGATCACGCAGATCATAAGTGCGTTCACTACCTGACTGTACTGGAGAGGCAGGACGAGACCCCTGTTTCTGTTGCTGCTTCTCCTGTTTTTCGCCCGCCAACTTTGTTTTGGAAAATTAGGGCATTCGTCCTTACCAGACGAGTTTGCCTTTGTCCGCTGCATTAAATCAGGATTCTTCACAGTTGGTTTAACACCTAAAGAGCTACGACCAACTTGTTTCTAGGCGTTCGCGATAATTTTCGCAAATTCCCTCGGCTTGTCGTCTTCGTTTACCGCGTCTAATTTATTAAGCACTTGGAACTGCATAGCATCTCCTTTGAGGTTGCCCAATATCATGGTCGCAGCCACATCGAACACACCGACAAGCCGCATTCCCAATTCCACGGCAGCCTCCGCACCGTGATTCTCCTGAACACGTTTAATAACGGAGGGCAGTACCGACAGAGACGGAGTGCCAAAGCACTTCGAGTATGTCGCAGCAAAGACCTTACCCCAGTTTTCACAATCGGCCATATCTGGGACTAAGTCTTTCGGCAAAGTAATGGCAAGGATCCTGTGTTTTTCCACAGGAGTCGTATGCGACCGCTTCCAATCGGTCAAATTTCTCAGCAAGCCAATAAGGGAAATCATCCCTATTCTGGGGGCGCTTGCCCACAACCAAATTAACCATAACAGGACTAATAACCACCGCGTGGTGGTCCGTCGGTTGTCCCGCAACAGCAGTTGCCCCCACCTGCACGTTGCGAGACACGTACTGCACTAAAGCCCAATGTACTGTAATAAGGGCTGTGTGAAGCACACGCAACTCAGCCACCGTTACCTGTAGATAGCGGGGATGAGGCGTATATCCGGCTAGTACCGGCCATGTGGCCCCTGCAATCGACAAAGGGCCCATTCTCGCCGGTATAACCACATGGGGAAGGGCGCCATTAAACCAAATGCTATGCTGCCAGGCAGAAATAGGAATTTCCTGAGTCCTATATGGCGTATAGTTGGCTGGTAGCTGCGTGGCAGTATAGGAGTGGAACGGATCATCGTCTTCACTCATCGCCGGCAAAGTAACCCAAGAGTAGAACAACTCAAACGGAAACAACGCATCAGCACTTACCACAAAAATCACAGCCATGCCATCGTCCGGCACCCCATACTGTGCCAAATGACGTTTCAGGGGTGCACGGCTATGAGCTGGAATATCGACCGCCATTAGGACTCAAACAGTAAATCTACAGTCTATTAGTAGCACAAGGGTTCAGATTAAATAACCTTTTTAATGATCAAGCTTGAAGGAACCTATTTAGTCAAAACACAGGTAGGTTAAACCGTCACTCCCGTTATCCGGAAGCCAGAGTGAGGGTGTTGTGGACTAATACAAGCACTACTAAGGCATCTCAAATCAATAGACCAAACGTTAGGTGCGTCATGTTGCAGGGATTCTGCTTATGCGCAGAACTATGCGCAGGAACCCAGGCCCTCAGTGAATAGTGGTGTACCAAAAACTCACCTCAGAACCCAGAACCCCTTATCCGGCCAGCATCAGTGTCCCATTCGTTATCCGAGGTTTAGCTCGGCGGTCCCAATGTATAGACAACCCAGAACAAGCGACTTAGTATATTTCTCAGGAATGGTGGGAATCAGAAACACCTTTTCGTAATTATTCTCATACCATTCCACAACAGAATAAACAGAGACACGGTATAAGTTTAAAGAGTTTATTTTATAAACCTCGTGTCCTAAGATGCATCAGTTTGGCTAACATAAGCAGGCAAACGATTAAAATCAAAACCATCAGCATAGTTACACAATACCATAGAAAATGAAAGGAGTAATCATACTAAAATGACAGTGGCTCTAAGCCACCTTCCTTTCTCTAACACACTAATAGTATTATTAGACTAACAGAAGGTCTCTAGGCTTGAATGGGGAACCCCATACCGTCAAGATCAACTCAGAGTGTTCACATCACAGGATCAGCTATGCTCTGCTCCTAGGAACGCTCTTCTTCCGAATGTGATGAAAACATGTAACACTGCAATATTAAAAGCACCCGACTTTCAGGTATTTGCAGCTGCGTGCGTGTTATGGCTAAACTAGTGGGCTGATCAACCTGAACTCAACAACATGCACCGTCTAGCGACCCAGACTGTTTCTTTACACTGTGTACAGACCAAGGTCGCTGCTCACTGTTTGGGATGTTAACAACAGACAGTTCTCATGTGAAGCAAAGTCGAGTAAGCATTTCTCAATTTAATAACATGTGACTACAGTGTCGTGTGCAAAAGCAGCAAAAGCGGCAAGATGGCTTTCTAACATCTAACGTGGTTGTGCTAACTTAGCAATGTACATATATAGATAACGATCTTCACCACAATGTAAGTCCCTTTTAAGATTTGTATTAAATAAAAGAGATTTCACAAGCGCAGCACATGTGCCAGCTTTTCCAATGTATTCCTAAATGGATTTTCTTCTTTTAAAACTGTACCTGACCGTTCAATGAAAATGTTTCCTATTTAGGAAATCAAATGCAGAGCATATATACCTAGTCGATACACGCATCACAAATTGTATTACCAAACCAGTCAATGTGGTAACTGCAAAGTACAGATTGTAAATGGGAATAGTGAATTGGGCTCACTGTACCTTATGGCCTGACAACCTTGCAAATATTCAGAAAACAGTGGCCAAGCTGATGGCTGGCCTTCTATTATCGCTTCCCCAAAAGAATTTAATCATTCAATCAGTCATTGTCGTGTAATTCCTACTAATCCGTAGGATCTGCTCATTGTTTTGACAACATAAACTAGGGGCTTGGTGCCAAGACTGATTCCGGACACCCCTGCAGGATATGTTAGCCTATAGATCAGCTAGCTCACAGTGCCACTGTAAACCCCTTAACCTATCAGGGAGCGAATGGTTTCTTCTAACCACGGAACATGACAACGCTGACCCCTCAGTGATTGTGGAAACAGTACAGAAAGTTTCGCTCAGTCTCTCATGCTCAATTCTTCTCAGAGAAATATACAGATAATACACAGTGGTGCGTTTTCAATAATATTTATTGAACCAACGTTATTCTTGCATAAAATAAGTGTAATGCAATGATTAGAAGACAGAAGTAGATGACCGTGATTACAAGTACCAAAAGCGTAAATAGTAGATATAGTTCTACCTTGGTGCTAAAACAATGTCTGCATGCAGGCATATAAAACAAGGCACTAATCAAACATACTTCTACAATGTGGACGCTACTCTAAGTGTACCTAGAGTGTGTGTAGGTGTAAAGCCAAGAACCTACCAAAGGGGCGATCCAAGCCCATTACCTGATGGGATAGAATGAAGGACCCCGTCTTGGTCACAAGCTAGACACCCCTCACGAAATGTCAGACTGCTTCGTGGTGATTTCTCAGCATGCCAGGACCTCGGTGTCTGCAGAGGTGCCCCCTCTGCTAATCTATCAGGATGCTCATCTTTTATAATAGAAAGCAGCCTTCTTATGTGCCTATCTCCCCTTGGTTAAAGATAGTAGTGATGACATTTGTACATAGTGCGAAACAAGACCTTGTAAATGATGTTCAGGGCATTGTGATAATGTAGTGTGAAGCTAGATGTATAAACAAGTTTAGTTTCAGGAAAACGAATCCAACATTGTCATGCACGCAAATAGGTGCAAAAGGTCACAGCTGAAAATGTTAATTGTGAGGACAATGTAAGAAATTAGCTGCTTTGCTACATGTGGCTAACTCTGGAATATACCATCATAACTCCAGTCATGTCTCCCTGCATATAACACAGGGTGGGAGTAAAATATAGAACCAAACCATGTCAAAGAGCACTCATAGTCAATATGCATATATCCCATATGAAAGGTAAAACGCAGTGCTTTTACGAGGTACACCCTAGAAGAAAAGGGATGTGTTGCATTGCAACCTTTATATAGCACTTACTTCCCCATGTGGGATGCTGAAGCACTTCCCTACATGGATGGCATGCAGTGCCGTGTAGGGTGTGTGGTTGGAAGTGTGCTGTGTTTGTTTTGATCCTATGTGGCAATTGTTTCCATGTCATGCATGATGATCACCAAGGTGCAGTTATTGTTTTGTGAGACACCGAACTTAGCAGTGTGTTTGATGAAGAGATGTGGGAGATAGGCACACAGATTATGGTTTTCAGTAGGCTGTCAGCTTTGACCATCTCTGCAGGCCCATTTATGTTATTTATTATGACCATAGTCCACTTAACTGGCTACTGCAATAAAGTTTATGGTCCTGAGTAGGCAGAGGTTGGAGGGAGAAATGGTGGAAAGATCTGTTGGAATGGACTTTGTTAATATCATCACATGTCTGATTGTCAGTGTAAGGTGTCAAAAACGGTCATAGTATGTAGCTTGTGGGGACCTGCAGTGGTGGCCTAGATTTACGTCCTTTGTTAGCCACCAGCATGCCTATACAGTTGGTGGTAGGTAGTTTATTGCTGTGAACCAGTACAGTACTGGGGCTGGACCTGACCCACAGCAGTTTTCCCTTTTGTAAATGTGAGAGTGTCAAGCAGTATAAGGGAATTATGATGGAGCCTGTATGAACAACAATCGAGTGCCCATCCACTGAGTGTTATAGTATTAGTATTGTTCTGGGCCAGCAGGGTTATATATTGTATTGCACTGAATTGCAATTCAATTTACGTAAGGCCTCCTAGTGATGGTGAGGCAATGAGGTGCTTTACATCTGGCAGTAAGTTGTCTTTGGAACCCAAGGTTAGTATTTATTTCTTCAGTGGTTATTATTAATTATTTGCATTAGTCTTGTACTTTAGATGGAAACTATTCTATGCATTTACTCCAGCTTCTAAGTGGTAGATTAAATTCAATGGAGTTAGGTGTGATTATTTGTGGGTATGTGAATGTATGGAAGTGGATGGCAGTATTTATAAATGAGCTACAGAACAATAGGTATTGTAAGGTTGCATGGGTATGAGTTTTAAATAAAAGGTTGTGCGCTTTGAAATAAGGTGTGCGCAAATTTGCAAAAATACAATAGTAAGGATTAAGACAAACATACATGGGACTTAGAGTAGACCTTCCTCAGAGAGAGGAGGCATGCAGAGGATAAAAAGTAAGGAGTGGTTCATTTGGTAGAAAAGGAGGGAGGCACACTCCTTGTTAAATTTGACTTGCCCTTCTCTGCAAAATTACTTTTTAATTGATCTGCACCAGTTTTTATAATTGTACTCTTCTGTTGTGTGTGAGTGATGCTACTGGTGGCCATTTTCTACTCGCCTGACACGACTAGAGGCACCAATTTTAGTTGAGGTGTGAAAAAATCTGAATACCTATGACACCATAAACCAAAAATCACTTTTTTCCCAAAAGGATTTTTTAATTATCCCTGAGTTATAGTCATATGTATATATATTTTTTTTGTACACTTGTTTTGCAAAACATGAAATCCCGTCACGAAACAAGCTAGAGCAAAACCTGCTTGCCTTCTTTTATATACATCAAAATCATAAAGGTTGTAATCAAAAACATTTATAGTGCATTAACAAAACGTAAACATTTGTGCTTTTTCAAACATGGACCTTATTGTGCATAAAATCCAATTTACATGTAACATCCTGGAAAAAACCTCAGGCGAAGAATAGTCCTATTAATTTTTGCAAATGAAAAAATACAAGGAGTGATTTTACTTTTCTGTCCTCGTCATTTACTACTATCTAAGCCAGAGAGAGGTCAGAATAATGTTCAGAACTTGATGATAGAGCCCTTTTCAGTGGGCTCTATTGTGTCCAATTTTGGGACCTAGCTTATACTCGGTTCTTTAAGGAGCCTCTCTATTGTTAAAGACAACGCGTTTCGACCTTCTAGATGGCGCGTCTTGATAGGAAGGTCTTCATCAGGGAAAGGTATTTTCAAAGAGGACTTATGTACCGTGTATATGTTCACATCTTGTAAGGCGGAGCCGGGGAAATCCTTAGTCTTTTTACGTTCACACCAAATAATGTATGCTTGTCTTTTTCAGAGCTGGGAAGGCTGTGTTCTGTTCTACCTTCACCAGCGTTCCGGGCCCAGTGGGGAAAATCCTGTTATTTCGACTGTCTTCAGTAGTGGCAAGCGTGTTTTCTATTCCTCGTGGGTTCCTTGGTGGGCGAAGTTGTGAACTCTAAGTTTGTTTGCATTGAATCAGTCAGTCAGTCAAGATTACTTTATTCGGTTCATAGCAAAAACCATAAAAGTAGAATGTACATAAGACAATACAAACATTATTAAAAACATTTAAAATTGTGTTACAAATGTATTAAAAGATGACTACACTAAGACCACGTGATTTTTTTCGTTAGCCTCATTGAAATTACTAAAAAATTGGCTATATTAAAAATCTCCCAAGGGGAACCCAACATCTGAAGATACAAAAGTGCTGGTTTGACCTGTCTAAATCCTTTGTTTTTTATAAGGGGGATAATACATTTTTTACGAATTGAAGACAAATGGTTACAAAAGAAGATAAAGTGCGTAGTATCTTTAATGGAGAATCTGTCACAAGAACAGATCTCCAAATCCCTCTCCTTCGTCCACCCAGGAGAATCAGTAAGTAGGAGATGGAATTTGTTCATTCTGAACCTAATCAATAAAAAGCGATGGTTCATATTGTTAACAATACCCAGGTAAGGCTCGATACTATTGGATGTAATAATCAGCTGATGAGCCCTTACTGTGGGTTTAAGTAGCTCCTTTTCTTCCCTTATTAAAATTGCCCTCTGTTTATGGGTATCTTTAGCCCATTTCAGGTCCCCCTTTAATATGTTACTTGGATAATCAAATATTTCTGGCCGACCCAATTCCCTGGCTAGATTCTTAATACAATTCAACCAGGGAATAGTTTTGCCATACTCTAGAGATAAGCAATCTTTTATGATCGCATGGTTCAACTCTAGTTCAGGGTTTAGCCAAATTGAAATCCATTTTAATAATGGGGCTAAAGCTATGCGATCTGCTAAATGGTCTATCCCACATTCTTGGTGAACAATATAACCCGAGGTTGAATAAGGGAGAGATAATAAACATTTTAAAAATTTATCTTCTACAACCTGTAAGTCAATAACTTATTTGATTCCCCACAAATCAGCGCCATACAATGCAATAGAGGTGCATTTGGCTACATAGATGTTCAACATAGCTTGCATAGGCTTCACCCCCAATTTACGTGCAAAGTCCAGGACAGCAAGTGTTGCCCTAGCAAAAGCATTACGTTTAGCTGCTAATTGTCGTCCCCAGGTAGACTTATCATCGAAAATGACCCCCAAGTAAGGGAATCTAGTAACCCGGGATAGAACGTGGCCTTCACAGAACATAGTCTTAGCTCTCTTTGGTTTGCTGCCCGCGATCATCACGTGGGATTTGGAAAAATTCACGCCAAAATCAAGTGCAGTCATAAATTTTGCGAAGGAGTCTAAAAGATTTTGGAGCCCTACTGCTGTACGTGCTAATAGGGCGGCATCATCTGCATATAATAATGCCGGGATGGAGTATTTACCCGCCCTAGGAATATCCTTGCATGACTCAGTTAATACAGTGCCCAAATCGTTAATATAAAGTGTAAAAAGCAGGGGGGCTAAAATACAACCTTGCCTAACGCCATTAGTGATTCCAATCTTATCCGTACAATTACCAAGGCGATCATATCTGACAGTGGCAGTAAGGTCTCTATGTAGATCCGCAAGGAAATACACAATATTTGCATCTATGCCACATTTGAGGAGTAGCCCCCATAGTTTCGAACGATTTACTCGATCGAACACCGAGGACAAGTCCATAAACGCTAGATATAACGTCCCTTTTTTAGCTATGGTATATTTGCCTATTAGTAAGTGAAGGTTCAGGCTTTGGTCTATGGTCCTACGACCCTTACGGAACCCATATTGTAGACATGAGAGGGTATCCGTGTCTTCTAGCCAATCTGTTAGTCTGCCCAGGACCACACGCCCCAAAACTTTCACTGCTGAATCAATAAGGGAGATAGGCCTATAACAACTAGGATCCCCCATGCTGCCTTTCTTAAAAATGGGTATGATAACAGATTCGGACCAGGTGTCCGGGATACCTGCGATACATACCCTGTTAAAAACATTTGTTAATACTATGGACCAAGTCTCAGGATCAGACTTAAAGAGGTCCGCTGGGACACCATCGGGAACTGGAGCCTTATTACTCGTCATCTTCCCAATGGCCTCAGCCACCTCTATCTTGGTGACTAATAAAGTATACGGGTTCACAATAGGGGAAGATGTACTCCATTACCCAGAGGTGCCCACTTCATAGACTGACTTGAAATAGGAGTGCCACGACTGTTTCCCAATGCCGCAATCTAGTTGGTCGTTACATGGATCACAAAAAAAAGGTTTGTTTACCACAGACCAAAACTTGGCACTATTTCTGAGGACGTCCACGCAGGAGAGTTCTACCCACGCGTCCTCCCGAATCTTCTTGTTCCTAGTATCCAGGATTTTATTATATTCTTTCCTCAGCCCAGCAACAATAACCCTATTCACTGGCTTGCATTTTAAGGCGGCCTTCAACTTTCTATTTGCAGTTGAGCAATTTTTATCAAACCACCCCAGCTCGACCTTATCCTTGTGCTTACCTGGGCATCTCAGATCTAAAAAAATCTGTGAGCAGATTACAGAGTATGCCGCCAGAACCTCCTCGTTCCCTGCTTCCAAATCCAGGCACGTATTTATCTCAGGTCCTACCTTACTTTTTAAATTATTGTAGAAATCGCCTGGGATAACTTTATTCCATTTGATTCTGCGATCCTGATCTGTAGGACGGATATCAGATTTATCCATTCTAACCTGGGATGTAACAGGTTTTTTAAAGAGGTTCAAAATACTAAGGATCACAGGATTATGGTCGCTAAAGTGGGTCCAAGTCGCCATGTAACCGTGGATACTAACCCCCAAAACTGAACTAACAAAAATGTAATCAATAACTGAATTTTTTCCACTCCCTTTAAAAGTGGGTATGTTATCATCCACCGTGAATGGGAGTAGCAAACGATGGTCTGCCAATATAGTTTCGAGGAAATCTCCCGCCACTGTGTGTTCAAAATGTGCATCGCCTAGCTCAATCGGGCCCAAAGGATCCGAGGATATGCACTTATATGAACAACCATGGATGTTAAAATCGCCCATAATAATGGTAAGACAGTTTTTGGTTTTATCTTTGTTAATCTCCTTGTGATTAACCAAAAAACGTCGTAAGAATTATAAAAATTAACAATTAAAATATCAGTTCCCCCAATCATCGAAATTTGGATTGCCAGACAATTTGGCGAACCTGTATCTAATTGGGTCAATAACCCAGGGATACTTGCCGAAATTAATGTAGCAAGCCCACCCTTCGCCCTCCCCATACTAGTCCGGGCGGCAGGTACGAAAAAGCTAGTGTACCATCAATACTCAACGTATTCTCTGTGTCCCAGGTTTCTTGTAAGCCAATGATATCACCCATACCAATTAGTTCTCTCCATGCAGGGTCATCTAATTTACTTTTTAAACCTGCTATATTCCAGGTAATAAGTTTAGATGATAAACCCGGTGGTCCCTGATCAAATCTGGCTAAAGTGGAGACATTACTTGGCAATATCACGACTTCAGGGGCAACAGCCCGTGTGTCAGGGATAGTAGTTTCTTCTCGTGTCCCTAGTCACTCATTTTCTTCCAAATTGGAAAAGACATCAAATCTATTCGAGACTGGGACAGCAAAATTATTAGGGCCAATTCTATTGGGTTGGTCATTAAACATCGGTCTGGTATAAAATGGGGGGTAGAAAAAACCCAAAGGGAGAACATTCACATACTCTTTATGGATTCTCATTGACCCTGCCTGTCTCAGTATATCATTCACCAGCCTAGGAGATCTAAAACTTATAACAATACAGTCTCCCTCTAGGTGTTTAACAGTCTTACCCACCCATGGAACCCTTCTTATCATCATAAAATGATTGTCAAGATGTTGACCCAAAACAGTTTTATTCGACAGATAATGGAGAGCCTTATTTTTTAGGGAGGTCCAATGTTCCTTTTTATCAGATTCTAATTTTGGGACGTTAGCTAAGATTATAGTGTAAGGACATGCCTCTACCGGTAGGTGTAATGACAGATCCCCCCCACGTTGGTGTTCTAAAGAATCTGCCCCCCCCCATTATTCTGTATTTGCCTTTCCTTTCCCTGAGTATTTCCCTGAATGTCTTTTGATAGTGGGGGAATATTAGATCCCAAACTATTGGACACAACATGAAGAACTGGTTGTTGTAATGGAGTAATCATTGAGTTCAGCAAACTATCAACGGAGGCCGTGACTACACTAAGTGAGTCCCCTACAAGGTACTTGGCCCTATCTTAGGGGCCTTAATACTAAGATGAGATTCGATAATGCTAATACGATCCTCAATGCGTTTCAAAGTAGCCATTAAGGGCTGGGTAAGTGACCTAAGGTGGGCATCCATAATTGTAACAAAGCCCGACAAGAGTGACTCATTACTCTTGTCCGTGCCCAAATTAGAACAATCACACGTTCTCTCTCCCGGGTCCACTCTATCTTGATGAGGAATATTAATGTTAGTTTGATCCGACCATGAGGGGATAATACTAGTCCTTGGTTGTTTCGCCTGTTTCCGACTACCCTCTGGGTTTTTGTTTGCCTTTCTTTTCCCCGTGACAATTTTCCCCCCTTTAATCATCAGATCGCTTTTAGCCCTTGACTGTCTGGTGTGTATAGCCACAGGTGAAGGGGCTATACTGTCTGTGTGTAAGGGGGCAGAAGCAATCAATTGACAATCTTCCACAACTGACCCATTGGGAATCACACGGGGATACACTACAGCCAGAGGTGCATTGGTAGAGGGTATGTCTACCGGGGGTAACAAAGTACTTGTATGTCCAATGGGGTCGAGAGACAGTCTACGTTCAACCAAGGCTATTTCATTTACCACAGCAGTTTCTGCCTGTTTTAAGAAATTATCCAGTGTCCCCATACCCGCTGCCCTTGTACTCGGTTTGGAGGTCCCCTTCATCATATCACAAATGAATATGTGGCGACACCGACGAAAGTACTTTACGGGACTCACCCCAGTTCAAGCGTATATAACAAATATGTTACAGGATGTTAAGGGATTGTCCCAACCCGACCTCCTTCGTCCTCTGACAGCCACAGACGGCCCGCCCTCTGCCCGGGCTCAGCCTGGCGCCGTCCGTGCGCGTTCCGCGACGCGGAAGAAGCAGTTTGTTTTTATCGCCTCCAGGCACGGAGGTGGGGCTGTGTGGGGCCGGTGTCAGTGGCGGGGCTTCTGGGAAGCGTAGTCCTGCTCCCACCCGAAGCGCACCGCTACCACCAGCAACTGGAAGGACCCGGTACTGCCTCTCAGGTAAATGCGCTCCACTCGGTTTTTGCTACACAGGGCTCCCGCTCCGCTTGGTCATCAAAGAAAAAGGCTTTGCATTGAATCATTCCCCTGTTATTTATCCAATTTTAGTTGAGTTGCGCTCTAGTCGCTTGGCAGCAGGCGGTGATATTCTGATGCAATGCGTGCATTTAAGCAGCACCGTGGTGTGGACGTATTCCTGGTAAGCTCATTGCTAAACTTGACTTGTGCTTTTCTGAAGCATTACTTATTTATTAATCTGCTTTAGTTTTAAAAATGTTACTTTCTGTTGAGGTCTTCTCAATTTCTTTGCTGTTATTGGGTTGTGGGCTGAATCACAGGGAGTGTGTTGTGCTGCGTGCTGCTACAAGTGACCATTTATACTTGCCTGAGATGACTACAGATGGCATTTTTGGTTTAGGCTGTACTCTAGTCACTCAGGGCGAGAAAGCAAAAGACACACAGTTGATGGACGGAATGCAGAACAAATCAAAACTTCACCCCCAGTCATGAGATCTGGGTTAAATCCATCATTCTTTTGCTCACAGTGCCACCCCAGTTTAGATCTGGCCATATGCAAATCAGTCTTGACCCTGTGCCTCACGGGAACAGTCCAGCACGAACTGCCAAGCCAAGTCCTCCCTGGACCGGAAACAAGCACCCTAGGACCAGTTTCGGGGTTTTACCTTCTCATCAGCCAGGATAGCTTGAATCCAATGGCACAGTGAGCCCGGGACCCACGTCTGGGCATACACGGCGCACTGAGGGCGAGAAAGCAAAAGACACACAGTTGATGAATGGAATGCAGAACAAATCCCAAAACATTCACCCCCAGCCAAGAGATCTGGGTTAAATCCATCATTCTTTTGCTCACAAAGCCACCCCAGTTTACACCTGGCCACATGCAAATCAGTCTTGACCCTGTGTCTCATGGGAACAGTCAAGCCCGAACTGCCAAGGCAGGTCCTCCCTGGACCGGTTTTGGGGTTTTACCCCTCATCAACCAGGATAGCTTGAATCCACTCGGCAGTAGGCAGAGATATTCCAATGCTGCAGGTGCATTTAAGCAGCACTACGGTGCAGACTTCTTCCTGATAAGCTCCTTTCTCAGCTTGACTTGCGGTTCTTTGCAGTATTTTCTTGTATTAATCTGCACCAGGGTTTAAAATGTAACTCGTGTTGTGGGGCTTCTCAAAATCTTTGCTGGTTGGGGGCTTGTTAGACCTGGTATCTTTTGGCGTGGTTACCCCTGACTTTTTGCCTCTACCTCCTGTATTTTTGATGCTATGCTGGATGTCGTTTTTACTGGTGTAGATGCTTTGGGCACTTTGCCACTGCTGATCAGTGTCAAAGTGCAAGTGCTCCCTAGGGAAATTGTGATGTAATTGGCTATACATGTTTGGCATATTTGTTCTACCTGCAAGGCCCTAGTAAAGTGCACTGAGAGTGCCAGGGCTGGTAGTACAAATGCTACTAGTGGGCTGCAGCACTGATTGTGCCACCCACAGGAGTAGCGCTAAAATGATGTCTTAGGCCTGCTTGCAGTGCCTATGTGCAGTCCAGGACTGCCATGTCGACCTGGCCAGTGCAACCACTGACCAGGCCTTATCCTTCCCTTTCTGTACATGTAAGGCATCCCTATGGTGGCCCTAGGTACCCCCTGGGCTGGGTGCAGTGTATCTGAAAGGTAGGGCATGTACTGAGGTGAGTAACATGCCCTGGTAGTGAATTACAGCCATTGTTGTTTTTCACTGCTAAGAGGCTACCTTGCCCATAGGACAGAATGGGGGAGGCTGTTTACATGCCTTTCTACCCCTAAAGGCAAGATAGAAAATCCAAGTTTGGTATCTTTGTGTTCAGAATTGAATTAAATATCTTTTTAGAAAGATGGTTTTTAAATTCACTGTGTGAGAATAGCACTTTTTAGAAAGAAGCTATTCTCCTGTTTAACCTTCCTGTGTGCCTGTGTGCAGATTGGCTGACTGGTGTCATGTGATGGGCTAGTTGGCTCCAGGAGTCAGGAAGAGTCTGCAGCAGGGTGAATAGGGAGATCTGCTCTAGATGGGTGGGAGGAGTAACCCCTGGGTTTGAATAGGGCTGCCTATGCCAGCACAATGCCGGCTCCACCCCCTGCTGGCCAGGCTGAGGACTCTGCCTCTGCCAGCACAAAGAAGGCTCCACCTCCTGCTGAGCGTCTGACGACCCTGCCCCTCACTCTGAAAGGAACCAGGTGCTCCAGGGCAGAGCACACCCAGGAACCGGTTTGAGCAGGGGAATCCCCCCACTGAAACAAAGAGAGACAAAGACTTGGAGGGGTATAAGAAGAGGACCCCAGACACCTAAACTTTAGATCACTGTGGAACTAAGAAGGAACCTCTGCCAAGGAGAAAGCTGGAAGGAACTGAAGAGGAGAAGACTGCCTGCTTGCTGTTTTGCTTTGCTGCCAAGGAGAGGGGAAGGACTCTGCTGTGTCCCCTTCTTTAAATTCTGATCTCCAAGGGCCTGAGGAGAGCTGGCTCCCTGTTAAGAAGTCCCAGGAACAAAAGGACTTCACCACCAGCTCCCCTGGAACTCTGCTGAGGGAGTTCTGACCTGCCTTGGAGTGCTTGCCTAGTCTTGGGGCCTCAGGAGGTCGTTTTGCTGTGTTTGGAAGCTGGAAAGCAGAAAGCGTGAACAAGAGTAACTGGTACCCATCGCATCATCCGTTTGAGGGTCGCATCATCCGGTTGCGAGTCACAAGATCGAGAGTGCGAGAAGAATTTCATCGCGGCGTCATCGCAGCACCCGGAGTCCCTGCATCGCCGAGTGCGTCGAGCATCGTCCCGGTGCGTGAAGATTCCTGACACTGCGAAGGTCGTCGCAGAACCAGTTTGCGGGCCGCACCACTGCCGGTGCGTGAAAGTATCCAGTTGCTGCATGTGTCGATGCAGAGTCCCGTCCTGTGGCGCATCGAGGGTTGTGGCGCCAGAAGTCAATGCCGCGCATCGCTCCCCATCGAAGAGCGTCGCACCGTACCTGTGCGTGAAGCTTCCCCCTAAGAAACCTACGCAACGAAAGCCAAAGTCATCGCATCCTCCCCCTACAGATCGGAGCCAGCGCATACACCTCTGCTGCGTGAAGCAGGGCTGCTGCAAAGCCTCCCCAAGGTCTCAGGAGTATCGCATCGCCTTTGCCATCTTCATTGTTATAGATTTTGGGAACCTTAGCGCAACTACAGGTACTGTTGGGCACGAGAGTGTCGCATTTTGTACATTGAGAGTTGCATTGTGCAGGACACTGATTTTTACATCCTGGAGTACTTTCTACAAACTCTTGAACTATCTTTAAAGTAACCTTTTTAATTGTATGTTGGTTTTTCTGTAGTATTTGGTCTTGTGAAGTTTTTAGTAAAGATACCTTATTTTTCTAAAACTGGTGTAGAGTAAATCTGTGGTGTTTTCACTGTGTTACTGTGTGTGTTGGTACAAATACTTTACGCCTTGCCTTTGATAGCCTAGACTGCTCAGGCTAAGCTACCTAAAGGGTGAGCAGGGGTTATCTTATCAGTGTATCCCCCTTTCCCTGACTAGAAGCAAGGGTCCCTACTTGGACAGTGGTACATACCCTGCCAACTAGAGACCCCCAGATCTAACAGGGCTGAAACATGGGGAGTGTGTTGTCCTGAGCGCTACTTCCTGAGATGACTAGTGGCACCATTTTGGGTTGAGGCTGCGTTCTAGTCGTTCGGCAGTAAGCAGAGATATCCGATGCCATGGCTGCATTTAAGCCACACTGCGGCATGGTCGTGCACCTAAGGACGCCCGTCTGCATCCATCCGCATCGCGACTGCGGCCAGAGCCAGGCATGCTGTTCGAGGTGCACCGGCCAATCCATGTGTATCTGCTAATCCAGTATAGGTACAGAGGGCTCTTCGCCCATGCTTTATGTGCTCTACCACGCTGGACTTAGAGTATTGCTTGGATGTGCATCCTGTCCAGCATGCTATTTTAAATCCTCTCTGGACTGCCTGACACTTGTTCCCTCTCCCGAGCCTGAGGAAGGTTCGCTAAATATCTTACCGGGAGGGGATAATTAGGTGAATGAATTGTTGGCCCTACTAATTAAAGCATGATCCTTGCATAAACACGCCTGGCACATCTTTAACCTACTCAGCAGTGGCAGGCTAGTGGACACTCATTGGTCCACTGTAACAGAATTCACAAACGGGGAGGGGATGTGAAGATAGCTTTTAAATATCCTTTGACAGGCTCCACCTTTGAGCCTGCTGATGTATATGGGGCAAAGAGTCTAGGCTTTTGCCTTGTGTTATTGGCCCAATCCTCCTTTTCAGGGACACTGATCTCCGGGCCCGTATGAGGATTTCATTGGTTCCCTATCTATTGCAATGGGCCAACTTTACTGTGTTGGGGGACTTTAACCTACACACCAACGATGCACAGGACCAGTAGGCATCCATGCTTATTGAGCATATGCTGTCCTTAAATCTGTCCCAGTTTGTTTTGGCACCCATTGATTCGATTTTTTCTAACTGTCTGCTGTTGACTTCTCATCCTGACCCCAACCTATTGTCCAGCCACTTTATTTGATCTTTTTCAATTGGAAAATAGCTAAATCCTGCCAGCAAGGTAGACCCCACGGTTTTTAGGGCGTGGAAGAAGGGGAAAACCTCTGGTTGGGTGCATCTCCTTGCCAATACCCGCTCCTCTCTGACCAATGATGTCAACCAAAATGTAGGTGCTGTCAACTCTTGGTTTGGCGGGGCAGTGGATGTGCTGGCTTCGTACTGCAAGAGTTGAAGAAGAGAAAGGGCTGACTCCTAGCCCCTGGGTTCTCTGCTTCTCTGGCCACGGAATGTAATTCCTTCAAACAGCTCTAACAAATTTGGCATAAGAACTACTCATCTGACAGTGATGCAATAAATCTAACTACAAAACAGCTTTTAGAGCCTATTGTGTCTCTCTTAAACAGGCCCAAATTTGGTTCTTTACTGGCAAAATTAATTCCACTGCGCATAGCTCCCGCTCCATCTTTCAAATGTTGAAATCCTTCCTCTCTCTGCAGTCCTGCCACAGGGTAATTGCCTGTCCCAAGACCTGTGCAATGTGCTAGCAACGATTTTTGAGGCAAAAGTCATCGATATTCAGATATCACTGCCTACTCTACAGGAAAGTCTGCCTCCTGCCCACAATGTAGATCCTGATATCCATAGCAACAGGCTTATCTAGTTCAAGTCTATCTCATTATAATAATCTAGGGAAGCCATTCTGAAATGTAAATCGGGCTCCCCTTTTATTCCTGACCCCCTCTTTTGTTAGCTGCAGCAGTAGATGTTATCAATCCTGTGATCAACCCCATTTTAAATATTCCCTTTCCTTGAGGATTATGCCTACCATTTGGAAACTGGCCAAAGTGGTCACTCTGCTCATGAAGCTTACACTGAACCCCAACATCTTTCACAACTATAGGCCATTTCCCTTCTCCCTGCTAAAATGCTGGAAAAACTGGCCAATGCTGGGATGTTGGTGTATTTTGAGCAATGCAAGTTGTTACATTACAGTCAGTCTGGCTTTCGCCCCATCACAGTACAGAATCAGCAATGCTGGAGATATCTGACCATATCAAATGGTCATTAGATTTGGAGAAAAAAGGCTTTGATTCTTCTTGACCTATCTGCCACCTTCAACACCGTCACACACTCCATCCTCCTGCACAGACTGTCCGCCGTGGGTGTAGGGGGTATTGTATGGGACTGGTTCAAGTCTTCTCTGGACTCTAGAAGCCAATTGGTTTGGCTCACTCCTTTGTTCTCTCAGGTCAAAGGCAGGAAGCCAAGGGGTCTCGCAGGGCTCCTTGTTGATCTGCACCCTTTTTAATGTCTTCATGTTCCCATTGGCCTCTGTAGACGAGCCGTTTAGGTGTAAAATCATTTCATATGCTGACAATACCCAGTTGCTTTTTGTCCTCGATGGTTCCGATGCTTCAACTGCAACATCTTTTACAGATTGCATGCAAGCCTTTTTGATAAAATGCGGACTAGTGTACTCAAATGTAACACAGAGAAGACAGAAATGACCCCATTTGGATCACATCTGTCAAACTGGTGAGATGATCTCTGGCCCCCCTGCATTGCCGGGCATGTCCCCTCCATCTTCAGTGGTTAACACTTAGGAGTAAAGCTTTACACCACCCTTTCCATGTGGCTGTGGTGGTGGGCCAATGTTTTGCTATGTTCTGCCCCTTCTTTCTCTGGAGGCTAAAAGAGTGGTGATCCATGCGCTGATCACCTCGCTCTTGGACTTCGCTAACACCCTCAGTTTGGGAGTTGATCAGGCTCTTGTAAATCACTTGCAGGTTGTCCAACATGTGGCATGTGGGCTTTTCTTGCATTTACATAGGTGTTCTTCAATCTCTTTGGTCTTGAAAGATTTCCGTTGGTTTCCCACCAGAATATCGATCCTATTTAAAGCCCTGGTTCTGGTTCACAGGGCAATGTATCTCTCCAGCCCGGGCTATCTGGCAAAGAGATTTGTTTAGGTCCTCTCCTCCAGAGTGCTGAGTTTTGTCTCGGCCTCACTTCTGTTGATCCCTAACTTCAAGGGGCAGTAAAGTGTTCTCTTTTTGTGCTGTGAAAGCATGGAATGAGCTTTCACACAAATTGTGTCTGATCCCCTCCAGACTGCATTCCACAGTAAACTTAAAACTTGGCTCTTCTCTGTGGCGCAGTAAGCTCTTATTTTCTGGGTGTGTACCATGGGCTCCTTCCGTTAGCGCCGTGACACTCCTCGGAGAAGCCACACACTGTATAAAACTCCTATTCATTCATTCGAGCAACAATTAGAAGTTTTAAGTCTAGGTCAATTTTCATGGGAATACAGAGGAGATCCTTTTTGATATTGCCTGAAAACTGATGATGCAAAACTGTAGAAAGAATCAACATCATTTACATGCGATATAGTGCTATATTAGGTACTTTTGATGAACACCAGAACAAGTTGAACACTTTATCCCCTTAAGGGCAACTACTAGGTCACCACTTTCGAACAACAGATCAACTCAAGGGCTGGAAGCATAACATAATGGTTGGTCTCATATATAAGGGAACATGAAGAGGATTAGGCTGCACTTAAAGGCATCAGTAACCTCATGATCATAACAGTGTAATATAGAGTATATGAGGTAAATAATGTAAACACCAAAAATGAGATTCTACAATTGCTGAAGTGGATGTGTTCTGATATACACATGCATTGCTGTTAGGATCCGCCCCACCAGCAAAGAAACACTGGACTACCCCCACCCTTTTGGGCTGAAAATGGTTAGTTTGGAGTAATGAGCGTTCACCCTCACGCCACAACACAGGGGCAAAGAGTTGTTTGTTTGACCGAATACCTACATTTCAGGAGGAATTTGTGTCTTCAAACACTGAGTGAGCAAAGTATGGGTGGCTTGCAGTCGCTGCACACTGGAAATACGATGCTCAACAAACAAACCTTTACACATTTAAACCCACTCACTGCTCAGAGATCAAAAATGCAATGGTCACTGTAGTCGAAATGTGAAGGGTCTTTAAAAAAACACTTTGCATTGTTTTTGAAAACGTGTCATGGCCACCAATAAATAATGTGGCCTTTGCATCGCATGCAGGGCTGCTGCTCCCCTTACACAACCTCCCAGGCTACAACTCCTGTGCTCAGGCAGCACACCCCAGGTGCACTACCAAGAGACGTCAGGATAAAGACATGCCTGGGGAATTCAGTGGGGTGGGGCAGAGTCAAGCCAATATTTCTAGAATCCTGTAGTGCTGTGGTAGAGATATAGAAATTCCAGGCATGTAACTCTTAAAGATCGGTAGAGCTGGCATAGGGTCAGTCATTAAGGCATACATTTGATGGGCTGCACAACCCAACCAGCCTTTTGGATGGCGGGACCATTCTAGATGTCCACACCGGCCAGGCCCTTGCTGCAAAACATCCCCCTCTCACTCTGTTTGTTGAACCCAGATGAAAAGTACCTTCAGTTTCTTCAACCCCTGTGGTCTGCATATACAAAGCCCCAACACAAATGTTGGATGTTGAATACAACGATTTTATTCAACAAAACTATGGTCCCGCTTGACACAACATGGGCCCACCTATTTAGTTGTTAGTCTGACATGGGAAGCCAAAGACTGAATAGGTATGAAGTCCCACCTCCCCATTCTGGAGTAGGTCTTTGTAGAAAAGTAGTATCTGCTTCTTATGGTTACCCCCGTTGTTTTTGACTAGTCTGACTGGGATCCTGCTAATCAGGACCCCAGTTTATCTGCTTTCTCCCTAAACTGTTGTGTTCAGTACCTAGGTACATACCAGATTAGATACTGGGGTACCCTTGTCAGTTCCTAGTATATGGTTCCCATGTGCCCAGGGCATAGGTACACCAGAGGTCTCCCGTGGGCTGCAGCATGCATTATGCCACCCATGAGATACCATTCAAAATGGAACTACATGCCTGCCATTGCAGCCTGTGTAAGTTGGTGCATGCACCTCTTACTAAAGATATAGGTTTACTTTATCTAAGGGTCACTGCACTTAAAAACCTATGTCACCCCTATAGCAGGCCTTTACAATCCTGAGGGCAGGGTGCTTGGTTCTAAGTGAGAGGGTGCCCCTGCATGAGCAGGACACCCCTGCAGCCTACGGAGTCCATTCTCCTGGGTTGTCAGTGAAGCTGCCATATACTATATAGAGGGGCATCGCGTAATCGCATGATGACCATCTCGAAAATGGCTGCAACTAATCCTATCATGTTTGGTATCAAACATGTTGGAACCAAATTCCCACGTAAAGGGTGTGGGAGGTATGATTCCAAGCACTGGGAGAGCCCTCCGTTAGGCTCTAAGTGTTACCGGTACCAGCCTTCTAGTCTCGGACAGCACAAAATGGTTGCAGAGACACATTTCTGCGCTCCTGCTGCTGAGCCAAGTTTGAGTAGGGAAAGGCAGAACAATAGGCATGCTGTCATAGGGAGGTGGGACCACCTCCCAGACAGGATTTAGTGCATTAGGGCTGGGTGGGTGCTCTTGCCTGCACCTGAAAGTCTGCATGAGGGGCACATTTGGTGTCCCTGTTCATAGTCCAGTTCAAACCAGTCCTGGGAGCCGTTGGCTCCCGTTCTGGTGCGAAACTGGACAAAGTACATGGGAGTAACCTCCCCCCATCCAGACCCTCCCCTGGGAGGGTCCCCTGAATCTTCCCAACCCTTTCCTTAGGGTACTTAAGGGCTTACCTGGGAATAGGCCCCTATATTTGTCGTGGAATAAGATTCGGAACTTAAACCACTGCACTTATACCATCTGGGCACTCTGGACTTAGCTTGACTTAGTTTGGGCCTGGCTTCGTCTCCCTTCCAGTCTGCTGCATCGTCTGTGCCTGTGCATGATACAGGAACCATCCAAGGCCTGTGAAGCATCAAGGACAACTGAAGTAATCTCGCTTGGAGTGAAGGAGTCACTCCCCTCATTCGCAGGCACTGCAACGAAGACGACTGGTCTGAAGATCCCAAGCTTCTCCGGACTCCGTGGGCTCTGTAACACAGGTGGTAGTTTTCCTCCCATCCTGAGGCCTGCTCTACCATCTCACAAGGTTTGAGGCCAGTAGTTCTTGTGGGGGTTGCAATAACCCAACCACTGGGTACCGCATCCCTTACTTGTAAAGGCTTGTTGACATCTTTGCAAGTAGATCTTTCGGCTCTATGTAGCCCCAGCCTCAAGCACCTCCATAGACCAGAATCTTCAGCCACACCACATCGTGTGCATCGTGGTCTGCATCTTTTGGTGAGCTGCTTGAGATCCTCTCGTAACTCCAGTGCCTCCGCCCTGTGGGTCCACTTGAGGGTCACACTTGTTTTTTTTGGGCTCCCCTGATTGCTAGGGGCCTGCCCTGACTCTCCTGCTTGTGGTGAGTCTTTTGGACCTTGCTGGACCCAACTGTGCACCTTCTTGATTTCCTGTGAGGGTTGCATTTGCCAAGGCTTGTTGGTGCTCCCGCCGGACACCGACCCTTCAGCACTCGACATCCTTTGTGGGACAGCTCGTATCTGGGTTCTGGTCATCCTCAGCATCGCCTGGTCATCGGAGCTGCAGAGTCAAGGTCACCGTCATCCTTCCTGAAACACCTGACATCAGAGGGCATTCGTTTTATAAGTCTCCTGGTCCCTCCAGAGTGACATAGACACTGTCCCCTCTGCTTTCAGGTACTCCTTGCCAAGAATCCACATTTGGCTTTCTCCTCTTCCAGCAGCGGCACTTTCCTGAAGTCCTCCATTGGGTTCGAGAGTGGTTTCCAATGCCACTTCACACCTATGCACCAGGCTTCCCTGGGATAGGTAACTTGGGTACCACGGTATCCACGGGAGGGATGGCTCTCCAACCTTCTGTCTTCCACGGGGTTTCCTCAGGGTCCATTGTGAAGGGTCCCTAATCTTCAAAATTCCAACCACGACTTGCACATAGACTTGTACGGAGCACGAGGTCGTGTTCACACACTGCACACGCTCTCCCTGGGGTCCCTATCTACTTACCTTGGGTGGTGCTGTGGGTCCCCAGCAATTCTACATCCTCACGACATTGTCCTGACTCGAGTCGTGGTTCTTATACCACTTTCTTAGTGTATGGTTTGATCCCCCCAGGGCTCACTATGTATTAGTGCTATTTACTATGGTTTCTTTGCTAAAGTATTGTGTGCTTTGTGTCTATCTCCATGTAGGAGATACTGTAATGTACTAGAGAGTGTTCTTTAATAATTACATATTTGTATACATACTTTGTGTGGTTCCTTTTCATTTAATCTATACTATAAGATTGCATTCCGGTGAAACAAGATGCTTTACACTCCTTCAAGACTAATCCTGCAGGCTGCTCTCCACAGCTACCACTTGGATAGCTTTCTAAGGTTGTCTGTCATGACAACCTTAGAAAGCTATCCAAGGTTTCCCTTCCTGCACAAAAACAATCATACACACAGCGCAGCCACCCTTATGCCATGGTGCAAAGGTGCCTGTGTTGGCGCGCGGCAGCTGATGCATACGGCGCATTCTTGCCCTTTTCATTTGCCGTAGGGCAGGGCTGCAAGAAGGATTTCAGCGCTGCCCTACAGCACAAACTCCTAAAGGAGGTTCATGGTGTCTTTCCTACTATAATAACACTGATTATACCTGTAACGTACACCCTAGTGGACAACGTGCCTGCCCCTGGGAATCAGAGGTGGAAGGAATAATGAAGTTGATGGATGCCAGAAGCACAGAAGGAAGCCCTCCACTTCGAACACGGTACGTGTTTAAAGTTGGTTGATTATTTTTCAAATAAAACAGGATTTTCTTAAGGTACAAGTAATAGGGACCAGATCAAAACACTCATTCACACCACCTGCACACCATTAACATGCCCGTTTGACACCGGCACACACACCCCTTGCTTAAATATTTTCTATTCATTTCCAGGGCTTCTGGCAATACCAACTGCAAAAAAAGACCCCCATGTGCAAAATACTGGATTAGATTTTCTCCTTAGAGAATTTCTGCTGATCGAATGTAAGTATTTTAAAGGAAACAGACCGGCACTATTAACTCGCAACTTAAAGTTACTTCCTAAATGTAATAGCAGTGGGATCTTATGTTTGGCAAATGGAAGAGCTCTCATATTACACCTTCAGAAGCAATTCACAGAGGTTTAAAAACCTACTGCATTTCGATGTTTCAAATCACAGTCATAATACAGCAAATGCACAAAGAATGTGGCAGTGATTATAAAACGACTGGAGCAACACCCTCAGAATAATTTACTCATGCACAATGAAGGAAATGAGTCGGTTGAAAACAGAATTGAAAGAAGCCCTTGTTCTGTAAGATGTGATTGTCAGTGCACTCTAACACGTGGCTAGAAGTTCAACTTCCTGTTCATTTGTTTTCATTTTCATGGAGTTTAAATACTGAGTACCTTTTCAGATAAATATGTAATAAAAGGAACTACATTCAAGTGTGAGTAAAGTGAGCAAAAAGTGTAAAGTTTCCAATACCTTTCATAAGTGTGATTGACAAGAGGTACAGGAGCAATAAAGTCTGGAATATACAGTCCACACAATAGTTTATTTACCCTGCAGTAAAAAATAACATTTGTTACATGACTCTTAGAATCACCTGTGAATCTGTTGTCCACTCATGTAAATGTTACGTCTCTTAAGTACACTTTTTTTACTAAGTTATCAGGCACTGGTTTAGCCTCTTCCCATTTACAACAGCAAACGAGTGTAAGGCCCTGGTTAGGAGGTGCACCGTGCAGGCGTGCTGGAATTACTGGGTTAAAAATTACTGAGTCAGTCAGATGCCCACAGGGGAATATACTTCCGGGTGACTTGTATTGGTTCCATGTGTTAATACTTTCCTGACATATATTTGGAGGTGAGTTCACCAAAGGCTTGCACACCCTTAAATGAACTTGGTTATTGAACAAATTACTTCTGTGCAAACTGCCCTTTATTTCAAGGATGTGTTCACCATTGTGGTCGTGGGTTCGAATTCTGGCTAATCCACTCAGCCTTTCATGCTTCTGAGGTCAATCAATTGAGCACCATTGAGTTAAGTAATAATAAACATCTGTTTTTTCTAGTGCCAAGAAACTCGAAGACATGTGTGTGCTTTCCCAATACACCTGTTATGTTATGTTTATTCGGCCCGGCGACCATTAGAACCCACGACCAGCCCTGTTGTTGTCACAGATACCATGGAGTAAGTGCCTCCTGCTGAGATCACTGTTTGTTGGCACTGGCTCTGGAGAGGGAAGCACCTCTCACTACTGACAGCCTTCTTGTACCTAGGCCTATTGATAATCTAGGAAATTGTTGAGGGCAGTTGACAACAGTATATCAGTCATAAAATGTAAAAAACAAAGCTATTAGAATCAATAAATATTGTAAAATGTAATCTCATGTATAAAATATGCCAAACGAATAAACAAATGGTTTTATATATCACATAGATTCCCCAGCTCAAGATATCACAAATCATATACAGAAAGCTCAAAGTGCAAAAAACATCACTGCCAGGTCCGATTACACCTTTTCAAAAAATAGGAATAAGGATAAAAATCACTAAAAACAATGATGCCTGGCGGAGTAGTATCATATTACATAACTTCTGAACCTCACACCATCGACAGATCGACCTGTAAATTTGCCCAAGATCACTTACTGTGAAGAATAGCTCATACAATAAAACTTTAAAAATGCGTTCTAAAATGGGATTTAGACGAACAAGCACACTAGGAACATTTCTAAAAAAAAACCACTAGTTATATCAGTGTTTAACAGTGCGTAGTAGGTCTAAAGGCATTTTGGAAGACTTTATTTACAAGGAATACCTCAACCTCTGTCTTACCTTCTAGATTGCATTTAGACATCTATAACAGTGTAAACAACGCAAGGGTCGGTATTTGCCCGTAATATCCTGGAATCTACAAAATAGTGCCTTGTTCCTAAATTAATGCAGAGGGATTCAATCCAGGTGCTTCTAGATCCTCTATACAAGGGGCACAAGCATATTAGGTGGTCTACATCTTCTATTGTGTCCACACATGAAGGGTACAAGGCCTGAGCAACTGGTAACTGCTTCCATTTACTTAAGAATTGACCTACCTTTAAAGAGCCCAACCTTAACTTAATGTAAAAGGTTATGGCTTGATAGGGTATAACAGCATCTATATAAGGTTCAAAGCCAGGGACACACTTATGGGAAAGAAAATTTGCCATAAGACTTCCAGAGCTGCTATTAATGTGATATTGTTTGTTAATGTGGAGCCAAAAGGCCACCTTAGTAGTTGCTCTTGGTCCGCCATTTGTGATGGAAGGATCATTCCAGAGAAAATCCATGCCTGTAGGCATGGAAACTAGATTTTATGTAGGGAAACCATTTTATAGTGAGCAAGTTTGCTATACCGAGAACCTTTGTTAAAGCTCTTCTATGGGATTCTAATTCAGGAGTTTCCCACAATCTAATTCAAAATAAAAGTGATGTTAGGGCTGCTTTTTTGCCTATTCTTTTGAGCCCTACCTCAAAAAACAGAGATGCTATACGTGTGCTTTGAGGTAAGCTAAACAGCGAGATGAGAAAAACATTTACTTTAACGGCCAACTCCTTCATTCTCCCAAATCCCATATTTTAGCCCTATAAACGGCTGCACTTTGGACGATGGCATGTAGAGCTCAATACCCGGAGAGGTATATCTTGGAGTGTGTTTTTTTTTTTTTTTAATGACTGCAGAGGCACTATGTAGTAAAGTAGCACTTTTTTTGTGTAGCTGTGATAACCAGGAAAAGGAAAAAGGTTTGTCTAGTCTAATACCAAGGCAGTCATAGCTTCCTGCCTGCTGCAGTGTTTATCCCTTAATTTTAAACCTGCCTCTAATCGATTTTTGAGGGTTAAAAAATATGTCATTTGTTTTAGATGTGTTCACCTCTAGTCCCCTTTCATCACAGAAATCAGTGACTTTATTGAAAAGGTTTTGTAAACCCATAGGGTTATGGAACTTTACAAGAGTTTCGTCGGCAAACAAAAGAGCTGGTAAAGAAATTCCATTAAATCTAAGGTAATCGTGGATGCAATTGTTCAGAAAATGTATCACGTCATTGATGTAAGAAGAAAATAAGGTGGGGCCAGGATGCACCCTTGGCGTACTCCTCTCTCAAATAGTATGCAGTCAGTCTGCTCTGCCCGGTTTCCCCACCTCACCTAGGCACACTCGGGCATAGTTGGCCCATGCAATCTTTCAATGATCTTTAGTAAAAGAGGGCTCACGCCCATTATCCCTAACGTGGACCACAAGAGACCTCGAGAACCAAATTGAAGGGCAACTTCAAATCACAAATGCCACGAACAAATGATGATTTGTGAGCTGGAGGTATTTACAGCAAATTATAGTGAACGCAAATGTCTGGTCTAAGGTGCCGACCCTCGTGCAAAACCTTGTTTGTAAAGGGGATAGTATATTGGCTTCAGTTATCCAGTATCGTAATTTATCCAAGACTTGATGACGGAACACCTTCCGAAGGTTATCAATCAAACAAATGAACGATAGTTCTCTGGATTACCTCTGTTACCCTTCTTTGTACACTGGAATAATTTCAGCTCCCAACAAAAGTAAGAATGCATTTAGCTGTTTTGTTAGAGGAAAGAGTTGAGGCACACAGTTTGGAAAGACTGAAAACTGAACCTTCACTTCCTACTGCATCCTCAAAACCTGCTCAGCTTATGTTTTGTGATCTTTCTTTCCCTGGGCCGTGACATGCAAGTGTCATGAAAGTCCATCTGCATAAGTGGCCTAGAAGGAAACCCCACTGGTCTACGAGGGAAATTAAGCTCACACCCATGGACATGCATTTTGCCATTTGGAGCAACAGTGACCAAGTGAAAAGAAGATTGCTTATGAACATTTGTTAGAATTTTCAAACTCATAAATGACTGCAAGATCAATGGTATATACATGAAGCATATTTCTAAAGATGATTACACACTGGATAAAACAGACAGCACACCAAATGTAATCAGATGTATCATTAAGTTCTTCTTAACATTTTGAGATGCTGCTCCTAACCAAGAACACACATACTTGAAAATGGCTGTCATCCTTTACCAGAAAAAGAGACACAAGAAACATTCAGAGCTGTAGGCCAGCATTTCAGGGCTATCCTTTAGAAAAAAACGACCAACTTAGAAGCAATAGAAACAATGGGAGGTAACGAGGTGCTTGGAGTAAAGTTACAAACACCTCAAAGGAGACACTAACTAATACACTTATGGGAAGCTATTCCCATTCAATAGTCCTTAGAGCATTGCCAGCCTGGAGAAGTAGGCAATAGTTCAAGACCTGTAGCAAACCACTGCCTGAGCCGCATGATGCCTTCCCAAACAGGAAACATAAAAAAAAGAAAATCGCCTGATTCTTGAAGGAACAAGAGCTGCTTTAATAAGTGATCCAGCGCTTCGCCAACCCTCTTACCCTTGTTATCTGGTGGACCTTTTTCACCAACTAAAAGGTAAAAGGAGTTAGCATTTAATCAATTAATTTGATTAACAGTGCAAACCATTTGGCAACACAATAAGAACCAGGAATCAGTGTCTATAGTTAAGAAGGTTTATTACAAGTTAGTAGTCAGGTTAAGATAAACAAATCTTAATTCCATGCTGTAAAGATACAGAATAACAACTGAATAACCTAACCTCCTAAAGAAGCATACGTGTACCAGTATAAGGCAGATCGATAACAGAATGTGATGCTCAGAAAAGAATCTCTGATTCTCTCTTCTATACATGAGTGAAGTCTAAAGTCATCTAAAATCATCTAAATTAAAGTCCAAACTAAGAAGGATGGTTTAGCACCTAAGAGTCTAAAAAAATAGCAAAATGCAGAAAAATAGGAAATCCGGGAAGTGCGGGAAGTTATCAACACTTCAGAAGCTTGGGCAAGAGTCTTCTTGGGATAGGGGTATAAGTGTTAGCCTAGCCACACTTAGCAAAGAGTCAAAGGGGATAAGCATAGAGGTCTACACCTCTCAAAGTCCATAGGAAGGTGCCACAATCTCGGACAGTGTGAACACCTGTTATTTCTGCGAGAGTCTCTAAAGTAACACTGTTCTGTTCACATCAGCAGGGGTTCCATTGTTCTTTCCATTCTCACATTGTCAGCTGAAACATTAACATTTTCTCCCAAGCCAAAAATGGGAACAGTATTGTCCTTGGTTGCCTGCAATTCCTTGTAACATTAATAAATAAAAAACTTTCAGTTGGCGCTTGGGCTTTCCATGTTCCTTGTAAAGGTCCATTTCTCAAGCGCTCTCTCTCTCTCTCTATGGCTAGTACAGTGTTATATCTATTCTCAAACTAACAGTCTACCTGCAAGGAAAAAAAACATGCAAGACAAAAATGGAAAACAGCATTTCATGCAGAAAGAAAAATGGGCCTAGTAAGGACAAGTTAACGAATTAAATCAATGGTGCACATTTAATATTCTTGTGCTTATTCAACTTAAAAATGAATTGAAAATGTCAGTACATTAAATTCATGTTACAAGTTGCATACAGATAAAATCTTTAGTACGTGTGTATATATGTGACAAGGAAGTACATTTAAATACAAATATGAGAGCAAGATGGCGGCCGCAACTGTGGCCGGTTAAGCAAGTGCTCTCCACCTCCACAACGCTAACCAAGCTTCTGTTGGCGTTCAACTAGCTACTCAAGCCCCAGGGTCCAGGAATTCGGAGGTTCCAGGGTGCCATAGCCGTCTATGGTTTGTAGACTCCTCAGGGTCGCTGCAGCTTGGAGAAAGCAGCGTCTCCCGCGTCTCCTGCATCTACCGCGGTGCTATCTGGTAACGGCAACCGGCGCCGATAGCGGCAGTCCAGGAGGGGATATGCCGGGGAAGAGCGCGCCATCACGATCTGGCCGCGGCAGGGGGGCTGGGCAACCCGCGGGGATTTTGCCAAGAACGAGGCAGATGGCAGCGGGGGAGAAGCCAGCGGAGAAGGTAGCCGATAAGATCAGCAAATTCAATCGGCATGAGGAAAATAGCACACAGCAGCCCCTCCAGCCAGGAGTCACTGTTCCAGCTTCAGCGTTGTTGGAGAGAGACGCTGTACACCATATCCCGGCGATGTTCAAAGTAAGTAAAATTCGAGATGATGTGGCCTCACCCAGCACCCTAAGCAGCAGCGGGGGGGTCGCCCCAGAATTTGACCGCTCAGGACGCACAACAAGGCACACAGAAAACTCCAATAAGCCTAATTTTGCCAAATCCTGAAAAGGGGATTCTGGGAGATGTAGTCCGCGAAGGAATGGTGCAAGGATTGGTGCAAGTGAATGTGGAGGCTGAATCTACTCTACAACAACGGCAGCAGAACACTGGGGGGTTGCAGCCGTCTTGGACCAGTCTGGAGCAGGTTTTTCAGTACTGGAATCTAATGTTAAGCCTGGGAGCGTAGAGCCTGGGAGCATAGAGGCATCAAGAGAGCTGCGTGATGTGCTGGACAAGGCCTCGATAGTTGAGGACTTTTTCTCTTTATCCGACAGGTCTTCAGTAGATAGTGCTGTACAGGAATGGCTGGAGGGGGGCCGTATGGGGGGGAGGAGGAACACTTGGAGGGGTCTATGGATGCTTCGGGCCAAGGCGATCAAGTACCCAGGGGAGGGGCAGGGAGGGGGTCAGCGGCCTCTTCTGCCTGGGATGAACAGAACTCTCCTAACTATGCTGCCTCTGCCATATCGGGTGGAATCACCCTCGCTCTACAGGACCAATTAGTGCGAAGAAGCTCAATTTCAGTACCAGTACCAGCACCAGAGGAGATTACATTGGCCACCATATATGACTTAATCATGACTCATAGAGCAGAGACACAGGCCGGGCTCTTACGCACTCAGAACGCATGCAAGCGACTGCAGAACGCTGTAAGACGGGTTGCTTAGACCTGCTCGGAGGTGGTTATAAGGATGAGTGAGGCCGAAACAAGGATTTCTACGCTAGAAGACGAACTATGTGCTCAGAAGGAAACAGTAGGGTCCCTTAAGACATACAGGGATGAACTCCTCTGGAAAATAACGAACCTTGAAAATAAGTCTAGACGGAATAACCTAAGGGTACTGGGCGTGCCGGAGGGGAAAGAGGGTGCGGACCCGTTAAGGTTTATGGTGGAGCAGTTTTCAGAGGCATTCCCAGAGTTGGGGCATTGGGACTGGCAAAGGGAAGTCCAAAGGGCACATAGATTCCCGTTTGTACAAAAAAGGGGGCAGGGCTCAGAATTTCCTAGGGCTATTTTGATCTCACTGGGTAACTTCAGAGCGAGAGAGGAGCTCTATGATCTAGCAAGGCCAAATAAAAGGAGAAGTGCTAAGGGTTGTGAGTTTTTTGTCCGACCGGATTTTTGTCAGGACACGGTTGGGCAGCGATGGAGGCTCAGACAGCTTATACCAGAGTTTCAGGCTAAGGGGGCTCAGGTGTTCCTGCAAAACCCGGCTAAATTGAAGGTTGTTGAGGGTGGTTGTAGTCAGTTTTTTATCTCAGAGATAAAGGCAAAAGAATACCTTCAGTCAATCTGATAAGTCTTTATGGCTTGTGTCTTATACTAGTTGCCTTGTACTTACTGTCTTGGAGGTACTTTGTGAGGTACTTTATGAGGGGTTCCAGGGTACTTTAGAGGGGGGTGACGTAGACCTCTTATATTCTTAATGGGAGGGCTCTCTCGGAGTGTCAGTTGATAAAGGCAGGGAAGTCTGAAGGACGTAGGCTATGGAGCTTTGAATGTTCCTTGAGGGCTATAGGTGGTTGGTTGGAAACGGTTCTTTTTTCTTACTATGAAGGTGGTTTTAGGGAGGTGGAGGATGGGCACTGGGCTTTATCATCACTAAGGGAAGGAATTCCCAATGCTCCTTGTGGGTGGTGCGAGGGGTGGTGGGCGGAGGGTGGGTCTGTGGGGGTGCTGGGAGGGGGTTGGTGGGTGCAGGGGTTAACCGATTCAGCAAGGAGTAAAGCCTTTATTTTGTATAGTCTTTATCAGGCCATTACAGTTAAAGTATGCAGGTTTATATATGTCAAGATTAAAAATGGCATTAGTATTTGAAAGGAAACTTGCCGTATCAGCTTTATTAATTGTATTGGATGTATCAGATGTTATATGTCATCCAAGCTGTTGGGAGAAAATTCGTTCTTGGTGGGGTAGACAATATAATGTTAGGTTTCTGGCATTAAATATGATAAGGATATAGGATGAAGAAACTAATATGTTGTACACTTAACATTTGCGGCTTGAACGATCCTGGGAAAAGAAGAGTGTTGTCCAGAATTATATACTTAAGCTCATGGGACCTTTTGTTTTTGCAGGAGACACATATTGCATGGGCGAATAGGGCCTGGCTCGGCTCCTTGGGGCTCGAGCTATTGGCCTGTACCACGCAGACAGTTAATGTTAAGGGCGTTGCGATTCTCGCTAAAAAAGGATTATGCAAACTGAAGAAGTACAAAGTTGATAATTTGGGACGCTGGGTAATGATTGAGGCAGTGGTCTCACAACAAGTTATTACACTATGTTCGATATATGCCCCAAATTCGGATGACCCAGGTATTTTTCAATTGATTAACACAGAATTGGCATTGTATCCACATCCTATGATCGTCTGTGGTGATCTAAACATACATCTCCACTCGCAGGTGAATTTAAGGACAGCCGAAACTTACTTTGGCAGGAAGCTGCAAGGCTTCAGGAGCCTGCAGGCACTTGTTCAGGATCAAGGGCTATATGATGTATGGGCAGAACTCAATGCAGGTCAGGACGGATATACGTATTTTTCTGCCCCACATGGGAAAATGGCACGGTTAGATTATTTTTTGGTATCTGGTGCTGTTTTATCGAGGGCTTCAATTAAGATACTTCCTAAAATTATATCAGACCACAACCCGGTAGTTTTGGAGTTCGATTGCTTGGGTTTAATGGCCAGGTCCCAAAAATGGACATTTGATAGAAAGCTTTTGTTCAGTGAGGATTACTGCAATTGGATGGCTAAATGGATTCCTGAATTTATTCAGACGAATATAGGATCAGCTAGAATAGACATTGTTTGGGATGCATTAAAGGCGGGGATAAGAGGTGAGACATTAAGATTTGCGGCAAGGAAGCGTAAGACAGAGCGGTTAAAGGTTATAGATGATTTAGGGACTCTCTCTCGGCTCGAGCAAAAATTGGTTCAAGAAATAAACTCTGGTGGGAGCGTTAAGGAGGCTCAAGTTGAGGTTGCTGCTTGTCGGGCGAAAATTTATCAAGGCTATGCGGATGTGTCTGCTGCTAGCTATCAAACACATAGGAGAGAGCTCTATGAGTACGGGGAAAGGGTTGGTAAGGTCCTCGCTAATAGATTACGTCAAAAGGAGGTCGACTCTAGGATAGCTAAGATCAAAGATCTTGATGGAAATATGGTGGAGACCCCTTCTCTGATTCAAGATGCTTTTAAAAAATACTATGAAAAACTGTATACATCAGAGCCAGTCGTAAGTGCAGAGAGGTATTCAGCGGGAAAGGTCTGTTTGGGGCTAAAGGAACAGGATAAAGAGGCATTAACGGAGGAGCTCTCTCCGGAGGAGATTGAAAAGGCAATGTTGTCATTAGAATTAGGGAAGGCTATGGGATCAGATTCGATCCCCTTGGAGTTCTACATAAAATTTAAGAAGAAATTAGAGAGGATAATGACCCTAGTATTTCAAGCAGCATTTGCCGGGATTCCCCCGGCCTCTTGGTCTCAAACTGTGATAGTAGTCTTTAAAAAAAAGGGAAAGGATCCTCAGGAGCTCTCCTCGTATAGACCGATTTCGTTAATAAATGCCGATAATAAAATCTATTCGAAATGTCTGGCAATGAGATTGGGAGATGTGATTGGCCCCCTTGTCTCGTTACAACAACATGGGTTTATTGCTGGGAGGGGGACCACGGACCACGTTAGGCGACTCATCTCAGTATTTGACTGGGCCCAGGCGATGAACGTTCCGGTTGGGGTGGCCCTGTTGGATGCTGAAAAAGCATTCGACAGGGTCTCCTGGGAATTCTTATGGGCCGTAATGAGATGGAAGTCGTTTCCTAGCGGGTATATACGGGCAATACAGTCGATGTATTCAACCCCGAGGGCAATTGTCCGATTGGGGGGAGAGGAGTCACAGACTTTCTTGGTCAACAGGGGCACACGGCAGGGGTGCCCCTGTTCACCACTTCTGTTTGCTCTGTTTATAGATCTCTCATCGAAAGCTTAGAGTCGGATTTGGGAATTCTACCGGTAACCTCGAGGTTATACTCAGTTAAAGTCTTGGCATATGCTGACGACCTCGCGGTTTTGTCATCAGATATGAGTAGTGCTATGCCTAGAATTGAGGCTATAACTGGAAATTTTGGTAAAGTGTCCGGTTATAAACTAAACTTGGGGAAGACTCAAGTGCTGCACTCAGAGGCTGGGTTTCCAGCGGAGCTAGGGGTGGGGGTGGTCACAGAGGCAACGTATCTAGGTATAACTATCTCACCTCAAACCCAAAACATTCCGAGTATTAATGTAGAGCCGATACTTGCCTCTTCAAATAAAACTCTGGAGAGAATTAATCGGCTGCATCTCTCCTTATATGGAAGGGGCAATGTTCTGAAAATGTCTATCTTTCCTAAGCTATTATATTTGTTTCGGGCCATCCCTATCCTCTTTCCGAAAGATCTATTTGTCAGAATAGAACGAATGTGCTCACGATTCCTCTGGGGCTACTGTCGCTCTAGGAGGGCAATCAAATGGCTGTATTTGCCATTGGAACGTGGTGGTTTGGCTCTCCCAAATTTTTTTTTATATTACTCAGTCTCGCTGTTTCAATCAATGGGTGTTTTGATTTGGGGTAAGATGGCTGTGCTGGATCCCGCTTTTTCTCCGTCTATATACGAATGGTGTTTGGGAAATCCAGCACAAGGGTTACTTTTAAAAGTGTTAGAGCCAAGCTACTACAAAAAGACAAGGTTTAAAATTATCCAGGCGGCCTACTCAGTCTGGAAGAGGTTTCGCAAATTGTTATCTATTCCTAGTATTATACGGTATACACCTTTAGACTCGACTGTCTTATCTTCTGTGGTGTTTCAGGATTCTGTTATGCGTAGGTGGTCACAGCTCGGTATTAGGTTAGTAGGAGATTTGCTGGAGCAGGGCGAGATGTTATCTTTCTCAACATTGCAAGACAGATTTGGGGTTGGAAAGGTGGATTTTTTCAAGTATCTGCAATTAAGAAGTGCTTTACAGGCCGCAATTGTGGGGGGAAATGTTACCCTTCACAAATCCGTATTTTGGATTTAATGAAAGGGAAATGCAAAATAGGGCAATTATATGTGGAGCTCATGTTAATACAAACTGATGACCTGGTTAGGCAGGAGGCAATATGGGAGGAGAAAGCGTCAATAGTCAATCTGGATTTACAGCTGGTAATGCGAACTGCCAGCTCTATCTTGCTCTCTGGTAGTCTCAGAAGTCAATCGTACATGGCTACGTTCGATCTGTACTATACGCCAGCAAGGCTAGCTAAGTGGAAGGCTGGTAAGGGGACTAACTGTTCAAGATGTGGACTTTATGCAGCAGACTCGTTGCACATGTTTTTTTCTTGTCCTGTCTTACAGCCACTTCTTCTGGATATCGAATGTTTTTTGTCACAATTTTTGGGAATACCAATTTCTGTTACAGCCTCTTTGGTATTGTTTGGAATAGAATTCAGTACAGATATGGGTAGGCAGGCGTTATCCAATAGAGGATTTAAGTTTATATGTATGTCAGTTTTGAGGTCTTGTATAACATCTCAGTGGCTGGATTCTGAGCCTCCCGCCTTTACAAGTTGGAGGGCAAAACTTATTGCTATATATAATACGGAATGGGCATTATACAAACTGAAAGGGACTACAAAAAAAAAGTTGGGGGTGGCTATTTGGGAGCCGATTAGAAATTGGATACAGCAATGATATTTAGTAATGTACTATTGCCTTGACTGTTTTTCTTATGTCAAGAAATCAGAGATGTGTATATTCTGATTTTCTATGTCTTTTTTTTATTTAATTCTATGCTATAAATAATGGTCTGTAAATAATGAATTGTGCTGCTGAATCGAGAAAAAACTCAATAAAAAAAAAAAATACAAATATGAAACATTAGTGCACACATTACGTAAATCCTTTTCCTTTCTATGAATATGCACGTATATATTTCATATTTGTGAGAAGCCAAAATTATGCTGCTCCACAACAAACGTTTCTCAAGTGGGAATGCACACACAGGGCTGGAAGTATGCAAATATTTTCAATCCTACATCTCCACACATACAGGTACCATTGAGCATAAAGACAATACCAAAGGTTGGTGGATAGCTAGATAGATAGATAGATAGATAGATAGATAGATAGATAGATAGATAGATAGATAGATAGATAGATAGATAGATAGATAGATAGATAGATAGATAGATAGATAGATAGATAGATAGATAGATAGATAGATAGATAGATAGATAGATAGATAGATAGATAGATAGATAGACAGATAGACAGATAGACAGATAGACAGAGAGACAGACAGACAGACAGACAGACAGACAGACAGACAGACAGACAGACAGACAGACAGACAGATTGATTGATTGATTGATTGATTGATTGATTGATTGATTGATTGATTGATTAGTGGTAGATTGAATAGTGTGGTTTCATAGCTAAATGGATTGCAAGTGTGGGTTAATGGATGAATGCTTGATTGTGAGTCAATGAATGAATACTTCAGTGTGGGTGAATGGATATGTGCTTAGGTGAGAGTGCTAGAGGATTCATGGAGATGGGTGGATGAATGTACATAGGAGTAGAAGAAAATAGGACTGATAGTACTAGTGATTTGGAGAAATAAGTAGCAGTAAGAATATTTAGAAAAGTAGGATTAAGAGTACAATTTAGAGTTGGTGTACATAGGTTTAAGTTAAAGTAGAAGTAAATTATAGAAGTGTAGGATACAAAGTAAGTGCAGAAGACTAGGAGTGAGACTAAATAAGTGTATGTAAGTAAACATAGTAGTATGTAGGAGTAGGGCTTGCACAGAAATAAGTAGATGTAATTAGAAGTTAGAAGTAAGAGTCGGATTAAAAGTAATTAGAAGTAGGAGTAATACTAAGCAGATGTAGGATCAAGAGTAGACTTAAACATAAGTAACAGTAGGAGTAAGTATAGAAGTAAGAGTAAGTGCAGGAGCACCTGGGGACAAGGCTAAGGAACTGAGCTCGTGCAGATGACGTCTCAGCACATCAGTGTCCGCCAAGCACTGTGCCATCAGAGGGGAAGCAGATAACCCTCCCTGCTGGCGGGCACGCCCTGAAGCTGACAGGGGACCTGCATGCAGTGGGAACTGGCCTTACTGTCTTGACAGTCGGGAGGTGAGTGTGGTGGACTTGCCCTTGGCAGCCGGCTTTAGAGGCTCAGGAGAAGGGAAGAGTGCCGGCAGGAGACTGACCTGCCCGGGGGACGATTGGAGGCCTCTAAGAAGGCGTGGAGGGCCTGGGGATTGCACGGTGTGCAGAAGTGAAGCCAGAGGCAGAAGGAAGGACCCAAGACAGGGGCCTAAACTAGAGCCCCTCAGCCATACAAAAAAGGAGAAGAGGGCGATGAGGGCTGCCTCTACGCGGGTACAGAGATACCTTCTGACTTGCCCCTCCACCATAATCCAGTTATCGAATGGGCCTATACGAGGGGCCCAAAACCATGCAGCACCCCAAGCTGGATACATACACATTCAAGGGGGAAGCCTGTGAAGACGTGGAGGCCCCCAAGAAAGGGAGAGGCCGAGGTGGGTCAGAGAAACGGTAAGCTATACTGCAGGAGGTCCTGGCCGCTATCAACAATTACAAAACGTTGCTGGAGATGATGATGGCAATTGATATTAATCTCCGCTAGATGGATGTCCACAAGATCACTGTGAAAGTTCATGAGGCAAAATGGATCACTGTAAGAGTGCATTAGGGAAAAAAGGACCCCACAGGAGTACTCTACAGCGATCAAGGTGCTCCAAACTGAAGTAAGACAGATAAAAGAAATCAAGCAATGCCTTCACACCTGTGCCGAAGATGAGGAAATGAGGTTACATTGAAATAATATTTACCTGGTTGGCTTTCCTGAGAAGACAGGGTACTGATGTGAAATGTTTAATTTAACATTTTATTCTACATACATTAAAGCCAGACAACCTCTCTGCATACTTTGTGGTGGAAGGAACGCATCGTACCCCTGGAGCCCCTCCCTGTCCTGGGGCAAGAGCTTGACCCATTATAGCCAAAATTCTAAACTACAGATATAGGGATGCCATTCTGAGAGAGTCAAGACTCCATGGTCCGCTGCGGTACCCAAAACTACAACATCATGATCTTCCCTATTAAGTCAAACGAGGTGGACTTCTACCGCACTAACCTAGAGAGACCCCTAGAGTAGTATAAAAAAAATGTTGGGCACTGGCAACACCTCCTCTTCTCCCTACTAGACAGGCCAGCCCTTTACAAAATGATTACATTGCACAAGTTCCTATACCTGCTGCAAAATACACCCTTAGAGGTGCCCGATAGGTTTTCTCAGGTGGCAGGCGAGGCGACCCGACAACTAACATGGGATGTTAGTCCGCCACGGATCACTCTTCAGACACTGACTAGAGGCCCTTACGATGGAGGGATTACACTCCCAAACGTACGGCTATACTACTGGCCAACGCAACTGGTGACAGTGAATGATTGGCCTTCAGCTCCCAGTAGGACCCAGCATTCATGGCAGATAGAAAGGCCTTGGGGATCAGGGGATACATGGGAAACCTCTATGGAGGACAGAGAGGACATCCATTCACTGCTCCCATGGCAACAGTAATTAAGGTGTGGTAGAAAGACACTGGGAAGTTAGGCTGGGCCAGCAGGGTGACACTTGAGATGCCACTTTGGGATTCAGAGATTCTGGCAGATTTGAGACTCCTTGAAGGTAGCAGGCGGTGGGGCTTGATAAGGATATCAAAACTGGCGGACATCTGGGAGGAGGAGGCATTGATCCCCTTTGTCACATTACAGAGGGGATACTATCTGGCATACAGCCAATGACTCTGGTGCCTGCAGGTCCACACGCTCTGGCTAAATACCACAACATGCTCCAGAAGTGGCTGAAGAAGACCCCACTGGAGCTGAGGGTATTTATGGTCTCTCTACACAACATGCAATATCTAAGATGTATAGTATACTCACTGCACACTACCACGCCCTGCCACGTTGGGAGGAGGACCTCAGGTAATTAGACAAGGCAGTTTGGGACGAGGCATGCAGATACATAATGCATAATAGTCCTCAGAGCAGGGTTATGGCTTATGCAAGTAAAGATCTTGCATTGGACCTACTAAGGAAAAAACAGGCTTTTAAAAATGAGAAAAGCAGATAATGACCTATGTGTAAGAGGCTGCGGGGAGAAAGGGAAACTGCTGCATACCCTTTGTGATTGCTTGGTGTTACAGCCCTTCTGGTAGAGGGTTGGGGGACAAGATGAGGGTGGTTACGGAAGCGGGCTTTCAGTTCACCCGAGTATTGGCACTCCTCTGGATGTGAGGAGGATCAGACTATACCTAAGTATACATTGCTATGGTGTAACACTGCCCTGGCCATGGCACAAAGGGACACTGTGCGACTGTAGGGAGTAGCGACGCCACCAGGGATAGGACATTGGGAGGAAAACAAGGACTGGTGCATGCAAACCAAAGAGACAATCTATGAGGTAAGGAGATGCCCAAGAAAGTGCAGCAAAATCTGGTGAATGTAGAAAGGCGTGGAAGGGATAGACATTTGATCGGGGCTGTTGGGGAGGAAGGAATCATGCCTATCAAGGACTATAATTCACGTTCCACTGTATGGGGGGTGGGTAAAGGAGTTAAAATACTTGTAAACCTACATTTCCTAAGGTGGTCTGGTGTTGTATTGTTAAATTGTTTTGTTTTTAACATTGTAGGAGCATGTGTAGGAGAAAGAAGGAGTTGGTAGGAGGTAAAATAGGAATAAGTGTATTAGTAAGTAGAAGCCATTAGGATTTGAGCAATTAACAATAGGATTAGGAAAGCTAGGTAGCAGCGAGTTGGAATAGGCATCATCAGGAGTTAGACAAGGAGTAATTAGGTGTAAGCAAAACCATTCTGTAGATGCCCTAAAGCAAGCTTACTGTCCTGCGGTTCAAAGAAAAGATCATGACAATTTCTGAAACTGCTTTTATCCATACCGGTAAAGCAGATCTTATATATTACACAGGATTTCACTGTAAACGCTGTCAATAGGCAAACTCATTGCTGTGTCAATGAAGTCCACGAAATACAAAATCATTCCACCCGCTAAGACTAATGATCCACTTCACAATCACACTGCAATTAAGGGGAGAGTGACCGGGGTATATCACATATGTCACAAAACATGCCTATAGCAACATTTTGGTTGGAGAAAACTGTAGCAGCATCGTTAGAATTCCTTGAACAGGTGCAGAAAGAATGCAGAAAGCTGATACATTTTCTACCGAAATGTATGCAGACGACTATAAAGCGGATCACTCTTTTTCACTGAAATCAAAACACACAAAATAGTAGAACCTATTACACTAAAACACATGCAGACGACAAGATATAAAGTAACATATGCCGGTTACAGAAGACTTATCATCACTTTGGAATTTAGAAGTGTTTTGGAAATGTGCCTTGCCAGTAAAGCAAAATAACTATTTCTTGGAATGATGGTTTCTATACACTTAGAACATGTAATACGCTATGTCAAATATCTAGCATACGTGTATACGTTTTTACTTGTTAGTTAATTTACCATAGGCTTCTTCCAAAGTTTAGAGTTTAAATATGACCACTTTCTAGAGACTCATTTTCTCTGCTTTCTGTTTACTATTTTATTTTCTCCTTCTAGATATACTTGGTCAGTTTCTTTGGGCCTCATCTTGATAGCGGTAGGACCGCCACCGACTGGCTGTCGGTGGCGGTGTCACTGATATCCAGGCCATCAGTCCGACATTATGATGCGGACGGTCGGACCGCAGCGGTCAAGGAGGCAATCTGGGCAGCAGTCAGACACTAATCCCTACAATGAAGGCAGTGCCTGCAAAGTCACCGCTGTATGTATTAAGATGCCCATTTCCCACTGTCTTTTCTTGGTGGTCAGAAAGAGGCTTTAGGGGCCACCAGCAGGGCCCCCGTCCCTAGTGGGCCGCTGCTTAGTAGCCAGGGGGCACATGTGGTGCCCCCCTAATGTCCATGCACTGTACATTCCTTTCTCTACTGCAGCATGTGCTGTGGTTCTTTTCTGGGCTGCAGCTCAAGCCACAGTAAAAAAAATGCAGTTTTCAACCGCCTACACGGGGGTCTTATCAAAATATAGTGGGTGAGACCGCCAACTACTTGCCGGTGTTCTCAATCCTGCTGAGATACTAGTCAGATGCTTGTCCGACCACCATCGTAATGAGGCCATTTGCATGTACTCTATTTACCTCATCTTCTCTGCGCCTCATTGCGTTTTGCACTTTTGTTCATCTGGCACCAAAACTATGAAGTTCATTCACACTTACAGATAGAATCATCACCCTCATTAGCCAATTTTGTCACAAATTAAAAGAAGAAAATAACTTTGTTTCCTTGCTATCTTTGATCATTATTCTCTTTCCAATCACTGTTAACTGTTTTTTACTATATTGCTCAGTACTCTCTTTTTATAACGCTTGGATTTAAGTTTTCTAATAGACTCAATTAAATTAATAAAATTAACTTATAATGAAGAGATGAATATTGGTCTTACATCAACCCAATGTTTAATTCGAAAAAAAATGAGTGCCAGTGCCCAAAGCTCGGCTCAAAGGCCCGCACCATGCTATTAAATTTTGGAGCACAGAATAAAAAGGCTGCGTAAATTTTAATCCACCTCATGCCTCTTTAACCCACTACCAGACACTCTGTTCCTTTATCTCACTATCACAGGTTTCTGATTTCTCTTTTTGTGGCATTTTTTTTACTTTCTCTTCCTCCGTCTTTCCAGTTTGTGTGTTTTTGCCTCTCTTGTTCATGGTAAATGTCTGATTTAGGAAAATAAGTGCCGGCCCCCAAAGTGACTGCTGTTAGCCCCCATTGGCAACCACTGTCAGGAACCTACGAGCTGGCGCCTGCCTGGGACTACACATCTCAGAAAGCCCAGCCCTGCGGGAGGGGGGGGGCGGAGCCACGTCCGTAAATTAGGCCGACACACGCCAGAGAGGCGTGCGTTATTCTCATACTGTGAGCCCGTCACACCACGGACCAAAGACGCTGGGAGACGTACGCGCGGTCGCGTCGCCTTTCTCCCGATCCTGTTTTGGTTCATGATTCCTGTGTTCGGCAGCCATCGCTGAACTTTCTGAGAGGATCTAGCTGACAAGCGCCACGGAGCTCAGGAGGTGAGCCGGGGCATCCGCTCCATTTAACAAACCCTCCGTACCGACGACGGACTTCCGTGGGTCTTCGGCTGGTTTGGTATTGCCGCAAGTCAGGCAAAAAAGGGCGTGGAGTGCCCTGAGACCCCCGCTGCGCTCGTAGGTAAGAGCACTTAGACTTCCATCGTGTCCGCCTGGGCTGCGGTTGAGTACGGTGTACGGTGCCTTTCCCTCAGCGGAGTGACACCTACCCCCTCATTTCTGCATGTAAATGTAAATGTAAATTGATACTTGTATAGCGCCCTACTCACCCGCAAGGGTCTCAAGGCGCTTGTACGAATACCGCTGTGGAACCCATCCTGGCTTTCCCTGTGAGGCGTCCACTCCTGGGCACCCCCAAGGTGGAGGTCAGGCGTCCTTAGCATTGTGGGGGCCGTTGTGGAGATTAAGCAAGCTATTGCCCAGAGTTGCAGAGTGGGACTCCATGAATGGAATGGCACCGAGGCGAGAATTATCAGGTCCGTGGATTTTTTGGAGCCCAAGACCCGCCGAGGCGGGGAATTGAACCCTGGTCCCGGGCTAGACCTCTGCATTAGGGTCTGCCGCTCTAATCATTGAGCCACACTTCTCCTGCATCTAACTTGGTACCACAGTGGGCATCTCATAGCGTGCCTTGGCTTTCCCGCTTTCTCGAACTCACACAGAGAGTAAGATTATGGACCTTTGAGTGTTCACACACAGCTCCAACAAAGAAGCATTCTGTTTTGTTTTGCGTAGACTCCTGTGAAAGGGAGTATTGGAGTCTATTGGGTTATCACACGAGACACTACCCCTCCAGGGTGTTGCTGGACTAGGCAATACAGGGGGTGTTGCTGTTACTCTGTTGCCATACCCCTCTAGCCCCGCTGCATGTGCCTTCCGATAGGACTATATCTTGGGTATGAAGCAATACCACATGTTGAAGTCTAGGAAGAAGTAGCTGGTGGTTGTTTGTGTGGCAGGTCAGATGTAGACTAGTGAGAATCATTTGAGTGTAGAGTTGCATGCACTTGTGTTGTTTCCATTACGCTGTTCTTTGTTTTACAGGTTCTACTCCCCACTGTCCCCTTCCTTTCCCTTCCCTTACTTGATCTCCCTAATACTCTGTGCAATCATTGTGGGAGTTGGGGATGTCAAGGAGTGGAACCCCTATTGCGACGCACGAATCTTGAGGAGCACCCGTTTCCGGACGGGATCGTTACAACCACCTGCTGAAATAAGGCACTGAAGACACCTCTCTCCCGTACCCAACCATTGACCCCATCCATCTCTCTACCTCAAGCGCATCCATCTCACTCTCCCTTTTACACTTCCATCAGTCACTCAATTCCACCCACCCGCCACCCTTACATCCACCCATCTTTCATTCACAACCATCCATCTTTCTCTCTCCCTCCCTAACACTCATCCATTTATCTCTCTTGCTCTCTAACATGAAGCAATGAATCAATCTCTCCAATTTATTTACAAATAAATGCCTTCCCTCCCTACTCTGACCCTAGCAACATCTATCCATCCAAAACTGTCTCTATCTCATGCTCAAATCGTATGCATTTTTGTCCAACCACCTGTCTCAACCTCCCTTCAACCCTCAAATATCCAACCATCAATCTCACTCTCATGAATAGATATCTGTCCAACTATGTGCATCTGTGTTGCGTATTTCAAGCTTGAATTTCCTGCACGAGATGCCACGCATTATCTATGATGATTCTCATCGTCCCGTAAAGGGTCTGATCCTACAAGGGATGGAAGATTTACACACCGAGGTCATTGAGGCAGGACATAGAGTGTTCTACGTTCCATGGTGTTTTGCATGTCTCATGCTGGGAAGATCTATTCTTCTACCACGACATAGAGAGTACATAGTAACACAAGGACCGTAATGGGCCTCCTCCTACAAGGAGTGGAAGATTTACACACCGGGGGTCATTGAGGAAGGAGATAGAGTGTTCTACGTTCCATGGTGTTTATCACTTCTGACGCTGGAAAGATCTATTCTAATATCGCAAAATACAGAGGAAATACCAACACAAGCGCTGAAGAAGTCCTGGATGGGATGAAACGCTTTGGCTACGGCTACAGCAAATAAAAGAAGATGTTTGGAAAAAAAAAGATCATGAAGAAAGAAAAAATTTACTTTTAAAGAAAAATTACTACTGAGTCTGTGAATTATGTGACTTGGTTGCGATAAATCCTATAACTTTGCTTAACTGATTTGCACATTATCAGGAATTATTACAATTGAGTGCTGAGTCGTGTTTTTGGTATATATTCATGGAGTCTCTCTTGTGAGGAATATTAAGATGACTGGATTTCCAGATTCATGTACTACTGTATTTCGATGAACCATACCCAGTGTAGCAATGGGTGTGATACAGTCTTGCCTCAGTGTCTTTTTGTAAATCACTTGTTGTGTTGGATGTGTGTCTCAGAATGGCCCTTTTCTTGCACAACCCACCAATTGCCACAATGCACAGACCGCTGACACGGCCAACAGATAAATGTTAACCAGCTCTGACTTTGGGGAATTGCTTCACTGTGCAACGCGCTTTCTTAATATTTTGTCTATATTCAGTTTCTTCATTTTATTCTCTATCCACGATGTGAAGGTATTGCCCTTTTTCTGTGTCTATGTGGTGTGTGTGCACCATATGCAAACACCACAGATATAGAAATATGTTTTATGGATAAATCAGGATGCAGACACAATATCCAGAGACAAAAATAAATGCCAAGCTCATACTGACACTTTATAGCTCCAAAGAAAAGGTTTTGTAACGGATTGTTCTCTTATCGGGCAACATAGTTTAGTGAGATACATCCTTACCGCTGACATTTGCTGCGACCCGCAGTTTGACCTTAAGGGGTTACAACAATGGGTACCATTGCAGTAGCTAATATTAGTGTCTGTTTTTTACAGTGCTTGGCAAAAATGGTGCATGAAGTTGTTATTTTAAAAGTTAATATCGTTGTGTTTGGGAATCCTTTTCATATCTCTATGTGTACAGAGAGTTCTCCTCGTTTTCAGATTCAAACAATCTTCGAATCTGAAAATGTGGAGAACAGGAGCTACGGGCTACTATGCCATTTCTGACAATATCAACTATATAAGAAGTTTTCTGAAAACTGGACTTTCCGTTACCTGGTTGAACTATACGTTTGTGCATGTGAACACTCTCTGTATTACTTTGCGAAGCCCTGAAGAAGTCTCTTTACAGAGACGAAACGCGTCGGCTATGATCTTCCATTCTCATGAAAATATGAAATAAAGAGAAAATTCTTTTGAGAAAATTACATCAGTGATCTGGACATTCTTTTTGTGCTCACTGGTTCATGAATAATTGATGTCAAATTTGTTATAATTCTTTGAGTAGTGCTGAAATCTCCTGTGTTTAATGTTGTAATAGGACTTGCTCCTAGTTAAGGGGCATAGAGGGGAGTGCCCCTTGGTTCGTTGCACTATATGATACCTGAAGACACTTTTCTTTTGTCAGGTGCGGTCTCAATAGCCTCTACCCTCATTTCATTTGCATTTATATTTGGTGTGGCACTTTTACCTGATGGTGGTGGTTTTACTGAGTCTACTTAAGTCCTCATTTCAAGTGCCCTGATAGTCCCCGTGGGCCAATAATGGGAGGTACATGCCCTATTGGATTTCATAATCTGTAATAATTCTGCAGGTCCATTTTGTTTCAACTTTATGCTTCAGATGCTGAAAGTAGCTGAAATATTTGGATGAAATATTCCAGGAAAGGGTGATTTACTAGGAGAATCAGGTACCGCTTCCCAATCCCCACATTAATGCCTCTGTACCAAGGACACCCTCAGAGTACATCCCAAAATCCTCAGCAATTCCCCCCTGAATTACAGATGTCAGTAATTAAAGGGACTATGTAATGGGGTCCTTAATGGGGAAATATGTATTGTGTAATGGGAATCCTATTTTAGTTTGGAAACGGACTAATATGACCTTTCATATACTGTATCATGGTGGAGATTATGCTAATAGGGCCTTCCTATAAAGATACTGGTGGTCCTTATTCCAACTACTGTCCACGGGGCCTCACCTATGCTGCCTGACAGGTGCTCTGCATGGGTGCCCTCATCTTTTTGTCTCAGTGTATGGAAAGGATCCTTTGAGTAATTTGAATGTCGGCATGGAGTCCTGTAACTGTGCTCTCTTGTGTTTGCTTGTTGTCTTCCTGCATTAATGCTTGCATGTGTGCTCTTGCATACTTACAAATTTACATGCACTATGGAAAAGCTTTGCCAATGTTTATTACAAAGGTGGCCTTTTCCAGACTTGTTCTACTGTCTTGGACAAACTCAGTTATGATTTTGGTAACACCTTAAAATAGCTTCTCTGCACTTATGTACTTTAACTAAGCCTGGGCAAAGCCCTACGCTACGCTCGCGTAGTTTGCGAAGTTTGCGCTACTTCGCACTATGCGAATTGCACGTAGCACAGTGCAAACACGCGTGGCATAGTGCAGCGGTCATTTTTTGCTTGCTCGCGGTCCTCAACGTCAAGTTGTTGACCGCGAGCTTGCGATGAGAAACTACCAGTCCGCGTTGAGAAAGCTGCTGCTCGAGTAGAAATCTACTCAAGCGGCAGAAAACGACCGTTTGCACTGTGCAAAATGCAGTTTGCACTGATTGCACAGTGCGAACAAGCATCCGGCACTGTGCAATCAGTGCGAACAGCATCTTGCACAGTGCACTACGCACTGCGAAGCCACACGTAGCTCGCATAGTGCGAAGTGCACTTTGCGTAGCTACGCGTAGCGCTACTTCGCAAACTACGCCCAGGGTTAACTTTAACTACTAACCCACTTTAGAAACACTAAACACTCCAAAGAACACTAAATACTCCATAAAGCCGCTCCTCGTCTGCACATGTTAATAATGGTTTTTGTGTTATTGACTCAACCTGTACAAAATAGTTCAGGGAAATAAACTTCTGTTCAACCTGTGTCTCCCCGAGTCATCTTCCTTTTAAAACTCCGGGACCCACTTGAAAAGTGCCATAGAATTTCTAGATATGAAGTGAGTTCTTCCTTAGTAATGGCTTGCAGAATTTAAAAAACATAACTCTATTTAGCAGAATGCAGAGTACTTTGATTAAGTATAAACATAAGCAACAAAATTAAATGCTGATAAAAAAGAGTCTGCAAATCTATCGTGCAGAATGAAAGAAAGTGCAAGAATTTCTGAAAGGTGTGAGAAAGTGTAGTGCGCTGTCTCAGCAAATACATAACCTATTATTGTGTAAGGTTAGGCAACATACTGAGCTTTCTGATAAAACAAAAGTATGCTTGCACTAGAAAGTAGTTCAGTCATCAGAAAAGATCGACTTCTGAGTTTTATCATGGGCAGTCAAAAAATATATATGACAAATACAAAAAACAAGTGTGATTCAGATAAAAGTATTGTTTAACAGACTATTCAGATCGGGAGATCTGACGAACTGTCATTTGTGTTATAAAAATGTGACTGTACTCTTTAAAGGGCTTAGGCCTACTTTCTTTCTTTGATTCAGGTTGAGCAAAGTGGCGAGACTAGAAATTATATTTAACCCCAGGATTGTATGTTGGTTGACATTGCTTGCTGAAGTATATTAGTGGCCCAGATTTACAAAGAATTTGTGTTGGGTTTGCACTACTTTTTTTAACACGGACTATACAAACTCTACTTGTGGGATTTACAATACAAAGCAAATCGTAATTTACATTAGATTGTGACCCAAAGTAACTCAACGGAGCTCAGTGCCCCTTTCCGCACAAAAACAATCCTGTAGGCAACAAAGGGACCCTTCTACCATAGTGCCTGCGTTGGTGCTAGGCAGCAGTTTGTGTGCCAGTGCAGGGGAAAGGACAGGAATGCGCCGTATTTTTTCAAAGACAGCACATTTCTGCTCCTTCTCTGTCACGCAGTGTAGCGCAGCAAGGTGACTTTCTGCACTCAATCAATCAATCAGGGGTTTATAAAGCGCGCTACTCACCCGTGAGGGTCTCAAGGCTTGGGGGGTGCAGCTCCGTATCAGTCGAAAGTCTTGAGGGCCTTCCTGAAGGTAAGTAAGTAAGTAAGTAAATTGATACTTGTATAGCGCACTACTCACCCGCAAGGGTCTTAAGGCGCTTGTACCAATACCGCTGTGGAACCCATCCTGGCTTTCCATGTGAGGCGTCTACTCCTGGGCACCCCCAAGGTGGAGGCCAGGTATCCTTAGCGTTGTGGGGGCCGTTGTGGAGATTAAGCAAGCTATTGCCCAGAGTTGCAGAGTGGGACTCCATGATTGGAATGGCACCGAGGCAAGAATTATCAGGTCCGTGGAATTTTTGAGCCCAAGACCCGCCGAGGCGGGGAATTGAACCCTGGTCCCGGGCTAGACCTCTGCATCAGGGTCTGCCGCTCTAATCAGTGAGCCACACACCTCCAGGTGTGCAGGGTCGGGGAGCATCTGATGTTCACTGGGAGCTCGTTCCAGGTCTTGGCTGCGATATAGGAGAAGGCTCTCCTGCCTGCTCTTTTTCTGCGGATGCGGGGGATCTCTGACAGGGCGAGGTCGGCGGAGCGGGGGTTCTTCCTGCGCACGTGGAAGGAGACTCTCTTGTTGAGGTTTTCGGGTCCTATGTTGTGAAGGGATTTGTAGGCGTGGGTGAGTAGCTTGAATGTAATCCTCTTCTCGATGGGGAGCCAGTGGAGGTCGTGTAGGTGTTGGGTCATGTGTTCGTATCATGGAGTCCGGAGGACGAATCTGGCTGCAGAGTTCTGGATGGTTTGGAGTTTGTGTAGGAGAGTTCTGTTGGTTCCGGTGTAGAGGGCGTTGCCGTAGTCGAGTCTGCTGGTTATGAGTGCGTGGGTGACGGTCTTTCTGCATTCAGGGGGGATCCATTTGAAGGTCTTGCGGAGGATGCGCAGGCAATTGAAGCTGGTGAAAGCGACGGCGTTGATCTGGCGGGTCATGGAGAGGGAGGGGTTGAGGATTATGCTGAGGTTTCGTGCGTGGTCAGTAGGCGTAGGAGGACTTCCCAGGGCGGAGGGCCACCAGGCATTGTCCCAGGCGGAGGTGGAGGGTCCGAGGATGAGTACATGGTTTTCTCAGAGTTGAGCTTCAGGCAGCTGTTCTTCATCCAGGCAGCGACGTCCTTCATTCCTTCCTGGAAGCAGAGTCTGGTGTTCTCAGGATTCCTCGTGAGCGAGAGGATGAGCTGGGTGTCGTCGGTGTAGGATACAATCCTGAGCCCATGCTGTCTGGCGATGGCGGCGAGGGGGTCCATGTAGATGTTGAAAAGCGTGGGACTGAGCGATGATCCTTGGGGTTCTCTGCAGTTGATCTCAATGGGTTTGGAGAGGAAGGGGGGAGTCTGATCCTCTGGGTTCTGCCGGAGAGAAAGGATTGGATCAATCAATCAATCAATCAATCAATCAGGGGGTTTATAAAGCGCGCTACTCACCCATGAGGGTCTCAAGGCGCTGGGGAGGGGGGGCTTAAGATCCGGATCAGTCGAAAAGCCAGGTCTTGATGTCCCTCCTGAATGTGTGCAGGGTCAGGGAGCGTTTGATGTTCACAGGGAGCTCATTCCAGGTCTTGGCTGCGATGTGGAAGAAAGCCCTCCCGCCTGTTCTGTTTCTGCAGATGCGGGGGACTTCTGCCAGTGCGGGGTCGGCGGAGCAGAGGTTCCCCTTGGGTACGTGGAGGGATACTCTCTCGTTGAGGTATTTGGGTCCAGTGTTGTGGAGGGATTTGTAGGCATGGGTGAGGAGATTGAAGGTGACCCTTTTCTCAACGGGAAGCCAGTGGAGGTCTTGTAGGTGTTGGGTCATGTGTTCGTGACGTGGTGTTCCAAGGACGAGTCTGGCTGCAGCGTTCTGTATGGTTTGGAGTCTGTGCAGAAGATTTCTGTTAATTCCGGCGTATAGGGTGTTGCCGCAGTCCAGTCTGCTGGTTATGAGCGCGTGGGAAACGATGTTTTGCATGAAAATACTAATTATATAACCTACTTATATTATAATTTGACTAACGGTTTGCTGTGTTATATTAACTAACTATTTGCACCTTTATTAAACATCAATTACACGTGGGAATTATTGCTATTTGCATAGCAAAATGACTCTAATAACTAAATTATGTGCGCATATTAATAGTAGTATGTGTGGAAATAAGATATGAGTCAAAAAACAGACCTCCCTTGGATCTATATATTTCAACAACCAGTCGACCACACAAATCTCACATAAACCGGATGAGAATGGGCATCAAGAATGCAATCAAAAAGATAATGTATAATATTTGTTCACTAATTTATTCCAAATAATCACATATGTCACAAATTATGTAAAATATTACACAGATATTTAATAAAAAACTGACAGTCTCTAGATTTTATACACATAGAAATAAAAATAAATTAAAACTTTTTTTCCTGATTCAAAAACAGGTCAAGTAAAAAATACACCAATATTCATACAAAGCAGTGCATTTACAAATTGGGAAAGAAAGAAAGGACAAATTAATCCTATTCAAGCAAGGAAATCGCCAAATCAAGGATTCATCGGTTGTGACCACAATAAAACACAATCATACTATACAAGTCACAAAACCATTGTCATCACAGATTTTGTATGATTTCCTCTCATTTAAGCATCGACGCATTTCGGTAGGCCCTAATACACAGCCAACACCTTCCTCAGTTAATTCAATCTGGGTTCCGCTTGGTATCTTTGCCCCGGAAGAACTCCTGCATTTCTGGGTCACTGGTGATATGCCGGTGTATATTTAAGGCGTATTGCTGGAGCAGGGTTTTCTATTTAAACCCGAACATCAGCTTATATTTTTGTACATCATAATTAAAATTACTAATGAATTAATTATTAAGTATTAAGTTTGTTAAGTTTTTGTATTAATCAACCTTACTAATGAAAGAACAACACGTGGGAATGCAATTGCATGGCTAAATTAATAAGTGAACTAAGTTGGTGAGCAAATTAATTAAATAAGTGTGGCTTATGTGCTATTTGTTATGTGATTGCGCTTTAAAATAATATGCTTTAATGCTTCTTTATGTCGCAAAAGGCTAGATAAATACATACACATAAGGGTATTAGTGGGAATTAACACTGTATAATCAATACGATGTAGTAACGTTGTCTTATGTTTCTTTTTAATTAAGTTATCCATTTTGGCCTACTAAGAAAATGGCCGACATCTACAGCCTGCATTTGAGTAGATGAAATATGAAGAGAGGCCTCGCTGATGATGACCTCGGCCTCTGTCTGAGCTAAAAGTTATGAAAAGACGACAATTCTGGGATGGTCGCCAGGATTATCCTTGGTAGAGAACATTTGTCACAAATGAATATTTTTGATAAACTTGCGGTGGCTTCACTGCAAGTGATACAATTCCGGAGAAGAGCATCCATGGATGTAGCAAAACTAGTTTGGACTTCCTATTTCCTTGTTTTTATTTTTGAGATATCCGAGAGCGGAGATTTTTCTAATGTTGCAAGCTAACATCCTTTCCTGCTCGCTCTGTTCAACGGACGTTTTAGAGCTTGTTTGTAACTTTTAATATGTAAGTTTTGGTATAAATATGACTAGACTAGAGAGGGTCTAAGGCCACTTCTTCCTGAACTTATGCTCAAGAGGATCGATGCTGACTGAAAGGACAGCGACTCGAGAGACTTTGATTCTTTACTGAGAGACCTGTACTAACTTAGAGTACGACATTTAGCCAGAATAGGTAAATATGAGAATAATGATTTTGCAATTGAATGGCTTTCTTTATGAATTAATTTAGATAAAACATTCATGTCGGGTGGTTATTTCTTTGTCATATTAATGAGATTTCAAATGCGTTTAAACTGTTTAAATCATGACTCGAGACAATTCAATTTGATTGCATTGACCTCAAATTATATGCAGATTGATTAAGGAGTTCTCTTTATATTCAGTGTGAATAGAGTAATAGAATGAATGTTGGTGTAATGGGCCCCACCAGCGTATGATGAGTGTATATGCGCATGACTGTGAAATTACTCTATCCGTGGAAGTAGGGAGAATTTATAAGCTCTGATCTGCAGCAGTTTCCTGGTAGCAGTATGATGGTTTTGATTATTGTCTTGATCTGATAGATTGCTTGTACATAGGCTTTGGATTTATGGATTTATTGATTGATGTTGATACATGTACTAACACTAAATGTTGAGGTCGTCGTATTGAGTTATATGTAGTGTGTACGGCTTCTGCGACGTAGGGAGTCGGTGACGGTTCCGTAGTAGGGCAGAGGGAAGTGAGTGCTGCTCTCGGGAAAGACGGAATTGTTGGCCCTGTACGAATGCAGGGAAAAGCGTGTGACAATTGAAGTTGCGCGTCGCATTGTCTGGGTTCGATTCAGTGACATCGTCGTGTGTTACTACTAGAGACATATTTTCTGTGTGAGAGAAGTGTTTATGATAGCGAAAGATATCTGTGAAACTCTGGTCTTAAGTCCCAGGGATCCGTAAGGTTCGCCGTTAAAGCTTACCGCTGGAGAAGTAATAGGTATTCTCTGAGCTTGTTTGAAGGACAGAGCAGAGGTAAGTGCTGCTTTGTTAACGTATGTTATAATTCTGTAGTAGGGCAGATTGTTCGCTGTTCTCGGGAAAGGCAGGATTCTGTGTAAATGTGCTACATTTTCTGGTGTGAAAATGCGTGAATGTGTGGGCATTTAGTTGATTGTGAAACTCTTAGGAACATTCCGGGAGGAAACAGTTAATGGATGCATGTTAGAAGGGTAGAGGGATGTGCTACTGTGTCAATGAAAGTAATAATTCCGTTGTATAGCAGAGGTAAGCGCTGTTCTAGAAAGAAGCGGGATTCTCGTGGGAAAGGTCTTTACTATTCTGTGGTTAGCGGAGCAGACAATGGAGATGTTTATATGTTGTAACTAATTGATTTGTAGAATCTGAAACAAAGTCTACTGAGAAGGTTTTGTAAAGGAGGGGTAGACGAGTGACAGGAGTAGAAGCGACTGCAGCGACTACTGACGACCGCGCTGTGATTGGACAGTGGGTTAGAACAGTGCTTTTACTGTGATTGGTGCGTTGGTGTGAGCCGCGCAGGGATTGGAAGACGTACAGGGTGACGTAGATGCTCCAGGATTGGTGCGTTAGTGTGAGTCGCGCTGTTATTGGACAAAAGATCGTACAGTTGTAGAAAGGACTAGAGAGTTGTGGTAAACGCAAAAATGTATTACCAAACAGAGGAGAAGAAAAAGAAATCCTTGTTCAGTAAAATTAAAAAATGGTTTGACAAGGATAAGGATATAATAACTAGAGGAGGTGAGTTACTACCTCCGACAAGAACTCCTGCATCCTTCATGGTTGCGAAATATGGGTATCATACCTGTATTTGGTTAGACACTTGGGCTAGGTTACTAAAGAAGATGGTGTACTAGCATTTCCGGAACATGGTTCATTTAATTTGGCCGTGTTGAGAAATTTAAGGGAAAAAATGATGTGTCTAGAGCCTAGACCAAGGCCGACACAATTCGAGGCATTGGTAGAATGGGAAGATGAGGTGCATGAGCGAGAGAAGCAGAGGAGTGGAGGTAATTATAGGTACATGTTCGGGAGGAAATATGATCGTGAAACTCATCATGATCGAATGAGGAGATGGCGAGATGCTAGTATGTCAGAGGGACTATATCCGATGAGAACTGTTGAGGAAGCAGAAGGGAGGAAAGGTACGGAAAAGGCACATGATGCAGAATTGAGGAGGTATGGGGCTAATAACTATGAGGATGAAGTCTTGGATGACATGATTTACAAAAGACCACCTCCATATAGACCAGAATCAGAAGTGAGAACACCAGTTGCTACCCCAATGAGAGATACTTTGCAAATCATAAAAACAGAAGTTGTGACACCTGATCTGAAAAGTGGTAGCTCTTTCGCGGAAAGGGAAAGAGAGAGAGAGCGAGAGAGAGGAAGAGAGAATGAAATCGAGGATGAGTAAACAAGAGAATTAGCAAGAACCACATCTGAGTTGACAGAGAAGATTAGGGAATTAACCAAGAATCTAGAAGCTGTTACCGTGCCTGTAACCATAGGTCCGGTTAGGCCTATTTTTGATAAGCAAAGAATGGGTGAAAGTGGTTTTACAGTTCCGTATGTAAGAAATGGTCTGGTTAGTTCTCCGGGAGGGTAAGGAATGAGGACGGAAGAGAATCATTTGAGACAGTTGAGACATGACACATGTGGTTGAGAGTTAGATGTACAGCCTAATTCAGCATTGAATACTGGTTGTGTGGAAAGAAATGTTGTGATGGGAGGATCAATTTTGGAACCACAGAGGATAGCAGAACAAGTGAGTGCAGGGAAGAAATCTACCGAAATAACGGCTGAGGATTTGAATGATTGGATGAAAGTTCTCCAAAGGAGGGACAAAGATTCTCAGGCAATTGATGTAGCCAGGTTGCGTATAGAACTGGAGGAGCTTATAGCAGGGACAATTCCTACAGAGACTTTAAAGAATCATCATGATGGAGAGTTGTTGTTCATGTGCAAGAGTATCACATGGAGGGCTAGGAATATGCATGACAGGTTAAAAGGAATAGCGAGTGAAATGGGAGTTGACATGGACAAAGTGAAAGCTTTGCAGAAGCCTTACCGAGTGGACTTTTCGGATAAGGACATTGAGAATCTAAATGATGTTGGCCGAACAGGGCAGATTAAGGAAATAATTGGATTATTGCGGAAATGGGGTGATGTGGAAAGGTAGAAGGATAGATGGTACAAGAAAAGAGAAGATACAGTGGACAGGACTTACTCAGCATTTCCCATGAGAGAAAAGGAAAAAACAGTGGGTGCCTATCCTATGAGAGAGATTCATGGAGGAGGATATGTACATGTCCCATGGACCAGACAGGATATTTTGTCATTTACGAATGATTTCCCTCGACTGAGAGAAAAGCCTGTCAAGTGGTATAGGCAGGTAGATAGGTTTGTGAAATTGTCAAAAGTGCTGTGGATTGACCTGAATAGTCTGTTTCATATAATTGTTCCAGCAGACTTGTGGGCAGAATGTAAAATAGTGGTAGATTGGCCTGCTAAGGAATACCCGAGAGATCCAAGGACAGGAGCTCCAGACCCGGAGGTTATGAAGAAATATGAGCAGGTTATTGTGTTCCTGAAGAATAAGGTACCCCCTAAAGAGACAGACTGGGTTAAGATAGATCGAACACATCAGGAAGCGAAAGAATCAGTTCATGCCTTTTATGAAAGGTTGATACTGGCTTTTAAACAGTTCAGTGGAGATGAACATCTGGTTGATAAGGATTTGAGTCATTTTGTATACAGATTTGTATATGGCTTGAGACCTGAAATCAGTGAAATGATACGTGAGCACACAGTTGATTGGCAGAGTAAGAAGATTGATGAGATCTTGAGACATGCAAAGTACTTCAGTGATGAAATTGAGGCAAAACAAAGAAAGCTGAAGGAAAAAGCGATGTGGGCACAGGTGAAGGTTGCAGAAAGACAAGAAGCACAGCTGGTTGAACAAGCAAATAATCCAGGAAATAGGCCCAGATATGGTACAGGAAAAGGAAAGGGGAATATAGAAGAGGCGAAGAAGAATTTCCGTGCCACAACTGCGGAAAATTAGGGCACTGGAGATCCGAGTGTACGAATCCACCATTAGTGAGTAATGACAATCAATCCTTGAATCAACAGGTGCAGAACGAGGTGTGTAATCATCAACAGCAACAGCAGAAGGTTGTCAAGCAGCAGAATCAGGAGCCAAAACCGCCCTTGCCGCAGAACAGAGGATCCCAGAAATACAATCAAGACTCGGGATTCTACAATGATGAACAGGTAAACAAACCGAGACGTACGAATCCAGTACAACAATACTGGCTAAAGAATGAGGGGAGTGAGTCTGAAGGGGACTACTGACGGTGCCAAAGAGAGGAGGAAGAGTGTATACTTGGAGCAACTCTAGAAATAGACCAGGCAGGACCATTTGTAGATGGGAAAATAAATGGGGAAAGTGTTACTTTTTTAGTAGACACAGGAGCGACGAGATCAACTGTCAGGTCGGTAGATATAAGAAATCTTCCTCTCTCGGATGAAGCAATCCAAGTGGTTGGTGTGTCTAATACACAGATTAAGACTCGTCTTACTGAACCGGTAAGGGTAAGGATAGGGAAATTTTCAGATATGCACAGATTTGTAGTGTGTGACACTAGTCCAGTGAACTTGTTAGGTAGGGACTTATTGTGTAAAATGAATTGCACAATTTTTTGTACTCCGGATGGAATAGCTTTTGAGACACCGGATGAGGATGTCTTATACAGAGTAATTCTAGATAATAGAGAAAATGAGATTGTTGGAACATATGCTGTATTTAATCCAGATGATTTGCCTCAAGAGTTGAGACACACGGTAAAAGCAGCAGTTTGGGATTTTACTGGAGAGGACGTGGGATTGATGAATAATGTAGATCCAGTAAAGATTACAGTGAAAGAGGGAATCTCTTATCCTAATATTCCCCAATACAGGCTGACACCAGAGATAATTGAGGGAATAACACCTATAATTGACAAAATGATTCAGCAAGGTGTTTTGAGAGAATTACTGAGTAGCCCATGTAATTCACCAATTATGGGACTAAAGAAACCTAATGGGAAGTTCAGAATAGTACAAGATTTGAGAAAAGTTAACAAAATTGTGGTATCATGCTGTCCCATTGTGCCAAATCCATCAGTGATTTTGTATCAGATTTCTCATGATGCTGAATGGTACACAGTAATTGATTTGTGCCATGCTTTCTTTTCAATTCCATTGCATCATGACAGCCAGCCGATTTTTGCATTTCGGTTTGGACAGCGTATTTTGGCATGGTGCCGAATCCCACAGGGGTATACAGAGAGTCCTTCAATATTCAATCAGTTGCTGAAGAAATCATTGGAAAGTCTGATCATGCCTGAAAGCTCAGTACTAGTACAATATATCTATGACCTACTTGTGGCATCGAAGACACGTGAAGCATGTGAAGTAGATACCATAGCTTTACTGAATCATCTGGCTGATGGAGGATTAAAGGTATCTCCAGCCAAATTGCAATTTTGCAAGAAAGAAGTACATTATCTTGGACACAATATTGAAAAAGGTCTGAGAAAAGTGACCATTGACAGGATCAAAATTATCAGAGGAATGAGAGCCCCAATGACCCAGAGAGAAGTGAGAATGTGTCTGGGAATGGTGGGTTATTGTCGTCAGTGGATAAGTAATTTTTCCTTGATAGCGAAGCCACTGATTAAATTGACCAGAAGTGAAGTAAAAGACCCATTGGAATTGAATGCAGAACAAATGGCAGCATTCGAAGAATTAAAGAGCAGATTATGAGAAGCTCCTGCTCTGGGAATGCCAGACTATGAGAAGGAGTTTGAACTGTACTGTAGTGAGAGGAATGGATGTGCACTTTCAGTGTTAATCCAGAAACATGGACGACTGAGAAGGCCAATTGCGTACTTCTCATCAACACTTGACCCAGTAGCTGTGGGTTTACCAGGTTGCCTGAAAGCAGTAGCTGCTACATGCAGAAGCTTGGAACAGAGTGAGGGTATAATAATGGGATATCCTGTACGGGTGTTCGTACCTCATGATGTGGCAATTCTTTTGACAAGAAGCAGAACTCAATATATGTCACATAGTCGGCTGACTAAATATGAAAAAATCATTCTGGGAGCATCAAATGTGACTCTTGAGAGATGTGTGAATGTGAATCCAGCAACACTTTTGCCAGATGCTGAAAATGTGAGTGTGAGGGATGATGTTGATCATGATTGCTTGGATGTGCTTGATTACTGCACAAAACCGAGACCAGACATAAGAGATTTGCCACTGCCTGAGAGTGATCATGTGTTGTTTGTGGATGGATCGTGTCTGAGAACAGAAGAAGGTGTGCTGAGTGCAGCATATGCGGTGTGTAAAGTTTCAGAAGTTATGGAAGCTTCACCTTTGAAAGGAGTTAAATCTGCTCAAGTAGCTGAATTGGTGGCGCTGACAAAAGCTTGCAAGATTGGGAAGAATGTGAGAGTGACTATAATGACTGATAGTCAGTACGGATTTGGAGTTGTACATGACTTTGGCTACAGAGAGGTTTCCTGACCTCAAGTGGAACTCCTATAAAGAATGCTGAGGTGATTGGGAAGTTGCTTGAGGCGATACAGCTACCTAAAGAGTTAGCAGTTGTAAAATGTGCTGCTCATGGACAGGGTGATGATTTTGTTACTCTTGGTAATCGCTTTGCAAATGACATAGCACAGTATTGTGCAAAGAACAATCACTCTATTAACAGGGGAAAGGAAAAGGAAATGTCTTTTTGTTCTGTGATGTTTACTAATGTACTGGAAACATGGGATGAGGTGAGGCAGTTGCAGGATGAAGCAGGAGATGAGGAAATGAGAGATTGGATCAAGGCAGGTTGTGCACCAAGAGAAAAAGATCATGTTTGGATCTATAGGGATGGAAGACCAGTCATGCCAAATTCTATGTTGTCAACAATGGCAAGGATGTATCATGGCCAGGGACACCTGGGGAGGGATGCTATGATTAGGTCCTTTAAACAGACCTGGTACAATGCAAAGTTCAGGCTGATAGCAGAGAGCATCTGTCAAAGATGTTTAATTTGTCAGCAATTCAATACTGGAAAGAAAGCGGTGGTGAGCCTAGGAACAATAGGCAGAGAAGGAGGTCCTTTTACCAGAATGCAAATAGATTTCATTGAAATGCCCCAAGTTAATAGATTGAGGTATGTTCTAGTGGTAGTCTGTTTGTTCTCAAGGTGGGTGGAGGCATATCCAACTAGGAGAAATGATGGAATAACAGTGGCCAAGTTGCTGTTAAGAGAGTTGATTCCTAGGTACGGGTTCCCAGTGACAATTGAGTCAGACAGAGGAGGACACTTCCACAATGAACTCATGAGTTTAATTTGTGAAGCATTGAGTATACAGCAGAAGCTACATTGTGCATACAGGCCAGAGGCTTCTGGCATTGTTGAGCAAATGAACGGCACAATTAAAAACAGAATTGGCAAGATGTGCTTAGCCACTGGAATGAAATGGCCTGATGTCTTGCCTCTAGTGCTGATGACTATTAGATCTACTCCAGATAGAACTACGGGGTTGAGTCCACATGAAATAATAATGGGACGAGCAATGATACATGCATTCGTGCCCGTTAACAAGCTGATGACTATTACTGATGACATGATTTTGGATTACTGTAAAGGCCTGGCTGACTCAGTTCATTCTGTGTTTCACCAGGTTGGAGAAGACGCCACTACACTTGAAAAGAAGCAAGCCCATGATTTGAGCCCAGGGGACTGACAGACGTAGCAATGTTTTTTCAAAATTGTTGTATGAATACGTAAAGACAATGGAGGTAAGGGATTGCTACGTCTGTATGCAATTACCTGCATCAGTTTCAGAGGGAGTTACTTATCATCATCTTCCAGCTACGTATGGAATTTCATGTAGTGTGTTGATTAGTATTTTTTATCTATTAGGGAAAGAGAGTCAGAAAGAGAGTCAGGTGATTCTTTTTTCTTACCAGAAGAAGTTTCAAGAGTTACAAGAGGAACATTGCGAACCTCAGGAGAGAACTCAGATTCTGGAAAAGTGCCTGAAGTTCTAACGAGCAGTGGAGAAAATAAAGAGAAAGAAAGAAAAGAAAAGAGCAATTCCACAGAGACTACACCTGAGTCAAATGAAGAGATTGAGAATTCATCTGAGACAACTTCTGAAGAAGTAGGGGCAGAAGAAGATAGAGAGGGACAGATTGCGGAAGACCCCCGAGGAGGTGTAGGGATCATTTCTGATAAGCTAGGTGAAGGGACAAGTAGACAGCAAGAAGATTGCGTGTCGGAGACCCGAGGAGGGACAGTAGCAGGGAAATCTCAATCGGTGGAGAAGAAGACTGTGGAAAAAGAGAGAATAGTTGATGAACAAGAGGCAAATGAGACAGAATCGGATGAGAGTGAGAATGAGAAACCAGAGGGTCGAGTTCTGAGAAAGAGAACTTGGATCGGAGAAAGAAACAATAGAGAAGTGAAACAGAAAAGAAGTGTGAAAGGAGATCTTTGGCCTAACAAGATAAAGAGGCTGAGATATCGACTGACACGAGTGAATTCATCGAAAGCTGAACAGGTGAACGAAGTGTCAAGCCAAAATCAAGCGAAAGAAGAAGAACCAAAAGAACCAAAAGAACCAGAAGTAATCAAAAGAATTAGAAAGCCCAACCAGAAGTATAGCTCACCGGAATGGACGTATGTGGCATTGCCTGAAGAAGAAGAAGAGGCAGAGAGTCAAGGAAATCCAGAGGAGACCTTACTGAGAGTGGTTGAGAAGAAGGAAACTGTTGGAATCCTGAAAGTTATCTTGTCCGACATTGGAGAAGAGACAGAAGTTCAGGATCTGATACAATTTGATGTTGATGAAGAAGAAGTAAAAAGTGATGAAAATCCAAATTGAGTGAACTAAAGGAGTCACTTGGAGAAGAGTGAAGAAAAAGAAATCTAAAAATTAACAGATTGTGATAATCTAGTGTTCAAGAGATTCAGTAGTGGAGTAGTAGAGGCTAAATCAAAAGACACAGTCAAAGTAATAAGATGGCTAACACAGAAAATAATCAAAGTAGATGTACCTTCCTTAAAAGATGGTGCAAAATGTGCTGCTGCTGTACAGGATTATTAATGCTATTATGGTGTGTGCTTGCTTTATTAGTTACTTTTAGAGTTACAATAGATACTTTGGGAATACATACTGAGAATATGACTAACAAAGAGAAGAGTTCACAGAAAGTAGTACCAACTAGAATTAGCAATATATATATACACAAAGATAGGTCAATTAATGATTTTTCTAGCAATGTTTTTTCAAAATTGTTGTATGAATACGTAAAGACAATGGAGGTAAGGGATTGCTACGTCTGTATGCAATTACCTGCATCAGCTTCAGAGGGAGTTACTTATCATCATCTTCCAGCTACGTATGGAATTTCATGTAGTGTGTTGATTAGTATTTTTTATCTATTAGGGAAAATAGATTATGATATGTCTAATAAGGATAACATTTTTGGGCAATTGCCTATGAATAAAAACTGAATCCTGCTAAAGAAGCTAACATTTTTGGTGAGATTTTTATTGTTTCCTGGGCTGAGTCAACGCCAGTTACGAACAGTTACACGACTCACGTTTGGAGTGGAACAAATGGTGCCTTGAACGCGCAAACAGAGCCGCAAGGTCCCAAGGGTAAAGGTATGCCCATGTTGGGCTACATCCTGAATTGTTTTTAAACGACAAATAGAGGTGCAGGGATAAATGAACAGACCCCACGCCCTGAAGAAGTTACCGTGAGTGTTGTCCAATGGTAACGAAACATGTCGGCATTTTAACATACGAGCTATCACGCAGCTGAGAATAAAGTACGCAAGCCAGTGTGATCTAGCTCTTTCTCTGATATTAATATATATCACTTAGGGGTTTTTGAGACGGTGCACACATTCTAGCACAGCTTCTCCTTCCTTAACTTTCTTAAATACACACCCTAGCACCTATTCAGTTTATCACTAGCATCATGCACAATTTCTTGCTGTTGGAGTGTTGGTAGCTGATGATGAGAAATTGAGGTAGCAGGCGAGTACCATCCTGCTTAACCCTCTTTGGTGGCGCTACCGTGAGGCACCAACACTCCTTTTCACTCCTTTTTCACCACGTTTGGGTGTGGGAGACATAAGGTTATTATACATAGATAGTCATTTTGACATACCTCGTAGGCATTTTGTCTTTTTCTTCCTTTTAATGAACCACACCGCAGAATAGCTTAGACGACAGAATCGCAAGCTATAAATGAGGGTCTAACGTTTATGGCCATCAATCCGGATGTATGAAATATCGGTTCACAGTGTGAACAGGTCTTTGTTGTATACTACGAGATTTTTATTGAAACAGAAGAATTAACATTAGATTATATTTTTAGAAACAATTTAACTTGTAGTTTGAAGGAAGAAGAAAAAGCTTTCCTAGATATGGTAGAGAAAAGGAGAATGAACATGCATGAAAAGGCAGGAGGATATAAAATGAGTGAGACAATGTGGGACATTGAGATGGGGAAGGAGTTGAAGAATGGGGCCAGTCCAACTTTGGCTTTAGATGCACCACAGAAGGGTAAACTATGCATTACCAGAAGAAAATCCCAATATGATGATTATTTTGTTGGGACTAGTGAGTGCCATGATACATACTTTATTGCAACGGGATGGGGATTCAAAGGAGGAGAAGATCCAGTTTTCCCGGGAGTGTATTATATTTGTGGGAATAAGGCTTATTACAGGTTGCCTGACCATTGGTATGGCACATGTTATGTTGGCCTGATCTTTCCAAAGATTTTTCATATGGATAGAATAGAAGATGCAGAACAAATTAATCTACTAACGCGCTTTAGAAGAGAAACTTGGACAGAAATTGTAGGAGATATTTTTGGAGCTTTGATACCAGCAGTGGGAATTTCATTAAATGCATATGGAATTCGAAAGTTGTCAACAGTGGTGGATCGCTTATCGACAAGCACCGCTGGAGGGTTTCTATTTCTAAATACAGAGATGGTTGCCTTACGCGCCATGTCTATGCAAAATCGACTTGCCCTTGATATTCTATTGGCAAAAGAGGGTGGAGTCTGTGGAATGCTGAAAGTTCAACATTGTTGCACTTACATTCCTGATGAAAGCAAAGATCTAAAAGTATATATCAAAAATATTACTGATTTGCATGAAGAATTAGTACCACTGGAAGCTGAAAGTATCTGGACTAAAATGGCTAATAAGATGATTGCTGTTAAGAATTTTATTGCTAAGATAGGTAGTACCATTGTTGGTAAGATATTATTTCCTTTAACATGTGTGATTGTTGCTTTACTGATTCTTAGATTAGGGTGTTTATGCTGTAGATATAGGAGGAATAAAAAGAAAACAATAAAAGAAAATGTTGAAAAGAGACAAAAGAGGTCAAAAATAGACCCACAAGAAATAGAATTTGAAGAATTTAGGGAGAGCATGTACTTGGAAACTAAAAGAGATGATGAAAGAGAGACTGGTGTTTAACGAATATACAAAAAGACATTTGAATTTTTCCTAAAAGGGGAACTAAATTTTTGGGTTGGATTTTTGTGGTGATGATATATCACCAAAGGGGGGATTGCTGGAGCAGGGTTTTCTATTTAAACCCGAACATCAGCTTATATTTTTGTACGTCATAATTAAAATTACTAATGAATTAATTATTAAGTATTAAGTTTGTTAAGTTTTCTTATTAATCAACCTTACTAATGAAAGAACAACACGTGGGAATGCAATTGCATGGCTAAATTAATAAGTGAACTAAGTTGGTAAGCAAATTAATTAAATAAGTGTGGCTTATGTGCTATTTGTTATGTGATTGCGCTTTAAAATAATATGCTTTAATGCTTTTTATGTCGCAAAAGGCTAGATAAATACATACACATAAGGGTATTAGTGGGAATTAACACTATATAATCAATACGATGTAGTAACGTTGTCTTATGTTTCTTTTTAATTAAGTTATCCATTTTGGCCTACTAAGAAAATGGCCGACATCTACAGCCTGCATTTGAGTAGATGAAATATGAAGAGAGGCCTCGCCGATGATGACCTCGGCCTCTGTCTGAGCTAAAAGTTATGAAAAGACGACAATTCTGGGATGGTCGCCAGGATTGTCCTTGGTAGAGAACATTTGTCACAAATGAACATTTTTGATAAACTTGCGGTGGCTTCACTGCAAGTGATACATATCCGGAGAAGAGCATCCATGGATGTAGCAAAACTAGTTTGGACTTCCTATTTCCTTGTTTTTATTTTTGAGATATCCGAGAGCGGAGATTTTTCTAATGTTGCAAGCTAACATCCTTTACTGCTCGCTCTGTTCAACGGACGTTTTAGAGCTTGTTTGTAACTTTTAATATGTAAGTTTTGGTATAAATATGACTAGACTAGAGAGGGTCTAAGGCCACTTCTTCCTGAACTTATGCTCAAGAGGATCGATGCTGACTGAAAGGACGGCGACTCGAGAGACTTTGATTCTTTACTGAGAGACCTGTCTTAACTTAGAGTACGACATTTAGCCAGAATAGGTAAATATGAGAATAATGATTTTGCAATTGAATGGCTTTCTTTATGAATTAATTTAGATAAAACATTCTTGTTTGAATTTCAGTGTCGGGTGGTTATTTCTTTGTCATATTATTGAGATTTCAAATGCGTTTAAACTGTTTAAATCATGACTCGAGACAATTCAATTTGATTGCATTGACCTCAAATTATATGCAGATTGATTAAGGAGTTCTCTTTATATTCAGTGTGAATAGAGTAATAGAATGAATGTTGGTGTAATGGGCCCCACCAGCGTATGATGAGTGTATGTGCGCATGACTGTGAAATTACTCTATCCGTGGAAGTAGGGAGAATTTATAAGCTCTGATCTGCAGCAGTATCGCTGTCTTGTACTTCGTTCAATCGAATTGGAGGAAGTTATTCCGCGGACTACACCGGGCGCCATTCAGGTATGTGTGCAGACAGGACGTTGAGTAGACTGCGGTTGCTGTGATAGCTAGAGATATCTCCTAATGGATTTTGTGTCTGTTTTCTCTTTGGTGCAGTGAGAGAACAGATCCTAGATTTGGGACAGTTTGTATCTCTACTATCCTTGCCGAAGACCGACTATATAAAATAATTTTTAAGGTAAAGGGTGATCTGCTGTAGATATTCTCAAACATTGGGCGACTAGCTTAGATATTTTTGCATTTGCTTCCCGTGCAGAGAAGGCCATCTTATATAAACACTATAATTGTAGCCGTCCGATAGAGGAAATAACAGAAATAGGTAGTTAGCTTATGTACTAGCTTATCCCTCAATTATCGAGCAACTGAATTAGACAGTTGCATCCGTACAATTTTACGACCAGTCCGTTTATTATACAGAGGGGGATGTTGTCTTGTCACATAAAAACCGAAACTGTTGCCGTGCAACAGAGGTAATAATAGAGAGAGGTCATGTGCTAATTTCTGCTGCTGTAAAAGTAAGGAAGTAGCCGAGCGTTTATGACGCTAATACTATGGTTCAATTAGGTCAGCATAAGTTTTTACTTTGTTTCAGAGATCGATTCAATAAGTACCTGGGGCTATTTCTGAATTAATGCAGTGACGGCTGGAACATATAAAAGATATCTGCATCTAGTACACACTAGAGGTAATGATTAGCTTAATTGTGTACCAACAGATAAATTGGGTGAACTACAAGGGATATTTAGTATTCTATGTGTTCCCTTCCTCTATTAGGCATCACATTCCTATGAGACAAATACCCAGGAGGACATCAATTGAATAACCCGTTTGAGGCGTTAAGATACAAGCCACTAAAAAACATATACGAGGTAAATCTAAGAAAGCCCTACACAGTACGAATATACTACAAATCCGACTACCAGTGGATTGTAGTGCTGTTATAGGATGCCATGTTTTTATTTAAAACAGGCTTTTCTTGTTGAAACAGACTATCGGTGGTGACTGTTGGTGAAGTAGCGGACCAGGCTCATGTAAGAGAAATCGTGAGAATATCTACAAGTAAACTGTCCTGCATATATTAAATGTGAGTTTATTAACTAGCTAAAAAAATCACCGTTTGGTGAATACTACATGTTTTGAATTACCAGTCAAGAAAGAACATCTCTATAAGATGACTTAGTTAACATTATTACTATGAAGTAGCTGTTAAACATGATCCATGTGCACTTTAACCATTGCCTGTGAGAGCTTAGTTAATTCTCACCAACCAATGAATAGTATTAGTACTTACAGATTATTGAGAGTGTGTGTGTGTTTGTCTCATAATCGTTAATGCATGGGATGAGTTTGGGACATCAGAATGTATCAAATATTGTTCAAAGGAATGTACTTCGGTAGTTACTTACACTACTTTATGTATTTTTTTCAGGTTTTAAATATATATAAATTGGGATCTCATGCAAAAAATCCTGAGGAAGGTGTTGGCTGTGTATTAGGGCCTACCGAAATGCGTCGATGCTTAAATGAGAGGAAATCATACAAAAGCTGTGATGACAATGGTTTTGTGACTTGTATAGTATGATTGTGTTTTATTGTGGTCACAACTGATGAATCCTTAATTTGGCGATTTCCTTGCTTGAATAGGATTAATTTGTCCTTTCTTTCTTTCCCAATTTGTAAATGCACTGCCTTGTATGAATATTGGTGTATTTTTTACTTTACCTGTTTTTGAATCACGAAAAAAAGTTTTAATTTATTTTTATTTCTATGTGTATAAAATCTAGAGACTGTCAGTTTTATTAAATATCTGTGTAATATATTACATAATTTGTGACATATGTGATTATTTTGAATAAATTTGTGAACAAATATTTTACATTATCTTTTTGATTGCATTCTTGATGCCCATTCTCATCCGGTTTATGTGAGATTTGTGTGGTCGACTGGTTGTTGAAATATATAGATCCAAGGGAGGTCTGTTTTTTGACTCAGGTCTTTTTGGTACCCCTCTCCTTTGGTCTAGGGGTCCCTCTCTCTTTGTTACAAACTTTTGGAAATAAGATATCGCATGATTTATGTTGCTTTTGTGATGTTTGCGTTCCCGTTTTAACCGTAAGGGTGAGTTTTATTGCTTTAAATGTCGCTAAAAGCTAGGAAAATACTAATACATAAAGGGATTAGTGAGGGTTTAACATTAGAATCTTCATTTCTATGTATTAATTACTCTTTTGTGTTTGTTTCGCTTAAGTTGGCATTTGGGCCTACCAAATCATGGCGTCCAAAATGGAGTTCAGAAGTGGCCACCGTCTCGTAAGCGCGATGCCTACTGCGCAGACTCAGATGGCTCCGTAGACCTCCAGGCGACATCAAGGCACAGTGTTCCTGGTCAAACATGGAGGACTGCCAAACTTCAGTCAGTAAAATCTGGTCTAAATGAACAATTGGGACATACAAGCAACCCTTTTGCATTGTTGCATAAGGGCAACATGGACAAAGGAAGTGAACCAGCAAAATCCATGAGAACCTCAAGTAATGTGAAAATCGGACGTTTCAAATGAACCAATTGTCTGCTTTCTTACTCTTAGAATGTTTCATGTTATCCTGAATTTCATTAAAAAAAGGGTAGTTGAATAGATTGGAGATTCTGGCATTCTGTGGTTTTCGATGACTGCACAGCCCTATCGACCCCACAGGCGATGACAGATGCTTGCATGATTTCTGGTCCTTTGGAGATCTTTGGGACTGTAACATGCTGAGCAAACAACTTTCGGACTTTGAGCTTTGGCTTGCTTTATTTGGACAATTTAACGGCTAAATTCGGTTATGCAGAGCCAAATGGATTAGGAAAAATCCAGATAGCAAGAATAGGTAAATATAAATGTCATGCGATTTGTGCTGATTGAACAAAATTCTAAACTTTGATTGACCAAAATGCTAATATTAATTGCAAACAATATTTAGATAAACCAATATTGATTAACAGAAATTACGAGTTTGTGGTTTTTCAACGAAGAGAGTAGAGGATTCTGATTCTTAAATGTGTTTTAGCTGGTTCTAAATCCCCATCAACCAGTCCAACTAATTGGTCCGTCGACCAAGTGGTGGAGTGCCCTGATGTTTAAGGTTAGGATCCTATAGGGGGGGATGCTAATGTATATTCGGTAAAATAACTTTTCTTTCCTTTAGGTAATAAGGTACTCCCCCACATGTCCAGCGTTTGATTCATCATCCCTCCTGCGTGCAGACTCATTGAGTGGAGTTAGTGTGAGTGTTGGTGTTATGGGCGCCACCAATGACTGTGTGTGTGAATGAGTTATTGTAAAGTCGGGTCTGCGAAGCAGGGAAGGATAATCGTAAACTTTTGCCCTCTTTCTCCCCGGTCCCGCCGCGCTGGATCAGTTTTTCTGGTAGCAGAGGATGGTTATTATTGGCTAGTTTGGTGATTATTGCTTATTGATTTCCGAATTTTGGTTATTGATTATTGATTGCGGATGTTTGGATGAGTATTAATTTATGTACTAACATTCTATGTTGAGTCACGTTGCGTTCTATGTTGTTTTTGAAGACTTCTGGGATGTAGGAAGTCGGACGCCTTGTGGCAAGTGAAGTCACATGGTGAATTGTTTGTTGCCCTGTAGGTACACGGGGTGAAAACGTGTGACGATTGAAGTTGCACGACGCAGTGTCTGGGTGTGATTTGGTAACATCGCAGTGTGTTATCGTTAGGGACATTTCTGTGTGAAAGTAGTTTATGGGTAGCGAAGGCCACCTGTGAAATTTTGGTCTTAAGTAACAGGAGTCCACGTGAACTCTGATTACGCTTATCACTGGAAAGGTAATAGGTGTTCCCTAAGCTTGATAGAAGGGTAAAGTAGATGCTACTTTATTAACGACCCTTGTCCCTGCTTCAGGGCCGGTCGCTCCACACACTGCGCAACTCCCCGTGAGTGTGCCAGGCTCCACCGCTGCTGCCTCGAGTTCGCAGCTGCCCTGCAGCTGAGCTTTTGATTTTTCCTTCGCCGGTTTTTCCGCCCGTGCTTTGTCGCCGCTCCCGCTAAGTATTGTATTTTATTGCTATGTATTGTATTCTGTTCTTGTATTTTGTATTTTGCCTTGTCTCTGTGCTCATTGTACTGCCCGTTTTTGTCCTGTGTACCTGCCCCCTCGCCTGTTTTTCCCGCTCTCCTTTCCCCCGCTCCCCGCCGCTGCTCCCCTGCGGCCCCGCCCCCTTTTTCTTTCTGTACCCCCATTCGCCACCCCGCTCCCGCCTCCCAGCTGCTCCTCCCTCCCACTTCGCCATTTATGGTGGAGTCCATGCGTACGCACAGCGAGCACGCGCAGCGGGCACGCCGATTGCGCGCCGAAGGCGCGCCACAAGCAAGCCCGTCTACGCCCGTCCATGCCTGGACCGCGCCCAGCGCCAGGACCCCTGGCCCCCGAAGATGCCAGCCCACATGATGGACTTACGACGCCGCCACCCTCAACACACTCAAACCCGGCCGGAACCCCGCCTGCTACCGAGCCACCCAGAAACGCACCCACGGACCCTTCACCTGCCAAGCCTGCAATTTCACCTGCCTCCGGACCTGCACTGCACCCGCAAAGCCGACGAGCACCAGCAACAACCACCTCAAGTGTATCCTGCTCAACACCCGCTCCGTCCACAGACACGCCGTCGAACTCTGGAACCTGCTCGACACAACATCACCAGACGTCGCCTTCCTCACGGAAACCTGGATGAACACCTCCTAAGCGCCCGACAGCGCCATAGCCATCCCGGACGGATACAAGATCACCCGGAAGGACCGCATAAACCAGACCGGAGGAGGCATCGCCATCGCCCACAAGAACACCATCTGCATCATGACAAACCCCGACGACACATTCACAGCCGCCGAGCACCTCCACTTCCAGATACACACCGACTCAAAGACCACCCTCAGAGGCACCCTCATCTACAGACTCCCGGGACCACGCACACAATTCAGCGGAGACCTCGCAGACTTCAACAGCCTGCACGCTCTCGCCTCCTCAGACTACATCCTCCTAGGGGACCTCAACTTCCACCTGGAGAACAACAATGACAACAACACCACCACCCTGCTGGACAACCTCGCCAACCTCGGACTCAAGCAACTGGTCAACACCCCCACCCACTACGCGGGCCACACACTTGACCCAGTCTTCTCCTCCAGCATGAACATCTCCTTCAGCCACTCCTTCGGACTCCATTGGACTGACCACAGCTGCGTCCACTTCAGCTTCAGGAGAACCACGATCCACCACCACCCGCAACAGGTTCCCCGCAGGAGCTGGAGCAAGATCACCGCCGACCAGCTCACCACCTCCCTCAGACGGAACCCTCCCGCCAGCACAACGGACCCCAACGTAGCAGCCCGCATCTTCACACAGTGGCTCACTGACTGCGCAGATGACCTCGCACCACTGAAGACCCCTCCCAGCAGACCCGCCAGCAAGAAAGCCTCTTGGTTCACCGACAAACTCAAAAACTCCAAGAAGAACTGCCGCACCCTCGAGAAAGCCTGGCGCCACGACCAGACCACAGGAAACATGACTGCCGTCGAGAACGCCACCTGCATACACCACCAGCTGATCCGCACCACCAAAAGGTCAACATTCAAAGAACGACTGGAAAACAACACCCACAATAGCAAGGAACTCTTCAGCATCGTCAAAGAGTTCTCCAACCCCAGCGCCGGAAACAACAACATCATCCCCTCGCAAGACCTCTGCGACTCACTCACCTCATTCTTCCACCGCAAGATCGCCGACATACACAACAGCTTCGGAGCACCAACCACGCACCCAACCACCGAACCAACGCCCCCCACCACCACCATCTGCAACTGGACCCCGGTCAGCACCGAAGACACCACCCGCACGATGAACACCATCCACTCCGGATCACCAACCGACCTCTGCCCCCACCACGTCTTCAACAAGGCCGACTCCATCATCGCACCCCAACTCCGGGACATCATCAACGTCTCCTTCACCACTGCCACCTTCCCGGAGAGCTGGAAGCATGCAGAGCTCAGCGCCCTACTGAAGAAACCAACAGCGGACCCCACCGACCTCAAGAACTTCCGCCCCATCTCGCTCCTCCTTTTTCCTGCCAAAGTCATCGAGAAGACAGTCAACAGACAGCTCGCCACCTTCCTCGAGACAAACAGATCCCTCGACCCCTCGCAGTCCGGTTTCCGAGCCAACCACAGCACCGTGACCGCCCTGATCGCAGCCACCGATTACATCAGATCCCTGCTCGACAACGGGGAAACAGCGGCCCTCATCCTCCTGGACCTCACTGCGGCGTTCAACACTGTCTGCCACCGCACCCTAGTACAGCGCCTCAGCAACATCGGAATCCAAGAGAAGGCACTGGAGTGGATCATCTCGTTCCTCGCCGGCAGAACCCAGAGAGTCCGCCTCCCCCATTCAGATCCGAGGCCACCGAAGTAATCTGCGGCATACAACAAGGATCATCACTCAGCCCGACCCTCTTCAACGTCTACATGAGCCCTCTCGCAGCCATCGCACGCCAACACAACCTCAACATCATCTCCTACGCCGACGATACCCAGGTGATCCTCTCCCTCACCAATGACCCCGCCACCGCCAGAGCCAGCCTACACGAAGGGATGAAAGACGTCGCTGAGTGGATGAAGAACAGCCACCTGAAACTGAACTCAGACAAGACGGAAGTCCTCATCCTGGGATCAGCCCCCTCCGCCTGGGACGACTCCTGGTGGCCCCCTGCCCTGGGCACCACTCCCAAGCCAACGGACCACGCACGCAACCTGGGCTTCATCCTGGACTCCTCCCTCTCGATGACCAGACAAGTCAACGCCGTCTCATCATCGTGCTTCAACACCCTGCGCATGCTTCGGAAGATCTTCCGATGGATCCCCACCGAAACCAGGAAGACGGTCACCCAGGCACTCGTCACCAGCTGACTGGACTATGGAAACACCCTCTACGCTGGAACCACAGCCAAACTACAGAAAAGACTCCAGCGCATACAGAACGCCTCCGCACGACTCGCCCTGGACATCCCCCGACACAACCACATCTCCGGCCACCTGAGAGACCTGCACTGGCTCCCCGTCAGCAAGAGGATCACGTTCAGACTCCTCACCCACGCACACAAGGCTCTCCACGACCTGGGCCCCAAGTACCTCAACAACCGCCTGACTTTCTACACTCCCACCCGCCAGCTACGATCGACCAGCCTCACCCTCGCCGCCGTACCACGCATTCGCAGAGCCACCGCCGGAGGAAGATCCTTCTCCTACCTGGCGGCCAAGACATGGAACTCCCTCCCCATCCGCCTTCGGCTGACCCAAGACCATGTCTCCTTCAGGAAGCAACTCAAGACCTGGCTATTCGAGCAGTAGCGGACCCCTCCCCCCAGCGCCTTGAGACCCTACCGGGTGAGTAGTGCGCTATACAAATGCTGGCATTGGATTGGATTGAACTCTGATTACGCTTATCACTGGAAAGGTAATAGGTGTTCCCTAAGCTTGATAGAAGGGTAAAGTAGATGCTACTTTATTAACAAATGTAATAATTCTGTAGTAGAGCAGAGGTAAGCGCTGCTCTCGGGAAAGACAGGATTCTGTGTGAATGAACTACATTTTCCGTATGAATGTGTGCAAATGAAATAGCATTCGACTTAATTATGAAACTCTGGTCTTATTTCTCAGGAGCAGTGCGTCTCCAACAGGTGTCTTATTTCCAGAGAAACGGTTAGTTAATGCTTGCTAGAAGGGTAAGGTAGAGGGAAGTGCTACTTTATCGGCGAGTGTAATGATTCCGTAGTAGGGCAGAGGTAAGCGCTGCTCTCGGGAAAGACGGAATTCTTGTGAAAAGGGTCAAGACTATTTCTTTTGTTAGCAAAACAGATAATGATGGCGTTTTTATGTCGCTACTAACAGAATTTGAGTAAAAAAGAAAGTAAGAGAAGTTTGCCGATAAATTTTGTAAAGGAAGGGTCAGCAGAAGCAGGAGTAGCGAGAAAAGCTGACGTCAGAAAAGACCGCACTGGGATTGGCCAGTCAGTAAGAGACGTAGACACTCCTGACTGGTGCGTTAGTGTGCGCCACGCTAGGAGTGAAGAATTACAGGGTGACGTAGACGCTCCTGATTTGTGCGTTAGTGTGAGCCGCGCTGGGATTGGAGAATTGCAAAAGTGACATAGACGCTCCGGATTGGTGCGTTGGTGTGAGTCGCGCTACGATTGGATAAGACCACAGAATTGTCGCAGAAGAAATCTAGCGATACTAAGAAAAGGAAAGGATGTATTACGATCCACCAGAGAAAGAGAAAAAGTCCTGGTTCGGAAAGATCAAGAGTTTATTTAAAAAGGACAAACCGATTGTGACTAGAGAGGGACAGTTGCTTCCTCCACCGAAATCACCTGCATCCTTTATGGTTGCAAAATATGGATATCATACATGTATTTGGTTAGACAATTGGGCAAAGTATACAAAAGATGATGCAGTTTTAGCATTTACAGAACATGGTTCATTCCTTTTAGCGGTATTGAGGAATTTAAGAGAAAGAATGATGAGATTAGAACCGAGACCTAGACCTACTCAGTTTGAAGCATTGACAGAATGGGAAGATGAGATGTATGACAGAGAGCGACAGCGGAGTGGCGGACGGTACATATACATGTTTGGTAGACCGTGTGGACAGGAGAATCATGATGACAGAATGAGAAGATGGTGAAGTGCAAATATGGCTGATGGTATGTTCCCTATGAGAAGTGCTGAAGAGACTAGTAGTAGAAAATGTACAGAGAAGAGAAATAATACAGGATCAGAAGGTTATGAGTATGGTGTGCATGAGTCAGAGGATAATGTTCTTGAGGACATGTTTTATAAAAATCCACCCCCGTACCAACCAAATTCCACATTGTTGACACCAAGTGCCCCAGTAAAAGAATCACCACAAAATATAAAGTTTGAGTCAATACCACCTGAGGTAGGAAGAAATTATCCCTTTAGAGAAACAGAGAATACACAACCTGGTAAAATGATAAATGAAAATTCAGCTGAATTAGCCAGAACTACTTTAGAGTTAACTGAAAAGATTAGGGAATTGACTAAAAACATGGAAGCTGTAACTGTTCCTGTAACAATAGGACCCGTAAAGCCTATTTTTGTTAAGCAGAAGGATAGTGAGCATTGTCTGATGATTCCTTATAGCAGTAAAAAACAAACCGAAATGGAGGGAAGAGGTTCAAGAGAGAACCCATGGGGGCAGGTGTTAGAAACTTCTGGACTAAGTACTCCTAAAAATTTGACTGTAAATCAGAGTCTAGCGAATAGAGCAATAATGACGACAGAATCAGTACCAGGGTCACCAAAAAGTTTAGAACAAACACGAAATGAAAAAATTCCTGTAGGTCCTACTTCTGATGAATGAAGTGAATGGTTAAGGAGTGTACAGCAAAAAGATGCTGAACCTCGACCTTTAGATGTGTCTAAATTAAAAAATAGTTTTAGAAGAATTAATAGTAGGAACTGTTCCCACAAAAATGTTAAAAGCCTATCAGGATGAAGTACTAATGTTTCTATGCAAAAGTATAACATGGAGAGCATGAAATTTACATGAAAGATTGGAAGAAGTAGCAAGTGAAATGGGTATCGACTTTAAAAAAATAAAATCATTACAGAAACCATACAGAGTAGACTTTGCTGAAAAAGACATTAAAAATTTGAATACAGCAGGAAGAATAACTCAGATTAAAGAACTAATTGTTTTACTGAGAAAATGGGGTGATGAAGACAAATGGAAAAGTAGGTGGTTTCAAAAACGAGACGATGCAACAGACAAAACATTTGCAGCTTTCCCGGTTAGAGAAAAAGAAAAGGTGGTAACTGAATGTCCCATGAGGGAGATTCCAGGCGGAGGCTATGTGCATGTCCCCTGGACCAGACAAGACATTTTACCATTCACCAATGACTTTCCTCGCTTACGCGAGAAGCCAGTTGAGTATTACAGGCAGGTGGACAGGTTTGTCAAATTATCAAAAGTACTATGGATTGATTTGAACAGTTTATTTGACATAATTGTGCCAGCAGACCTATGGGCAGAATGTAAAATTACAATAGGTTGGCCTACTCAAGAACACCCTAGAGATCCAAAAACAGGAGCTCCTGATCCAGAAGTAATGAGAAAATATGAACAGGTAGTTACCTTCCTGAAAAATAAAGTGCCTCCTAAAGAAACTGAATGGGTAAAAATTGATCGAACTCATCAAGAAGTAAAATAATCTGTACATGCCTACTATGAGAGATTGTTGTTAGCTTTTAAACAATACAGTGGTGATGAAAATTTGAGTGAGAAGGATTTGAGTCATTTTGTATATCGATTTGTGTATGGGTTGCGTCCTGAAGTAAGCAAAATGTTTAACAGCATACAGTGGATTGGCAAAATAAAAAGATAGATGAAGTACTGAGACATGCAACATATTTTAGAGATGAGATTGAAGCAAAGCAGCGTAAATTAAAAGAAAAGGCCGTGTGGGCTCAAGTAAAAGTGGCAGAGAGACAGGAAGCCCAACTGATTGAACAAGCAAATGGTACGAGCATGAAACAAAAACCGAACATTGGGAAAGGGAAAGGACAGATTAGTGTAGAAGAAGCCAAAAAGAAGTGGCCATGTCATTATTGCAAAAGAATAGGGCATTGGAGAACCGAGTGTAAATTTCCCCCAATTGCTAATGGCGATAATGCATCATTGAATCCACAGGTGCAGAATGAGGTGAGTTGTCAACCCCAGCGACAGCAGCAGCTTGTTGCCCAACAGTGTCAGGTGCCAAAACCGCCTTTTCCACAGAGCGTAAATCCTCAGAAATACAGTAATGAGACAGGCTTCTACAACGAAAAACAGGTAACTAAGCTGCCGCACGATAGTGCTGTTTCGCAGTATTGGCTACAACGCGATGAGAGTGAGTCAGAAGAAAGTTATTGACGGTGCCGAGGGGAGGAAGAAGAGTGCGTACTTGGTGCAACTCTAGAAGTAGACCAGACAGGCCCTTTTGTGGATGGAAAGGTATATGACGAAAACATTACTTTCCTAGTAGATACTGGTGCTACTCGTTCAACTGTTAGGTCAGCTGATGTCAAAAATCTTCCTCTCTCGGATGAAACAATCCAAGTAGTTGGAGTATCCAACAGACAGATAAAAATGTATCTCACTGAACCAGTTAAAGTTAAAATAGGGAAGTTTTCTGAAATGCACCGTTTTGTCGTGTGCGATTCAAGCCCTGTAAATTTGTTAGGGAGAGACTTGCTGTGCAAAATGAACTGCACAATATTCTGTACTCCTGATGGTATAGCTTTTGAGACTCCTGATGAGGATGTACTGTACAAGATGACTATAGCTAATATGGAACCTGAAATTACTCAGGTATTTGCTGTATTTGACCCCGAGGAATTGCCTCAAGAATTGAAGAAAACAGTAAAAACGGAGATATGGGATTTCACAGGAGAAGATGTGGGATTAATGAAAAATGTAGATCCTGTAAAAATTTCTGTAAAGGAAGGAGTAAGTTACCCAAATATTCCACAGTACAAATTGACACCCGAGATAATTGCAGGAGTTACTCCTATAATAGACAGAATGATTGAACAATGTATTTTGAGGGAAATAATGAGCAGTCCATGTAATTCACCAATTATGGGTCTGAAAAAGCCTAACGGAGCTTTTAGAATAGTGCAAGGCCTTGAGAAAAATAAATAAAATTGTTGTATCTTGTTGTCCCATTGTATCAAATCCATCTGAGATTTTATATCAGATTCCTCATGATGCAGAATGGTACACAGTGATTGATTTGTGTCATGCTTTCTTTTCCATTCCGTTGCACCCTGACAGCCAACAGATTTTTGCGTTCCGGTTTGGTGAACATACTTTGGCATGTTGCCGAATCCCACAGGGGTATACAGAGAGTCCCTCGATATTCAATCAGATTCTGAAAAAGCCCCTAGAAGATTTAAAAATGCCCCAAAGTTCGGTATTGGTCCATTATATCGATGACCTACTTGTGGCATCGAGAACTCGAGAAGCTTGTGTAGTGGATACCGTTGCATTGTTGAATCATTTGGCAGATGGAGGACTTAAAGTATCCCCATCGAAATTGCAATTCTGTCAGAAAGAAGTACAATATTTGGGCCATAAAATTGAAAAAGGACGAAGAAAAGTAACTGCAGATAGAATCAGGATAATAAAAGAAATGAGAGCCCCAATGACTCAGAGAGAAGTGAGAATGTTTCTTGGAATGGTCGGATATTGCCGTCAGTGGATTCGTAATTTTTCATTGATTTCAAAACCTCTATTACGCTTGACAAGGAGTGATGTAAAAGATCCCATTGAATTAAATAAAGAAGAGTTGAAGGCTTTTAAACAATTGAGAGATGGTTTGTGTGCAGCCCCAGCACTTGGCATGCCTGAATATGAGAAAGAATTTGAACTCTATTGCAGCGAAAGAAATGGATGTGCACTTTTTGTGTTAATACAGAAACACGGAAAATTGAGGAGATCAATTGCATTTTTTCAGCTATGTTAGACCCTGTAGCTGTAGCATTGCCTGGTTGTTTGAAAGCTGTAGTAGCTACTTGTAAGAGTCTGGAACAGAGTGAAGGAATTGTGATGGGATATCCTGCGAGAGTGTTTGTACCTGATGATGTGGCAATCCCTTTAACAGTTCATGACGCAGAGTCGTCTGACTAAATATGAGAAAGTCATCTTAGGTGCAACGAATGTGAGCCTTGTGAGGTGTCTCAATGTGAACCCTTCAACATTATTACCTGATGCTGAGAATGATGTGGATCATGACTGTTTGGAAGTGCTTGATTTTTGTACCAAACCACATCCTGATATAAAAGATGTACCTTTGACAGAAAGTGACTACGTGATGTTTGTGGATGGATCATGCATGAGAATGGATGAGAGAATTTTGAGTGCAGCATATGCAGTATGTACGGTAGCAGCTGTACTGGAAGCATCTTGTCTGAAAGGAGTAAAATCTGCCCAGGTTGCTGAACTTTTTGCATTAACAAGAGCATGTAAGTTTGGAAAGAATGTGAGAGTGACTGTGATAACTGATAGTAAGTACGGCTTTGGTGTGGTGCATGACTTTGGGCAGATTTGGCACCATAGAGGCTTTTTGACATCAAGTGAAACTCCATTAAGGAATGCTGAAGTGGTTGGAAAATTGCTTGAGGCGATACAGCTGCCTAAGCAGTTAGCAGTGGTGAAATGTACTGCACATTCAAAGTCTGCTGATTACATTTCAGCGGGAAATCAGTATGCCAACGACATGGCTCAGTATTGTGCACGAAATCAGAACTCTGCAAATCGGAGGAGAGACAAATAAATGAATTCATGTCCCTTGCTGTTTACTAACAGTGTGAATACATGGGAAGAAGTGAGGCAGTTACAGGAAGAAGCAGGAGATGAGAAAAGAAGACAGTGGGTAAAAGCAGGATGTGCACCATGGGAGACAGATCATGTGTGGGTTTATCGGGATGGAAGACCAGTCATGCCTGATAGCATGGTTTCTACCATGGCACGGATGTATCATGGATGAGCACATGTAGGAAGAGATGCTATGATCAGACTTTTCAAACAGACATGGTATAATGCAAAATTCAGACTTGTAGCTGAAAGCCTTTGTCAAAGATGCCTTATATGTCAGCAATACAATCCTGGAAGAAAAACAGTGGTAAGTCTGGGAACAATAGGACGAGAAGGAGGGCCTTTCACAAGAATGCAGATTGACTTCATTGAAATGCCCCCCTGCAACAGGTTGAGGTATGTTCTAGTGATAGTTTGTCTGTTCTCTCGATGGGTGGAAGCATACCCAACTAGAAGGAGTGATGGAATTACACTGGCAAAGCTACTATTGAGAGAGTTCATTCCCAGATTTGGTTTTCCAGTCACGATCGAGTCAGATAGAGGAAAACATTTCCATAATGAAATCATGAAATTAATTTGTGAAGCATTGAATGTACAACAGAAACTACATTGTTGCGATGCAGCGCGCGGTACGAAATTCGTTTTGTTTATTTAATTGTTTACTTACCTGCAATTATCCAAATTCCGTTTTTTAGAACCCCCCACCCTGCCCCTCCCCCGCCCCGCCTTACCGCCCCACGGAACTCCCTCCACGGGCCGCGGCTGGGTGTTGGATTATTGCAAGGGGTTGGCTGATTCCGTTCATTCTGTGTTTCATCAGGTTGGATCGGATGCAACCACTCTTGTTTGGTCCCAAGGTGGGGTAAACCGTGTCAGGTGATCCTGACCACGGCGACAGCTGTAAAGTGTGCAGGAGTGAAGAACTGGATTCATGCTAGTCATACCTTGCGAATTCCAAATCCAGTGGATAACAGAGAAGAAGAATACTTTGAAGAATCTGATACAAGTTCCGAATCAGATACAGAAGAAATAAGAGCAAGACCAACTCCTGAAAGGGGGGAGTCAGAACCAAGTTCAGCTATAGCACCAGAGAATCTACCATTAAGAAGAAAATTGCAAATTTCTGACACCAGCTCAGAATCAGACACTGAACCAGTACAAGCACATAAGACTATAAACAAATCAGTGGTGAGACTGTCAACGAAATTCTTGATAAAGAAGTTCCGTATGAAAAATCAAGAGAAATTCCACCTGAAATAACAGAAGTAGATGGTAAGGTACCAGATACAGAGAGAGAGGGAAAGATTGTTGCGGAAGACCCCCGAGGAGATGTAGGGAAACGATACATCCAGGTAGACGAAGGGACAGTTAGCAGGAAGATTGTGTGGAAGAATCGCGAGGAGGGACAGAAGTAGATAAAAAAAAGGAAGTGGTGGAAAGAAGGACTACTGAAAGTAAGAGTCAAGTTGGAACTGAATCTGAGCACAGTGACGAAGAAGCACCATAAGGTCGAGTCCTGAGAAAAAGAGCATGGAGAACTGGGAGAAATAAAAAGGGAAGTAAGTTAAAAAGGCCAGCAAAGGATGAAATTTGGCCAAACAAGATAAAGAGATTGAGAAACAGATTGACACGAGTAAAATCATCCAGAGCTGAACAGGTGAATGAGGTGTCAAGCCAAGAGAAATCAAAAGACGTTGAACAGACACCATCAGAAGAAAGCAAGCGAACGTGAAAACCTAACCAGAAGTATAAGTCACCAGAATGGTCGTATGTGGCACTTCCTGAAGTACAAAAAGAGGCAGACAGCCAAGGAGATCTAGAGGTGACTATACCAGAAGTGGTTGAGGACGACGAAGAATCGGAAATCCTGAGAGTTATCTAGTCTGACATCGGGGAAGAGACGGATGTTCAGGAAATTCTGAATCAAGATTGTGAAAGAAAAGTAAAAGATGATCAAATGCCAAACTGAAGAGACAAAAGTGCTCTAAAAGAAAATCTTGAAAATTACTAAATAAAAGATATAGCAGAAAAGAACCAAGGAGGTGCTTAGAGCCTTGGGTTTAGACAAAACTAGTTGTGAAGCAGATGAGGCTAAGTCAAAAGACATTGATCATTTTCCGAAATGGCAAACACAGAAAGTAGAAAATCTACATGTGTGTTCCTTCGAAGATGTTGCAAAATGTGTTGTTTATGTACAGGATTACTAATGCTTTTGTGGAGTGTGTTGGCTTTAATGGTCTCATTTAAGGTTACATTAGAAACAATAGAAGGTCATAGTGAGAATAAGACTGATGTAAAAAAGATTCAGAAGATTTATCCGACTAAAATAGATAGAAATTATTTACATAAAGATAGGTCCATAACTGATTTTTCTAACAATGTTTTCTCAAACTTATTATATGAATATGTAAAAACAATGGATGTGAGAGATTGCTATGTATGCATGCAGTTGCCTGCATCAGTGTCTGAGGGAGTGACGTACCATCACCTTCCGGTGACATGTGGAATAACATGTAGCGTATTAGCAAGTTTGTTTTATAAAATAGGGAAACTAGAATATTATTTTTCAGACGTAGATAACATATTTTCACAAGTACCCGTAGTCCATAAACTGAATAAAGTAAACCTGGTAAAGTGTTAGGTGAATTTTTCTTAGAGACTAGAGAATTAACATTAGAGTCAGTATTCAAAAATAACCTCACTTGTAGTCGGAAAAGAGAAGAGAAGACTTTCTTAGATATGGTAGAAGAAAGGAGAATAACAATGCAATAGAAGGTACCTGAGGGAAAAGAAGAAAAGACAGTTTGGGATGTTGAAAGAGAAAAACATTTGAAAGGAGAAGCTAGTCCAGCAATTGCTCTAGATTGGCCTCAGAAAGGGAAATTGTGTATTAGAAGAAATCAAACTGCATATGATAACTATTTCATAGGTGCAAGTGATTGCCATGATACTTATAGAATCATGGGTGGATGGGGATTTAAAGGAGGAAATGATCCGGTATTTCCTGGATTATATTTTATCTGCGGGAACAAAGCTTATTATCGATTACCCGACCATTGGTATGGCACATGTTATCTAGGCCTGGTTTTCCCAAAGGTATTTCATGTGGGTAAAGGAAAAGATGGTGCACGCGATATAGGTAGACAACTAACACGTAGAAGAAGAGAATCTTGGTCAGAGACATTTTTGGAGCGTTGATAGCAGCAGTTGGAATATCTCTGAATGCACATAAAATTAGAAAATTATCAACAGTAGTGGATCGCTTGTCACCAAGCACTGCTGGAGGATTTTTATTGGTAAATACCAAAATGGTTGCCATGCGAGCCCTGGTGATGCAAAATCGACTTGCCCTTGATATAATTTTGGCAGAAGAGGGTGCAGTCTGTGGAATGCTGAAGGTTCAACATTGTTGTACTTATATTCCTGATGAATGTCAAGATTTAAAGACGTACATAAAGAATATAAATGATTTGCATGAGGAGATTGTTCCACTGGAGGTTGAAGGAATTTGGGAAAAGATTGGAAAAAAGTTTTCTACTATTAAAGACTTTTTACTAAAATTAGGTAGTACCTTTATTCTTAAGATTTTATTTCCAGTAACATGTGTGATTATTCTAGTATTAATTCTAAGATTAGGATTTTTATGTAGCAAAAGAAGACAAATACGAAATAACATAAAAAGAGAAACTGTAAAGAAAAGAGAGAAAGAAAGAAAAGAAAGAGAATTTGAAGAGGTAGAATTAGAAGAATGGAAAGAGAATATGTATTAAAAGACATGAGAAGATGAGACAGGGGGAACAATCATGTGAGAACTGAATTCATTTCTATTTACAAATTTTATCAAAATTTTAGGGTTTTGTTTAAAATAAAAATCACCAAAGGGGGGATTGATGGAGCAGGTAAAGCAAAATTTTGTATACCTCCTCTATTTTGCATGAAAATACTAAATATATAACCTACTTATATTATAATTTGACTAACGGTTTGCTGTGTTATATTAACCAAATATTTGCACCTTTATTAAACATCAATTACACGTGGGACTTATTGCTATTTGCATGGCAAAATAACTCTAATAACTAAATTATGTGCGCATATTAATAGTACGTGTGGTAATAGGATATCACATGATTTATGTTGCTTTTGTGAAGTTTGCGTTCCCATTTTGGACCATAAGGGTGAGTTTTATTGCTTTAAATGTCGCTAAAAGCTAGGAAAATACTAATACATAAAGGGATTAGTGAGGGTTTAACATTAGAATCTTCATTTCTATGTATGAATTACTCTTTTGTGTTTGTTTCGCTTAAGTTGGCATTTGGGCCTACCAAATCATGGCGTCCAAAATGGAGTTCAGAAGTGGCCACCGTCTCATGAGTGCGATGCCTACTGCACAGACTCAGATGGCTCCGTAGACCTCCAGGCGACCTCAAGGCACAGTGTTCCTAGTCAAGGATACGAACATGGAGGACTACCAAACTTCAGTCAGTCAAATCTGGTCTAAATGAACAATTGGGATATACAAGCAATAAGTTGACATTGTTGCATAAGGGCAACATGGACAGAGGAAGGGAACCAGCAAAATTCATGAGAACCTCAAGTAATGTGAAAATTGGATGTTTCAAATGAACCAATTGACTGCTTTCTTACTCTAAGAATGTTTCATGTTATCCCGAATTTCATTATAAAAAGGGTAGTAGAATAGATTGGAGATTCTGGCATTCTGCGGTTTTCGATGACTGCACACCCCTATCGACCCCACAGGCGATGACAGATGCTTGCACGACTTCTGGTCTTTGGAGATCTTTGGGACTGTAACGTGCTGAGCAAAGAACTTTCGGACTTTGAGCTTTGGCCTGCTTTATTTGGACAATTTAACGGCTAAGTTCGGTTATGCAGAGCCAAATGAATTAGGAAAAATCCAAATAGAAAGAATAGGTAAATATAAATGCCATGCGATTTGTGCTGATTGAACAAAATTCTAAACTTTGATTGACCAAAATGCTAATATTAATTGCAAACAATATTTAGATAAACCAATATTGATTAACAGAAATTACGAGTTTGTGGTTTTTCAATGAAGAGAGTAGAGGATTCTGATTCTTAAATGTGTTTTAGCTGGTTCTAAATCACCATCAACCAGTCCAACTAATTGGTCCGTCGACCAAGTGGTGGAGTGCCTTCATGTTTAAGGTTAGGATCCTATAGGGGGTGATGCTAATGTATATTGTAAAATAACTTTTCTTTCCTATAGGTAATAAGGTACTCCCCCACATGTCCAGCACTTGATTCATCATCCCTCCTGCGTGCAGACTCGTTGAGTGGAGTTAGTGTGAGTGTTGATGTTATGGGCCCCACCAATGCCTGCGTGTGTGAATGAGTTAGTGTGAAGTCGGGTCTGTGACGCAGGGAAGGATAGTCGTAAAATCTTGCCCTCTTTCTCCCCGGTCCCGCCGCGCTGGATCAAAGGTCTTACGGAGGATGCGCAGCAAGTTGAAACTAGTGAAGGCGACAGCGTTGACCTGGCGGTTCATGGAGAGGGAGGAGTCGAGGATGAAGCCGAGGTTACGTGCGTGGTCTGTGGGGGTGGGTGGATTCCTGAGGGCGGAGCGCCACCAGGTGTTGTCCCAGGCAGAGGTGCATGGTCCAAGGATGAGGACCTCAGTCTTCTCTGAGTTGAGCTTCAGGCAGCTGCCCTTCATCCAGGCTGCCACATTCTTCATTTCTTCCTGGAAGCAGAGTCTAGTGTCCTCTGGATTCTTCGTGAGTGAGAGAATGAGCTGGGTGTGTCGTCGGCATAGGATACAATGTTGAGCCCATGCTGTCTAACCATGGCAACGAGGGGGGCCATGTAGATGTTGAAGAGCCTTGGGGTACTCCACAGATGATATCGGTGGGTTCGGATAAGAAGCGGGGGAGTCTGGTCCTCTGGGTTCTGCCGGAGAGGAAGGATTGGATGCAGTCAAGGGCAGCTCCTTGTATCCCTGCATCGTGAAGTCTGGATGCGAGCGTGCGATGTGAGATGGTGTCGAAGGCTGCGGAGAGGTCTAGGAGGATGAGGGCAGCGGTGTGTCCCTGGTCGAGTAGCATACGGATGTCATCAGTGGGGGCGAGCAGGGCGGTCTCGGTGCTGTGGTTGCTGCGGAATCCAGACTGGGAGGCGTCCAGGATGGAGTTTTCTTCGATGAAGGTGGTCAGTTAACTGTTTATGAGTCTCTCTGTGACTTTGGCCGCGAAGGGGAAGAGGGAGATGGGCCGGTAGTTTTTCAGGTCCGTTGGGTTGGCTGAGGGTTTTTTGAGGAGGGGTTTGACTTCCGCCCGCTTCCAGTCATCCGGGAAGGTGCTGGTTCTGAATGAGGCATTGATGGTCCGTCCTAGTTTGGGTGCGATGGCAGCGGTGGCCCTGTGGAAGATGTGCGGTGGGCAAGGGTCTGTCGGGGCTCCTGAGTGGGTTTTCTTCATGGTCGCTGTGATGTGTTCGACGGTGGCGGGGTTCCAGGTCATGATGGTAGGCTTATCGGCGGGAGAGGAGAGGGGGTGGTGTCCGGCGTCTGTTCGCTGAAGTTGTTGTAGAGGCCCTCGATCTTCTGATGGAAGTAGGAGCTGAGTTTGTTGCAGAGTTCCTGGGAAGGTGTGATGTCTGTGGTTTCGCTGGGGGGTTTGGTGAGATGCTGTAAGACGTTGAACAGTTCTTTGGTATTGGTTGAGTTGGTGTGGATCTTGTTCCTGATGAAGGTCCGTTTGGTGTCTCTTATGTGCTGGTGGTATTCCTTCAAGGCGCTCCTGTGGTTGTTCAGTGCTTCCGTGGTTTTCTGGTTTCGCCAGGTTTTCTCTAGGTGTCTGCAGGAGCGTCTGGCTTCTTGTAGTTCTGTGGTCAACCAGACGGCCTTCAGGGGGCGTTGTTTGACTGGGTGGCAGAGGGGTGCGAGCTTGTTGGCGCAGCAGGCGATCCCGCGATTAAATTCTTTGACTGCGGAGTTGGTGTCGGTCGTGGCCCAGGGGGGTCTTGGAGGAGGGTGGTGCTGAGGTATTCTTCTGTGACCTTGCTCCAGTTCCTTCATGGCGGGCTTGGGTGCGGTGGTGGTGTTGAAGGTGAAGTGTATGTAGTGGTGGTCCGTCCAGAGGGGCTGGGTGGTGTGGCTGAAGTGGATGATGGCACCTCCTGTGAAGATGGGGTTGAGGGTGTGTCGAGCTCTGTGAATGGGTGTGTCGACAAGCTGCTTCAGTCCAAAGTTGGCGAGGTTGTCAAGGTGTGTGGTGGAGTCAGGATCACTGTGGTTGTCAAGGTGGAAGTTCAGGTCTCTGAGTAGGATGTAGTCCGTGGAGGTGATGACGTGGGGTGCGACGAGCTTGGAGATGGTAGTTCCGGATTGGGTGCGGGGTCCCGGGGGTCGGTAGGCAAGGGTGCCGCAAAGCATCTCCCTGGGGCTGGTCTGAATCTGTAAGTGGAGGTGCTCTGTGTTGGAGTGGGGGTCACTTGTGCTGGAGGTGGAGAGTGGAAGGGAGGTCTTGTGTGCGATGGCGAGTCCTCCTCCAGGGCGGTGAGGCCGTTCTTTTCTCTGGATCTTGTAGCCATCGGGGATGGCAGTGACGATGTCGGGGCCGGAGGTGACGTTGGTCCAGGTTTCTGTGAAGAAGGTGACATTGGGTGAGAGGGTGTCTATCAGGTCCCAGATCTCTTTGGCGTGACGGTGTAGGGAGCGTACGTTGAGGAGGATGCATGTCAGGACTTCGGAGGTGCGTGTGTCTGGTGGGCCTTCGGAGGTCAGGGGACGTTGTCGATGGTGAAGGACCTTCATCAGAGTCTGCAGGAGAACTGTCCGTGGGGGGTGTTCGGTGAGGATCGTACGCAGTTGGTGTGTCTTCCAGGATTGAGTGCATGGAGGGTGGCAGGATCATATCGGTGGGGACTTGGAGATCTAGGGGTCCTGGAGCTGGACAAGGTCGGGACGTGCACGGGCGCAGCGGCCTCAATTAAGTAGGGGAGGGGGGAAGGCATATTTATCTAGGTGTTGCGTGGCTCTTGCACCATGCAAGAGCGACACACCTCCTAAGTCTGATTTCTCAAGCCAAGCAAGTCCACCTTGTGGGGTCTTGCACACCTCCTTAAATCCAGAGTAACACAACGCAGCACAAATCATTGCGTTGTGTTACTCTGCCCCAGGGAGGTGTTCCATGAGTGGATCATGGTTGTTTCCACGCATCCACCCTTGGATTTGTTGCATTCCCAGATATACCATCAGTGCTAAATCTGGAACTGTGTTAAAATGCTGCGTCTCCCGAGGTGAGGCATAATGAGGAGAAATATATTTTTTCTCCTTGTCACTTCCGCTTTCTATGTGTGCTGCATTCTGCAGCACACTTATAAACAGGAAAATGCCTCAGGGGATTGTTTTTGTGCAGGAAGGTGCCCCTTCCGGCGCAAAAACAGTCCTGTCTACAACGCAGGCAGCCTTGCACCATGACGTAATGGTGCCTGCATTGGCGCTAGGGAGCACATTGTGCACCAGCACAAGGAAAGGAAAAGAATGCGTTGTGTTATATTAAATACAGCACATTCCTTCCCTTTTCCTTTCATGCAGAGCAGCTTGCTGTGCTGTGCTGCGTGAAAGCTACATAAATATGTCCCTAATTGGGGAATGAAGAGAAAGACGGTAAGATACATATTTATTTGTCTTGCCAACATTAGCCCATTCATTAATCTGCACTTGCAATCTTGTTATTATGTTTTTCTTTACTACATGACATGACTCACTGAATTAGGCTTGCCAAAACCAACAGCAAATTAGTTTGTACAATTAGGGCTCAACTCTTCTCACTTTGAACCAGGTAGTGACTCGGTTCTTTCAATTAAAAGTGCATTGTTTCTCGTACAGGTAGGTTCATAGTTCATACAAGCAATTGCAAAATAGAACAAAGGGCAGGTGACTCTCTCTGACAAGGCCACGTGCCGGATGATAATGTCGACATTTACTGTGCCACAGGAAATGTAGCAACACACAGAGGGTTAGTAAGAATTCAGGGAACCTCCGAACGCAGTAAGAGTTGGTCACGTGGATGCCGAGCCTAAGAGAACATGCTTAAATGCATTTGCAGGACCGGGAATAAAAAAACACAGTACCGCCCAGAAAATCTAACTCTATGTCCAAAATGTACCAGACAAGCTAAAGCAAAGGAAGAGACCCAACACTAGGGCTGTAAAGTAGGGTTCCCCCAAACAATTCTATGGAATGCTGAGTCTAAACTGTGCATTTTACAATAATAAACATTAATAATAACAATACAATTATTTTTCCAATATACTGGACAAAAAGACGTTTGTTTGTCATGGAGATAAACTAATGAAAGATTCCAACCATACATACTAAGGGGCAGATTTATGTTAACTGGCGCATCCCTGCATATCAGCAGGGATGCGCCAATTATTATGCGCCACAGCTGCGCCACCATGGATGCGCCGCATTTATAATGCGGCGCACCATGGGGCAAAAACGGCACAGATGCGTGACGCATCTGTGCCGTAAAAGTGGCGCATTGCTGGAGTTGCGTCGCAAGCGTGACGCAGCTCTAGCAATCCTCTGGGGGGCCCTATCTGTACAATGCTGCGTCAATCCTTACGCCTGCTTCAAGCAGGCGCAGGGTTTTGACGCAGCATGGGCCTAAAAGTGACTGAGTGAAATCTTGTAGATTTCACTCAGCCACTTTTAGGAGGCGTTCCTGCGACGGAACGCCCCCCCCTGCATAGGTACGCCTACATGTGGCGCAGGGCTTTACAACGTGACGCATCTCCCAGATGCGCCACGTTGTAAATACCCCGCACCATGGCACAGGATTAGCGCCGCTGCTGCGTCACAAAAGTGACGCAACGGCGGCGCAAAAGTGGCGCAAGTGCAACATAAATCTGCCCCTATGTTTCCCACAGTAAACAAGTTCACTATTTCTCCATTTCAACAAATCCGCCTCTGCTCCTGAGAATGTTGTGTCCCCGGTATAAAGCATTACATGAAAAATAGGCAAATATAATTGTGTCACAAGTGAAGCAGTCACGTGACTACGTAACATACTTTGGCTGAGTGGAAAACCATTGCAAAGGTTATCCTTATGTCAGGAATAATTACTTCACAAACTCATGACAACCCTTCCATTCATTACATTCCAGTCACTCATTGAGAAGAATAACAATAGACCTAGAAACACCAGGTACCACTCCACATATTTTTTGTCCTTCAGTGTACAATTCCATACCCAAGTCAGCATCCATTAACCGCCTACTTGGACGGTAAACGGCTGTGTGGATTTTCACTAGACCCGTGGTGCAGGTGGCAGGGGGTGCAAGGGAAAAGGCAGAGCAGGTGAGGGGAGAGTTGAGGGGAGAATTTGCAGTTCACTCATTGTCAACAACTGTACCAGCACCACACTCAGGTCCAGTGTCCCCGGGTCAGGCATTACGGGGTCTGGAGATTGTAGACCTGGCAATTCCGGGTTCTATGGACACAAGGCAAGTTGGAATGGCCTGGATGGGTTTCACTCCCCACACCCCACGGATTCTCATAGTGAGGGCTCAAGCGTCTAACCTTCATATAGTGTGTTCCGTCTATCTAAGTCAGCAGTCAAAAGTGTGTGGATGAATAGGTACATATGTCCTTAAGAAGAAAAATAACTACTTAAATCCAGACTAAAGGAGCTGTTTGAGTCTGCTGTCTGGATCCCGAAAGAAGATTCAGAATCTCTCATTCTCTATTCGCAGTGAGGGCTTCTGGTCACAGGTGACTAATCAAGTTAATGGTAGTAGCAACCACAGTACAGTTCAATAGTTGGATGTTAAATTGGTCGATTTATCTTATCTATAATTTACTCACACTGTTTACCCAGATTTACCTCCATGGTTTTATGACCTATGACTCCTCTACGTTTTTATCACTCTGCAGTGTCACCATTTGTAGCGATGACTCAATGATTTAAGGTCATTTGCACATAGAGTGCAATTAGTGTGGCCTGAATTCAAATGTTTAGCATAGTATTACGCCCTGGGATAACCCTTTGGTAATGCTCAAGTTACCTATTGATGGAAGCCAACCTAACATAAAATGGCGCCAAGGGCTACTTATTGCATTTGGGAAGGGAAACCGTGGCGTTTCCATGGCCTGTGGGTTTTACTACTTTTTTTTGCCATTTTGTTTTTTTTGCAATTTAAAATGCGTAGATAATCGGTCCTACTTATGGGAATGTATAATCAATGAATGTAAAGGACAATTTGTCAGATTCATGAACACCTCTGAACATGGATCGGGCTGGGGGGAGGCGAGGGGGGAGGGGGTTCAGGAGAGAACACTGCTTTACTGATTAAAGCCAACCATTGAAAAACGATCCTTTTTCCTCACATTATTCGGCCTCGCAAGTGCTAATTTGCAGTAGATGGTGACACATAACATGTTCAGATCCCTAGAAACTTTGGTCCCGGCAGTAAATAATCATAAGCAAATCCAATAGATAGGGCCTCAAACAAACATCTCCCAGTATATCAGAACAGCACACTTTTACGGATGAAGCATGTTATTCAAAATAGAATCTCATATTGGTCAAGGATCTCGAAATAAGAGCAAGTCCAGGAAGGTAGGGTGAGGTAAGTCCACAGACATGCGCATTTACGAATGGAATCACAACAGGACACGTGCGGTACAAGCATGAACCTTGGGCGGGCTCAGGTCACAAAAAGAAACTAGAGGATGTAAGAGCTCCTCGTGCAATAGCAGAACATATATGTTCTGTCTAACAAATAGCAGTTGTTGGAAAAAGTTGTGAAACTTCGCCTACTTCAATCTTATGAACATTAAAAAATGTGTGTGCATCAGTTTTGGGGGCAAAGAGAACCAAATTAATCTACTTTTGGCAGGACTAATGGCAGGACTAATTTTGTACTACAAATATTTTGGAGGGAACATTTTGCCTCAAACTGATTATAAGGGAAAGCCCTCCCTCAAACACCTTTTCCTGTGAGAACATTTTCCCACAAGTTCTTGGCTGAAGTGTTGATATGAGAAGGCACCAAATGGCCAGTAGGAGCAGGAAGTCATGCAGGCAAGAAGGTGAGAGGCACAGTTAAGGGACACAGGCCACAATGTTGTGAGAGAAGAGAGGGAAAAGGGGGCTAGTCTGGGAGACCGAGACAGCAAGGGCGGGCACACATTGGGTAAGAAGGCCACAGAGGCAGGAAGGGAAGGACATATGGTTGGCATGGAAGTATCAGCAATGAAATGGAACATTGGGACACTTCTGTCGCCTGTGAGGATTAAGGGCCTCATTTATGTGCCAACGGGATGTCACTTTTTTTGACGTTCCGGTGGCGAAATGTGCCACTGGCATATTTATAAGGCCACGTAAAGCCATGTTACGTGGCTTTTCATGGCCTTATAAATATGTGCCCCTTTCAAGCAGAAAACTGCATGAAAGGGGCATTCCATGGGTGTTGCTGGGGCCATTCCCAGCAGCATCCATGGCTTTTTGACACTGCCCTAGATTTATGAGAAATCGTAAGTCTGAT